>NC_074707.1:46579494-47196112 GCF_024334085.1 Lutzomyia longipalpis
AACCTCCGTTTTTATAGCCTCGTAAATCAAATTGCACTTCTCGTTCTCACTCTCTCGCTCTTTTCTCCTTCTTCTGTACTTTGCTGCCTTTTGCCGAGTGCCTCTGTAAAGCACACAGATGCGTGTCTCTGCTGTAGCTGAGAAACACACCACAGGATATGCTCCTGATTTCCCCTACATTGGGATCCTCATTGGAAGGTCTTCTTCCATCACATTTCCAGTAAGATCTCCTCACCTGTGAAAGCTCTCTCTTTGATTTCTTTTTCTCTTCTCACCTCAAATGAATATCTTTGCTAATATATAGCGCAAGGACACATGCGTGGAAAGAGGTCAGAGTTCAGTGAAATATTTATACAAAGTGCTTTCCTAGCTGGCTAGCAAAACACGCCTAACCTACAATCAACGAATCGAGCAATTTGTACATCCACTCATAGAATATTAAACACGATGTTGATGATGTTTGGACAGTCGACAATTTGTTTACTGCCTCGTAAAATATTATCCGAGAGATCTCTTCTGGGAGAGTGGCTGAGAGGCCTACATAATATGGCGAAAAAGTATCCATACAGAGTCGCATATACAATTTAATAATGGAGATTAAAATGAACTAATTATGGGGCAATTAGTAACGGCTATGGGAAGGCAGAGAACCGTGAAAAGTGCAAGTGTTTGTTGCCTTTTAATGACAATAAAAATCGATTACTCCAGAGCTATTCAAAAAAACGTGAGTAAAAAAAAGCAATTTATGTAAAAGAAGTCGCGAAAAATTAAAAGAGTGTTCAACAAGACTTTATATGCAAAAATTATGGATATAGCCAACGTAATCATCATCTTCACATGCACAGACTGCGTACTCACAGAGCTTAAACCCATTGTTCAGAGTGCGCGGTCTCCCCCTTCTTCGTGAAAGAAAAAGTTGCAAAGAAATGTTTTGCAAAATGAAGAAATTAGAAGAAGAAGTGGAGATTCTATCGCTTTTAGCTTTTAAGATCTCGATGATTTATAAGCTCTTTTTATAGCTTTCTTTTATGGCTAAATCCTCAAGAGTGGATTTATTAGTTAAACATTAATTAAACGAATTGGTCGTTAAGAATGAAAAACTATCCAACGTGGGAAGAAAAATAAATAAAAATGAAATATTTTAATTTTATCGTTCATTTATAGGAAGTCAATGTCAAATTATTAAGAGTTATGATTATATTCTCTCTGAGAAATAGTTTCAATTGACTTTAAATATTTATATTATAGCTCTTTTGCTGATTTTTATAGCATTTTTATGGCAAATACAAATTCCTTAATTATCACAAGAAAAAAAAATAAAAGCTCTCTTCAATTTAGAATTTGCAAAACCTTTTTAAAAAAAATAATGAAATAAAATGAAACTTTCTTCAACTCAAATTTTTGCTCTTTTGATGATTTTTATAGCATTTTTATGGCAAATACAAATTCCTTAATTATCACAAGAAAAAAAAATAAAAGCTCTCTTCAATTTAGAATTTGCAAAACCTTTTTAAAAAAAATAATGAAATAAAATGAAACTTTCTTCAACTCAAATTTTTGCTCTTTTGATGATTTTTATAGCATTTTTATGGCAAATACAAATTCCTTAATTATCACAAGAAAAAAAAATAAAAGCTCTCTTCAATTTAGAATTTGCAAAACCTTTTTTAAAAAATAATGAAATAAAATGAAACTTTCTTCAACTCAAATTTTTGCTCTTTTGATCATTTTTATAGCATTTTTATGGCAATTACAAATTTCTTAATTCTCACAAGAAAAAAAATTAAATGCTCTCTTCAATTTAGAAATTGCAAAATCTTTTTAAAAAAAATAATGAAATAAAATGAAACTTTCTTATGCTCAAATTATATATAGAAGAAAAATATCTTTATAGCACATCTAGAATTTTTTTTAGCACAGTATGTACGCCCTTGGAGGTCTCCAGTGAGCCACCAGGCGCCTCCTTCACATGATTACGTGTAGGTATATTTTTCTCATTTGTGGCCTCAATTATTGCAAGTGAAAAGACTACAGGGTGAATTCAGATCAATTGTCTGGGTTGGAAATCCTCGTGAGCTCGCACTTTATCGTGGCCCATCATCAGAGTTGTTGCCACGAGCCAATTGCGAATATTATTTTACATTTCAAAAGACTTGATTGAATCGCAATTTTTGTTTTTCTTCTTTCATTTAATGCGTGCGGAGATTTTTCAGAGGGAGGAAGAGGCAGCAAATTGAAGAGTTTTGAGACAGGAGATGAAGATGAATTTAAGGAGACACAAAAATGTCTTAGTTATCAGCCTATAGGGTCTATGGCAATGAGATGGGATGTTCGTTCAGCCATGATGTAGTGCCACGCATGTGTGTCCAATACTCTCGTGAAAAAAAATCACAATAGAAGAGAAGCTATTATTTATGAATTTGGGAAGATGATGTGATGTAGGATTTGAGAGGCCATGTGCCCACAACCAACACACACTCACCCTACCCGAGAAGCGAGTGTTTCCGCCCATTCAACGGCCAAATGGTTCGGCTTCTCAACTATAGCAATTTTTCTGGCATTCCTCCTTCTTCCATGTTCACTGCCACCACCAACACTCTCGCACCCATGGTACTTCATCAGCTGTTTCTGCCATTTATTTATGAATAATTTCCCTTCTCGCTCCATGAGCTACGCTTCTCTCTGTTCGCGTAAGTCTTTAGCAGTTCTTTCGCCGTGGCGGCCAATTGGGTTCATTTTCTGGAACTAAAATTAGTCCCAAAAGAAAATTTCTCCCAAAAAATGTGATTTATCGAGTGAGAAAGTTCTCAGCAATCCCCAAATCTTATGCAGGGATTCCTCCATCGACTTTCCAGAACATCGCCGGAAGATCAATTTAGGCGCACTGGAGGCAAAACAAACTATTTATTCGGGTAGAAGTTAGAAAACGCCCAAGTTTGAATTGATTGATTTACGCAATTGTCTCATTAGGCAAATCAATAAATTTATTGGATACACCAGAGTCCAATTTTATCAAAAAGGCATTTCTCCTCTCTGGGGCACAAACTAGCTCTCTTTTATTGTATATCTATCGCGCCTGAGAGCTCATCAGACTTGAGGAGTTGCGTGAGTTTTTTGAGGCCGTCGGCTTTATGAATTTCTAGTGAGTCAAAAACAAACGTGAATACGCCGCATATAATGTGTATTGGGTAGGTCAGAAAGTTCGTTACAATGAGCAATTGATTGATTTATTTATTTTTTGAAATTTCTTTTGCTATTTATAATTTTTTGGGGGGTAATTAAAGTACCTGACGATAGAGACGTCTGGTAAACTACATAGAGAATCAATTTTATTTTTAAAACCTTTAATATTTCGTTAAAAGTACGTTTAATTAAACTTTCCTTTAGTTCTCTCTAAAATTTAAACGAAACTGAAGATGGAGACACCTGGTAGATTACGTAGAATATGAAATTTTCAATGAATTTCCTTAAAAAATTAATACAAAAACTCCTAGTTAGACTTGTTGCATTTAATTAAAACATAACTGAAAATGGAGACGCCTGGTAAACTATGTACCAAGAGCAACAATTTTGTGTAAAAAAAATCTTAATATTTTGTTATTAACAACATATAATTCATCTTTCTATTTTCTTTTATTAAAGTTTAAATAAAACTGAAGATGGAGGCGCCTGGTAAACTACATAGAAAACCATTTTTTCTTGAAAACTGTTTAAAAAATCAAGACAAAACCATTAAGATTTTCTTGTTTTATTTCTTTTTGCTTAATTTCTAATACTGATTTTATTAAAGCATTAGATGGAGACACCCGATAAATTACCTAGATCACTGATTTTGCTCCAAAAATGCCTAAAAATCAGCGCGAAAACTTTTTTTTTTATTTCCTCCCCCCCCAAGCACCCATAGGTCTGCGGAAAATGATTCCATTCGTGACCAACAGTCCAAAATCTTACAAATTTAACATTTAAATACAATTATTTACAAAAAAAACATGTCAGCGCGAAAACGTTAAAGTTAATAACTATTTTTTTTTATAAGGAAATATAAATAAATCTATAGATGGAGACGCCTGGTAATTTACCTACGTCTCTAGTTATTTTTTTCCATTAGATTTTGTTAAAATTAAATAAAACTGAAGATGGAGGCGCCTGGTAAAATTCTTTAATCAGCCATTTTGTTTCAAAGATGCATGAAAATCGTTTATTGATGTTTTTATTTAGAAAAAAAATCAAGCATAAACTGTAGATGGAGACGCCTAGTACAACCAGACGCTTTCACTTTCATTAAAAATCTTGTGTAAAATAATACAAAATTCATTTCGTTTGCATTTTCAACAGAATCTTTAGAGAATGAAAAAACCTTTCTTACAGCCAACAAACTTTCCGAACAACCCGCTATATACCTTCTTCGGGATGTTCAAGGTAGCATAAATGTCCTTGAAATTAATATTTTTCCTGGGAGCATCGCAATGTTAAAAAATATCCCATTTTTTCCTGTGGCTTTCACGCTAAAATTCCACCACAATTGAGGAAATGTTTTATGGCATTTTTACGTGATGAGTACCCGGCCAGGCAGAATATTCTCCTTCAAAAAATTCAGTCTTGCACAGGAAATTTTCGTGGATGGTCGCGTTGCAAAAAAAATTAAAGGAACAACAAATTGAATTTATAGGACGGTGTGTAAGTGTGTGGAAAAAAAGGCTAAAAAGGTGATTTTCCTGCAGCACAACAGCGCCCAAATAGAAGAGCCTCCCCGCGAGATTGCGATCATGCTAATGATAATCATTAAATTGTGTCTGTAATCGCTCTATAAAAGCAATCGGAACTACCTTATTTCATTAAAATTTTATCGCAATCTCGCCGGTATATTAAAACATACATATCGTCGGGTAGTGTTGGCTGCGAGGAACTGGTTGAAAAACTCCAAAGAGAGGGAGAGAGCGTCAATGGGAAACGTGCACACGCAGTGTGTGTTGAAGAGGGAAAAAAGGTGTATTTGTACAAACAGAAAACTCAATTCCACCACAAATCGCGTATGATAATAATAAATAATATTATGTACAAAATAGAGTATAAGAGGAAGAGTTAATAGCAGAGTGTTACTCACTTTTTTTTTCATAAATATAATTCTTTCATCGCGTCTTGTTGCGCAAAAGGTGAAGGTTAATCAGCATCATTCCCAAAGGCGAATCTTCATTGTTTCAAGACCGCGCGCGATCTTTTTTCAATACAAAATACTCATTTGCACGATGAACAAATATTACCGAGACAATCTAATGCGGAGAGGATTTTTATTGAATTTTCTCGTCAGTAGACAGTGAAATTTTCAATCTACATTCTAACTTTCTGTGTTGCTCACGCTGCAGGGGTACTTAATTATGGGCAATTGCATCGATTATGAACCTCGCATAGGCCTTTATCTTTTCCATCTGTTAGGAGGAGGAGGAGTTTTTCTCTATATGTGATGTTTTCCCAAGTAATTTGCTGTGAAACGCATTTATATATGAAGCATTACCTGGAGGGAGTTTGAAAGTTTCCGCTGAAATATTCAGCAATTATGTTGTACCAAATATTTATTCTTTGTGCTTTATTCTTACTTCTGTTTCTGATATATTTTTCTAAATTAGAAGAACATTGTTACAAATAGATGGTAGTTTAATGCTGCGAAAATTTGTTTTTATTGCAATTAGTACAAATTTAGTACGAGTTTTTTTTCTCGTGTATTAAAAGTGATTTAAATTAGTAGTTTATCAGTTATAATTTTGAACGGAAATTAAAATATTTACTAAAAACTGATAGAGAATATTGTAAAATTACACAAAATCGTGTTTTAGTACTTGTACTAATTTTTAAAACAAATTAAATCTTTTTTTTTTTGTTTTTTAAACTTTTCTTTATAAACCCCCAAATCTTTCAATTGAAAACAAATTTTATTTAAAAAAACTTTTTTACGAAATTTTCCGGAATTTAATACATTTCCAACTATTCAATTAATTACAATTTATTAAATAGAATTAAATTGAGCGAATTACACACAGCCTTTGCATATGAATAAAGAAAAATCAATAACTCTGGAGCTTTTCTTGAATTTTCCACTCCTCAAAGGAACTTTCATCGCACTGACCCCACTGACCCTTTGGCAGAGAATTTCTGCAGGTTATTCCAGATGCTGTCACGTTGTAATATTTTCCACCTTTAAATTCATTTTGTTGAGGATATTTAATATCAAATAGACATTGTATGGTTGATTGATGAGCCCGTGCAACGCGATCGAACCAATGTGGATGATTTATGCATTGAACATCAAATTAATTGCGCAATAATCGATAAGTGTGTGTGGAAAATGGCTCGGAAGAAAGTGCAACAGGTGAGGATGGAGTGCTACCTGTCTTCGCGTCCAACTTCGATTCTTTCATATTCCACACAACATGCTGGAAATGTGAATTTAAATAAGCTCTTAAAAATAAATTAAAATAAACTAAAAGAGTGTCCGGAATTAATGGGAAACGAGTTTCTCATATGTTGTGCCCCCTTTGCGCCACAATTTTGTCACTCAATAAAATAAATTCTTAAGAGTTCTCACATTAATAAAATATTTGTGTGTGATTTTCCCCGCGATTCCTCTCTTTCTCTCTTAATTTCCGATCAAACAAGAAATTAGCTTTAACTTGATTTCTTTTAGTAGTTTCTCTGGGGCGAAGATGGCACATCGTGTGTGTGTAGAAAAATAAAATCAATGGCAAGAAAGAAAAAGAAAAAAAAAACGAAGAAAATTATGTTCGCGGGCCTCAATAAAACATTCCAATACAGAAATCTGATTTTTTTCTTCATTTTCTGTGATTTGCTACGTTGAAAGAGCTTTCGGCGGTGCCACCAAATAGGCCTTTTATCTAACGTTTGTGCTTTACACCGTTAGAAATTTATCAGTGGGTTAAGAGCGGAAAGGTTAAATTAACATTTCAAATTTTCCCTCTGTTTGCCTCCTATTTTTTTTGGCCAATTAACAAAATTCGTGAATTCATTAGAGACAGAGAGAGATCCACGTGAAGTCCCCGCATGCGAGACTTGTAGCATTGATGAGGTATTGAGATGTTAGGAGGAGTGGCACCGTGTCACCTGTAGATCTCTTTTGGAGCACCCACAAACGTCCCCCGCAACTGGCGACACCGCGACAGTTGACACACTTTTGGGGTTCCAACGAAATTCAGTGGGGGGCTGCTAACTAACTCCGAGATATGTAGTATAAGTCAGGAACCTTAATAATAAAATTAAAAATATTAAATTCATTCATCTAGTTTAAAATAAATTTAAGAATTTGATTTAGAAGAAATAAAATAATTTTTAATTCTATTCTATTTTATTGAAACTTTTTATCTACATCTATTAGGAATCAAAGAATCAAAGTAAAACTATATGTAGAACGATTTAAAAATTTTATGAAAGTTTCAAAAACTCAGAAAAAAACCAAGTTACAAATGAAATGGGGTTTGTTCGTACTATAAGAGATCCTTCTTATTTAAGCTTAAGACAATGGGTGAAATTCACTAGTCAAGTTTTCTTAAGACTTCTTATGATTTCTTAACTTTTCTTTAGTTTTTAAGATTTCTTAAGTGAGGCTGAATTAGGCTAAAATATTTTTTTATGATTTTTAAGAATTTCGATGTCTTAAGACGATAACAATTTTCTATTTCTTAATATTAAAAAAAAAGCTCTCGATTGAATGAAGCCTAATTCAGCCTGACTTAATAAATCTTAAGTTTTCTTTAGTTTTTCTTAAGAAATCTTAAGAAAACTTAAGACAGTCTTATTAGTGAATTTCATCTAATATATCGATTCTGTCAAAATTTATTCCTACAACTAAAAAGTTTAAGATTTTAAGGTTTGACATTTTACTCCCTAAGAATGGTTTAGAAAGTTCCCTAAATAAGTTTGGAAACTTTTTTTTTCTTTTATAAGACATCTTAATGAAAGAAACAAACTGTTAAAATCTTGCAACTTTCAAATTGAAAGATTCCATTAATTAAGTTAGGTTAGGCCTAAAATTGATCAATAATTTTTTTTTTACTATACCTTAGCCTCTTATTTTTCAAAAATCGGTTGTTTTTATTTATTTCTGACAAAATTTTGTATCAACTGTCGTTTTGAACTCATGAAATTCAATGAAATTTTAAGTTTTTATTTCTGTGAAACTATAAATTTTCTGCTTTAGTTAAATTTAATTTTATCCAGCTTTTCAAGAAAATTTTTCATTTTACTAAAATTCACAAAAATTCATAAAATTCCCTTAGGAACTAACTACTTATCCACCCCTTTTATGTGGATGCAAAGAATTTATCCAGAAATCTCCTTTGAATGCTTCATAAGTGCCTGCGTATGAATGCTTGGTGAAAATTTGTGCAATCCCTCGGTTGTGAGGCGATTTTTTTGATACCTTCCAACGGACTTTTTGGGCTTCTTTTTGGGCAATTTCGATCAGAACTCGTCGTGGACCCCATAAATTAAAAATGGTGGGATGTTTATCAAAAAAACACTACACGACCATGTTACATGTGTGTGGCAAATATTCCGTAAAACACGATTTTTGCCTCACTTTTCATTCTATAACTTCCATATGCACACCTGGGTGGGATTCAGGGGATCCCCCTATGTGGCGCGTACATTGCTGCGTAACCGCAATACGGGCCTGGCTGAAGTGCAAAAAAATCTTTCGCGAAATTCTGTGCTAAAAATAAAGAGAGGGAGAGAGAAGGAAAAAAAATGAATGTGTAGAGAAAAAAAATTATTTTTATACACTGTCAATTAAATTCCCATTGATATTTTCCATGTCGATTCATTGAATGTTCTCTCGCGGGAGAATTTTCTCAATACGGGCACGCTTTGAGGAAATGTGAGGTGGAGATTTTTTTCACAATGCCTTTTTATTCTTCTTTAATATGATAAAGTGAAAAATTGACGCGTCGACAGGGGGGCAATTTAATTCATTGGAATTGTTCTGTGCTCTGTATTTCGGCTGAATTTCGTGCAATAAATGTCAGTGTTGCATGATGTGCTATTTTGCATCATGAGATGCCCCACGAGGGACCTTCTGAAGGTAAAGAAAATGGCACAAATTGATATGCTGTGTGGAATCGCGTGAGGTGTGTAGTCTGTGTTGCATTTTCACACTGATACGATGTGATATTCGGGCAATTTTTTCTCTATTCACAATGTGTGCCTTCCCAGAAAGTTCACGGAGGAATAATCTCTAATGAATGAGGAAGATTGAAGGTTAATGATATTTTCTTTATTTATTACTCATCGTTTTGTTGTCAATTAGAAAACAACTATAAAGAAAAACTTGTAATGAATTTTTAAGAAAATATTTGCATTAGACAGCAACTTCATTGAATTTCTCATTGAATTTGAATTAATTTCAATGCACATTCACACAGCGGATTTAAGCCTAAAACTTCATTAGAGCTTCTGTTTAAAAAGAAAAATATCTCAAGGCCTTGTATTTATAGTAAGTAAAGTAAGTAAGTAAGTAAGTTTATTCATCTCAATGCAATGCTGTACAAAAGGCAGTTTTTTTTTCTCTGATTTGCTTTACAATTATGCAATTTAATAGCTAAAAGAAAGACGCTCTCTTTGCTGTTCTGTTCTAATGTATGTAACGTGCTTTGAGAGAGAAGAAGGCTAGCTCTGGGTATAGAGCTGTATGCCGTGGTTTTGAATAATTTATATATTTTTTGGAAAAACTAAATTGACTAATGTTTTAGAATATTCTAATTATAGTTACTGAAAAAGAAATACAAACTAGTGGAGAGAGAAAAAATCAGACAATAAAAGATAGAGAAAAAAAAAATATATATATAGATAAAAAAGGCAGCGTATCAAGTTTGATCAAGCATCCGAGCATTGGACGATAGAAAAGTGTGAGAGAGTAGTAAGGAAGCAGAAAAAAAGAAGAAAGCAAGCGAGGCTGTGCACAAAAGTTAAACTTCGAAATAAAAACTGAATTCAATGAGGGCTTTCACTGATACAAATTCCGAATCTGATCCTCCCCTGCACACCCCAGAAAAGTTCGAAAACCTGAGAAATTTCCATCAGCATCCAAACCAAGAAGATCCTCCCCTGCACACCCCAGAAAAGTTCGAAAACCTGAGAAATTTCCATCAGCATCCAAACCAAGATTTATAGTTTATTCTACATTCAATGGAGATTCTTTATTTTTCATAAAATTATTTCATTCATAAGAATCAGAGTTTTCAATAAATTTTTCATTAAAATATTAAACATAATCGTACAATTTAAGCCCGAAAATTTAAAAAGAATTTAAAATAAATTTTCCCATTGAAATAGAAAATCTTCACTCAAGAAAGTTAAACCCTGAAAAATCCACGGAAAGAATGGCGAGGAAATGTGAGGGAAATATGGGTGAAAAGGTATAGTGCCACCCCCACACATAGCCCACCCCATGGCCAAACAGAAAAACTCCTCGTGGTGGCAAATGCAGTGTCTGCAGAGGTTGGAACTTAATAGTTGGTCTGAAATTACAAAAATTCACTAACGCTGATCCCAATCTCGCTCCCAAATGGTAAATACTCGTGTGGAGTCACCCCGCATGTCTTTTGCTTTAGCACCAAGTGCACGGTCGTATTAAAGTCAAATATTTTGCCATTGTATGAGGTGAGAGATTGTGATAAGAATGGGGGGTGGTATGATGGATAACTTGGAGTGTCTGCTGGACGAGCATATGCTGAAAAATTCAATGGTACCGCTGAACATGTGTCATGGGGGTGGGAATACCACCAAGAGTTTGCTCAGTGAACCAGGAAGCTCACATTTACGGGGTCCTATTTTATTTCTTGTTTAGACTTTCATAAGAAAATAAAAAAATGATAAAAACAATCCAATCTACCAGGCGTCTCCATTGCACTTATAGTCATATGTATTCTTCATTGATGGAGACGCCTGGTGAATTAAAATTAGTTACATAAATGAATTAAAATGAATTAAATAAATAAATTATTTTTATACAAGAAAATTTATTGTAAAATTTTCCTGAAGTTTTCTCATTTTTCTCATTAGATAAGAAAAATTCCCTTAATTTTTTCATTTTTATTTTTTTTTTTATTATTTTTTTTTTATTCTATTAAATTTAATTTAATCCACCAGGCGTTTCCATCAATTAAGGAAATGCCTAAAAGTGCAATGGAGACGCCTGGTAGTTTAGATTGTTTTTAATTTTTCTTTAAATTTAATTTTTTTTTTAATTATTAAAGAAAAATATTTCTGTTGAAAAATTCAAATCCTAAAATTTCCATTTGAAGAAAATTATTCTCAAGAAGAGAGGTTCAATGTGCTGATTTTATTGCGGCAATAATCACTTCCGGTCGAAGGGTTCCTCTGCAGCCCTCGCAGAATGGAAATAACTCTTCGCTGTCCACACCAAACGACCAAAAAACTGAGAAAAAAATACGTCTAAGGGTGGATTGTCGACCTGACCCAAATTCCACGATCTGACCTCTTTTTTTCCTTCTTCTCCCCGTTTGTCTGCATTTTCCCAACCCCACGCATAGCATCCTCTCCTTCCTGCTATTTGTCATAGAAGCAGCAGGAGCCTTTTCCTGGCCCAGATAGCCCTGGGAAATTGAGAAGTTTTCTCTGGGTGTCCGTGCCCCTATTTTCCGGCACCCAGAAGCACAAAATTGTTGCAAAAATCGTGCAAATTCTCAGCTAATTCATCCTCACGGTGATCAACACTCACTGGGCACGCCACTTTCGATGGCACAGTTTCCACACACTCTGATGGCAATTGCCTTCCACCTGTACTGGCTGCACAGTGCTCGTTTAATTTTTCACGTTTTCTCCTATATTTCCCTTCTTTGCGCGCAAATTTTTGCCCACGGAGCACCCGAGGAGGAATTTTTCTCTCGCACGCGCAATCACACATCAAATTACCATCCCAACCCATAAGGTGATCCCCACCTGGGTATGTGTGTGCTGTATATAATTCAGTGTGTGAGCCAGCAAATCACACCGGTACCGCCATTAGTCATCTTGCAAGAAATCACATCGGATGGCAAAATTTGCCTGGTGCGCGGAGATTCACTCTCCACCACCTCCTTATGCTCCTGCTGTCTCTCACCCCTCTGTGAACTTGTGAATGACTAAAGGGGCACCCCTCGGATGCTCGTCCACCCCCATTCCCCCCCTCGTGTACGTTTTGAGAGGAATTGGGTGTGATAAATGATGCAATTTATTGGGAAATAAGTTTCGGGGAAAGGCGATAAATATGATGGAAAAGGTAGTTGCGAGGTTAGATTTAATTTCCAAGAGTAAACATCGGCAGAGCTGGAAATTACGTTTACTCAGGCGCCAGGCCACACTACACGTGTTCTATCGCTGGATTTAAATCACTCTCCACACGTCTCACAAGGCTCCTCTCCCGAAGGCGCCCTTTCTCCTTTCACCTTAGACATCTCGCATGGAAAATCTGCATGTTGGCTGGAACTTTTTTTTCTCTCTCTAATTTTTTTTTCAGTCGTTGTTGCACTACAACCCCCACACGGAAATTCCACGCTCGTCACCTCTTTGACGTGCGAATTTGCTTTGCAAAATACTTTTTAGGCTCCATCTCTCTCTGTCTGGCAAGTGCATTGTAGATATCAAATATTTTTAAAATAAATTTCAGAGCTTCAATTGCAAATGAGAGTGCTGCATAAATCATAATATCTGCCTCGTTCGCAGAGTCTCAACATGCCAAAGACGCGAGTGGTGCATTGCAAACACTGATACAGTCGTGAAGGGTAAAATTGGGACAGATAAATAAATTAATTAATAATAAACAGTAGTAAAAGAAAAATCGTTTAAGGGATTGAAAATATTTTATTTGAAATATTTTCAAGAAATTATTTTTTCTTTAAAATTATGCTCTGAGCATTAAAGCATAAAAATATAAAGAAATAATCATAAAAATAGAGGCTAAAATATTTATTAGGCTTCTCAAAATTTATCAAAGAAAGCTAATTTTACAGTGGAGACGCCAGGTCTTTTCACTCTAAACTAATCATTTTTATTAGGTATTTGCATATTCTCTATTAAACAGCTGAACTAGGATTGTTACTTAGTCACCAGGCGTCCCCATTGCAGTCTTAAATAATTCATAAATTATAGTGGAGACGCCTGGTAAATAATTTTTTTTTTAAGTAAATAATAATTTACACTAAGAATATAATTCAACTAGTCAACCCGAGCCCCCAATCACGTGTGAGCAATCACCATTTTAAGCTATAAAAGGGGGGCGTATATTAATAGGGGGATGAATAATACGATACCCCGAGAAATTCTAAAAATAAAAAAATCCCGTTATCTGACCCTTCAACAGGTAGAAAATGGGAAAAAATCGATTTTTCTGTGGGGGCGCTATAAAGGGGGGTTGGGGCGGAATCCCATATAGCGCTTGCAACTCGTATTGACCCCCTCTACCCCCATACCAAATTTCATCAAAATCGGCCCAGCCGTTTAGGAGGAGTTCATGTGCCACAAACAGACAGACTTTTCAGCTTTATATATTAAGATCTAATCTCTTTCCTTCTACTTCATAAAATAGCTAAACTACAATGGATTACTTATCACCATTGTAGTATAAAACAAATCATAAATCACAGTGGAGACGCCGGGTAAAATTATATGCATTCTTTTCATTTAAAATTAAAGTTTTTTTTTTTTAAATGGAGCTCCTTAGTTTATCTCTTTCTCACTTGCCTAATTAAAAAAATATCTATGTGGCAATGGAGGCGCCTGGTTGTATGTTAAAAAAAGTCTTTTAGATAATAAATTAGCATAAAACCACAAATTGGGGCGCCTGGAAATCTTCAAAGAAGTCTTTCAATTTATAGAGAAAAATCAAAGAAAAAATTACAATTAAAACTAATAATTTCCCTACAGAAACGAAGGAAAATAAATGTCCAAAACTTTTCCCCAGTGAGTGTAAATAGTGTGTGTGGAGAGGACAAAATGATGCATTTCTCTTTTAAGTTTATTTTTACAAGAGTTCGTGCCACAATCAGCACGAGACAGAGGTATAAACATCAATTTAATGATAATTACATAAGAAATGATGTTTATTTCTCTCAATTTTTATTTATTTTTCACTCTTTCGGGGGGCAAAGAGGCGTCGCATTCGTTCTTTGCGTACACGTAAAAAAATGTTCCCGACTGTGGTTTTCTCGCGAAGGACCAGAGAGGTGGGAAAAAAAGACACACAAATACAGTCCAATTGTTAGGAAGAAAAAAAAATGAAAGAATGAGAAGTCTTTAAGGGCAGAGCAGGGAGAGAGGAAAAAATTCATACAATTGACGATACAAATTATATTTGTGGTGCAAGAAGATGGTGCGATGGGCTGGGGAAGGGGCGGGGGGGAGAGGAGAGGCCAGAAATGATGCCATTAAGGAAACATTTCGGGAAGGTGAGATAAGACTCATGGAGGTGCTTCTTTTCTTCGTCTTTTCAGCACGCTCACCTTGTGGTCATTGTTGGTGGTTGCACCAAAAATTGCACACAGGGTGTACCCGCAGGTAAATGAGCGCAGCCATCGGTGGCAGTCTCACCTCTCACTCCATTGAGCCAATTGAGAATTTATTGGGTGTTTTATATCGAAGGGAATGTTCGAGGAGATTCATTGACTTTCTTCTTTGCTTCTTCAGTTAGTTGTTGCCATTTTCTTCTCCTTTTTATTGCTCATGAGGAAAAGGGAGTAATTAATTAATCGCAAATCTCACGACAAAATGACACGAATAATCTGCCAGAAGGACATTTGGTGATGAGTTGTGTTGTGAAGTTGCAGAATAATCAACAGGGGCACGTTCGGTGTGTGTCTGTCCACAGAAGAGTTTGCTTCCCTTTTTTATGGGCCAGGCATTGTCGTTTAAACCCTTGCAAGTGTAATAAAATCATGACCTTCCTCAACACTCCGAGGATTGTGTGCATGAGAGCGCCACATAAACATTTTATGCCATTTTATGATGTTTTCCCTTTTTTTTGCTCCTCAAGACCCTCCACCACATTGTCCCATTGGGTGTGGGTGATGGGGAGGGAAATGTGGACACAATTGAAATTTTCATCAACCCCCCAAAAGAACCCCCTCCGCCACCCGGAAAACGCACAACAATTCTTCACCAAATAATTGTCGATTTTGTACTTTTATAGAACTCCCTTGAAAAGCCAACCCTCTGTGGGGGTTGGGGGATGTTCCGCAGAGGAATTTTCCGTATTAAAGGTAAAATCTGGGTCATCGCGATTTCGTGTGTGCGAGTTAAAATAAAGCCGAGCCTCACACTTTTCCGCCGCACATAATTAATAAATCTGCACGAGATAATAAATCTGCCAGAAAGGTGCCTCAATAGGGGCCTTTGGGCCGTGCCACAGTACGGAGTCTTTCAAGTTGAAGGTTGTGGTCGATTTTTCTTCAGAACTTCTTTGGCGTTAATTAGGCTTTTTGAGAGTTATGAAATTTTCAGGAAGGAATAACATTTTTTCAAATAGAATTCAGTCGATTGCAGCCTAAATCCATTCTGATGTAAATGTTTGTAATTTAGTTTAAATAGGTATATAGTCCTTTAAGAATCTATGTATTCGTGGGCATGAATCTTGCAGAAATAAATAAATAAATAAATTAGAATTGTAATGAACAGAATTTTATAGATTGAAGAATTTTTTAAATTAATTTTATTTAAAAGTCTTTCACTTTTATTACATTTTTCTAAGTTTGAAAATAATTTTATTAGAACAATTAGCAAAGTATTGAAAGGAATTTTGTAAATTGAAGAAATTTTTTAATTATTATTTTTTTCAATTTACATAATTTTATAACATTTTAAAATTTTTTTTTTAGTTTAAAAATAATTTTATTAGAACCATTATCCCTTTCTCAATATAACTACTTAGTAATAATCTCAAAGATTCTCTTGAGAATGAAAAGAATTTTGTAGATTGAAGATTTTTTTTAAAATAAATATTTAAAAGTTTTTCCATAATTTTATAACAGTTGTAAATTATTTTTTAAAGCTTAAAAATAATTTTATTAGATCCCTTTCTCAATTAAACTATTCAGCAATTATTTCTTCAGCAATAATCTTAGAGATTCTCTTGAGATCTCAAGATACTTAAACGAGGGTATATTATCTCAAAGAATTTATTTGAAAAGTCCATCAATCGTTGCACGTACACCGCATCACATAACCATCTCACCTTGCTATCTCATAATTTTGATCTTTTATCATCATCAAATCTACCTGATTGGCAAAGCTCATAATTTCTTGCAAACTCGATGGAATCTCCCCCTATTCGAAAGAAAAAAAACCGAAGAAATTGCCCATTGAGTTGCCCCTAAAATTGCAACTGAGTGAGAGAAAATTAATGGTCAATGAGGTGGGGCAAAGAAAGTGCGGGTTTGCCGATGAACTTGCTCCAAGTTCAGAGGCGCCGTGCAATTGCAGGTGAAAGAATTATGCTTACAAAAGAGACAACACTGCACACACGGTCGATTAGGATTTTGTGCCTGGCGGATGGAAATCAATTTGCTGGCGAGTCAACAAGATTGTTGGCAGCTCCGCAGCCGCCTCCATGTGAGCATAATGTTATTTATGGTGTACAATTAGAAGCATATTCTTGCCGTTTAATTGCACCTCTCCACGACGTTTATTTACTGTGCGAAAATTCACAGATTCACTGCTGAAGGTCTCTTTTTTTTTGCTCCAACACAGTTCAGACTCTCTTTTAAAGTCTCAAACCAGGGTACTCTTGAGGGCTTCTTCCTATAAATGTAGGTATGAAGGGCTTCGAGTGCATCAGATTTGATCGACTCACGCGGGAAAATTTATGGACGAGCAAATTCTACCAGAAATATACAACTCGATTCAGTCTCGAGGCTCCAATAGCTCTCTCTCTATTCCATATAGTAAACTCCACGTACTAGAGAAGCATACGGAGTACTATGTGTGTCTGTTGTGGAGCAGCCAAACATGGATTTTATCGTGTTCAACCACGAGGGAAGCCTTCGCGCCATTGCGGAAAAAAAACTCCAATGAAATTTTCATTAAGTGCACACAAGGAGGAAGAAAGCTGATTTAATTAAGATGAACCTCAAAACGATTTTTCATCAATTTTCCACGACGAGGAGGACGCAAAATTGGAGCAATTACAATCTCAGTGGAATTTATTGCAAACTTGTAGAGGGCAAGAAAAAATGCGAGAAGTTGAACAATTTTGCAGCAGAGTGTTGAAAAATGCTCTCTTTGGAGTTCAAAATCGGGTTATCTTGATAATATTTGCAAGACTTTCCGAACACCACCAGCTCTTTACATCATCATCTCGTCAAGCATCCCCACTTGTTTACACAACGCACATGTAAATTTTTCACTTTGATTGCAAAATTGCCAAGCAAAAACAAGCACAGAGACGCATTTTTTGGTGTGAGGTGGGAGCGAAGGTTAAGGCTTTTCGCGGTATGCAAGCGCGTGAAAATTAGGAATTGCATATTCTTTTTTTAAAGGTTATTTTGCATTCTTTTTTTCTTTTAATAATTTTTTTTCGATATAAAGAATTTTTCAAATTATAAAAAAATCAAGAAGGAGAAATGACTTGAAATAATAAGTAATTCATTATTGATTCAAAATTATTCAAAAATTTTTTTTAATTTTTATTAATATTCGGAAAAACAAGAATGCAAAAGATGGAAAATAATTTTAAGAATAATCATAAAATAATTCTGAATCAAAATTAGGAACTAAAGCTAATCTAAACCGTCTAGACTTATGCTAGATTGAACCTAGTTTAGGGATCATATTTTTAGAAATAAATCCTCTTTTAGAATTCTAGAAATTCAATTTTCTGATCAAAAGCTAGGCAATAAATTAGATTTTTAGATTTCTTTACGCTGTTCTGGACATTCTGATCTAGAATTTGCCTAAAGAATTCTTTTTTTATAGGTAAGCGTATCAGGAACTTAGAATACGAAGTATTTTCTAAAGAAAAAAGCCGGAAACTTGGATCAGGAGTTTTCTGGATAATTTTTTTTAATATTCGGAAAAAATAAGAATGCAAAAATCGAAATTAATTATTAAAATTGTCATAAAATAATTCTGGATCAAAATTAGGAACTAAAGCTAGTCTAAACCGTCTAGACTTATGCTAGATTGAACCTAGTTTAGGAATCATATTTTTAGGAATAAATTAAGGTTCATAACAATTTTTAATCCTCTTTTAGAGTTCTGGACCCTAAAATTGAAAGGATGTGTTTGGGTTGACCTACCGTCCCTTGGCTGACGCAATTCGGAAGGATTTGTCCTAAAGCATCAAAAACCTCTTTTAGAGTTCTAGAAATTCAAATTTCTGATCAAAAGCTAGGAAATAATTTAGATTTTTAGATTTCTTTACGCTTTTCTGGACATTCTGATCTAGAGTTTACCTAAAGAATAACTTTTCTAGACAACTGTATTACAAATTTAAAATACGAAGCATTTTCTTCTAAAAAAGCCGGAAAATCGGATCAGGAGTTTTCTGAACAATTTTTCTAGATTAATTTATCAAAAGTTGAAAGAAAATGAATCCACACGTGTTAATAAGAATAACAAAAACAACCTCAAAGAAGTAGAAATTCTTAGAATGTCTTTACTAAAGCAATAAGGAAATATTCTTACTCAAAAGACGTCATGAATGTAAGTAATCTAATCTCTGTCTTGACCTTGTTGTACTAAAACTTCCCTCAAAGTCTGCAGCACCGGGAAGCGCTTGGGTTTATTCAAAAGTATATCGATTCTCGCAAGTTTTTGGTATCAATAACACACACCTCGCACACAAACCTGTTCTTCACGTGGAAACATCGCGGTCTAATCAGAAGAAAAATTCTCCTATATAAAATTACACACCGGTGTATGCTGTGGATGAAAAAAAAAGAAAAGAAGAAGCTAAAAGCCGGCCAGAGTGAAATTGAGGTAGTGTTGGGCGAGAAAAAGATCAAGGAAAAAAAAGTAAGAGTTCTTTGGGGAGGAAAACGTCGGACGAGAGAGAGAGAATGGAGTTGGAGGAAAAGGAAACCGTAAAACGAAATTAATCATCGAATATTATTTATGGCTGTCTCAACTTTTGAGCTATATGGCCATCAGCATATTTCCCCATCTTCTCTTTTTCTCATATATATGTGGCCAAGGTATGGGCTTTTCACTCGCGCAGAGAGCCACAAGAACACGCCACAGTCTCACCCAATACATTGGGTTTTAATTAATTCTCAAGTGCGCAAATATCATGGGATATGACGTTGAAAAGTTGCTCCTCGCCGACCAAGAAGTGCTGTGATCCACGATGGGAACTTCTTCTTTGTGTTGGATCACCCCCTGAGCCCCCCATCCTGCTCTTCTCCGTGGGCTCTTGCTCTCTGTGTGGAGTAGCACCCAACTGGGATATTTTGACTACTTGAGACAGTCCCTACGACCTCCCACAACTCACCCAGCTCTCCCTCATGCGTGAGAGTCCTTTAGCAGGGTCTTTCTTGGGCGACCACCTGAGCACACATACGATCATGAAGTGTGAGACGAAGAGTGTGGCAGAAGAAGAACCCAATTTGGACTCCCTGGTACCGCCACCTTTGAGCAATGAAGCCAAACAAGCCAGCCAGGTGTGTGTATAGCTGAGATACAAACTTAGCTGCGCAGTAGTAAAAAAGTCTACAAGAACATTTTTTTCTTTGACTTTCCAGCCCCCATTCAATTGATTTTCCATCCCCATACATACTTTTCCCCCATCGATCTTCATCAAAGCCCCATCAAATGCCGCAGGAGGGGGAGGAGAGAGCTCCCTTCCGTGACAATGGCGAGAGATTTTTTGTTGCCATTTTCGGCGGGAAATTTCCGTGTGCTCACCAAAAGCATTCACGAGGTGGAACAATAAAGATGATCAGAGACACGTTAACCCGTTTGCGTGTTTACCTTCTCTTCTAGAATCTATATCAATCTATTAGGTTCGTTTTTTTTCTACTCTTTCCTCTTGGGGGAATTTTTGGGGAGAGGGCTGTATGGAAAATAAAATATGTATTTATGAGAATGTTATGCTTGATGGTTTGTCTTATTGAAAATTATTCTTTCTCAATTTATTGTTTAGTTTTGGGTTACGAATTTTTATTTTGCAATTTCGGTTTTTATTAATTTCATTAGAAATGATTTATAAAGTGTTAAAAGTCTTATAGAAATTCTTTCTTTAAAATATTAGAAAGAAAATTTTCTTTAGAATGCTTAAATTTCGAAGAAAAGTTTCTATAAAACTTTTATTCTTTACAGGAAACTTTTTTCAATGTTTTATTCTTCTTGGGAAAATTAAAAAGTTTTGAAGTAAATTTTCTTTGACATTTTTAATCTTCAAAAAATTTTTTTTAACGTTTGTCATTAAAGAAAATTTTTATTTAAACTTTCAAAAAAATTCTTTAATTCTTTTCTATCTTTAAAGGAAATTTTCTTTAAAGAAAAATTTTTAAAATCTCTATTCTTCTTAGGAAAATTTTCTTGTAAACATTTAAATTTTGAAGAAAATTTTCTTCCACATTTTTAATCTTATTTTTTTTCTAACGCTTGTCTTCAAAGAATTTTTTTTTTATTCTTTTAATTTTTCACTTTAAAAAAATTTCTTTTCAAATTTTATTTCTAAAACATTTCCATTAAAAAATTTGTTCAAAGGAAAATAAAAGAAAAATATTTCTTTAAAAAATTAAATGAAAAGAACATAGAAAATTATGTTCTGAAACATTATAACCACATAGTTATGAGAGCACTGACCCAATTCCACTTAAAACTTAACCCCACCCCCCTCCAGCTGAAGATACTATCGCGGGCGATTGATTAGTGCGAGGGGAGGGGGAAGAAATTAAAAATAAATTTATTTGAATTGGGGACGGTGATATTGAGCAAGAAATACTTGGATTGGCCTCTTCTGCCATGTTCTTCGCAGCCCCCTGACAGGTTGTTTTGGAAATTGGACATCAGATAGGGTAGCTCCTGGAAATTGCTATGTATCACGGAAACCTCAAAGGGAGTGACAGTTGCAACCGAACTTGCAGCAAATGGTTTATTTGTCCAAGAACACGGCGTGGATGATGGATTGGGGGCATTTTTTGGGATATGAAATTTTAATGCGTGATCAGAGGGAGAGAAATGGTGAGAGAGATGGTGGGATAAATACATAAATGGAAGACGGTCTGGTAATGTTCTCGAGCATAATTACAGAGAGGTCTGCTATAGAGAGCCACATTGAATACACGCGCATTGGGTACCCAATGTTGGATTTTAATGCTCGCGATGGGGCTTTTCTGGCCCGCGATGGTGTTATTTTTTCATGCATATTGTTGCTCTTGGGCAGAAATTGTGCTGAAAATTGAAACGGAGAGAGGCGAAGGAATACAAATTGAATTTTGATTGAAGAAATTTGACTCTTGATCTATGTACGATGGAAATTGAAGCTTTTAGCCCTGCAGGCAACGAGACTCCATGCATTTCTTCTGATGCGAGTCTACAAAAAAAGCCCCCACATCTCGCTACTATGCGAGAGATTCACAGCTATATGATTTTGCTTTGAAACATTAATTCATGTGTTTATATTGTTTTTATTCTACAGAAGATTTTCTTTTTATTTAAGAATTATTTAAAAATAAATTCTTGGATCTTATATTTTGATGTTTGAGAAGAGATATAAATAAATATTGGAAATTCCAAAGGTATATGAATGACTTTTCGGATACTTTTTAGGTCTTCTTCAGATTCTTTAGAGCATTAATAAATTTTTTCTGAATATTTAAACGAAAATTTCCCATATAAAGTTCATAAATTTCCCCATTTAAATTATTTCTAAATTTTTTTCTGATTCTGATTTGGATTTTATTTATGTCTTTCTTGTAATTTGTTGAACCCTGTTTTACTCTCAAAGCAAATAAATAATTGAGTCAAATATTCTCAATTATGATTGAGTCAGTTTTAGGTTAATCAATTTTAAATCATTAATTGATCAACTATTGACAAAATAATGTTCTTCAATTTTTTTTATCAATTAATTGGTCAATTAATGACTCAATCACTGATCAATTAAATAATTATTGATTGATAAATAATTGATCAAATATGCGGACATATTATTGACTTAATATTGAGCTCAAAAATTGATCAATTTTTGACATTTTTGCTGGGAAAACTTTTTTTTTTACATTCTTAATTAATCTTTAAAAGAGTTCAGAAGAAAATTGAACCTTTTCCACTCGTTTATATGAGGTTTTACAATTTTAGCTCAATCAATTTTTGATCATTAATTGATCAACAATTGACAAAATATACTTCTTCAATTTTTTATCAATTTATTGGTCAATTAATGCCTCAATCAATCAACTTGGTTGATAAATAAGGGATGGTCACTTTATTTTGGAAACTCTACAGGAACAAAATGGCCAAAATGTGAGAATTTCAAATAATTTTTTTGAGCAGAAAAATTTATTTTCTAAATCGAAATTACTGAATTCTTATCATTATTTGGCCATTTAACGAGAGTACAAGCAAATTTTGAATTTTTGGTTTCAAAATTGGTTTGAAAATCGCTCTTGAAAGTCCCCGAGTTTCCAAAATAACGTGACCATCCCTTAGTTGATCAAATATGCGGACATATTATTGACTCAATATTGAGCTCAATTATTGATCAATTTTTGACACATACATATTTAATGAGGAAACTCTTTTTACATTCATAATTAATTTTTAATAAGTTTTAGAAGAAAATTAAACCTTTTCCCCTTATTTATATGAGGTTTTAAAATTAATTCCCTTAATATTGCAATCATTGGAATCACCTCTACGGCAAGACATTAAACACCTCGCGGGGAAAAAAGGGCAAACCTTTTATCCCATCTGAATTTCAGCTCGCTGTTTGTTGCCAATTGTTGGATGAGTTAGGAGAGGAATCTCTTCGGCATGATTGCGCGGAGTTTCAACAATTTGGGGCCTCACAGCTCCCTCGTGCAGCATCTCAAATTGAATTTGATGAGTTTGGATGATAGATGAGGTCACGAACTTGGACTCTGGCACTTTTTAGCACATACTTTGCCACGGTGCAATAATGTGTGCGAAGATCAAGGAAATTTTTGCGCGGGATGGTACATAGTCTTGTCCAAAAAATCACATGGTCAATGCCTACATAAATGTAACTTCTTCTCTGTTCTCTATTTTTTTTCTTTGCTCTAGAACTAGAGAAAGAATTGCAATAAGATGAGAAGAAGAAAAAAAAAGTATTACGACCATTCCAGGGAGCTCGAAAAATCTTAGGCGAATAGCATGGAGTTTCCGAATGGCACCACAGAGCCGTTTGTACATAAAGGCAATGGCATACAATACAAGAGAGGAGAGCTCGAGTCACAAGGCTGGGTTTGAGTGGTGGAAGGCAGGGCGCGAGGAAGAAAAAGAAATGCAGACTTCAAGCTAAAGTGATTTATGGGAAATGGCTGAAATTTATTGCGCCAAATCTACATTATACTGAAAAAGAGACTCTCTCGCGTTTCTTGGGTGCCCGGGACTCCTCAAACTCCTCGCCTTTTTTCAGCAACACACCAAGGCTCCCCACTTCTCTTGCATTTGTATGTGTCAACTTCTTTGTCGCATTTTGCCCACCAAATGACGTCTCGAGAATCAAAATTAATTCACACGCAAAAAAAAACGAAACACCTTTTCCCGCCGCCAGTGAAATTATTTGTGGTACTTTTCTTGAATTAACAACGCCCCCGCCATCCCCCCCTACCTTCCAGAGCAGGGGGGCCGTTGAATTGCAAGAGAGAATGAATTTGTATGCCATCTTATTTGTTTGTTTTCTCCCCCAACCTCTTGCAGCAGCTACATGGTAAAAAAAAGATGTGTGTGAGCCGAAATTCTGATGCTATCGCAAAGAATTATGGCTTCGATGAGCGCATGTAGAATTTTTCATTTTTTTTCCCGACATGGCAGAGAATTTTGTGTCCAAAAGCACCTCTTGGAGAGGTCATAAAAATTGCAAGAATCCCTCATGGGGCACCATACTTGTTTGGTAGATTGCAGGTATATATCCACGATAAATCATCCTGTGATTTGATTGAACGATGAATGACTCAATCTTGAGGTGAATTCTTTGCATGAGAAAATGGCGTGAATTTTGTATATATTTATCTCATCAAACTCACAACGTTTGTGTACAGTGGAAGTCCAGTAAAATGATGACAAATTCTTGAAGATTTTCCTTGAGAAACTTCCATCAAATACGAATTGATGGAATTTTAAAATTTTCAATTTTTCCAGCGACATTTTGATAAATTTTTTTGTTATATTTAGGATTGATTTAAGTTAGGAAAAATTATTTAAAAAAATATCTTTAATTTCGTGCAAATTTTTAAAGAGCAAAACATTCATAAAAGTATAAAGACCATAAAGAAAAAATATCGAGTGTCTCCATTCAATTGACCACCACTGTAGCCTTGTTTTGCGAGACTTCGCGACAAACTTTGAGCATCTTAATCTCCTCTCGAATGTCGTGATCATTTTTGTTTGTCCCATTTATTCTCTGAATTTATGTATTTTACCCCATCAAATTCACTTTGTGTCTCCATTCTTTTAGGGCGCAGGAAGCAAGCTGGAGGACAGCCTAACCAAGGCACTTCCGGCAAAGATTTTCCGCTGCGTAATCCCCCCCCCCCTCACACTCAGGAGGACCTTTTTGGACCTCACACGAAATTATCCCCGTAGTCCTCTCTATGGAGCAATTTATTTGATACCTTGTTAGGTTCTTTGTCTTCCTTTTTTTTCTCCTTTTTTGTTGTTCCTGCGCGCCATCCATCTCAAATGGTCCATAGAAGAGCGAGAAAACTTAATGGACGCGACAGTCATATCGTGAACGTGTGAAGAGAATATTTTACACTTTATAGATATTTTTGGGCGTGATCAAAAAATAAAGAGGTGCTATAAATCCACGTAACATGACACTTTTGCGGTCGAATGTACCATCTGATAAAATATGGAGGCTTCTCTCTTTTGGGGGCTTTTCTCCATCTTATATCCACACAAAATAAAACCCAACAATATGAGACCGCACGTACAAAAAGCCACAACAAAAGTTTTCGTTACATTACGAAATAATTCTCATCACAGTAGAGGCCTCCGAAGGGGTTATTCTTGGCCTTTCTCTCCTTTAACATCACACAGAAATTAATCAAAAAGAAGAAAAAACCGAAAAAAAGGTCAACATGTTTAATAGAAATTTATGGGATTCTCTTAGCATGGGGACAGTGGGGGTAAAAAAAAATAAAATAATTTATTTGAATTTTTTCTAAGCTAAATCTAACCCCCATGATTGATTTTTTAAATTTATTTTTAATTAATTTTCTTTTGGCTTTTTGTTTCAATGACAAATTTACTTTTCAAGCCAAAAATGCAATTTTAATAAAATATTAAGTAAAAGCATTTTAAGAGGAAGAATGATGCATAATTAATTGCAAAAACTCCACAATTTGTTGTAAATAGCTCGCTTTGTCTTAAAAGTTACACTCAAAAAAAATCCAGAAATTTATTTCTTGAATTTATAATTTTTAATTTTTTTTTAAATAATTTCTTTAGAATTTTTTTCTATGCAAAAATTGTTTATCGTAAGTTCTTTATTTTTAATAAAATTTGTGAAGAAATTTTGTTGATCAGTGTGTAAGGCACAAGGGGTATTATTTATCTGATTGGGGAATAAATCCAAATATTTCCGAAGATCCGAAATACTTTCATTCAGATAAAAGCTTTTTGCTTAGAAGTAAAGTACTTTTTTCAGGCTTAAAGTTAAAACTTTTTAGATTTTAATTAGACATTTTAATGCTTAGATTTACTACACTTTAAGCCTTAATATAGTACTTCTTCAGCTCTCCTTTTTTAATCTGAACCTTTAGAGACTATGTACATAAAACCGAATAACTCATTTTAGGTTTTAGAATTTTTAAAGTTTTTCTTTCTTATTCTGAACCTCTGAATAGGGAAAATTTTTATGCCTAAATTTAGTATTTTTATGCTTAGATTTACTACCTAAATGCTTTGGTTTACTTCCTTTTTAATCTTTTATTTCTTAATCTGAATCTTTATGAGATTAGGATTATCTACTGAATATTTAGATTTTTTGGCGAATAATCTGAATATTTTTATTCAGATAAATACCCCTTGGTGAAGTACTTCGCTGATTAATTAGCTTCTTCCGCTTCTTCCTTAGGCCCAAAAGTATTTTTAAAAAATTCTCTACTTTGCAATAAGAAAGAAATTATGGCGAAAACATTAAATAATCAAGATTCTCCTCATAATTCCATCACTTTGATCCATTGCAAAGGTTAAATTGTCAATTTTAATCCCATTACAATTTTTTCTTTCTTAATTTAAAAAGCTCACTGGCTATTTTCTCTGAGTGCACGTGCAACGAATACATCACAGTGACGATTTTCTCTGGTGCGCGTGATTTAAGCACTTGCAAATACTACGCGAGAGGTGCACAATTTCTTGGCAAAATATCTGTGCATTTTTTGTTGGGACGGAGACTTCTTGGCTTGCACCGCAAGAAAATGACTTATGGCCTTTATTTGGGGACTCTAACCGGTCTGGTGGCTCCTCTTCTCTCCTCCCAGAAAAAGAAACTTCTTCTTCACAACGACGATGGAATTCTTGGGAGAAAAATAATCCTCACTGGCAGTGATAGATAGCGCGCATTTTGAATTTATTTTCGACCCAATATAGAGAATCCATTTGATGGATTAGATTTCAAATTAAATTCCCTCATTTTGGAGGTTTTTTTATTAATTCCATTTTAATCTATTTTGAATGATGAATGGAAAACAATTTCCATTTAGGGACTTTTGGGGCCATTAATCTCCGTATGTGTGTGACCTCTCTGTGTGTTTGTGTGTGTAAAAAAGGTACAATGTGATGCATTCCAGGTGTGGGAGTGCAAAAGCTCTGCACGT
Source organism: Lutzomyia longipalpis (assembly GCF_024334085.1). Taxonomy (NCBI): domain Eukaryota; kingdom Metazoa; phylum Arthropoda; class Insecta; order Diptera; family Psychodidae; genus Lutzomyia; species Lutzomyia longipalpis. Next base: position 46,606,503 of record NC_074707.1, read on the forward strand.
AGTCAATTTGAGCCTCATCAAATGGCATAAATATCAGCCAAAACGTTGAGAGAATTATCGGACGGTGGCATTCCTCGCAAATGCCAAAAAATGCACGCTGGGGAATTTTTGACAAATCTCGAGCCGAAGGGGGTTGTGAAAAATCACCCACCAAAGCGCACACCACCCACCCCCGCACAACGCTTTGGGGTGGACTGCGATAAAAGGCAAAATAATAACTACGAAAAAAACAAGAGCCATGTTCTGCTGATGTTTTGCGTTCAATGCACCGCCATAGCTACAAAAATTCCCCAAAATCTGAGGGGTGTGGGGGTGAAATAAATAGCCCTCATTTGTGGTAATTTAATATCTCACAGAAAAATAATTAACAAATTAGCTATAGCACAAAAAAAACCTACAGAGAGGGTGCACGATACATTCGATACACGCGTTTTTTTCAGCTCAAATAGCCCGCCACTCTTGGAAAAATTTTCACCCCGCAATAAAAAGCAATTTACATTTTTTAGCACCAAATTTTTCATTGGAGATTTTTTTTGTGGCCCCCAGGAGGGCACATTAAAAATGCACATTTGCAGATTATATGCATTATCACTCGGTGTGAATGTTATGTTACATATTTTTTCAAAGATGAGGGATTTGGGGGTTTTATTTTATATTTTTTCGGGGGGTGAAAAAACATCCAAATGCAAAAAAGAGCGGACAATTAATGTATGATGTTGAAAATTGAGGGGAAATTAGATAATAAAGTTAATTTATTTGATTTTTTAAAAAATATATTTATACTAAGCATTAATTAAGGAAAAATTATATTTTTATTTAAATTCAATCTGAAAATTCATTTTCTTTCTATTTGTATTTAGAAAAATATTTTCTGCTCTTTTAAAAATTCTTTCTGTAACTCTAAAAAGTTTTCAAGGTTCTAAAAGAAAATTCAAATTCATTAAAAGAACTTAGAATTATTCAACTAAACCCCGTTTTTTCGTATATTGTTTCAATGCCTTGTTCTTGGCGTCTTTTATTCCTCTCTCACCCCAAGCATTGCCACCCTCTGGGAGCTGCCGCAGTTGAAATTAACATGAGCATTCTTTGAAAAGTTGGAAAGCCCAAAACCACCCCACACTGACGGGGGGTGGTTGTGAGAACTGTCTTGGAAGGGGGTTTGAGGGGAAATTTATGGGTGGCCACAGAAGAGAAAGAAACAAACAATGGTAAAGAATTTTCTGCAACTTTGACTCATTTCACATCTAAATTGAATAATTTGTGCAATTTTTCACCCAACTTCCTTTTGCTCCTCTTCTGTTATCTCTCTCTCTCTCTCTTTTCCCTTTAATTAACGTCTCACCCTCATTTTCTCTCGCTCTCTTGGTGGAGGATTTTCCGCATAGAGGCTTTGGAGGAAGTTCCCATGGTGCTGTGGAGATTCTGCATAAAGTTTTCACAAAGCTCCCCCACGGAAAAGCTCCCTCGTGGCCCTTTGGGAAAGTTGTGTGTAAATTCATAAGCTCTCGGACTTGCATCGTGTTGGGATAATTAGCAGAGGACACCCCGTAGATCAATTAACAGGCAATGCATTCATTTGTCAATACATAAATTTTCAATGGGGGTTGGGCAGCAGCATAGCCCACCATCCGCCCGGTGCAAAACCCCTTTTGGAATATGCACGTGGCGATTGGATTCGATGGTACTCTTGCCCCGTATGTCGTACCCATCGCCAAGAGGTCCCTTCTACATCCCTTCCTCCCTTGCCCCCTCAGGATAAATGGCAGCCAGGATATTTATGTTGCACAAGGACAATACTATCTCTCTCCATGTAATTCACTCCGAGACACAATGTTACATAAACACACCATGACTTTGCATTATGTTGGCAATCAAAGTTTTAGGTGTGGGGGCCTCGAATCAAATTTAAGCTCCTATAGAACGCACCACATCTTTAATTGGATAACGTACCCTCAGGGGAGTTTGGAAGAGATCGAAAAGATTGCTTGCTCAGGAGAGAGGAGGTCAATTTCGCAAAAGGCTGATAAGCTCAAGACGGTGGGTTACTCTAGTTCCGTGGATTTGACTTGAGGTGCTGCTACGCAATGCTGTTATGATTCTGCTATAAATTCTGTAAGTTTTTTTTTCTCTAATTAAAGAAAAATTAATTAGAAGAAAGAAAACTGAGATAGACTTAAAGGCTAGTAATTGTAGGCTAGAAGTAGGAGATAGGTTCCTTAACCAACAAAACATCCATTCTGGCCATATTTTATGGAAGACAGCCGGTTACCTCCCATTAAGTAGTAGGCCACACCCTCTGACCAAAACCAACTCTGAACCAATAAGTTTCCTTCATTATTTGGTCAAGCGTGGTCCATCTGGATGTAAAAACTTCTAACAGATGTCGCTGTTGTCAAGCTCTTGGACTGCTATCACTTCACTTTTCGGTTGATCCTTAAACTTTAAGATTTTCTTTCCAAATTGTTGGAGACTTGCTAAAGCTTGCGTTAAAACCGTGAATAAATATGAACAGAAGTCTTAGTTTTTTTCTGGGTTAAACTTTTAAGTAAGGATGACGTTTTAAAGAACTTTTCAAAAGTTTAAAAGTTTAGATTTTTTAGATTTTAAAGAACAGAATAAATTTTCCTTTTTTCAGAATTTTTAAACGGTTTTAAAAGATATATAATTAGGATTCTTTTTTCGTCATTCTTGTGCAGATCTTTGTAAAATCTTTACTTGATAATTTGCATAAAATACCTAAAATTAAGAATTAAGAAAACAATAAAAATTAAATTTATCAAAATCAGAAGAACTTCTTCAGGCTCATTTCTCAGGAACGTTTAATTTCAATCCTTCAAATGGCAGAACAATTCAATGGTAAATTCTTGCTCTTGAGGAATTTTCCAGCTCTCAAAGGAAATAGAAAATATTCTCTGATCTTCCAGCTCTCTTGATTCATCTCTCAACAATCTTATAAAGTTTCTCTAGCTCTTAAATCGTTTAGATCTCCAGCTTAATCAGAACTCAATTAATTCTTCATATAAAAATTGCAACAAAATTTAAAGGCTCACCCAACATATTAAATTCATACAGGCTTCCCTGCAACTGTGAAGAACTATCTCGCATTGAAAGAACTTTAGAATAAATCTTTAAGTCTTCCTTGACAAATTCCACTGCAATTCCTCAAGTCTCCCTTTTTTGGGGAAGAAAATTAAGCACTTCCCAGAGCTTTCACAGAGTCGCGACGAAGCTTTATATTTAAATTTAATTCCGGGTTTCCCTTGTTTTTCTATATGGAAGAATGGGGCCAGGAAGAACGTGCAGGGCGTATGCAAAAGAGGCGGGTGGAGGAATGTTGGCAAATGCAATGGGGGAAGAGGGAGAGAGAGAGAGCTGGAAACCAATGTCTGCAGTGTCCAAATGTCCGATTCTACTTGCGGACACTTAGTTCTGGCATCGATTGGAGTGTGTACAAGAGGATAGATGGGCTGGGTGGGTGACCAAGTGTCTCCACACCATGCTTTTGGGGGAGGAAGGGGATGTGGGTTTACAAAGAGTAACGAATTAGGGTGTGCTACTAATAAACCAGACAAGTTTATGTATGCAAAACCACCCTCAAAATCATCCCCCACTCCCTCCCCTCATTCCACCCTGCATGTCCACCACTTGCTCATGGCCTCCCCGTTAGCCCCCTTTTCTTCACCCTGTGCGGGGTGCGCTACAAGTGAAAATGGCACAGGGTGGAGAATTGAGAAATGGGGGTGGTTTTCAGTACACATACAGTTTGGGGGGAGAGCTTCCCTGGGAAAACTTATAGCATTCTCATTTTATGCATGAATGTACATTGGTTTATTTACAATGCTGCCTCCTCGTGGACGCATGCATGGGGAATTTGTGAGAGTGAGATGGGGCAAATTGCGAGGGAAGAACTTCATTGTTTTGCAATTTTGCAACCCTTCCTTGTGACCTTTTTCGCCTCCAACAAACACTTTACTACACACAGTCTCAGCTGAGATTTGTCTACGCAAAAATGGATGAGGCTGTTAAATTGTTTTTTTTTTATTTCTACAATTTAGAAGTCTCTCAAGTGGGACAACTTTATTATGTTGTTTTTTTTAAGAATTTAAGAAAATAGGGGAGGATTGTCTTAATCGAACTGTGAAAGTTTTTTTTTTAAATATTGTTTTTTAAAAGGAAAATTTTTCTTTTCATTCCGCAGAAATCTCTCTGTAGCTATTTATAACCCTTCTGTAAGTTACAAAACTTTAAAAATATTTCAAAATTTGATGTAAATAATTAATTCTTTAGTACTAATTTAGTACACTTTGTAAATTCTCAAAATCAGCTCAACATTCAAACATTTTTAAATGAAACCTGAAGAATTAAAGCAATAATTTATTTGCTGAATAAAAAAAATTGAACAAACTATGAGTTTTAATTTTAGTACACAATTTTTTTTACTAAAGGGACTATTCCTAAAATGTAGCCAATATTTCTTCCAATCAAGAACAATTTCAGTCTTTTGCATTCATTTCCAACAAATTAAAAAAATTGAAAATTTCAAGTATAAAAGATATTTTTAGTACATGATGTATTTTTAGTACAGAAACTGATTTCAATTGAACTCAAATGTATTTCATTTATTTTTAATCGTATGATTTTCTTTTAGAAAGATTATAAAACGGAACTTTTAAATTTCAAACTAAAATAGTTTTGTACTAAAATTCTTTCATTTATTTAAAGCTCAACCATTTCATAGACATTTCTGTAGAATAGTTCCCACGTAGATGGAGCGCCTCAAGAACATTTTTCCCAACTTTTCTCCTTCTTGAGGTCTACCTTTAGGGTCTACCCGTACAATTAATTCCAAAACCATGTGAATTATTAAATAATTTAATATTAAAATTCATCCAAAATGTAATTTACTTTGCAACGAGGGGCCATGTAGCTCCCCCTTTCTTTCTGTGCAACCTCCCTCCGCTACGGAGCTCTCCTTAGAGAGGAAAACTAATAAAATGAGCATCGCGACAAAACATGGGCAGCGTCAGGTGTGTTTATATGCGCGCGCCTCCTTATGGTAAATTTATTTATTACCTTATTGTGTAATTTGGATGATTTATTGGGCAATGAGAATGAAGAACACTCTGTGCAATAAAATTATTTATAAAGTGACTTCCATGCCTTGTGTACACAGTTAATTTTGCTACACACACCGTCTGCGCTCCACCTCTTTTTGACACTTTCCTTCGCCCCCATCTCTTCTTTTGGCTCCGGCAACACGTTTATATGATTAAAATTATTAATTGAGATTAACTCTGCATTAATCTCCGACTCATTCCAACCGCATCCTTCTCCCCCCACACACGGCTCTTCTTCTTCGTGATTAATTGGATGTTTTCCATGTGATTTCACCTTTCTTTTGCCTTGCCTTTATTTTTTTTTATCATTGTTGTAACTAACACACACTTCTTACACGTCTTCGTTTTTTTTCTTCCTCTCATTCCAGGTAAGAGATACTCAGAATCTCTTGCGGGCTCATTGCTTCCAGACTGGATAGGTAAGTTGCTTTTTTGTTATTACTTTTTATTTTTTATAATTTATTTTGTGTTACAACCTTTATGTGTTAATTTAATTATTTTCAATTTTTTTGTGCCCAAGGAGCTATTTTTTCTTAATATTTCATGTGAAAGAAAGAAAAAAAATTCATTCCATAAATCGCTTGAAGAAATTACAAGAAATTTTTAGCCTAATGAGTTGAAGCGTAGCGAGTTGAGCAAAAAATCTCGAGTTCGAAACTCGCTACAAACAGTTTTTTTTTTACAAAAAGATTTCTTTTTAATTAGTTCCGAAGAATTAAAATAAATAAACAAGGAAATCTTGAAAAGAAAACATTGCTCCTTGGGACGATTATTCACATTTATTTGTCACTTTAAGCCGTCAGTATTGCCAATCTCTAATCTTTAGACTTTCGTTTGAGGTAAAATAAGAATTTTTCTCTTCTTCCACTTCACTACACACATGTGGGAATTTCTTTTATCCTTTAAAAGGAATAAATGAACCCATCTCTGTGTCTTCCTAAGCATGCGGCAGGGAAGAATGAGAAAAAGATAATTTTCCCAATCGACTGAAAGTGTTGAAGATTCAATGCTGTTACGGCTTATTGAATGTTATGCATTTAATTTCTCTCGAAAATGAATTATTTATCATTCCTATTCTGTTCTGGGTGAGAAAACATTTTGAAAAACCCTGAGTTTCCTCACCTCTTCGTTAATTTCTCTTTTTTTCCTTAAATTTTTTTTTCGTTTCAACTTTTTGTTTCTTTGTTGTGATTAATTGGAAAAAGAAAAATCAATTATGCCAAAAAATCCACCCACACAGCGTTTGAAAAGGAATTCCGCGCAAAGAGGTAAACTTCAAATTATTTTCTGAATATTCGTGTCTTAAAAAATTCTATACAGAAGCTTTTTTTCTTCTTCTTTTTATTTTTCTTACTTTTGGGAAGGAATGAGGGGTTTGTGACTAAATTCTGTATGGCTGAAGCCATGTGCATGATTCACGACAGAAGAATCCTCTCCAAGGAGGCTTTTATTTTGGGGAAAATTATATAGATGAAAGAAAATGTACATAGGTTCCTCCCCCCACAAAGCTTTGAGGTAATACTGAAAAAAATGTGACTCTATCAAAAGCAAAAATCTAAAAGAACGTACGAAGGAATAAAAAAAATCACTCGCTATAAATCTTACAGACCTCAAAGGCATGCCGCTCTTATTCTCTCAAGTGTTGACTCTATGTTTAAAGAGGTTTGCATATAAACAAACAATAACAGTAATTTCCATTTTGATCGCAATCTGACGGCTATTTGGAGGCGCATGGCCACGAGAGATCAGCAATGTGAGGGGTTAATTTTAGAGCCCCTCAAAGAAAAATTTTCTTCAGCGATATTGGTCAAGAAATCGGGTCAAACCTCGCTCCATTTTGCCAATTTTGCAATTTTCTCCAAGAAAACTGGAAAAGAAAATTCCCGCACTGGAACAACATACAAAAGAAAACACGCGGAAGACGACCCAAAGAGGCAAAGACCAAAGAAGAACTCGCATTTTTGTTTATTTGTGTATCTACAGGCGCCACTCAACTTGTTTAATTGTTTCAATTTTGGGGCTGATTAATTCACAACTTGTGTGTCTGCATTCGATTACAATGTAAACAAACACGATGGAGGAATACATGAATAAAAAAAACTTCCTCCATTGTTTATTTATATATTCCTCCGCATCAATTGGAATTGATTGTTTTGGAGGAAGAAAAAGAATGTGTGTGAATATTTTCCTTAATTGCTTTCACTCATTTGCCCCCCATTTGTCATATTTCCCTTCGCAGAGGAAATTTGGTCAGGAAGTTTGGCGACATTAATTGCTTCCCAAGCACCCCTCTTGGTTTGCTTTATATGTTATTAAAAAAAATGATTAGATTGTTGTATAAAACAGATGTTCTGAGTGGTTGAAATGTTCTAATTTGATCAGGCTTATCGTTCATCTAAATAAGCAGTTTGTCCTGCTTGTAGAGATCATTCATCTTTTATAACGATCGTTATTTTTAAAATATTGCGCTCATTCTGTTATGACAGCTTTTATTTTGACAAATTAATGGGAAATTTTTAAAATATTAATGTACTTTAAAGACATTTTTTCAAAAAATCTGTTTCAAATTTTTTCATTCAGAATTTTAAAAGAATTTGAATTTTAACAGATAATTTTAGACATTTTGCCTTTACCAATTTTGTTTTAAAACATCACAAACTTTCTTTAAAAATTAGAATTTTGTCATAAATTCATAAATTGATGTAAAATTTGTCAAAAATTATAAGATTATCAAATTTTTCCGTCAGTTTTTTGTCACGTCATGAGAAACATTTGACAATCTTCATTTAATTAATAGTCCTTTTAAGGATTTGTTAATTTATTTTGTTAAGTCCTTCTGTCAAATAATATTTTAAACAGCACGTTTATAAAAGAAACTCCAACGAATATTTACCCTTAAAGCCACCTTAAGAAAAAATCTGAACGATCACTACAGAAAATTTTCACACGAGAACGATCACGAAGATCACTCAAAAAAAAAATATCTCAAGGAATTTATATTCTGAAGCACTGCAGCAATTATGCGGTTTGGAAGAAAGTATGGTGAGATCGCCCTGAAGAGGCCAATTTAAAAATAAACCGCGCATCTCCAGCTCTTTTGACGGGGCGGGGGGCTCCAGTGTCCAAATTTATACACAAATCCAATTTGGAATTTTCACCGTGTGTGTATACAAATAATATCGAGGGACGAGGTGCGGGGGGAGACACAGGAGGGTACCAAAAAAAAAAGAGAAGACTCCAAGCTAAACACGTCAACACCTAATTGCTATTCAGCGTGGATTCTTGGGACGCGACGAACGACACTTCTCCCCACCAAAGAATTTTCGGGTATTCCTCCGTGACCTCTGGGGCGCAGCTGGAGGAGGAATTTTCCGGGTGTGACAGCATTGCGGGGAGGAGTTTTCCCGGAAGTTTCTCTGTACACATTGCAAATGAACGTGGAAATTTGCTCAATGTGATTGGAAAATTATTTGCGATAGTTTAATCCTTTGAAAGCTCCCATAAAGGAAATATAGCTTTGATGAGGTTTTAATTAATTTAATTTGAATTAATAAAAAAAAAATTCTTTTCAATTTCTTGAGGTTCAATTCTCATTAAGAAATCCTTCTTAAAACTTATTAAAATCTTTAAGATTTTATCTATAATTCAAACAATTCAGAGAAATCATCGTGGGAGGGAATGAGAGAGCAATAGGAAAGGTGTGTACGTGACAAAATATATCCAATGCCTTACGTGGAGCTTTTGTCATCGAAAAAAAGACTTTCAACATTTGCCCCCGGAGCGTCCTCATTAGAAATTTGTCGCCAAATATCACCGCAGTCCCCGAATTTAAATTTCAATATGCAATCATCAAAAACTCTTGCTTTTTTGGAGAAGTTCACTCACACACAAAAAATTCCATCTTGTGGAGAATACAAAGTTTGAAATTTCAGGGGGAGAGTTTCACTCTTTGGAAATCACATTCGCTAATTGCATAAGAAATTTAATGTTTGATTTATTGGTCGAGAGGGGGAGTGAATTCATTTTTAGGCATGGTGGTTCCATTAAGAAATTGGAGGCTTCCCTCCATCCTCCAAAAAGAAAAAACTGGAGGCCTCTACGCACTTGAGATATTCAATATCGGGGCGGAATATTGACTTCTAATTTCACATGAATGTATACATATAACGTGGATGGCTCGAACCAAACCACAATTTATCGGGCGATGCTGTCTCTGGAGAAATTGGATTTGCCGCCACTTTTTTTCCATTCATCTCCGAGACCCTATCAATTTGTCAGTGGAGCTCGAAATTGAATTTACGACCATCTCTGGGAAGAGATAAATTTCACTTTTGGGAGATTTTTCTTTTAAGGGGGTGGTTGGGTGTGTGGGAGCTCTGTGAATTGCACATTTTGTCTCAAAATGCTTTTCAAGGAACTGAATTCGTTTAAATCGTTTAAATTTTGTGAAGTTTTTTTAAGGGAAAATTTCATTTATAGCGTTGAGTTTTGATGAATAGAAAGGAAATTTTGTACTTCTGATTATTGCCACTAAGAGATAAATTTGCACTGAGGTGTGAAAATGACAAATGAGCGAAATTGTTGAAGTTTTCTGCAAGAGTTTTCATTAAAAATAATTATTTATTTTTGTAGTCATGGAAATTTTCCAAAGAACCAAAAATTAAAACAAAATTAGAATAATTTTATATGATTTTAATTTCCGGATTTTTCGTCGGATCGGTATAGTTTGAGATTAAAACACCAGAGTTTTCATATCAGAGCTTTCGGCTTTACATAAAGCCTTTTAAAGTAGGTGTGATTTAAATTTTTTTCGTATCTCAATGAATTAACTCATAATTAACCAATTATTTCGTAGAAAATTTTAAAAAAAAATTTTTTAATCGAAAATTTCTTTAAACTCTTTAATGATTATTTAAAAATTTCCTTAATTCTTCAGTATTTTGCACTATGTTTAAAAAACAAATCTTTAATGTTTTGCAATTTAAAGCTTCAATGTTTGCCATCAGCGCCCACTATTGACGTTATACTCAACTACCACATTTCCTTTCTGTAAATTAAAACACAACGCTGAAATAAGTTTTTCTTTTAAAATTTAGCATTTTCTTTCATTTAAAATTAAAAATTAAATCATTTTTTATTTTTACTAGCTGGAAAATAAGCTAGAGCCTTTCAATATTTTCTAAGCAATTTTTCACATACAATTTCTGTGTCAAATATTGCTCTTTTTTTGTACGAAAATTGCCTTCAAATAATTTTCCTTTCTAAACCCGGGGGAAAAAAATAACATGTTTCATGTGAAAAATCTCCCCAATTTTCGGTGGAAAATTGCCGTAGAGGGGTGGGGTGTGGGGAAATGCAGACGAGAATTGAGGAATTTATTTGAGACAAGCACAAGAGTGGAGGCGAGAAGTGCAAAACTTTAGAAGCCATTGAAATGGAGTAATGTCACCACATGTTCCAGACATATTGGCTAAAATTAAATTTTATGAACGACACCACCAACATTTTGCAATGTTGGAGAAGATGTGTGTTTTCTCCTGATGAATTTCCACCAGCCACATGGAAAATTCTCTGACATCATTCCTTGTACATTGTGCACATAATTTTCGATATAGAAAGCGACCAAAGTTGCCAGTGACGAAGCTTTGCCGGAAGAACATTGAAGCGAGGAGGGGGGAGGGTTGAAGAACATTCAATTTTTTCTAACACATTCCACCAATTTATATGCAAATTCTTCCGGTGTGTTGCCCACCCACCTTTTTTCCCACCATTTTTGCCCGCCGTGTGTCGTGTGCATGTCCATCGTCGGGATCCACTGAAGTTTTGCTGGCTGCAGAAGAGTGGCATAAATTGTATTTAGTCAACAATTACCACATTCATGTTGTGAATTTTTAATCAACGCTCAATTGGCGTTTTGCCGTTTGATTTGTTGTGTGGCACGTGCACAGCAAAGGGTTGTTTTTTTTTTGCAACAATACCTGCGACTCTCTGCTATGTGTTTGATGCTAAAATGTGGGTGAAAGCTCTCTCTCTCTACAATGTAATGTGGGAGCTTTTTTATTTTATTTATTTTTTTGGCAACACATAGGTATCAAAAAGTTGGCAGAGGTAGATTTATGGGGCGATTTGGAGGTATTCAAATTAAAATTGAGTTGATTCTGTTGCAAAGCATTATGTGGGACAATAAATTCGGGGGTTGAAATATCATGCGGCTGTGTGTGTGTGCTTCTCGCCCCAAAATGTGGGTGCCACGCCCTTGTACCCGGGGGTTTCTGTGGCTGCGGGGTTGCCTCTGGCCCCACCGTGTGATTTATTGTTGACACAGAGAAATCCCAAACGAAAAATCGATATCAAGTAGTTTTCAAATGGCCACATTTCACGATTTCCCAGGGAGATTCCCACAAACAACCACCCCCACACAACACTGGGAAAAATAAAAACAACCCCCATCCACCCCTCACTGTACAAAACCACCTACTCTCTCCCCTGCCCCCATTCACCACCCTATCAAATCAATTCTCTCCTCTAAAATCGTGTGATGGGAAATTCGTGAGAATATCGCAATTGAATTTGTCTTTTTTTGGGTTTTTGCTCTTTTCACCATTCTTTTTTGTATTATTTGCGATTCTTTTATAAGCAAAACAACTTCATTTTGTCTTTCACGAAGAACATTTTCATGAGTCAATTCATGCCAATGAAAATGCTGAAGACTTCCCTTTTTTTCATGAGCTTTCCCATGGAAATGAATGAAAACCCTCCCGCCTCATGCAAACATTGTTTTCCATCGTTCTCCGCCTTTTTTTTGCCCTCAACCCACACACACGGCAAAAAAGGTTTTTCTGCAGCAAGAATATGTAAATGGGGTAAGAAATTTCCTTTGCATGAAAATATGTTTCTATTGAAAATTCTTCAGTGGGTGGAAGAAGAAAAAAAAAAGAGCAGCAAGAAGAGCATAGAGTGTGATGGATCATGTGCTTTATTGGATTTTTGGAGTTTTAATATATTTTGTTGAAGCTTTAAGCTTGAAGGAATGAAAATTTAACTAAAATGAATTATTTAAGAAAATTTAAATTAATTAATTGAAGAAAATTTAGAAGAAAATGAGATAAGATTGTACTAAATAAGAGAATTTCATTTGATTCTTAAGAAGATTTGAATAATTAATAAAATATTTTGCCTAATTTTTATTGAAGCAGTAAACGTTGTATAGCCCACTGAATTGAGCAATATTTGAGCAAATATTGACTTGAATATTTGGGTTAAATTTTACTTCAATCCTTGATTAAAACGGAAGCAATTATTAGAAAAATATTATGTTAATTGTGCCAAGTATTGCATGAAATTTGAAAATATAAAGAAAGTTTTTAATTCTCAATAATAGAAATAAAAATATTGAGTAATTATTGGGCAAATATTGCTCAATAATTATTCAATAAAAAATCAAAGCATTTTCTAATTAAATTCAAAAGAGAAATTCAAGAACTTTCATTGAATGAATTAATAAAAAATCGTTAATTCTCCAACAATTCCTTAAATCAAATCTCAAAAAATAATTATAAAAAATTAAAACTCCTTCGTTGAAGCACCTTAACCACACCATGGCGTTCATTTGGAATGAAATCTAACTATAGAAGCGAATGAGTTGGATGGAGAAACAGTGCAAGAAGCAGAAAAAAGCGACAGAAAGCACAAAAAATAAACGTCTCCACGATAAATCCCGGAGAAAGAACGTTCTCAGTTGACTCCTTCTGTGTCTTTTCGAGCTTAGATGTTATTGTTGCGTGAGAAGATAGCGTAAAGCACTTGCAAGTCGATTTATTTACTTCAATATCACTACCGATTGGCTGGCACGGCGTGGCATCGGAAATAGTTTGCTATCATTTTCTTCTATTTCAGATGAGATAGATTCCGCTTTCGTGAGAGATCCAAGGGCATCGATGGCACTGAAATAATTGATTAAAAATTTCGTAAAGAACTTCCTGTCGATGGGGTGGGGGTAGTGGGGGTGGGGGAGTATGTTTATCCCATTTGAGAGTGGTTGGGGGAGCTCCACGGATTTTTTTTCGGGTAGAAGTGTGTCGTTTTTGGGGGCATACGTGTGCGCATGATTTTCCAACGGAAAACGGGGGTAAGAATGGAACGAATAAAAGAAATTTACTGTGGAGGGATCAATAAATTTATCTGTGAGATATAGAGCAAGTCTTACAGATTGTACATCCACAACGCGAGAATCCAACTTTATGGGGTGGATTCTTCACAAATAGAACCTCAGCACAAATAATAAGGAGGTGGCCCGAGGGGGGCAAAATATTGTGTAGCAAACTCCAAGGGAGGAAATTTATTTCGCTTTCACAACTGCTGAATCCCTAATCCCAAATCCCCATACCCCCTCACTCCAACCCCTAAGGGGGAAGCTTTCGGGGAGCTTTTGCACAACCCGGAAAGTGTGGAAAAAAATACGAGGATTTGCCCCCCAGTGCTGGGGGAGGAGAAAAGAAAAAAAAATAGAATGGAAAAATTGAAGTGAAAGGGCAAGTTAAGGGCGATGTTCTCACAATTAAAAGATGCTCTCTCATTGGAGATTTATTTTTTGCCTCTTAAAAAGAAAATCTGTCACTTATTTTTGATAAAGAATGTGATGCATGATGGGCTTGGCAATGACTCTTTTGGAGGCGCAAAGAATATCAATTTTATTATCTCATGAACTGAGCAACAAAATTATGAGTTCAAAGTGTTGGAGATTGAAATATTCTTTCGATTAAATTAATAAGAAGAAAATTTTTGTTCTGGAGGTTTATTAAAACATTTTTCTTGGAATATTCTTGAATAAGAATCCTTTTATTAATTATTAAAAAATTATTTTAAAAAAAAATTATTTTAAAATTTTTTAAAAGGAAATTATTTTATTGCACATGTAAACATTTTTATAAAGCCAGAAAAAATTATTCTTAGTCAGAAGAATATTCTATTGATTATTTAGAACAATTTACTTACAAAAAGCTCAATTTTCTGGCAAAAAATTGAGTCTTGTAATGATTAGAATCAAGAAAAGAACTTTTAAATATTTTTTTTCTCATTTTGAAAATTTTTCTTGACAGAATGCACAGTTTTCTGACTGAAAGATGAGTTCTGTAACCACTAGAACCAAGTAAAGAATTTTTAAAAGCTCAAAAACTCAGAAAATTGAGCCCGAAGCTTAATTAAAGTTGACCAAAAGTTGAGTCGAGACAAAAAATCTTTAATATTTTTCTAGAATTAAAACAAATTTTAAAATTAAGACAAAAGATAATAATTCTAAGCACACACATCTATAAAGATTATTTTAAAGAAAAGAAAATTCACAGAAAAGCTCTACAAACAAAGTCCCACAGTGTAATTTACAACCATTTTCCCAACACTAAAACGAACATTCCATCGTATCTCTATCTAGAGTTGTAGCAACTCTAGCAATAGAGCCACATTGGCTGAGAGGGAAAATTTGTGGAAAAGAGATGAAAAGCTCAATGAATAGCAATGTATGTACTCCATGTTCAATCAGTTGACAGTTTTATGGAGTTTATTTTCACTTTTGACTAACTTTTGTGTGAGTTTTCACTACATGAAGAAAATCCCGTCGGTAGAGCTAAATTCATTTTATATATTTCTCCGAGTTGAAGACTCTTTTGTTGGCGTTAAAAATAACCATCAATTCCCAAGATGGGGAAGACAACAATTTTTCGACACTTCTTGTGAATGTTCTGGGGCTTCGTGATTCTTATCTCTGGACCGCATAATCACATTTTATGCATCACAAAATCTCACATGAAACACCAACCAACAACTCATCATCTTTTAGCTGCAATATGATGGAGCCTTCGAGCAAATTTCCACGCACTTCTTTTTTGCACCGAGAGAGGAGAGAGAAGTTGTAGCCAAAATTGCCCATTCACGTGTTTTGGCGGTTGTTTTGCAATTTATATGTACCCCCACATATGTTGCACTTATGCGCATGCTCGCAGCCGGCACTTGTTTCCTTAATGTTGGCACATCCATTAAAATTTTGCCATCTTCATGAATCACCTCGCGAATGGCGTCGGGAATGGCTTTCACGCGCGTCTCTATCGTTTCACACACTCTGCCTGCAACGCGTCCCTTACGCATGGGGACGTCGTGCACGCACCCCCGCACACATCGCGATTACTTTGGGTCCGCAAACCTACGCGTTGGTAGTGAAATGTGGCTAAAAGGAAGAAACATCCGAAAGTCATCCATCGAACCGTCTCAGAGGTAAAAGGCCGCGTGTGTGTGTGTGTTAGTGGCAAAATAATGACGCAATAATGGCTGCGTGGTGTCGGGTATGTTTCGGCCTTAGATATTTTGGCCATTCGGCCTAGCGGGGTGGTGACTCTTCAGCTCGAGAGAGTGTGAAAAATGGTGGGGCTTCATCTTTGGCGGAACGCGCCTCTAATAAATCTCACAAGCCCCGAAACTCATCTCATGCAACCAGCTCCAACATTTGCTCCAACTTCTATCCAACAAAAGAACTTCAACCTAAAAAAAAAACTATGCGGCTGAGAATGGTGGAGAACCTAGCTATATAGGGCTCTATGGGGGTGAACTTCATCCCTCTTAACCTACTTCATAGGGGCTGCTTTTTGATTATGGGTAAAGGGGTCAGAGCTATGATGCATTGCTGGTTCATTTTCCTACATGAATTACGAGGCAATTGTGCTTCCAGTCTTTGGACTTTCAGTGGTGTGTGCCTTACTGCTGTGAGGTTCAAGGAAATTTGGGTCTCTAGGTGAGATTGCGAGTATATAATTAGATGATATGATAGGTAATATTAAAGAGAATAAATCTTAATGAATTTAAGGAAAAATAAAGCTTAAAGCTTTAGTTTGAAGTTTTATTTCTTTCTAAATCTATTTCTTTTTTTATTATTCTTGTGAATGAAAATTTAATAAATAAAGTTTTAATTAAACTAAAAATAAAAATTAAATAGATACATAACAAGCTATATATTTTTCCCGAATAATTTTTAATCATATATACACTTTAGTATAAATTCTTTAATAAATTGTTTAATATTTGACTAATGAACGATCAAAGAGAGTAAATAAGAAAATTTTTTAATTACTTAACTTAAAAACCTAACTTAAAAAATGGCTTGATCTAAAAATGTAAAGACTTAAAAACTTAAGCCTGTCTTAAGAAACAGAATTAGGCCATTTCTTAAGTTAAGCCTAACTAGTTTAGTTCAGCTTGATTTAACCTTAAAAGGAAAACTCGAGCCTAGCCTAAAAACAATTAGCGCTTCCTTAAAACCTTTGAAATGACTTTAAAAAATTTAAGCATTGCATTAAAATGGTAGTCTAGCTCAAAAGAGTTAAACCTAGTTTAGAAAAACTTCATCTTTAAGACGATTGAGCCGGGGTTACTAGTCATGATTTTCATTCAACAATTATTCTTTATACAATTTTAAAGAAAATAAAACAAACATAAAATCAAGAATAAATCTTAATTATTACTTTTAATCATGTTTAAAATTATTGAACAAAGAAATAATACAAAGCTCATCTTTAATAAAATTCCAGGCTAAATGAATTGAAGCTTAAATTAAGCTTTTGTTAGGGAATCAAACTATATAATTAAATAATTAAAAAATAATCTATTCTTCTCACAAATTCAATTCAAAAGCAAATTTATGCATTAATTTCATTAATTTTCCACCTGTTTCTCTTTTTTTCTTGCCCACACATACACACCTTTCTTTCGCAAATTTGCCAAATATATTGACCTAAACACGCGTGAGCATAAATGTATAAAGAAGCATAAAAGAATATATAATTTTCGCCAAAGAACAGACACGTTTTGTAAATTTCTATTGAGTTATAAAATTAATAAGAAGCCCCACGAAGAGTGTTTATTTAGTAAGTTTATTGGGTGGAAGCTCCACCCTCCCCGAGAAAGCTCTCATAAAAGCTCAAAGGTATAAGATGATGGGATTTACAGGGGAGCCCCGGTGGGTCATAAGTGTGTGCATAAATTAAAAATTAACCAACTCAAGTACTATTAGTGGCAACAAAAGAGCAGTGTTTGCAATTTACTGTTTAATAATAGGCCTTTATTGGGGCTTTTATTGCAATTTTATAGCATGGGCGTCTTTTCACTTGTGCGCCTCATTCATCCACGTGAAATTTATATGGAAGTGAAGTGCGATAATAACAAGCTCATTTGAGTCCAGTCACTCCAACTGCCCCCATAAAGCAAGTGTCCATGGAGGGAGGGCTGCGGTGTGACGCCCCGTGCTTCTTTCCAACATTGCCCGGCATCCCAGCATCCACAGCACGGAGCAATAAGGCTGGTGCCCTCTTCGGGAAACATCCATCCACACACACCGTATGTGGAGACGCTGGAGCCGCACTCGAGTTCAGCGGCTGCGGATGGATAAATTATGTACAAAAGCGCAATACGCGCAAGATAAATCTGCTGCACGTTTTATCGTAAAACATTTTGCTTCTTTATATTTAACCAATCAGTTTGGTGGGTTTTTGCCGCTCTGACCGCGGAGCAGGTTTGAAGTCTCAATTTTCTTTTGCCCGTAAGTGGATGGAGGAATTTTTGAGCTGCAGCACATTGCCTGAAAATTCCTCCATGGGCTCTCTCTCTGTGTATCCTCTTTTGCCCCCCTTTTGCTTGATCGGCAACCGTCTTCCACCGGAGTTTGGTATTAATACATCAAAAGATGCCCACAAGATCTCCGACATGTCTCCCCGCCAAACCATCTCATTAAGCGATCTCTTTTGCCCCCCTATGCCTACCTATACCTGACAGCCCACGTCAGCAGGAAACGCTCCCATTCTCGGGTGCAGCAGCAGCACATTTTGGTGGTGGAACTCTTCAACCTCCTCTCGCAGTGCAAATCTCAGCGAGAGTCGCTGTGCAAATGGCGATGTGGAGTGCATGATAATTTTCCCTTCTTGTACACATAAATGGGGAGAGATGAACAGGAGGCTTCCAACTGATTGACGTTGAGAAAAAAAAGAAGAAGAACAAACCATGCTGGGATTGAGTTGATGAGATAGGGAATTGTAAATGCTGTTGAACTCAACATGCCCTTAAAGGGAGTTAAGGCTGAGGAGATCTTTTGGGAATATCTTTGGCATTATCTGCAAAAGTCAACATCTGAATTCTTAATTTTTGTCCAAGATTGAGAATTTATTTTGTTTGTTTCCCTTTTTGAACCAAAAAGAAATCTCAAAGAAAAATCTGACTGAATGAGATTTTATCGTATAAAAGCTTTTTAAGCTTTTAAGAAACTTTCAAGGGTGTTGATTTATATATTTTATTAGAAAATTTAGATAAAAAAAAATACAAATTAATTCTTAAGACAAATAATTTATAAAAAGAAAGTCTTTTAGCGGATACTTGAGAAATATTTTTCGAATATTTTAGTATTCAGCAGATCCTTGACAAAATTATGGCAAAGGCCCCGCGAAAAAAAAATTTGTGCGGAAAACTTGGAAAATTTATTTTTTGGAGACAAAATATTCGGAAAAATCTGAGTATATTCGGTGTTTTTTATGTAAATTTTTACAGGGAAATGTTTGTCTACAGAATGTGAATAAGATTTAATGACCGTAATTGTTGATGTGAAGGAAAATCGTTGGAAAAGCGGTAGGAAAAAGGGGGCAGGAAAAACGCAACTTTTTCTGCATTCAGCGACGTTTCGAATAATTTGTTTAACAATCTTAGTAATCCAACTGTGTAAAATTTATATGTTCCTAGACCCTGAGGATGAATACAAATTATTCGAAACGTCGCTGAATGCAGAATGCGTTTTTCTTGCCTCCTTCTCCCGATCGCTATTCCGACGATTTTTCTTCACATCTACAGAATATTTTGAATTTTTATGCGAATATTTCTCAATATTAGCGAATATTCTAAGTATTTCTGGGTAATTTTTAATAAATCCAATATTCATTATTTGGATAAATCCCTTTCGATTATTTAAAATAAAATTCTAATCAAAAGTTCGTTAAAAAAAATTTATAAAAAAAAGATCTGATTTGAAAAAAATCTTTCTTAGGAGCTTTTCTTGATTTTTTGCTGAGCCATCACGATATTCATTGTCCTAGTCTCCCCTAAAACTATTTAGAATAGAATTTAAAACAATTTTTATTAAACAAACATTGCTCCTCTATGGAAAAGAATTTTTAATTATCATTTTAATTTGCCACAAATTCAGTTCAATTGGCGCACTTTGTATTTACACACAGGACAAACCCCATCATTAGCGATTTAATTAAATTAAAATGCACTGAATGCTCGCTAAACTCTCAGTTTTGCACCAAAGCCTTCTTGCACAACTTAATGACCACTCTTTGAGCCCACATCTTTCCTTTGCAATCTCCTCTCTTCTGGTTCACAGTACACTGATCAAATGATTCCTCTCACCTTGTACGCGTCTAAATGTTTTTCTTTCCCTCCTTGCATTCCTTTCCCACTCTAAACCCTATTATTTTCTACCCCATGGCTGCCATACGAAGCCCAACCCATGGAGGTACACACCTATTCCTTGCATTAATACACAAACAACAACGGAAAAAAATCACAAACCGTCAATTTTTGAGGGAAAAATGTGTTCATTTGGAATTTTAGTTTTCAGTGCATTTCTCAATGTTGCGCGCTAAAGTCCTTCGCATTCCTTTTTACCGGTCTTGTGCGAAAAAGAAACCTTCCCCATAGAGTGTCTTCATTTTATTGCTCATTTTTTTCGTTGTCGAGAAAGTTGAAGGGCTGTCATAATTTTTATTGCGATTTTTTTGTGCAAAGTTTTACAAGTAAAGGGCCAGAAAAAAACCTCCGAGGAACAAATGGAAGAGAAAGTTAAGGGTTGCATTGCGTACCTTCTGGGAAGAAACTTTCTATGGCGTATGACGCGCAAAAAAGGAGAAAAGGTAAATCATAAATTTCATAAATTTCTGAAAAAAAAACTTCCAACATGCGTGGGATGTTTTTTTTTCGGCGAAAGCGTGCAAAACTCATTGTTGGGGTTGGTTTTTTTTGCGCAAGAGGGAAAAGGTTTATTTTTCTTACGAAATTTCTTGTTTCGGAGACTTTCTCTTTTTGTTTCTACGAGAGAGAGAAAGAGCCCAAAAATGGCTGAGAAGAATCAACCTGAAATACTTTAGCAATTACTCGCAGTAAGAACCTTTAAATCCTCTTTCGATAACTCCCAATTAAAAATGGCAAAAAATTCAAATTAGCCTTCATTATTATATACCTTTAAGTGGGCATCCGTGTTCAATTAGTGCCGGGATTTTTCTTATCTCCTAACGAAGATTTTTCTTCCATTCCCCGGCTGAAAATGATAAATTTCTGCAGATTTCTGTTCCCCTCTGGAGCGGGGAATAATAAAAAAAACGAGAACACAGCAAAACCATCTCTTGCTGGCCACAAATTTCACCCAACAATTGGCTAATTAGTTCGAATAACTAATGATCAACCTGCCACACATATAGCAATCAATAGGCCCCCTGACATTTTTTTTTTCGTGAATTCAAACCAACCAATCCAGCCGACAAATTAGCCATTTCGACAACTAAATTAAATTATCTCAGAATTATTTATCATGGCGCGGTAACGTCCCAAATGTGGCAAAAAAGGTGATTATGCGGGGGTAATTTGCGATTGAAAATTTATTCACAAATAAACTTTTTACTTGTGGGAGGGGGGGGGGGGGCTAAATAAATAACATTGTGAACACATTTCCGCCTCATCAAAGTCCGCCGTGCTTTATGCAATCCCCAGTTGAGTCCCCGCATGGCCCCAAATCCCTCCACGCAATACATTTGTCTTCCATTTTCGGGGAGAATATTTATTCACATATGGTGTGTGGAAGGTATAGTGAAGACGTGAACCGACTGATTCTTCGCGATAGCACCTGGAAAAAATCTCAATCAATTCTCCAACACGATCACTTGCCGCGAGCGCGCATGTGTGTGTGTGAGTATCAATAAGAGAACCCAAAGAATCAGAAGAAAAGAGATCTCTTAACTAAGAATATAATCAATTCTGACCATCTGGAGTGATTAGAAAATTTATTCTTTGGTTAATAGAAATATCTTTAATTGAAATCTTTAACCTTGCGGGGACTTGCAAAGGAAAATGTATAAAATATTTTGTAAAATATCCGAGGGGTGTTTAACTTAAAAGATCTTAATGAAATTCTCTGCTTTACTTCTTGTAAAAATATGATGTTTCATCGATTATTTGTGTTTCAAAGATCACAAGAAAATTTAATAATTTTCAAAATAAATTAATATTTTTTTAGAACATGTACTAAACCGAGTTTTTAGCATTGTTGAAATAGAAAAAAACTAGTTTAAACAGAAAAAACTAAACAAAATTCTAACTTTCAAATTATTATTTAAAAAAAAAACATTTTTTATCACTTTAGTACAAATTATTAAATTTTAGAACATAATTCTTTTGCAAATATGACAGATTTATGAATCAGTTTTTTTTGTCTTATATTTTTTGAGAAACATTTGAAAATTTAGATAATACAATTATTTTCTACAAAAAACAATAATTTTAGTTTTTACTTTTTTTTTAGGAAAGTAAGATATACATAAAAAAAATTCTCGATATTTAAATGAATATTTAACCCAAACGTCTCATTAACGATTTGTTTTTATTTCTTTGTTTTCTATTCGATTAACATTTTGTAATGTTAATTATAGTCCCTTTAGTACAGAGATAAAATTTAGTACACATATTTGTTTATTTCTTGTGAAATTATATTTTTCATAATCTTTGATGTAAAATTAGGTTTTTTTTTGTGGGAAAGAAACTTTAAAAAGCTGTGCCTGAAAGAAACACAACTTAAATATTTAAAAGATTTTCTCTTGTACTAAAGAGTACTAATTTTTTTTTCAAAGTTAAATAGAAAACAAAAATTTCTTCAATGATCTTCAGCTTATTGCATATCATATCTCTTTACATATTGGCTGATAATCTTTATCAGGTACCACAACTAAAACACATTAATTTTCAAGCTATAAAAAAAGAATCTTTAAAACCTTTTAATTTATCTTTGCTGCCACACAATTACTGCAGGTTGGGGGTTATTGGCCCCAATGAATAATTTGCAAAATTATTTTCTCATCAATTACACTGCACTTCCTTTCGTATCGAATAACAAAATTGGTCTCCGGAGAGCGGTTTCAGGGGAACCAATACTCATGACTTTTGGGGTGTGGAGAGAGAATCTCGTTCTGCAAATGTGATTATTGGGAATTGATGACAGAATGGGGAGCAAAAGAGAAAATGCAAAAAGGCCACAGGAGAGATTCGGCGTGGAAGAGGGACAGAGCAAAATATAACTGGCGGAGGAAGAGCATAAAATCATGTATAAATGTGAGCATATAAATACAAAAGGCGGTAATCGATGTGCGAAATAAACAAAAGCGGACATAATTATCGAGTTATCGCACCGCTCATATTTATGAGGCGTTCTCTGCAATCGTTTTCGGAGGGAGGGGTGGTTTTCAAATTTTAACTGTATGTATGTTACAATGTTCGGTGCAAAAGTATGCGCGCTCTTTTGCAATGCTTCGCGATGCTTGGTGCATTGAAATTATTGCGATTTTCAATGCTGGGGTCAGGGGTGGGAGAAATATCAAACATTATATAGCGAACGCCACACTCATCTCACGGCCATTGGAAAGTGAATAAATTCCATGGGCAACCCCCAATTTCGCGCGCCACATGCTACAACGAGGACACTTTATGATGGCACAATCGGGCTCCTCGTGGTCATTTTAACCCCCTTCCTCCCCACGGGGTAGCTTCATCCCCATTTTTGTCTCACATGAAAATGCACGCGACACACGGGGTTGCAACCAAACCCATTGCACCCTCATGCCCAAGGTGGATGCAACCCCAAGAGATCTCATTGTCTGATTGCACGACAAATCGGAAATTGCAATCAAACCCTCGCGCGCTAGTAAAAGGACCCACCACGTAGTTTTGTGTGTGAAAGATGGAGGGGGATCGCACCCCCATTTGCCGCTTAATTCGTCGTAAATCTCACGGCAAGATGGCGAAGGCGCGTGTGGTTAACCAGGCGGAAGTTTCTGCATAAATAGCACCATCGTGGAGCTCGAAATTACTCCGTGAAGACTATTAAGGGGGGAGAAAAGCAAAGCTCCCTCGTTGTCTAAATTAATGCATTGTGCGAGCTCCATTCAGCTACAATGAAAAATCATTTCCTCCTAAAGGAAATCTTTCTGACAAACATCAGATTTTTACTCACTTTTAAAGAATTAAAAGGAAAATGGTTAGAGAAGTTGAAGAATTTTCTTTAAAGAAATTAAAACTTGATAAATGAAAATATTCAGATTTTAGGATTTTTTTTTTTATTTTTTTACCTGGAAAGTACTATGTTTAAATCTAAAAAATAATAAATTCAAATAGAAAAAAGACTGAATCCAAGTCTTTAAAAGCTATTTAATACAAGCCTAAACAGCACTAAATTAAAGCCTAAATGAATTCAATTTAAGCATTGAAAAGTTATTCAGATTCAAATTCTAAAAAGGTTCAGGTTGCGGTCAAAAGGCTTAAAAATATTTACTTAGATCATCTCTAAAAAGAATTAAATTTAGTCCTAATTTTTTTTTCAGATTCTAATCCTAAAAAGGTTTAGACTAAATTGGAAAACCTTAAAAGAAAAACTAAGATCAAGTATAAAAATACTAAATTCGAGTTTAAAAAAAGTTGTTTGGATTTGTCTTAGGTTTCTGATTGACGATCAGACAATCAGACTTTAAAAGAGTATTTAGAGATTAAGCCTAAAAAGTATTAAGTTTTAGCCTCAAACGTACTAAATTCAAGCCTAAAATGTCCTAAAAGACTAATTAGACTTTAATCCTAAAAGGCTCAAATACAAGAAGCCTTAAAGAAGTATTTAGATCAACCCTTAAAAGAACTTAGTTTTAGCCTAAAAAGTCCTTAATTAAAACCTAAAACGGTTATTCGGTTTTTCGTCTTAAAAATGCTAAGATTGAGTACAATATTCAAGCCAAAACATCCCTTGAAAATTTCTCAAATGAAAAAGAAAAATATCTGAAGCAGACTTGAGCACAATTGAGACACTTAAATGGGCCTCTAAATAATTTTGGGGTAATTAAACCCCTATTCGGATATACATCGAGAAAACCCCGTACCACACCAACCCTTTTGTAGAGAGCGGAAGGATGTTTTAAAGTCAACATTGAGTACATAGCCAATGATGCCAAGATGAGAAGGAGACGAAGGCAAAAAAAAGGGAAGCTCGAGGGTGCAAAAGCAGATGAAGAAAGTCCCTAAATTGTCTCGCAATGAACCATTTGGAATTTATGGATTTTATTTGAAAATAAAAGTTTCTCGCTCCTTGAGGGGGTTTTTCCTCTTTTTTGCTTCCACTGCTTTCCTTTTCGCGGGGTGCACCAAAAGGGATAAACACGGAGACACCGCTGCTGGTGGTTTGAGACGGTGAAGGAAGAAAATTGTGTGGGCTACAGCAGAATCCCTCGCAAAAGGAGATTCCGTAGCATACAACACTATTTATACGAGATTTTTGCTCCCTCGACACGAAAGCATTTTTTTGGGGGGGGGGGGGGGGGGAGAGAAAGAAGAAAAAAGCGCCAACGCAGCTCTTCTTCGAATCTGCGGTATTTTTTTGCACATTCGCGAAAGGGCGTCCACCATCTCCTCATATATAGAATGTTGCATGCAATCCGACATTCAACAATGCACACATAAGACTCTCATGCCAGGTATCCACACCATTTTATGTTTTATGTATATTGAATTGGAGAGAAATAAATCAAGATTTAATATGGAGATAAATGTCCGCGTGTGCGTGTTTATACGAGAAGTCTCTCACAGAGAAGGAAAAGTCTCCGTAAGCCACAAAACTCGAGCATTTTGAATTTTTTTTTCAAAGGGGATTTATATTCGATTTATTCCTTTTTATTTAAAAACTCTGCGTACTTACAGGAAAATCTTCATCCATTTATTGTGTTTTGCGTGTGTGTGGATGCTCTTTTTTTACGGGTCACGTCGTGATCAAAGAGGAAGTCGGCCAACATTAAGAAACGGGGCAAAAGAACGGGGAAATTGTGTATGTATGAGGAGGAAACAAGCAGAAAAAAGAGACATAAATAGCATTTAGATGCCATTTAACCTCCTCTCAATTGCCATTGATGGGCTCAAGGGATTTATTTGCCGTAATTTCGGGCATGGGATCAAAAGAAATTGCTGTTAAAAGAACGAAAGATGGTGTTTTGATGTTCTTTTCTTTCAAATTTTCTTTTCTTTTGTGAGTTATTTACACATATAGGTGATTCTCTTTTGAGTTCTTTAGCAAAAGGGGTGTCAGAAGATTTTTAAAAAGATTTTTTAAATTATTTAAAAAGTCTTTAAAAAGAATTATTATCAAAGAGTTCTCCTAATATTTTTTTTGCTTCACCCCCCTATCTAAACAGATTGTCAAGTAGACAATTTTAGGTATCAATAAAACACCCTCAACCCTCCCCTACAATTTTATGCAAAACGTGAAAATAAAAATCATCTTGGAGATATTTTTCCAACATGCGGTACATCAAAAATCGAGTCAATTTAGAGTTCCGTTCAGCACCTTGTTAAATGAGTCAATAAAGCGAACTTTTATTGCCCATAAATAGAATTTTATCATGCTTTGCTCAATGCCTCGAGTGATTCATAGTTTTCCTCCCGAAGTGCTCTACATTTATCTCACTGTATGCACACACATATAGCACCCAAAGCACATAAGAAAATACTACACAACATTTTCAGCCCAACTCCCTCCCCCACGCTTTGTATGCCACACTTTTCACCCAGTCGAGATTAATTCGAAATCGTTTATGCTGCCATTAACCCCCCAACGGCATACCCCCCCGAAATATTCCCAAAATGTCGTCGGCATGAGAGGGAGAGAGAGATTTCTCAGCTTGGCAAATGCACTTTAAATGCATTTTTGATTTAAAACACCATCAAATGGCTTTTCTGTACGGATTTTCCTGCAAAGAGAGATTTTCCCACATCCCCCCAAAAAAGCTCTCTCCTCTCTCGAAACTCTGCATATAATAAAAGTTTCACAAGAGAGATTGTCAAACTGTATTTTTAAATGCGATATGTGTGGGGGAGGGGGGGGGGGAATTTTTAAAGGCAAAGCCGATGGGGTGGTTTG
Source organism: Lutzomyia longipalpis (assembly GCF_024334085.1). Classification (NCBI taxonomy): domain Eukaryota; kingdom Metazoa; phylum Arthropoda; class Insecta; order Diptera; family Psychodidae; genus Lutzomyia; species Lutzomyia longipalpis. The sequence goes on from NC_074707.1 coordinate 46,632,858, forward strand.
AGCCCCTCATTTCACCCACCAATCGCCCACAAAAAGCTTTGGTCGTAAATTGAGCTCATGTGCGAGTCAACAAAAGCTGCGGCGAAGCTTTTAAATGCTCCAAAATGTGGAAAATTTCTCTACCACACACACACATGCGGGGGTGTGTGTGGAAAAAGCCCCCGAATGGGGTGGTCTTTTTAGCACACATAGCTCAGGACTGACATTTAATTTAAACTTTGAAATACGACCAATAAAATATTCAGACTTAGTGCCGGGGATTTAAATGTGTCTTCTCCGTACCCATTCAGGTAAGAATTAACTCGCCTTCTCACCGAGCTTCCGGGTTGGGAGGAGGGGCATGGGGGGTGAGTGAGTGCGCTGATGAAACTTTTGATGAATCTCACCGTGGCTTTAGGGATCACCACATGAGAGCTTTTGCTACATTTATTCCTCGCACAACTTTCTAAATGGAGCTTTTTAGAAATGTACGAAGAGGGAGGAAAAAAACCACCCCCACCTCTCTCTCGTTTTCCCTGGGATTTTCTCGCAAAACTTTCGCCTTCTCAAAATGCTTCAACAACCTCCCCCAAAATGGCGAGGATGGTTTTTACTCACCCCCAGAGAAGCAGAGAGAGAGTGAATGTAAGTAAATAAATACCCCCACATTATTCGTCTTGCCTTATCAAAGCCCCGTATTTCACGTCGACAAAAGCCTTCTTCACGGCGACACGGGCAAAAAGCCCCAAATCCCCACAACTATACCACCCTGTAATTACATGCAAAGACATCAGTGGGGTCGACATGCATATGAATGCCACTTGCATTTACAAATCTCGCATTTCCACCCCCTTAGTTTTAGGGTGAACGGAACACGGTGTTTGTTTGCCTTTCGCTATGTGCTTATGCACACCAATGAGGATTGTTTTTCGAGACCTTTACTTCCTGTGACAAGCTCTCGTGACTCCCAACCACCACTTCCGTACGACGCCCATTCACCCAAATACATTTATTCCACACCAAACCAACCCCCATGTATGTATGTATTTTTGGGGGTGGTGGTTTGTCACATTTACAAAGAAAATGGGGGGTTGTCACATTTCTTGGACACTGAGAGAGGAATTTATCGACCTTCCCGAGAAGGAGTTTATTCTTTTCATTTAATAAGAAGCTAGAAAAAAATCTTAAGGGGAGAATAAGGTGAAGCTGACCCTGTAAGAGTTTGAGAAAAGCTTGAAAATTTCATTGAATTAGATAAATTCTGAGTCTGAAGTCTTTCAGTTTTTTAGTCCAGAATTTGTAACAGATGAATTTACTTCATATTGTGTCAACTGCAAACTTCATTACTCAATGCTTTGTTCTGAGGCTTATTACATTTTGTCCAGAACGGATAGGATTTAAATATTTTAAGACAACCTTTTATACTTACTAAAAAGTGAAAGAAATTTCTTTTCAGGCCAAAGAATATGATGATAAAGATCCTAAATCTGAGTCTTTTAAACCGAATAGATTTTTTTCATATTAAATTTAGTAGGTACATTTTAGACTTGAAGCTAGTACTCTTTTAACGTGAATTTAGTTCTTTCAATGTTTTATGTCCTTAATCTTATTTTCGTTTAGACCAAGAAACGTTTATCTACTGCGTTATCTGAAGATTTTCATTCAGATAATTACCCCTTAATGAAAATTGAATATTATTTCAATTCATTTCTTGTAAAATTTTCGTTCTAATATTTTTAACAAATTCATCTAAAAATTTCAAGAAAAAGTCTTGAACAAAAAATGAACATAATTGTTCTGGACAAATTCTAACGTTCCCTTGGAAATAATTGAATTATTTTTAAGTAGAATGTATTTGATTTACTCATTTTTCTTTTCTAAATTCTTTTACTTTTAATTCATTTTAACAAAGACTTGAAATTAATTTCCTAATTGAAATTATCATTAAAAGACAAAAAATATAAATCACAAATTTTTTCTTTAAACAATTAAATGTAGGAAGAAGGATTTCTTTTCTATATAACTTCTCCAAAGGAAATTTAATCAAAATATTTGCTCTGGATGATCAAAAAATTATTGTTTACATGGAGTGGCTATGTATACCTGTAACATATAATATCCTCTATCACCCACACTCTCAACATGATTGTACCACCCCCTAGTGTATAGGTTCATTAACATCAAATCCTACACACAGCAAATAAAACAACAAAGAGCAAAACAACCACAATTTTGCGTGGTTTGTTGAACAAAACGGAAAAACATCCTCATATTGTTGCAATTGGGTGAGCTTTCCTCCCGCCCTCTCGAGCTTTTTTCCCTTGCACCGTGTAGCATACAGAGAGTGTGTGTTTTTCTCACGTACCTTTCTTCACCCCATAAATCACCCTTTAACTTTCACCTGTGTGTGGCTTGTGAGAATGAGAATTTATGACATTTATGAAATGGATTTTCGTCGCTATAAATCCCCCAATGCGCTCTACCGCCCATTTGCTACCTATATTATGTGCTACACATTACATATATCTGCTGGCCAGAATGGGAAATCAAAGCCCCCCAACTATATAGCGCTAAATTGTCATCGACTTGGAAACAATAACGTATTATTATTAACGAGAACCAGTTGCCAAAGACTTGGCGCTTTTTTCTGCATGTTGAGAGAGCTCGCGGTCTTCCGTGTATATATGGAGTGGAGGGGCCCCCGTGAATGCGTCGCCAGGAACATTCCCGGAGTGTATGTTCGCGTGGTGAATGAAGGAGAGTGTAGAGAAAATCGTAAATTTGTGCCATGGGTGCGCGCAGACCATTCTGTGTGTATATATCGGACCCGGGGAAAAGTTATGAAAGAACAATGGTGTTTGGAGCGAGAGCAAAAAAAAAGCTCCGCGCTTTAGTGGAGTAAATAATATGAAATTTATATCCTCCACTTTATTATGGATAACTTCTCCGTGGCTTGTTTTCTCTTGGCGGAGGAACTCCTTTGTAATGGACCGCTAAATGGGCGCGCGAAAAGCCATCTCCACATGCGGAGCTTTTTTTCTCTCTCTGCACGCCGACCTCGTAAATTGATTTCTTCGCCACGGAGCTTTTTGCCACGCGGTAAAATGTACAAAAATCCCCCCTCCCCCCTCCTTCCTGTGCGAGTACTTTTCTTATACATACAATACGCGCATCGTTGCAACAAAATCACCATTCAATGGATTCGCCAATGTTGACTTTTTTGCAATTATAACGACCCTTTGGGATGTGTTCTGTGTCAATTTCTCGCGATTGCGAATTTTTGCAACAGCCGCCATCACCATGGCAAAAAGCAGGCTAAAAGAGGAAACCAACAAAAAAGAAAAGGATCAGAACGATAGAGAGCGAGAGAGAGAGAAGCTGAAGAGCGGCATTGTTTATTTATGGCAAAAATAATTGGACATCTAATCAAAGAAGAATTTTCTCTCTTTCTCCGTCTCACCGCGCGGATTATAAAGTCTTGTGGCCGTTTTTGCCTTCGTTAAGGTGCACTCTGAAAGACATTGGAATGAGACGAAGAGGAATGATGAGAAAATGTAAAATATTTTATACATAATACACTTACATGGAGCTTTGAAGAGCATCCATTTGCCAAAACAGGGTGATTCCGAATCGGTTTTGTGAATTATTTAGAAGGCGAAATTAATGGGGTGGAAAATTTATTGATTTTTTGAGCTTTTTATTGGCTTTTTTTATTCTTTGTATTTTAAAGAAAGTTCTCTAAATCCAATAAGTTTTTAAGGATTGTTCTTTTAATTGAAATTCAACTCCAATTAAGGATAACTTCCGTTGTGATCTAATTACAAGATTTTAAATTAAGAGAGTTGAATTAAATTATCTGAAAATACTTATAATGTTCTTTGATATGGATACGCCTGGTTTCTCTTGAATTATGATTTTTTAAAGCTTCTTTATAAAGTGAACGTTTGTTATATAGATTTTTCTAGTTTTTTTTTTACTATTTTCTTTTGTACAAAATTAAAGAACTTTCATATTTTCTTCTGAGGTGTGGTAGAATCAGAGAAATTAAAGGAATTCAGAAATCTTCTACCTAATTCGCTTATAAAATTATGTAGTTTTCTTTTGCTTAAAAAATACCAAAAAAAAGGTATTTTCAGAATCATTTAAAAGATCTTTAAAGCAATTAAAGCTCTCAGAAATTTATCTAAAAGAGTTTTAAGAGAAGAAACAATTCTAATACAGTCAGGTATTGGTTAGTATAGTCCGAAACGTTGGCCAGAAATAAAAATTAATTAGCCAAGAGTAAGACCGAAAATCCGTTTTTTTTTTTAATCCCATTCAAAAGCTTTCTATTAAATGGAGACGCCTGGTTATTCAAGAGTTTATCAACCATTTCTCAAAAAATTCCTCTTAGTTTTTAATTTCTCTTTAATGAACTTTTTAAAATCTTGACAGATGAATTAAAAAAATGAAAATTTAAGGAGAAAAATTCTCTTATATTTTCTTTTAAATAAACGATCTCGTTATGCAATTTAAATTGCAAAATCAAGCATAAAAAATTAGATACATGGTGCCTATCGATCACCCTTTGCCAATTCATGGGGTACCTACCTACACTACATATATAGATATATGTATGTATAGTGCTGAGCATTCAGTACGGGAGCTTTGACTTGGAAATTTCAATCCCCGCATGTTTGTTGGCAAAGTTCGCGCACAAGGCATGGAAGAAGTTTAAATAAATGCTGCAGCACAGCGACAACCATCATCATCGTGGCACGACTGAAATGTTGGAGAAAATGTTTCGTTCTTTTTTTTTTCCTCCCATTGAGTCTTGTTGCAACATTTTCGCAATGCACATCCCTTCCCCGTGAGGCCCCAAGAGTTCTCTGCATGTGCGCGCTCCCGCAAGCAAATGGCAAAAGCCCAATGGACTGAATTAATCTCAACATGCAGGCCATTTTCAATTGACTCGCCCCTCACCCGGCTGCGGGCCGCAGTTCTCGTTGCCCCGCGTGTAGAATTTTGTGTCTTGTTTTGTACCTCACTAATGAGATGAAATACCATAACTCAAATGCCAGTGCACATAGCACACAGACTCTCAAAGTCCACCATGCCGAAAAAAGGCATATCGACGCGAGATTTCTCTCTGATCGCGCAACATTGCCCTCTCATGCCACAGATACCGGTGTGTGGCTGGAAAAACTCTTTGGGGAGCAATGAAAATCATAATTGTTTCTTGTGTACCTGACCCCCTTGCCTCCCTCCCTCCCCCTTTGTCCAAAACCCGTGCGACATCATGCAGTGACATGAGGTGTATTATGGAATAAATTTGCATTTAAATACTGCGTGTTTTGTGGTGCAAGGGAAAAAGGACAGGCATGGGGGGAGGGGAGAGGGTTCAAGCAGCAGCATAAATATTGATATTTGTGGACATTTCTGCAATGGATTGTTTTTCTTTTTCATACCAAATGAACTCCACACATACATAAATGTATGTAGCCACTTGTATATATGGGCAAACCCACAAAAAAGCTCAACACATTTCATGCGCTCTGACTAACAAGATTTACGATCAAATGCAACCCACCAACAAGGAGGTGGAGCTTTTTCTTCTGTGTGACATTTTTTCTCTCCCCCCTTTCTGTCGTTCGTCTCAACTAGACTCTCAAGAGCTCATTAAACTAAAAGAATGGCCATTTGAGATAAGGAGAAAATGTTTGCAATCAAGGACGGAGCTTTGTTTTTTCATTCATTCACCATTCCACCCGGAAATTCAATTCTTCGTCGAATGGGGTCAAGAAATGGGTGGTTTTTTCTTTAACTTTCCAGTGGTGTAGTCAGGAAGGGGGATTACTGCTAAAAGTTCTTAAAAGTTTATGTTTTTCTTTAGAAGTCAAAGAAATCATTTTCATGATAAAAAAAAATAAACGGAAAATTTTGAAAAATGATTTACTATGAAATCAACGTCAAACGTTAGGATGGAAACGTCAAATGTTTGGAAAGAAACGTTAAATATTAAAAAAGAAAAATATGATGCTACTCAATTTGTTCTATTTGTCAATTTTCCTTTGAAATCTAAAGATGAAATAAATTCGAAAAGTGATTTTCAAACTACAAAATCAACGTGAAATGTTAGGAAAGAAATGTGAAATATTTGAAAAAATTCTGAAACGGTCAAATTACTTATATTGCCAATTTTCTTTAAAGCTTAAGAGAAAATATTTTTAAGATAAAAATTGTATGAAACAAATTTTAAAATTGATTTCAAAATGTTTTCAATAAGCTTTAAACGTTGGAAAAGAAACGTCAAACGATTAGAAATTTAAAGTAGGTACTTGGAAAAAAATTTGAACGTCAAGAATTTGTTAAGAAATAACATACGAAAGAAAGGAAATGTCAAACGTTAGAAAATAAATTCCTAACAAATGAAAAAAAAAACATTCAGCGTTTGATGATAAAATATCAAACATTAGGATTGCTCAAATAAATTGATATTCTTAATCCATTTTTAGCGCCGTTTATTATGAGTCTAATTAATTATTTTCTAAATTTTCCTTGAAATTTTCTTAGCAAAAAAAAGCCTTTAAAAATATTAAGAAATACTTTGCTTTCTTACAGTTCAGATAATTTAAATGATCCCTAAACGATTTACAATAAATCGGAGAATTCGTTAAAACTTTAACAAGACGGAGAGGAACCTTCCTTCCAAGTTAGAAAGCAAAGCAAGAAGAATCTTCTTCTAAACTCTTTTTTCAATCTACAAAGGAGACTTTCTCACCCAAATAGAATCTCAATGCGGGATCTGATTCTAAGCGCAATGGGATGTTTGGAATTTTGATAAGAGCATCTCCGAGTCTTTTTCCTTTACTTTTCTCACAATGTTGTACCTCTTTGCAAATGCGAAGACTTGTTGTTGAGAAGAAAATGCTGGTAAATGTGCTTTTTATAAGGAATACACCTGAGAGGTGAATTCAATTGAATTTTCCTTTTGCGTTAAATGCGATGCGATTCCACAATTGGACAAAACCGCGCATGATTGTCTGGCTTTTGCGCATGTTTTGTGATGAAGATGAAAAAAAAGAAGAAAGAGCACGAGAAGGGGCTATTCAGTGCGATGGGTCAGAGTTGCGTGACAGTCGCGAACGCATGAGAGTCGCCATCGTGGTTCCATCGTCTTCGTTTTTCTTCTTCTCAAGTTTTTTTTTCTTATTTTTGAATTTTGTGCCAATTATAAAACCAGTCAGGGCCCCCTCTGGTGCCCCCATGATCGCTCTGACCACACGATAGTGGATGGTGGAAGGCTGCAAAAATTGGGAGTGCGAATGGGATGGTAGAGAGAGAGTCAGGCAATTGAACAATGTGTGAAGATTCACTTTAAGATTGCGCATGCGATGGGGATTTATATTTAATTGTTAACCATTTGCAGAAACACTCCTGCACACATTTTTCGTATTATGGAGAATTCAGAGCAAAAATTTTTTGGGATGGGACCATTTCTCCTTTAAGAGAATATTCTCGCGTCTTAGCTCTGAGTTGGATGGCGTGCTTACAAGAATGGGTGCGCAGACAATGGCCCACAGATGTTGTGAGACGCCCAATCAATCCACATGGGACATAAATAATAAAGAAAAGTCCCTCATTGGGAGATTGTGGGGCAAAGAGAGAAAATATACAATGTGTTTGCGTGGTGTGTTCTGCCTGCCCAATAAACCAACAAAATGTAGGCAGGAGAATGCATCATGCAATGGCGATCTCCTTCACTTTTCTTATTTCTTTTTTCTAAAGCTAAATATGGTGAAATGCTGTGTACGGAACATTTATCGCCGTATACATCTCGCCCCGCGCAACTTCAACCCGCGGATTGCATGCCCCAGCCCCGTGTTCCGTGACAATCTCCACCATCCCAGAGAGCTTGTCTTGAGCCGGGGATCTTGCACACCCGTGGTGGGTCCCTCACCCCGCGCCAACCTGTCATCGATTCGTGAATAATGTCCACGCGGTGTGGTACACAGACTAAGGTGCCCAATTGGGTCTGCTTGCTCTGGCAATGGGGGTTTATTGAATAAATCCCGTGGGCAAGTGGTTAGGAGGCAGGAGTGGAGCCTTCTCCCTTTGATCTCTCCACCATCGCATATATGTAGGTACTCCTTGCGCGCCCACTGCCAGATTGCCCGAGCAGAGGTGTTTTATATCCATTTGAGAGCCATCATCATCATCGCGCAGAGCACATGGCGTGTCGTCGTCCGGTGCACAGCAAGTGGCTGCCAGAAGGGGTGGGTAACTACCCTAAATGATGCAAAAAACCATGGGCCAACCTCTTCATGCAGCAGCCATTTGCCATTGCGCACAATAAACAACCAATTTCGGGAAGAATTAATTAAGAGATTCTTAAATTGAGATTTAAGAACAAATATTCTTGATTTTTTTTGTTAAGAATTTTGGATTTGCCATTGGCGAAAAATAGTTAAAATCGGGGTGATTTGAATCATTTTTCTCTATATTAAAATTTGTTAAAAAGAATTTTTATTTCTTCAGTAAAATGTTTGAATTTTTATTTATTTTATCAGCGAAAATATTTTTTGTCATCAATATAATCAAATTAAAATGCAAGATAATTTAATTAAAAAGATTTTTTTAACTCTTTCGCGTCCATTGGGTCACACGCTGATCCAAACGTGAAACATTTTATTTTCTTGAATTTAAATGAATTTAATTATTTTTTTCAAGTTAGAAATACGTTAAGATTGCGCATAAAAAACCAAAAAAGACATTTTGACTCCGAAATGGAATTTGAAAGCATGTTTCAGTGTTTCTATGTTTCATGCAGACGCGAAAGGGATTAAGAAATAATGATCCAATAAAAGTAAATTAAAAAAAAATTTTAACGATTTAATAAATTTCCAATTCTAATGAATTAGGCCCTAAAGTATTGAATATTTCTTCCCGCCCCCTTGAAGCATTAAATAACAAAAACATATCTTAAAATTAATTTCAAGCATTAAAACAAAAATAGAAAATAATGTTTTTAATATTCTTTATTATTTAAAATAAACGGACTTTAGATTTAACTGACTTCTGTTTAGAAAGAATATTTGCGAATAAGTACAGACTCCGCCTTTCAGCAAATATGATTGGAGGAAATAATTCAAGATGTCTGATTAGCCTGCTACTCCCCTAAAAATAGACCAAAACTTCATTCTAACGATATTTTAAATTAAAAATCCGAATTATTAGCGCAACAAATCCCCGCGTTGTTTAATATTCTTTAAATATTAATTCTTAGAATATTTTTCCATTTTGTTTTTTTATGAAATTTTTATTTTCTATTGTCCTGAATAAATTGTAGTGGGCTTTCGTGATGTTTGAGTCTATTAACACTTGGAGGATCGAGGTTTCTAACCTCAAAAGTTTGACCTTAATTTTCTCTCAAAAGAAAATATTTTTCCAAATTTTCTTTCTACGATCTTGAAGTAATAAAACATCCCTACACACAGATGTAGAAATTATCACGATATGTTTAAGAGATTTTATTCTGTGTCGATTTAAAAAATGTCGAATTGGCCACAGTGGCCAGCAATGTCCTACAAAGGTTAACAGTTCCTTCACTTTTACAGACTTCTAGCATTAACTACCCCCTAAATTCAAAGTCAAAACTCCACAAAACGATCCGAAATTAAAAAATTCCAATTAAAAACAAAGTATCGTTGTTTTTGAAGTATGTAGTTGTCAGCCCGCTGTGCATTTGCAAAGTGCTTCGTTAGGGAGAACAAGAGCAAGACTTTGCGATGCTTGTATCAAATGCCCTGTGCCGCCACATTGCATTTTGCCTCCCTTGGCGTCCCTTTCCGCGTCTTTTTGCTCCCTCGGCATGATGTCCCGAAAAGAGCAAAAACAAGTCTCTTGCGCGAACACGGAATACCGGTATCGTGGACGAATCGAACTGTTTCGCAAAAAAGGAGAGGAGACTCTACCCGTCAACCCCGCACAACTTCACCTCATCCATGTATAGCTATGTGCATTTCATACTATGTACGTATATAATCTTGTATAGAGGAATTTTTTCCCCCTTTAGCTTTTTTTTCCCTCATCGTCTTCTTGCCAACATGTGTGTGCAAGAAAATCAGCTTCTTGGTTGCCTTCGTTTTGCCCTCTTCCAGCATTCGCATCACGTTTCCACTCCAATAATTTATTTCTCGTGGACAGCTCACAGGTATGCCTTAATGATGTGGCGAGATCCATTTTTATAAAATGGCCGTTTCAAACGTCATTCCTTACGATTATTGCAACGATTATTGTTATTGTGCCAAAGTGGTCATTCCCCAATGGGTCATTTGTTTACTTGGGGCCTCCGTCTCTCCCCATACAGCTTCTTCGCAATTCTCACCATATATTTTCGTAACTCATGGCTGCGTTGCGGCAGCATAAGAAAAAAAAACCGAAGAGAAGCACAATATGTATAACCCGTCACACATGCGGAGATCGATTGGAAATTAATGCACTGCCAACGGTTTTTGAAAGCTCTCGCGCCGAAAGCTCACGCGGGATCTTTTGCATTCCTCCTTTAGCCATTTGACACTAATTGGGATGATTTTGTAAAGTTGAATGGCAATCAGGTTGCTTCATTTTACCACACTTGTGAGCACCTGGACCTATTCATTGCATACATATATGATTGATTAATTAACTGATAAGACCCCACACAGAAGATGAATTGCCCACTCTGTGTGACAGAAAAATAAATTTGCACGCAAAAGGGGTTGGATGTTTTATTGCTGGCACGTTTTATTAAAGCTCTCTCTCTCTCTCTCTCTCGCTGAATTATATATTTTTGGGGTGAAAAATTATTGCTTTGCACTCTGTTTTATGATTTGATTAATGTTTCAGACAAATTTATTAATTTATTTTTTAAAGCTTTTCCAAAGTTAATAACTTCATAGGTCTTATAAGCTTTAACTTTGAAAAAGCTTTAGATAATTAATAAAAATTTAAGGCTATAAAAACTTAGCTTTAGCTATTAACTGTAAGCTTAACTTCAAACTTGTGTTTTGAACCTGACGTGAGATAATTTTCTTAGTTTTTCCGGTCGTCGCCAGGGGTAGAAAATTTCGTCCAAATGAAAGACTTACTTCCCAAACTTAACTTACTTAACTTCAAAGCTTAAAGCTTTCGACTTAAAGCTGAAGCACTAGGGCTGTTTCAAAGCTAAACTTTCAAGTATTATATTAAAGTAAGAGATTTCAAGCTCATTTCCCCGCTAGAGGGCCTAGGATTAGTCCAAAACGACATCTAGCGTTGAAAGTAAAATCAAAATCTGGTCTTAAAAATGTAGGACGATATTCCTACATGGGCTATTAAGTACCCTTAATTAGAGAGCTAACGGGTCCCGAACTGAATCGGACGAGCAACAGTGGGCTACTGAACCTATGAGTGCCTGATGAGCGGCATAGAGCTAACGACTCATCTCACTCTTTCACCCAGAGCTGTCCAACCCTAGACACACATAGTGCCACAGCTCAACATATAATACGGTAGAAGGGTTTCTCTACCGGGGCACATAGCATTGTTCTACATCTCGGCCTTCCTGATATGATCAATGTCCTCATTGATGAAGTGAATGGTCAATCCAGTGTACTGATTTCTTCCGCTATAATTCATTGTTGTCATCCTGTTTCTTTAATCTCTTGTTTCTTTCTTTTTCCATGATGGAGTACACATAGTACTATGAGCTCTGTGAAGCAACTAAGCCTGGGGCTCAGCTAGTGAAGACGAAGTCTTCTTGCTTCGGCTCTCGTCTTGATTAGCGATTTATCTTCCTTCTATCCAATTCTTAATTCCTATTATACGCTTCGGGTTCCTTTCCTTCTTTGTATCTTGGTTTAGCGCACTCAGCTTTCAAGCGGCACATAGCCATTGCTTGACTTTGGCACATAGCCTTCCTTAACATCAATCCAGTCCTCAATTCCGGTCGTAGGCTTAAGATTCTCTTCCTTCATTTCCTCTAGATTGTGTCTGAGTGGGGCATATAATATTTGATATTTTAAATCCTTCACATTTCTTTGTTGCTTCCTCGTTGTATGTCCATTCTCTAAAATGACAAAGAAATTATTCTCCATTTATATTTAGTAGGCTTACCTTGAGATCTTAATTTCACTTTTCTGTCCTGAAAAACAACTAATTAAAATCTCGAATAAATAACAATGCATTTCTGTAATTTCTTTTTATTTGACTTCACACTTGACTACACTCAGTAGGCTTAAGTTTCTTTATTTCTCGAAATTCAATTTAATTATCCCTACATTGGAATTCATCGGAATTATTGTGGGCACTGAGCAATCAAATGTCCGGTCTTCTTGCATCTGTAACAAAGTTCTCAGAGCTTCGTCGATCTTCGGTGCTTTTCTACTCATTCTCCTTTTTGGCTTCCTTGTGTGCTTCCCAATGTCATTCTTCTTGCCATGGCGGTACGGATGGTATCGCCCTGAATTTTACCCAGATTTGCGCTTGGAATAGCGCCTGTCTTGCTTGGAATCGTCTATGTTTCAGTGTTTTGTTCCGCATCAATTAGCACGCGGAGAAGTTGCGTGAGAGATTCAAAGTTTGTGTCAACAATGATGCCCTTAAATCCACAACGGTAGGAAAGAATTGCAACAATTCATCGCGAAATTTTTGCCACGAATCCAGCCTCGCTTTGGCTCAATGAACCATTTTTTTTGCTGGTCTCCTCAATCACATAGATGCCTAAAGAATTATCACTCTCTCTTCCCAATGATACATCAACGCGCCTTTTCAACTTCTACAAGCCAATCTTCAGTGTCAATGCAGTCGGTCAATCTGAATCAAATCGCTGTATTATTGCGCTTAGCTTCTTTGTTCCCATGGGCATGGCAACCGTGTTGTTTTGCCTTCTCGACTTGTGTTTCCTGCAGTTAAAAGAGTTAAATTACACATAGCATTTTTAACTTTTTATCTTCATAAGCTTCTCCTGTCTCACTTCTTTATCTTCTTACTTACTCTGCAGCAATTTCTTTATGATATTTAATGGAATTTTTCTTGCATTTCCTCACAAAATACCTTGAATATTCAAAACAATCAAACACGCATATAAAATGACATTTAATATGACGCAATACCCGAGTATTCAATCGGCACGACCGAAATGTCACGATGTGGTCAAATTCCAGCAAAAACATTTCGTGTTTCATCAATCTTGTCAAAACTTGTTTCATGAAACACGGCTAATTTCACTTTCGTATGAAACACTTCTAAAACATTTTGCATTTTTTCCTATGATTTCGCATGAAATATGTTCAAAAAAAAATATCATGAATAGCCTGAAAAGGAATTCCTGTTACGACATGTTATTGCAAGACAAGACAAGACAATTATTTTGTGCGGGTGGCCACCATTCACACATAGCATACATAAAGGGTTAACACATAGAAATTTCTGGAATCGCCAAAAATTTCTTGGAATTTCATGATAAATGTCAAAGCTCAAAGAAACTCAATTTTTCTCTCTTTATTTCTCTTTCCTGGGGGCACTTAGGGGTACTTGCGGTATTTCCATTGCCGGGAGTTCCTCCACACAGTCGCTGGGGCGCTTCTCGATGGTCTTCGCAGTCCCATCTAGCCGCTTTTCGCTGCTTCTACGCCACATTTTCTTCCACACGGTGGCGGCCATGTTGCCTCTCGCTGCTCTTCTGCGTTGTCCTCTCCGCATTTTCACTTTTTTTTCACTCGCGCCGTGATTTTCACGGTTTTCCACACGCAGTGGCACACGCGGACCCTATCCCACTTCTGATATGTAGGACGATATTCCTACATGGGCTATTAAGTACCCTTAATTAGAGAGCTAACGGGTCCCGAACTGAATCGGACGAGCAACAGTGGGCTACTGAACCTATGAGTGCCTGATGAGCGGCATAGAGCTAACGACTCATCAGGCACTCATAGGTTCAGTAGCCCACTGTTGCTCGTCCGATTCAGTTCGGGACCCGTTAGCTCTCTAATTAAGGGTACTTAATAGCCCATGTAGGAATATCGTCCTACAAAAATAATCCCCGCTGATGCAGAAAATATTAGTCTGATTTTTGACAGATTTTGACGAATGCTTCCGTTTATTCGCTCTGTTGGGATTGTCGCTCGATTAAATTTCACAGACAGTTAATTCTTCTCCACACACACGCAAAAATCCGTCACATTTTCCGCGGGAAAGTCACCATTTCTGCGGATTTTCCATCCACAATTGATTGTTGCATTTCCCATTCATCCACCCAGTGCCATGCCGCTCCTCCCCCCCCCCCCGCTAAATCACCAAATGAATTTATTGTATCAAACAATAAGTCACAGAGAGAAGCTCTGCAGATTCGCTACAACAAAATTTATTTGTGTTTAATAAATTTAATTAATAAATGGAATAAAATAATTTATTCTATTTGAAAATTCAAAATCCCCCTCAAGTATTTCATGCACATTGCACACAAACATTTCTTAAGCAACGGAGGCATCTTGTCTCGCCGCTGTGAGCCTCTAGGTCAAGGAAGATAAATTATTTTCATTTTATATTAAAGACGGAAAAAAAATTATATGGAGGTATTAATTCTCTATGGTGAGAAAGCACCATGGTGTAAGAAAAAAAGGCGGGAAAATTAATGGATTTAAATTGTGGCAATGGGTACGGATGGACAGAGAGCCCACAGAGCAATTAAAAAACAAACAAACGCATTTCATAATGTGTTAACAAAAGAATTAATTGAATTAAAGAATTGCACCCTGGCGTGACAAAATGCTTGTTTTATGTCAGAATGGGGCTTCACATATATTTTTCATTTTCACATCAATCACAATTTTCCCCGGGAAAAGCGGGGGAATGTGTGTGTGAGCGTGTGTGTGTGGAAAAATAGCGAATCGATAATTTCTAATCAATTTCCCTCATTGAATTTTGGCCATGGGGGTGTGGCTCTAATGCGTCGATTTATAAGCTCAATATGGTGTAATGTGATAACAAGAATACACCGTGGAATTATTCTGCTGATCCTCTTGCGCCCGGCCTCGGAAAATTAATTATCCCACCCAACATTGGGATATTTTGGGGGTGTTTTTGAGGTGCCAGAGGAGGTTAGAATATTAATCAATTATTTGCCCGATATACCATTTATTTCTCCATGTTGCAATTAATCGTTTGAAATATTTCTTATTCCACTTTGTTCTGAAATGAATTAGGTATTGAAAAATAAATTTTGGAACATTCTGGTGAATAAAATCAAAATTAGAATTGAATTTTCTTCAAAATATAAAACGGTTTTCGACTGTTATTCCTTTGCAGTTGAATTGAGCGAGTTCTTCGTGATTTTTCGGGTAGTTTCGTACCTTCCTCACAACTGTCAGATTGCAATAAATGTCAGTGTCTTGACATTAACAAACGTCAGCGTTTTAAATTTATTTTTTAAATGCTTCAAATATTATTTTGCAGCATCTTACAATTTTTTTTGCATCTCCTAAATGTTGTCTCATTTCATAGATTAATTAGCAATAAGAACTTTAGCAAACAATTCCACATAAATTGACGCTTTTCTCTCTTTTTCATTCTAGGTAAGTCCCACCACTTCAGCTATATACATAAACTACTAAAAGATGATGGATGGAGCATGTAAAGACGGCAAATGAAGACAAAACTCGGTGGATTGCTCGTGAGTAGGGAATTTATGTGTGTGGAACATGGTAATTAAATGATATTGAAGGGGAGGTTGCCTCAATTTCCGGGACACCCTACGGGGGGTGCGGTATATATAGCGAGAAAGCTCAATTGGGGAGACGCGTGCGCGCCAAATAAAAGCAAAATAGGCATAAATCAAGCTTAAGTAGAGTCTTATACAACTAATTGCGAGCAAAATTGGCAGAGAATCTCTTGGCTGCCTTTTTTTGCACCCCACCCACCCCCTTGAATGTCTAAGGGGTGGCTCTCGGCACCCCATACAAAACAGAGAAATTCAATGCAGTCACATTGGGGTTTCTGTGGGAAGCTCTTGCCTCACCCCCACAAATCCTCCATAGATTTCGGTGTTTCAAGCACAAAATGCGCAACTTTTTGCATTTTCTCTCGGCTTCCTCATTATATGTATGTAGCTAGTGAAACTCTTTGGTGGTTTTCACCAGACAACCCGCCTGTTCTTACAAAAATATCAATACAGTTCCGCTCTGGGCTATATGTTGGGAATTTTCAATGCATCTGATGGACGATATTATCGCAATAATGTGCCAAAGTTAAGCCAGAAATATGTCATAATTGCTTTTTATATTCACATTTTGTTATATCCTTCGATGCTCTCCACAACCCCCCTCATGGGTGGATTATTAGGCGCATCGAGTGTATGGCTATTCCATACTCAAATCACCCAAAAACTCCACTCAAACATGGATTTTTCGTTGCCAAATTGCTCTCTACTTGCCCATAAAATATTGCCTCAATAAGTCAGACGCTCATAATAAAAGTGCCATTTGTATTATTTTTATCGCAGTGGATGGGTTTTGTATGCCTTTTCGATTCATTTCTGCCGACATCCACCAACTTTTCTCTCTCACACAAAATGTGCACAAGAAGTCCAAAAAGCGCCAAGAATTACGACGAGAACCACCACTTTGGCACCACAAGGGTGGGGAACTTTCATGGCGTTTGGGTACACCGCAATTTATTGAATTTAGACGAAAATATTTCTTTGGTATTCCTTCTGCGGAGTATTTTTCGTGAGATTTTTCTTTTTTTTGCAAATGATTTATTATAAAATTTATTGATTATTGTAATTTTTTTAAGATGCAAATTTTTGTATAACTCGTCTAAATTTTGTGTTGAACCTGACGTGAGATAATTTTCTTTGCTTTTCCGTTTCCGGTCGTCGTTAGAGGTAGAAAATTTCGTCCAAAAAGAAAGACTTCCTTCACAAAGCTTTCAACCCTTATCCGGACCTTCCTCAGTGGCTGGAAATGGGTGACTGGAAAAGCAAAGAAAAAACTCGTCTAAATGTTTGTGAAACAAAAGGAAGCTTAAATTAATATTTTCTTCAAAGAGTTGTCGTCTTGATTTCCATTAAGATTTTGTAATTTCAGACTATAATACACTCAAAAAATATTTCCAAAATGATTTAATTTATTTAAATTTTATTCATTGACAAGAATCGTATAATATAAGAAACTCAGTCTAAATAAATTTCCTCAACTTAAAGCAATCAGCATCTTACAAAAAAAAAAAAAATTCTTGAAATTAAAATTCGTCTAAAAGAAATAAACCAGAGAAAAATAAAAATATTTTTACACAATTTCTTTTAAAAGTTGTCTAAATAATAAGAAAGATAAGATATCTAGGCTGCAAGAAAAAATACGAATTTTCTTCTGCAAATATATTTTCCTGAGTTTCACAATCTTGTAGTTTTAGACCAAAAAACTCGTATAAACTAATAACCTTCATTTAAATAAATAAATATTATTAATCTTTGCTAAAGCTTAATCAAAAATATAGCTTTTCTATAACTTGATAACTTTTTATTGGTGCTAAAACTCGTCTAAATTTTTAGCAAGAAAAAAATATTTTTCTTCTGTTTCTTCTGTACACCGCATCCGCTCAATTATCTTCCCCTTGGCACCATTGAGACCATTGAGAATGGAAACCTTTGACTTTTTTTCTGAACTTGTTTCTTCTTCCCAGCACATTTGCCTGGGAGATTCTTCATACTATAAAAGTTGAAATACGGGCTCGCATGTCCACAAAAAAAAATCGCGCGTCTCAAAAATCGTGAAATGGAGTCGTTCATTTATAAAAATTATACTCAAGAAAAGAATAAGAAGGAGAAAAAAATGTGATCACTTCATTTCCCCATTCACAGACACCCAAAAACCAGTCATTTGAGACTTAAAAAAACTGATCATCGGGGTTAAGACTAAATCGATTAAATGATCATTTTCCGTATGCGGTCGCTTCTGGCTCAAACGTCTCAATTGACTCTGTGGTGGCTGGTGTGTCCGAGAAGATATAGCCATCACATTGGGAATTTATTGGCAATTGGGATTCACAGCTCCAAGTGCCTTTTACATGCAATTGAGACACATCTCTCGGTGCTTTATATACGCGCTCTTTGGTGGGTGTGGCCGCTACAGAATGATGGGATTTTGGTGAGAAATTCTACTTGAAATCCCATCCGGGATGCTTCTGTGATTCACGATACTAAACAGACTCCTTCTTTGTCATCTTCTTGGGGCTTTTTTTTCTAACTTCTTATGTGCTTGAGAAGAGAGACTTCTTTTGGCGGAAGGGTTGATGTTTAGCATCAAAAGTCGAGTGATTTCGTCGTCAAGAGGCTTTCTCTTTTAAGAGAATTGCCTGGATTTTCTCATTTAAGAAGACCTCCCTCTTTGAAATATATAACCACAGTTTGTTCCTTAAATGAGTGTCCCAAAAAATTATTTTTTCTCTCCGTAATGTTGGAAATTTTCCCACAATTTTTTCTAATTTCCATTTCAATGCAAAAACTTTAAGGAAAAAGAATTAAACTGATTAAATAAGATGCAAAAGAATAGAAAATATTTGCAACAAAAGCACGTTGTTCTGAGACAAACCATGCGCAGGACATTAGAGGAATTATGCAATAACATTAACATACATAAATTTCCCTGCGAAAATTCTCCGCCCGAAAGCTCAAATGAAGCACAGTGGAAATTATTTACTCTGCAAAACATCCATAAATATGGGGTAAATTGAGCAAAAGAGTGTGACATATTGCTATATGTTAGACAGAGAGGAAATCCCCCCATATATATTTCACTGTGTGCTCTCTTCCCCCCATATATAAAGCAATTTTATCCATCAATTTATACAGAGAAAAGCGAAAAACACATCAAAATAATTGCATTAGTTTCCACAGCACAAAAAAAGCACACACACGAGGGCAAAAAAAAAGCTCGCCAGAATATTATTTGTGTGCTCGAGACGTCGCTGGATTTTAATTAAATCTTGGACGATGTCACTCATCCAAGAACTCAATTGGCGTGCAACACGCAATGTTTTCCTTTCACGCTACACCGGGCAGAAATTCTCACTCAATTCACGAGAAATCTCACAAATTTGCACCACACCCCCTTTCGGGGGACGGTTGTGAGACTCAAATTGCAATTTATTAAATATAATGTGCACACATACAGGGTCCTTATTCCACCCTTATTTGGTTTGGTGTACCGCAATTTTTTTTCCTCAGCTCAGATGAAGGGTGGAGTATAAGGAAATTTTTGGGGGAGTTATGAAAATTTTATTGCAATGTTCATGTGAGATAAATTCCCTATAAATAGAAGAAATAATCGAATGAAGGAATTTTATGATTAGTTTTGCGATTTTTTTTATTTTTATTTGATGGGGCTCCGGGGGTTGAATTTAAGGGATGTTTTATTGAGGAATTTTTAACAGAGTTTGCGGATTATTTCATGAAGGAAGAATCGGAATAATGTGAAGTTATTTTGTCGATTAAAACGTGAATAATTTATAATTAAAAAAAGGTATTTAGCTCAACTTTTTGGTTTGTTAGAAGGTTGAAAAAATTTAATTTAGTAGCTATAAAAATGACCTTAATATTTACTAGAGCTTTAACAATAATTTCCTGAACAGTGGAGACGCCTGGTATCCTTATTAATTTAATTGAATATAGCAGTGGAGACGCCAGGTATTTTTGAAGAATTCAGATCAATTTTATATAGATTTTTTTTGTCAAAATTCTTCACAGACATTCCTTAAATTTAGCTTTGGAACTAACTTAATTTTCACTAGAGAATAAATATTTTTTTAAACAGTGGAGACGCCTAGTCATTTTCCCCAATATTAATTTAAAGGGTTTTTAATATTCACAAGAATTCCTTAAAATTTTAAACTTAAACATTTTTACATTTTATTGGATCTAATGCAATAATTTTCTAGACAGTGGAGACGCCTGGTATTCTTAAATATTTAATAAAAATTAATTAATAAAAATGAATGAAAATTTGCAGTGGGGACGCCAAGTCATGTCATTCATCTCAAAACTAAATTTGGAGATTCTTTAATTGTTTTACGGAAAATTCCTTAAAATTTAGCTCTAAAACAGCTTTAATTTTTGCTATAACTATGTAAAAACAAATTTTAGACAGTGGAGACGCCTGGTTAGAACATTTCCCTCCAGATTAATTTCTAAAAAAATTAATTTTCGTACAAAAATGGAGACTCCATGTAATCTAGGCTTGTTTTCATTAAAATATCGAATATTTTATGCTATTTAACAGCCCCTTTTTCAATTTAAATTGTATAAATTAGGTAAGAAAATGAATTTTAGAGAGAAAAGAATAATTTTCACTTCTCTTAAGCCCCTTAGAAACTATAATTTATATAAATGTCTTATACATCAAAAACACTTTAAGCCTATAAATTATTTTATTTTTCTTTAATGATTTTCACTTTGTATATGTATTATTTTCCACACACAAAAATTACATGTTTATCACCCCATTGAATGGTTTTCTTTTACAACAACAAAACCTAATTGACGGTGAGGTGAGCTTGAAATGGACACCTTTTGCACCGGTTGGTGCTTTTTATCATCTCTCCACCACAATCACAATCAATTAACGGCCCCATAAAAGTAGGTTTATGTTGTAATTATTTCAACTTATGACCGATTAAAAATGACTTAAGGTGCACAGATTAAATCTCTCTCACTCTCTCAACTCTCATGTGTGTGCAATATCTTTTTGTTGTCTACCTTTTTATGTTCTTCTTATATCTCTCTCTGAGCTACTATTTATCAATTTTCTCCTATATGCGAAGCTTCTTGGCAAAAGCCCCGTAGTATTGCTTGTGGACTAGATAATATAGAGGCACGCTAAGAGCGTGAGAAAGAGTGAGAAGGAGGGATGTGATGAAGAAAAAGGGAGCTGTGCAAGAAAGAAGAAAAAAAATTATAATGTAATCAATTTAGATGGAAATGTTTATTTATAGTCACGTTTATGCTGATTTCACCTCAAAGACAGTTGGGCTATAGTGTCAATTTTTGCTGTGTGCAAAAGTCTAAGAGTTGTTGAAGGTATATAGTAGAGAAAATGCGGCAGACTCTTCCGTATTTTTGCTTGATTTACCCACGGTGTACAACCCTTATAAATTTATTTAAAACGTATTCAAACAAAACATTCATCTCATGCATATAAACGGAACGGCTCTCTTGTCTCTGGCACTGCATTTGGTTTGTGTATAGTTTGAGTTTTTGGTTTTAGGCGGGAGGGTGAGGTGTACAAAGCACCTCTATACCGCATTTATTTACTCCATTCTACTCTTTCTTCACCCAAGAAGTCTCCCAGGTATACACACATATATATCTCTCGATGCTCTCTGTGGGGAGGATTTTTCAACCACCCACCCCCCTCGTGCTTTCTTAAACACCCACCATGGTTTCCCGTTAAGAGGCAAAGAAGCATTGTGGGGAGAGGGATGAGAAGCTACCACATACTTTAAGTCGTTGGGTGAGCTTAAAACGATATTCAAAGTAGCTAACATACTTTGTGCAAAAAGGGAATGAAGAAAAAGCTCCATGCCGAAGGCAAAGATACACACCCCTTGTTACATACATATAGAAGGCAGTGTGTTTGAATAAGTTGTAAATACTCAAGCACCATTTTGGAGCCATCAAGAGTTTTCTCCACCATGAGATGTTTAAATTCTCTCTCTGTGTGAAGAGGAAAGTTTTTGCTTCACGCAAAATGCAAAAGGAGCGATTTTCCCGTTTTGCTCCTTTGCGGAAATTTTCCCCAAAAGACCCACTTGGAGGGAAATTCTTTTTCTCCAAACAACCCCGGTAGGGGGTGGAATATCAATTCATTACTTGTTAATTTTGAGACGACCAACGTGGGGGGTCGCGAGAGTTGTCGGAAATTGCCCATGAGGGGGTGGCGGCGCGTGCAAATTTATTGGAACAAACAGATGGATTTTGTACTTGATCGCACTTGTGGCACCATTAATAAATCATAAAGGAGACCACGGATGGTTTTACGCCTTTTCCTGCAAAAGATATCACACCACTGTTCGATTTTGGGTGATTTTTACCCCTGAATTTTAGGGGAGAAAATGGCACAGAGTTGAAGGGATGCATTGAATGGGAGATTTTATTATTCTTCTTCTCGTTCTGAGAATTTTCGGAGGTAATCTGTTTTGGAAAATTCAAACATTTGTTTTCCAAACTTGTTAAAAATTTATCTTTAAAAAATTTCAGGAAAGTTAAGAGAAATTTGGGAATAGTTAGAAGTTAGTAAAGTTGCATAAAATAATAAATTGTTGAAATATTATCCTTTAGAATATAAAGCTAAAAAAGTTTTTAGAATCTTGAGAAAAAAAATTTAAAAATTATTTCTTTATAAATTTTATTTTAAAAGGTGATTTTTTGATTTTCTTATTGTCTTTTGGATCAGAATTATTCATTATCTTTAAAGAGGTTATCTTAAAAAGTTATTGTCTGAAATTGCGTCTACCGCCATCTTAGCAAACTTCCTAGAAAACTGGGAGAAAGACCTAATCCAGATTTTAATTGAAATGATTTTTTTCTGTGTCAAAAAATTTATAATTTTATCGACTTAAATTTAGTACCTTTTAGGGTTAAATTTATTACTTTTCTTCAGCTTTTGCTCCTCAATCTGACGCTTTTTACATCTTAAAATCAAAAACTTTTTTGGGCTTAAGTTCAATACCTTTTAGACTTGAATTCAGGACGTTTTAGGCTAGAATTTTGTCTTTTATAGGCTTTAGTTTGAGTCTTTTTAGAGCAAAAAACAAGAGCTCATTATCTGACGAATTTACTTATTTTCCTGGCAAATCATCTGAATATTATCCTATCCCGCCTTTCATCCTTAGTATCCAGACTTGTATTAGGTGTCTACAGAGACTAAAAATCTTCTAAATAAATTCTAAATATTCTTTACAAATAAATATGATTTATTTACTCCTCTAGAAATGTTTTGGAATTGCAATTCAACAAAACGCATTAATCATAATAAAATTTACAAATCGATTTCGCGTGATTTGTACTAACTTATAAGCCGTAGCTGTCAGGGGTAAACTATCAAATGTCTCAGTAACATGACATTTAATTACAACCTCTTAAATTTTCCCATAAATATTCTCTTCTTTGCAATTCCGCTCATTCTAAATCATACACGGAGTTTCTCTTTTATTGCTTTTTTTTTCAAAAGATTCTACAACATAGAACAATCTGCAATTTGCTGTGGGCAATTGCTTTGTGAATTTATGAATCATCTTTCATCTAGATAATTTGTCCACGCCGGTAGCTCCACTTGCTGTTACCCATTAATTAACACCGAAAGTGGGTGGAAAAATGTCCGGGAATACATTTTTTTTGCACCCTCGGTGTGCGGTGAGAGCTTCCTGGTCATCGTGAAAGAATCCACACCACTGTGCTTTGTACCTATCCCCCCGCTCCTACAGGGATGCGCCCCCAGCAACCAAAGGCCGGGGAAACAATGCGAATAATTTTCCAGCAGGCACTTCATTTAGCACAAGGAGATTATTGTGCCTAATTTTCACCCTGTGCGAGAGCGGCTGAGGAATGCCATTTGTCGAGGACCAAAACCCACCCCCGCACATAAATACACTTCATTCCATAACGCAATAAAACCCCGCACAACCCCGTCCTGAGAGATATACTACGTGACCTCCGTATATTATTTCGCATATAGTCCCACACCATCCCCTATTTCCACCATGCTATATTGCATTGCACACACGTCGCACGGTGTCGCCGTGGGGGTGGGTGAGCAGCACACCCCCCGCCCATGGAAGCAGACGCGCGCGTTGGGGGTGGATTTATACGGCGCACCCTCACCCACAAGTTAGGCAAAATGATGTGTCACCGATACAAAATGGTCCTCCTCATGCGCCTTTCTTTCACTCTCGCCTTCGACCCGCATCTATATTGGGCGCGTTCTTTATTATATTTGTGTTATGCTGTAAAATTTTTATTGCTCTATTAGAGGACTTTTTCATCCCCTAAAATGAACCGAGAAGAATTTTTAAGTATCCCTCGCGCGCGAGGACTTTTTACATTTTTTTTTGGGTGTGTGAGGAAAGTTTTAAAGTACTTAGAGGTACCTTCAGAGATATGCTAATTGATGGTGGAATAACTTTGTCTATAAATTCTATAAATAAATGACTAATTAAGGGTTGAAAGATTATTGGAAAATATTCTTTCTTTTATTTAATTTTTTAAGGGTTTTTTTTGAAAGATTTTTACTTAATTCAAAGTATTTTTCCCTTAATTTATTAAACAAATAAAAAGACCTCTTTGTGGTTATTAAAAGGCAAATTTTCTCTTTCTTTTTATTTGCTTTTAGGAGGGAGGAGAAGAATCCACCCACTTCTTAAATAATAAAACTATTCATGCTCCTTAAGCAATTCATGCGACCATTTGTGAGATTTTCAGTGTCCCATTGAGAAAATCTTTCGCTCCTCATCCTCACCTAATTTCCATCATGAGAAAATCCCCTCATTTCCCTTAACAGAGAGACTTGCCTCATGTTTATTTTGGGTTGTAACAAAAACTTGGGGAAGGAGTGGAAAAAAAGCAAACACACGGAGTTGGTGAAATAATAAAGAGAGAGCCCCTTTTTCTCTGTATATATGCTCATGCCCATTCCACCCACATACCTCCATGGCTTCTTATGCGGGGAGAATAAACCCTTGAGATGATAAAAAAATTAAAATAAATGGGCGGAAAAATACAAAAAGATGTTCACCGTCTTTTTTTTCTCCTCCAGCCTTGCACCAACTTCCCAACATTTCCATCACCAACACGCGATTGTTCCGAGAAAGGAACAAAAAAAATTCTCCTTCTCCACCACTCACTGTTTCTATTTATTCAGGAAAGTTAGTTGAACTGAAACTAAATATTTTTTTCCATCGCCACAGGGTACATCGAAAAGTTTTGCAAATTAAGAAACTCCATGTAAATTATTTTTTCGCAAAAATTGTGAGGAGAGATGAAATTTAAAATTTTTGAGCTTTAAGGAGCTTTTTTTTTCTTCAAAAGACAATGCTTAACTTGAAATTGAATGATTTAAAATTTCTCCACAAGAAAATTCTTCTTTTGCATGAAAAGCCCTGTCTTGGCAGCGGCACTTTTCCAGCAAGGAAAAAAAAAGAGCTTGGCGGTGGGCACGGGGAGGCAGAGGATTTTTCACCAAGAAACTTTTACCATGGAAATCCAACAAATGGCATTTTCTCAACTGGGAAAACTTTGACTGCTTTATTTGGCAAATAATTCAAGGATTTTTCCCTCTCGAAAATACTACATTTATATGTACATAGCGCGGGGGTGCCCGGGAGCAGGGGGGTGGGATGGTGGTAAAAGCGAGCTAAAGAAGAAGAAGAGGAGCAAAAAAAAACCTAAGAGAAGTTGGATGAAATTTGTGGCCTGAATTATAACTACTTTAGATTTATCTCGACTCGTGATAAATGTCCTGAATTCATACATATTTTTCATCTAAATTTTCCTTCTTCGACACACACACACACACACACATACAACTTGAGACAAAACTCTCATCTATTATGTATGGGTCCAAACGGGAGGGGAGCTTAAATTTATGCTTTATTTATGTAGCATTATGTATATTTTTGCCAAGAAGATATTCCCCGGCAACAATGAGAAAACCACGCCATGGTGGAATCTACATCGCTTATCGAAATGAAGAAGATTTTGCATTTTCCAAAGCTTAAGGCTTTTCTCCATGCAAGACTTTTTCTTGTCTTGTACAATGGAAAATTTCTCAGAGAGCTTTTCTTTTATTTTTAGCTCAAGATAAACGTTATTTGGGGAATTTCTTAAGCTTTAATTTTTTGGAAAATCTGTTGAAAGAATTTTCCATTAAATTGATTAAACAAAATTGAAGAATTTATTGGGAAAATTTAGCGGAAAATGATAGAAATTTATAGAAAATTTTATCAGGAATATTCTCTTATTGATTCTCTTGATTCTCTTAATTCTCTCTTGTCTTTTACCTTAAAAAAAGAGAATCATTTAATAAAATTTTAAAAGGCACTTAATTAATCTTATTAGGCATTTCATTAAACCTCTTTAAATGATTTTAAAGTTAACACAAAAAAAACACACTCTTTTACCAGAGAGACCTCTGCAACTTTATCTTCTAATTCAATCAATTTCTCGGGTGTTTTGTGGGAACGTTTTTGGTTTTACCTAGAAAATTTAAAATGTGTTTCCGAGGAAATAAAAGAGCAACAAGGAGAGCACCGTTTGATGGAAACATCCATCAATCTCCCGTGCAGTCGACCGAGAAGCTTTTCTTCAGTTGCACACTTTTTATTTTCCCCCTTTGCCCCCGCTGCGCCGTGGAAAAGTGCCTTCCATTGAGGAATTTTGAGCAAGAAAAAACAAACCGTAGAGAAACTTCGATCTGTTGGCCTTCACGAGAGATGTTTCTTCAAATGCTCCAATGTGAGAGCTCTTGTGAAGAAAAATAAGAGAAAAAAAAAGAAATCCGAATGGAACACAAAGAGGGAGAAGTCCGCGGGAGAAGAAGAAGAAGTTGCTGTAAGAAAAAAAAAAGAAGAAGAAAAGAAGCAAAGACCAAGTCCATCAAAATCAGCCAGTCCATCTTTGTGGTCTAGAAAACAAAAAGAGCCCTTCTTTCGTAATGAATTATTAATAAGTGACATTCATGGTCCGAAACTGGTCGTTCCAGTTAAAATATTCGTTCCTTATAAATCAAGACGGGAGAATAATTTTGCCTTCTCTGCGACGATTGGCAACAGCCAGCATGATGGAATTGGAATTCTCAACTTCAATTTATGCAGTTTCTGCATCATTGCATTGAAGAAGGAATATCCATTTGAGAAGTGTCTCTGCGCGGAAAGAAAACGACAATTTATATCTCCCTCCGTTTAGTCTTCTCTCTCTCAACTCAACTCAATGTCCTTTTTTCACATTATTTTTCTTCTGCAATTTTTCTTTTTTCTCAGTTAGACTTGCCTCTTCCGCACATCAAATAGAAATAAGTTTAAAGAAAAAAATAACAACGTGGTGTAGAAAAAAGCAATGTGACAGAGGCTGTTAGAATTTCAGTGAATATGATTAATTTAAGAGACTTTAGGAATTAACTGCAATATGGTTAAGAAACTAATTAGAAGACTAGAATTCTTCTAAATAAATAATAATAAATTCTATTTCTTTATCAACTAAAGTAGATCTTAGAAAGGATCAAAAGTTTTGGAAAAATTATAACTTTTGAGTGTAAATGGCTTCCAAATCCGGTTTACGTTTTCTTGAACCAGGCTTAAGTTTAATTTAAAGTTATGCCTAACTTTAAAAACTTTATTAAGTTAGGCCTTATTATCCAAAACTAGATTCTGTCCTGATTTAGCTTTTCTTTACGTATTTAACTACAAAAAATTTAAGGCTGACCTAGAAGACTAAAGTTTTTCTTAAAAAAAACTTAAATATTACTTTATGGAACAGACTAAACCATGCTTTACTAGTTATTTCCACCTTTTGTTTAATGACAGTGATTTGAAAATAATTTTCTGGTTCTTTCTGATAAATCTTTCATTCCAAAAAATTTTCTTTTGAGATTTCTCTCTAACTATTAAAAATCTTAAGTTCGAAAAAAGAACTTCAAGGACATAGGACGTATTTTTTGTTTAAATTTTTTGTAATAGATAGATAATAGAAAAATTTTGCCTATAGATCAATAAAATCCAATACTTGTTAACCCCTGATGGCCATTAAGTGTCTGTGTGGAAAGTTTTTATTCCCTGATATGCGGGGAAAGAGATTTTGCGCTTCTCAAGCAGCTGTGTCCATCATTGGAGGATGAATCCACTTTGGTGGATGTGCACAACCATTTTTGCCCGCATTGAGAAGGTGCAGATAAGGCAAAAAGAATCCAGTTTATTTATTCCGGTTTAGCAAACTTTGTGTTCTTTCGTCTTACCTGCATTTTCTTATTCTTACCTTCCCACACCCCCCGTCTTCCTCTTGCCCCTTTAGCATCCATTGTTTGAGGCACTTCTACCTCATTATCAGCATCACTATCGAACCATTTTCTCGCATTAATCGGAATTACTTTTCAATTAGGCCCCAATTTTATCGTCCCACCGAAGACAGGGAGAACCCTTAATTGATGGACTGCAGTTGCTCTGTCTTTGAGCTTCTTTTTTGGTTGGATGGAATGATTGAAAAGAAAACGCAATTCCATATATCTCAATCGCCCGGCATCCTTCGCTTTAACTCACCTTTATTGCTTTGTATGTAGCGAAATTGCTATATATCTCACAGCTATATAGCATTTTGAAGGAATCTTCTTGTCTCCCTCGTGCGCATCTTCACGGGCACATACATCTTCGGCTACACAGCATCCCACTTTAGCCACCGGCATCTGAGCGCATTTGCTGTCTCTGTTGCACGCACATTGGTATAACCCACGAAGAGGTGCACCATTATAGAAATTCTCTCCCTTCCCCAATGGAAACACACTCTCGGAAGCCATTAAAGTCATATTGGAGTGTCTTGGTCTAACGTATGTTCTCGAATTTATTCTGTTTCTCACTCGGCGATTCGCCATTCTGCTTTTCCGCCTGTGTGGTCCATCATTTCGTCACAATTCCACGGAACTTTTTTTTCGCGGTGATTTCACTTTTAATTCTTTTTATTTTTTGAACCTTCTTTACCTCACAGTTAGGGCCAAAAAAGAAAAATCTTTAAAAGACAAAATTCACCGCCCAATAAACCATCACACACGCACACGAGGAGATTCATTGCACGGCGGGATTTTATTTTATCACAAAATTGGATTCATGGAGGGAATTTCTGCAGCACATTGGAGAATATTTTTAAAACTGCTGAAAATAACATAAAGGATTAGGTGGGTAATCCCGTCGTCTATATAAATCAATTTGTTGAGCACGCTAAAGCATGAAAATGTTGAATTAATGGGAATTAAATGTGATTTTATGGCATTTCCTGAAACTTTTTGAAAATGTACCCAGTTGGGGGTTTTTTATGTCATCCAAATATGCCTAGGTTGCCTATATGTTTATGATTTTAACGATTTTTTAAAGATTTGAGAGAAAATAAATCTAATTGATAAAAAATATATAAATGTTTTTTTTTTAAATAAATAATTTAATTTTAATTAAAAAATAAAAATTAGTTTGTAAATAAACAAGATTATTTATTAGTTTGATAAGCTTTCATTTTAGGATTAAATAAATATTTTTTTCACAAAAAAAAATCAATAAAGATAACAATTATTTTTATATTTGAAGATGGAGACGCCTGGTAGTCATTAAAGGGTCTTAATTTCATTACGAAGAATTTTTAGCAATGAACAGTGGAGACTCCTGGTATTTTAATCGGTTAGAAATTGTCGTAAAATTCATAGAATTAAAAAGATATCAAGATGGAGACGCCTGGTAGTCATTAAAGAGTATTCATTTCTTTTCAAATATTTTTTTATCAATCAACAGTGGAGACGCCTGGTTTTTTATTAAATTAGAATTTTCCCTAAATTTTTAATGGGCTAGAAGTTTTCGTAAGACTCAAAATTGAAAAGATCTATCAAGATGGAGGCGCCTGGTGGTTATTTAAAGTTTTAATTTCATCAAGAGAAATTTTTAGCAATAAACACTGAAGGCGCCAGGTGATCATTAAGCAATAAATGAAACTTTTAATGAAAACAATGCCAGTGGAGACGCCGGGTTTTTACATAAAACGCCCTCATGCAAACAATAAAAATTAATTTAATTAATCAAAATGCAATCTGGATTAAAAGACAAACAGCAAAATGAAATATGTAGATATATAATTTAGAATGGTTCACATGAGAAATTCCTCAACTTTTCCACGATACAATGTACATATGTGCAGAAGTAACTGAAAGACAGAGCAAGAGCGAGAGAGAGAGAGAGCAAGATCTGTGGCACGATTTGATCGCTGACCAAGAAGCTGCCGTTTACAAATCCCCACCTGATAAATTCATCTAGGAAATTGCCGTATGGTGCCCCCGAGAGCCACCACAAGCTCACATTGGAATCAATCTCGAATGGAGCTATTAATTAGGAAAATGATATGGTTGCACCTCGCCCAGCCATACAGAGCAACCAAGGCATATGGGAGTCATTATAAAGTACTTGAAACACGCCCATCATTGTTGGCTTTATGCGGTGCAAGGCGAGAGATCTCCTAGCCATATTGCCAGACGCGGATAAATTGTGTATTGATTTTGTGCACCGAAGCTCACACAGGCAACTGATCTCAATATAAGCGGAGAAAGAGCAACTTGGCGAGGTCTTTTGCACACCATTTTTCAAGTATTGTCGCCTCTTTTTGCGTGCTTTCTTTTGCACGGTCCATTGGCGGTTCTCTGATCGCTTTTGCTGATTGTGGATTGTTCGTGTGCAATTTTTGATGCATTTTTTGTGTGTGATGCCGCGAGATTTGGGGCCAACAATTTCCACGACGGGCAGTTCAATCTCGATTTTTACCTACCTCCCAATTCTCCCAGCACGGCAATTGAGTATTGGGGGGACTGCGCGAACCTTTGCACCATGGGAAGGTAATAATTTCATTAATCGATGCATGAAGTTCAACAATTTGGGAGCATTTAAAAAACATTCCATCGCGAGATTTTGCGTGGAGATCCCTCAAAGGAAGGAAGGGGGGGTGCCCTTTTGGGGTCCATGGAATAATTTTCACGCAAAAAGCAGAACGTTTTTTTTTTGTTATGAAGAATGACGTGGTTCCTGGGCATGCAATTGAGCCAGAGGTCCGCTTCGAATTGCCAATTCGAGACACACAATTTTGTACCCGCAAAGCGGATTCACCTTGAGCATACAATATCATTAAGTATTTAAAGAGATCGAGGCGGTTGTGGAGTCAAAGACTTGAAGAAAAGAAAAAAGAAGTCAAGAGTTGAGTGCCCTCTTTCGCCCCAAAACGGACCAAGAAGATCGTTTTCTCTCTTGGCCTCACGCACCAATTTTCCTCATGGTTTTCGCATTCTTATTCCCCTCGCGCGATGCCTGTGAGAAACCCCATTTGCGCCAAAATTATACCAACGAATTGTAACTGTTTCGTCGTCCAACGAAGTTAAAAAACACGCCTGAAGATGCTATCAAAAAGTACTAATCGGGCTCACTCTTCTTGCAAAAAAAAAACGAAAGAAATCCAACGAAATTGGCAGAGAAATCCCTTTTTCTTGCGCACTGAAGAGGGGGTGCAATAAAATATTCATTTACAGTGAGAAATAAGGAGGAAAAACGTAAAATGATGGCTCAGCATTCACCCCCTGGCAGAACACACCGTAGTCAGATAATTCCGAGGCAGATGTGAAAGATGAATGTCCCAAAAGTCTTGTGGAGGAGACAATCCCTCAACATATTCCTCTACTTTGGGCTTCTTCAATAATTGAGCAAAATTCCTCATGAAATTGCCATGTCCAAAAGGGGTTGGCTCTGAGCATGATTCATCCCCCTTTTCCCATATATAGCACATTGCAAAACAATTCGGAATATTCCAAAGATGTGATGGCATTAAATTCTGCATCAGCATATTTGAACTTCCTTTAACTCCTAGCAGAATTATAAATGTTTTAAATTGCTTTCTTTTTGGTTAAATTATTTTATTTGCTTCTGTAAAACTATTTGCTTGCGATGGAGGCGCCTGGTTGCAACTTGTGTTTCAAGAAAAATTAAATTAAAGTTTAAATATTGCATTAGTCTTAACATTATTATTTTTTATTAAAGAATAATATTCTTTTAAACAAAAATTTTCTTTTAAAATTATATCTTTTTGATGGAGACGCCTGGTTGTAGCTTATGCTTAAATTGATGAAAAACTATCGATTTTATTAAAGATTTGATAGCTGTAGATTAAAGCAAAAGTTTAGCATAAGTTTAAATATTATTCGTGAAAAAAATCCTTTTAGAATTTTATAAAAAAAATCCCTTTCAATGGAGGCGCCTGGTTGCAGCTTGTGCTTTTATCAAGAATTAAATTAAAGGTTAAATATTGCACTCATTTTAAAATTATTATTTTTATTAAAGAATCATATTCTTTTTATTAAAAAATTGCTTTTAAATTTCCTTTAAAAATTATTTATTTTTGATGGAGGCGCCTGTTTTTTTTTGCTTATGCTTAAATTGTAGAAAATCTATTATTTACGAAAAATTCAGCATAGATTTTAAAACATTTTAAATTTAAAAATAAAGAAACTCTTTCCGTAAAAAAATCTTTTTAGAATTCCCTAAAAAAATGATTTCTGTCAATGGAGGCGCCTGGTTGTAGCTTGTGCTTAATTATCTGAAAAACTATCTATCCTTTTAAAGATTATATAAAAGTAAATTAAAGCATAAATTCAGCATAAGTTTAAGTATTTTTCTAATTAAAAAAATTAAATTCTTTTCATGAAAAATCCTTTTAGAAAAAAGAAGTATTAAAAAAATATATTTTCCTTCAATCGAGACGCCTGGTTGCAGCATATGTTGCATGAATGATTTTATTTTTGAAAATGAAACTTCCACGTCCACAAATTGATGAATAACAAGTTCAGTGACCCATTTCACCTCTCTTCATGATAATTTTCAGGCGAAATATGAAGAACAAGGGTCAGCATATTTGGTCCTTTTTTCGCAATAAATTCCTCACGGCAAAGGACCTCATGCGCAATACAAGGGCGAAGTACCTAATTGAAAGAAACGCAGAAAACAATTTTAACCCACCCAGTCTTGTAGGGAATCAAAAAAGGATAAAGAATCGCCAAAAATATTCACCAGTATCGACTGGGGTCACAGCGAAAAAAGGCAATAAAGTTTTGTAAAAATTCAAAAAAATTGGCCGCCATTCGCCATTTGTCCCTTTCAATGGATGAAGCATATGTTTCAATGCTTCGTCATGAGCTTGTCGATGGGAGTTTGACATTTCATTCATTTTTTTTTGGGAGAAAATAAAAAGAATTGCGTATTTTTTAGTTTAATTATCGTGGTAAATGTGTTTTACGTGTTGTTCGAGAGTGATTTTTATATCTGAATACCTGAAGGATGAATTCCCGCACAGTTTGTGACCGTCTCAGCGAGCACAAAACAAAGCAATCCAAAAACATTGGTCGTGAATCGTCTTGAAGATGGCTTTTTCACGAATTGAGAGATCATCTGCGCTGGAATCCTTTGCGTTTCACACCACCAAGACGGACAAGTGGATGGATTGCTGGTTTTGTGATTCCCTGGAAGTTGTCACGCAAAACCTTACGACGTTTCTTGGCACAACCTTTCCCAAGACCTTTTCCACGACCAATGATGTGCTCGCTGAGACGGTCACAAGCTGTCCGGGAATTCATCCTTCAGGTTCAGATATAAAAATCACTCTCGATCAACACGTAAAACACATTTACCACGATAATTAAACTAAAAAATAAGCAATTTTTTTTATTTTCTCCCAAAAAAATGAAATGTCAAACTGTCATTGACAAGCTCATATTGACGAAGCATTGAAACATATGCTTCATGCATTGAAATGAACAAAATGGCGAATGGCGGCTAATTTTTTTGATTTTTTTCGAAACTTTATTGCGTTTTTTCTCTGTGACCCCAGTGGAAAATGGTGAATATTTTTGGCGATTCTTTATCCTTTTTTGATTCCCTACAAGACTGGGTAGGTTAAAAT
This sequence comes from Lutzomyia longipalpis, assembly GCF_024334085.1. Classification (NCBI taxonomy): domain Eukaryota; kingdom Metazoa; phylum Arthropoda; class Insecta; order Diptera; family Psychodidae; genus Lutzomyia; species Lutzomyia longipalpis. The sequence continues at coordinate 46,666,558 of NC_074707.1, forward strand.
TGTTTTCTGCGTTTCCTTCAATTAGGTACTTCGCCCTTGTATTGCGCATAAGGTCCTTTATCCTTCTTTCCTTCTGGAGAACAGGTAGAGAAAATTTTACAAAGCCTCACCGGGTTTGAAGCATTGTGCGGAAAAGACGTAGATTTGTCCCTCAGAAGGTTGTTTTATGGGGGTTCTTTTTTTTCCGGGGAGAGCTCTCTGTGAAAATTCCATGCTATATATGGGTCCACACCACCCTCTCCGCCGTATGAGTCCGAGAGTGCGTCAAAAGAGAATTTATTTGGCATTTTTGGCGTGAAAATATATGTGAACAGTGGATGGGGGGCTGAGCAGAGGATTTGGGAATTTATGGAAATTTATCGGTTGAAATAAGCCCCGAGTAGATGGACGACACCCCCTAAATTAGGGGTCGGGATAAACGCAGTTTCATTCACGCTTCGTCGATTTGATTGTGTCTCACACACAAATTTTTCTCGCTTTACTCTTGCCACACATGGGACCTTCATCAGGAGGACAACTCTACGGGTTGGGGGGAGCAGGTCATTTATTTTAAAATCCAATCGAAAGTGTCTCTCCTCTCGTATCTTCTGGCTCAATTTGAGCTTCATTTGAGGAACTTTTCACGGAGAGGGAGAAATGCGAAGTACACAGAGAGAGAGCTTTTGTGGTGGATGGTGTATAAATCAACCTTGGGGGCACAAGTGACACGCAATTTTCCAGATAATTTTCTTATCTCGCCAAATTAATCGGAATTTCCCACGCTTTCGGGGCTCTCAATGCAGAAAGTTACGGCGCACTGCATGCCGAGGATGGTGGAATTTTTGATGTGTCGCCCTGTGGGCACAACAAGGCGCAACCACCACCGAAACATTTATGGGTGCTTCTCTCCATGGCTTGGGATGGTGTAATGTGAGATAGGAGCATAAGTGCACACCATATATACTCTACATATGAGTGTATATTAAGTTATTGTATATTAGGTGTTAAATCAGATAAATTTTCGCATAATACCGCATACAGCACTTGGATTTGCAAGATTAACGCGCACTCTACACTGTCTCCCCAATCTCCGGCTCACAAAGCATTCTGTGTGGGGGGAGGGGACGGATAATCGGGCACACGAAAGGGGGTATGAGGCGGAAACACGTGGACTTTGCCGTTGTCTTATTATTTATTTCACGACTTGCATTGTTATCGCATGCAAAACTGCTTACGGGCTGCCCTATCTTGTGGTCTTGTATACGTATTCGCGTGCTTTTGGACCCTCAAAGTTCATTTATCTTCAGAGGTTCCCATATAGATAGCAAATGCTATTGTATAGAACAGTGTTGTGCCTTCGAATTTTCCTTAATTAATTGGCTTTGAACTTCAATCAATTTTCAATTGATTTTCAAGCTCTTAGTTGGGTTTAAATTGAATTCTTATTGAAGAAAAATACAATATTAAAAGGAGTTTATTCATTTTTTTAGCAATAATGTTGTTGATTGAAAATATAAATCAAAGAGGATATTCTAGAGTATTAAAATAAAGTTTTATAAATTTCTCATTGTCATTGGAAAATTAAAAAGAAAATTAAAAGAAAAACCACGCCCCTATTTTATCTAATTTCGTATTTTTGAGAGAAAAGCATTGAAGCATATGCTTCAATCAATAAATACTTTTGTCTTTCTATGATTGTTTTCTTTAAATCATTGACAAAGTAACTTTGATTAACTTGATAAATTGTCAAATTAATGAAGCTTTGATGTATATGCTTTATAGGGAAAAAGAGTTATGATATCAGAATATTTAATTTACTATTTTTATAGAATTTCTTTACTTAAATATAAATGAAAAAAATTCTTTGAACCATTATTTCAAAAATGTTTTTGAGAGATTTTCTTTTCATTTAATTATCTACAATTTTTTTAAATGTTTATTATGTATTTTTTTTAATAATAATTATATCAAAATGAATAAACTCCTTTGCCGTCAATTTTTAAACCGTTTTATGTGTATCGATGATGTATTAAAAATTCTTCCAGCTTACACATACTTCTTTACGTTTCAATGTGAGTTCCCTTAATTGTACATTATGTACGTACACAGCTAGATTTCTATATAGTTAATGCCCATCGCAATCCAATTGACATTTCTCCTCCTTTTCGTGCTCTCTGTGTGATATGTTGCTGCTTCTCAATATAGTCTGTTGGACCGGAAAAAGTCATGTGTAAGCAGCAATCTAAAAATCTTGTTCTTCCCTGCCATCCATAAATATTAGGCGTAAGCTCCACTGCGTGGTGAATTACGACGTTGGGCCTTAGAGGGACGTTCTGTGTTTTATATGTATGTAATGTTTAGGAGGGGTGCGTGTTTGTTGCTCAATTTCAGCTTCCTTTTTTTGACAAAAAAATTAATAAATTCCGGCATATTTCGCGCCTTTAAATGGAGAGAAAAAAAAGCCCCAAATGAGTTGAGAAATTAATACAAAATTTGAGAGAGAGAAAAAAGCGAGAAAAATGTAAGGTAGGACCTAAATTCTATATTAAATGACATAGCACAGAGGTGAAAAGGTGAAGCAGCCACTGTGGGTGGGATTCGAGTGTGCATTTGAGTGGTTATATCTCGTTAAAGTGTCACGACTTTCAATCACGAACTCCGATTTATTCACATGACTCCTTATTCTTTTGCCACAAAACCTCGAACACACAGACTCTATATAGCCAAGCCAACATGTTTTTCAATTACAAGAACCCAACTCTTGGCAGCACATTTTGACGGGCTTTTTTCTTCTCTTTTCGGGGCACATGCACACAGTGAAAGTTTTTCTAACGGGGCGGCCCTAACGGCGCGAAGGAAATACGGTGGGAAGCAAATAAATTTTCAGCTCGATTATTGCCTTTTTTCACAATCATTCGCGACATGTCTCAAATGTCGCAAAGTTGACTAACAATGGGAGAAAAATTTACTGTATCGACCCGCTTTGTGTGTCAGGCTATAGAAGAAACTCTCACTCAGTTTCTTGAGTTTTTTTTCTTCTTATTCCTCGCGATCCAATCTCTACATGCGATTGAAGTCAGAAGAGTATAATACAGTGGGGTACACGCTGTAAAGACAATTCATAGTCTTGAAATGAAAATTTCATTTTAAATTGAATTTATTTTAAAAGAATTTCCCAATGAAATGATTTTCTTAAAGAGAGAAAATCCTTCAATGAAAGGAATAATTCTCTGATTAAAACTCCTTGTGGTTACTACGAACCACCCACTGTATATTGCTCGTGTTTTTTCTTCTTCGAGGTTAAAGAGACGAGGAGGATGCTCCATGATTTATTGGTATTTTTCCCCAAGCAAAATGGGAAAACCATTTGCATTTTGATAGTGGAAGTGCATTAACTCTTCCAATGCTCAAGTGAGGGATACCAAAAGATTTCCTTGCTTCAAGCTATTTTTGTTGCTACAATACTTGAGGAGAAAAACATGTAGAGGCGAGATTCCTTCGAGGCCACAAAACCCCAATAAGAAGTAAAAAAAAAACACAATATTGGTGGAAGAAATCAACACGCGGACCCGCAGAGGCCAAAAGGAGCAGCAGCAGCAAGAATGGACTGAATTTCTCATGTGAATTGATAAAGGAATTCTTCCATTTTCCATCCCTATTGTGCTGCACCGCCTTTTTTCTCAGCACCTTGTCTATTCTCGCGATCTTCGTGCAAAAAAAGAAACTTCTTTAACAACACAACATTCCCAGAAACATTGAGAATTCCAGAATAGCTCAAATGCCACACAAGAATTCGTTCAACTATTTTTCAAATGTGGCTTTTCCAACCCCTTCCCTCGGTCCCCGTGGAAAAGCCCCGAAAACAACCCCCGAAATCCCGCCAAAAAATCAATTCTATTTATTTATTTTTTCCCCAATCCCTTCAACCAACATTATTTTGGTTTGATTGTGCAATCAAACGCCCACATCCTCGCACAATTGGATAATTTTATTAATTTTCTCTCCCCACCACGCGTGACTTTTCACATTGCTCAAATGGGAAATTCAATAGACTTCCAATTTCACGAAATTTAATTCAGTGTGTGTGTAATTTAGTATATTGAATAAGTCAATTTAACAATTTACCCAAAAATAGATTATTGAGCTTCATTCTTTATTTTTGTGTTTAAAATTATTTTCAATTTTATTTTATTTGTGAAATTTGGATTGAATGGAGGCGCCTGGTTGAATTGTTAATTAAATATAATTTTATTTTCACGACAGATGAAGATATTTTGAGATTCAAACATAAATTCGATACAGTTTTTCGTTAATTTTTATGGTAAAAGAAAATTTATTTCCGTGAAAATTACCTTTTTTTTGGGATAAAATATTTTGTTATGAGAAATTTTGTAAGTGGAGACGCCTGGTAGCAGCATAATGCTTCTTGATTAAAAAAAATCCTACATTTCATTTAAAAGTCAATATACATAAATTCCTCATTGATTTCAGCACTTTTGCTTATCTAAATTTTTTTGGAAATTAAAATTTAAATTTAAAAAATTCTTTTGGAAAATGATTTTCTGCTTCAATTAAGTTTTTTTTACTTTCATAGAATATTAAAGAATTAAAGAATTTCTTCACAAAATTTCCAATCTCTGCTCTTCTAACGTTTTATTTTCTCTCTCCCAAAAAAAACCTCCCTTGAAATTCTCCTGAAACTCCTGAGAGAATTTATGATCCTTCACTGCTACTTTCTCCTTTCTCTTTACTCTTTTTCCTTTTAAAAAACTCACAACAAAATGCTGATTTTTTTTTACCAAAGAGAAAGTATTGAAAAAAAAACTATCCTTGGAGGGTCCTGTGAGTTTTTTTTGTGAATTGAAAAGGCTAATATAGAGAGAGAAAAATAAGCGATGACGTCGGAAAATACGGGTGGATTAATTTGATAGTGTGTAGAGAGCTGTGTCTTGTTGACTCTTTGACTTTCTTATCGGGAAAACTGTGGGGGCAAACGGGGCGGAAATGTATTTGTCTTGATTTTTAGCACGGCTCGAAGGGTAAATTGTGATTTATTGAGAAACGCACTCTGAATTATTAACTCCCCGCCTGTATTGTACGGAAAATTATCTTCGCCCCCTGACAGACCCTATGTTCGTCTTTTGATGAATCTTTTCGGGGTGTGTTGCGTGGGTGGAGATGATGTTTCTTTTGCAAACGCGGAAGTTTCTTCTGGAGCTTCTCACTCTGTGCCAGAGAGCGTTATTTGTGTATGCGTGTGAGGGGTTGGGGATTGTGGGCTCCCTTTGGGAGGGAGTTTGGGTGATTAAATCTGATGTGGAGTCAATGAATCAAATTACTTTGTTAATTATAAAACATTATTGAACATAAATCAGGCATTTGGTTTGGCAATTGCAGCAAAATAGCCATCGGAATCACATACATACATACACAGCAACAACCCCTCGTGCCGCGCCCATAACCCCCTGAATCTTTGATAATGCACATTCTGTTTTTGCAACCAATAAATAACAATCAATATCTACATATTGGCGTGATATACGGGGCAGTTGGAGTTGTGCATTTTCGGGGGTAAACTCCCCGATGACCAATAAACTTTATATCCCAAATTCAAACATCACACAGCAAACCAGCAACCCCACACGACCCCTTCTGGGAGGTACTACACATTTGCTAAACTTGCTGCTGTGCGCTGCAGATAATCTCGAGGGGAGGATTTTCCACCAAATGCCCCGGATAGAACAATTGCTTGTCCAGGATGCAATATTTGCCATGTAAACGGCGATGTTAAACAAGAAATCGTTTCGGCTTTTTCCGCTTTTTGCATCAATAAATAATCCACACCAAATGCGCGCGGGGGTGTGGTACAGCAAAATCTCCAACTATATTCGTGATTGCTACCACCCCCCAACCTCGTGGAAAATGCTCTACATCCGTGATGGTTATCACACCAAAAACTGCCCATCACTTTCTTCTGCAAATGCGTCACGACATAATATAAGATTTGGCGGGAAGAGAATTTAAGGGCACAGAAATAGTAATCAAGTGGGGAGAAGGAACAATAAATTGGGCAGCAAAAGGGCGGGAAAAAATCTCAAGATCTTCAGCAACATTTCTTCTTTTGCGGAGCCGGAAATCACAAAAGAGGAAATTAAGATCTGACCCTCGGAAAAAATACCCATAATTCTTATAAAGTAATTATTCCTCTGGGGGTTCCACCTCCCTCTCTCTCTTCTCTCAGGGTTTTTCACCCCCTCACACGGCCACCCCCAATTAAAGTTCAGTGAATTATATTGCAAAAGATTTTTTTTCATTCAACCTTTTTTATCAGGACGCGTGACGGCAATTTTCCCCTCGAATTGTCTCCAAAACTTTCTCCCTCTCGTTCATCAAGGAAAACCTCTCGTGGAAATTTCAATAATGCACGTGACTTGCATTTCCCAAATTTGCTTTGTCTGCTCACCAAGAACTTTTTGAGCAATTAGAAAATGAATAAAGATACTGAGAAAGAAACGAATGTCTCGAGTTGATTTGGTGGATCTTCGGATTATCTAAACTTTTTTCCTCGCATGAAGGCATTTCTTTGATCTCCGCACTTTGTTCTTCTTTTCTCGCTTTGATCTTCGGGGATATGGAGGTAATTTATCTCAGGCGGATATCGATGTGATATCGAAAAGGTGTTGAAGTTGTTTGAATCTTAAATTTTCCTTCTGCTTTTGTGTCCAATTGGGAAAATGAAAAGCAAAAGGAAAATATTTTGAGAAATCTACGAAACATCGTATTTATTGCGCCAAAAGAAATCTTATGAAAATTATTATTTCTTCCTTTTTAAAATTTCCCTGTTTCATTAAATTTTTTTTGCACAACAAGTTGAACCTCTAGTGCCTTCAAGAATCTCCCCAAGAATAAATTTACCAAACTCCTAAACAATTTAAAGAAAAAATTGAGAAGATTCACCTCCCCAATTTTAAATCTTCCACGTCAAATTGTTTTATTGCCATCATCGCCAAGGGATTAATTCTAAAGAAAAAAAATTCGTTTGATTACAAAAACATACTCATGCCTGTGTGAAAGACTTGACAAACTTTGGGGACGACTCTTCCGCTGATCCCCCTTGTAGAGAAGAAAGAAATTCCCAACAAGAGCTATTTTCCTGGGTACGCCATGACTGGTTGAGTTTTTGTAACTTTCTCCCTGACTTTCCTACGACCCTCTGGGGAGACATTTCTATGAATAAGGGCCTTATGTCATTTCATTTTTTTCCTTCCTCCTTCATGGTGGCAAAAAAGCCATTGTAGAGGAGGATTCTCTCGCTCTTTTTTATTGCTTCTTAATCACGGAATGCACCACCAACACACGGGGGGTGGTTGGTGGTTAATTTGAAATTGAAGGGCTCATCCTCATGTCCCCGGGGGTGAAGGGAAAAGGAGGAAAAGAAAGGAAGGGAAAAAAAAACGAACATTGAGGGAGGAAACTATAAAGTAGCAGAAGCAATATAATTTTTGGGAAAATGAAAACATGTCGTTAGTGGTTACCATAATTATTGGCAGGATTATTTGTGGATGGCAGGCTCTTGCTTGTCTTTTTTTCATTCTCTCTCCTATGCTTGCACCCCTTGGCTTGCCTTCCTTGACTTACGATCGTCTCGTATGGAAATGTGTTTGCAATAAATAAAAACTTCATTTTCTCTTTCTCTCTCCTCCATTGGAATCCGTGCGAGTTTTTCAGGGAAACTTTCTCGCGCACGAGAAACTTTCTTTGATTTTTCTTTAATCAATCCCCAACATTGGTGCTATGTGCCCTTGCACACAAAACTTCAACACATGTTCCAACACCACATGGATGCCATTAATTATCTTGCTAAACATTGTAAAGTGAGACACGAGAAATGACACAAAAATATCCATTTTCATGCGGTCTCGTCTCATCATGGCTCCCGATCCTTTTTCTCCTCCCTGCCTTGTCTTCTTCTTATTTTTTTTTCTTCCTACAAAGAGGCCAGAATTCGCAATATCTGATATACTTTGTAAATGAATAAAATTTCGCAATAAAGTAGACAGAGTGAGTGAGGAAAAAAAACCTCAACAAGAGAGCAGATTCCTCCTTCGCTTCCATCTTTTATACAAACATTTCCACCCATTAAAATTTTATGGTGCTGAAATGATTTTATGCGAGCTCATCGTCAGCATGTCACAAAAATTCTTGCAGCACTGATATGCCCATTAAATGACGAACCATCCGTCCTTCAGCAGTGCCAATAAAAATTCTCACTTCTCTCAAAAGGGGTTTCTTGTGGCACTACGCGCGTAGTCTTTTGGAGAACAAAGAAGTGCGCGCTTAAACTCTACTTAATTTCTTTCATATCCCTCAACACTTTTTGCTGCACGCGGCACCATGCAACAAGACACTGGCGAATTCCAATTGAAATAATTGCAACTGGGGGGACTATGTGCAAGTAATTGGCTTCAAATTCTGCGCCTTGATCGCTTTTGGCGCATGAAAATGTTGTTGGAATTTTGCTCAATTAAAAAACCACGCCATTGTGCTGCATTTTTCCGGCTTGTCTTGGAAAATATTTAAAAAACCTTTATTAGGAATTTTCCAACAAGCCTCTAGGGATGGACTGGATGTTCTTTAACCCTTTATCGGGGTTATAAGTGAGAAAAGGACGCGTAAGAGACGTTAGAAGAATATTTAGAATATTTTTCTAAGATTTTTTTGGATATTTTCTTGCAAATTTTCATGAACCTAAACAGTTTTTCCTAGATCCTTAGATCCTTTATAGATCTTTTGTTTTCTAGGTAAATTGGTTAAATAATTAGGTATATACGTACTTAATTAAAAAACGTTTAGAACATTCTAAACAATATTATTGAATATTCTTAATCTTCCTAGATTATTTTGTCGAATTTAGAAAGTTCTTAAATTTATTTCTAAACACAGCAAGTGGTGGCGCTCACCTGTGAATTGTATTGTGATAAATTTGTGTTAATTTCGGCTGTTGTGCATGTGTGGGGTGAATGTGGTGTGAATGTGGTGTGGCTGTGCGTACCTGTAGATATGTGTGATAAATGTTAATTATTTAATGTTCTGTGTTGTCCTTGTGTACGTCTTTGATTGTTCTTCGTACCTGTGAATTATATTTGTCATAAATTAATTGTCCTAGAGCCTTCCGGCTTGCTAAGGAGCAAAAAATTTCGACAGGTACGGCTGGAGTTGTTGGCCCCTCGGTGATGTGTCCCGCAATTGCACTTCGCGCCAAATTTGTGATAAGCTTTAAAAGCACCTTGATCTGTGATACAATTTCTCACTCAACTTTCTGTGATACTTTCTGTGATGATTCGCCACCAAAATATCGCACGTTGTAAATAATTAATTCACTGTATTTGTCTTGTAATTGTACATAAATTCACAACTCCAAATTGTATATATTTTAGCTTTAAGTTTTATTCACTTGTAAATACTATTTATTTTAACTCAATTGTACATAATATTTTATTTAACTTCAATTTTATTTCAATTGTACATAAACTTATTTAATTCTCCCGTCACCAATAATTTATTCTCCCCAAAGTCCAAAAAATTGCCAAATAATTTCTGTGATAGAAATCAACTGCTCTGTGATATCAATTGCCAAAGACTGACTCTCTAAGAGTACTTTTTCTTCATCATTGCCAAAATTTTGTGATACGAATTCCCGCTCTTGCGGTTTTGCTTGCACGCGCATCATTTGTGATCGCGATGATCCCTCTTTGGAGCCTAAGCGGCGACATCCTCCGCGGGAAATTGCTCATCTTCAATGGGCAATTTGACAACCTTTGTAATCGGCCTCTTGAATGTCCCTTTCGATGTCCTCACCAGGACTACCCGTACACGATTATCCTTTCCTGGGAATATTTCCATGACTACTCCCAGCAGCCAACCTGGAGATGGCAGATGATCGGCGTACAACAACACTACATCTTCAACCTGTAGATTGACACATTCCTTACTCCATTTCGTCCTGACTTGCAAAGTTGTCAGGTACTCCTCCTTCCATCTCTTCGAAAAATCCTGCTGCAATTTCTGACACAATTGCCATCTGCTCACTCTGTTGCTCGACAGATGCTCAAGCGTGGGATCTGGCAGCTGGGCCGCTCCTTCTAAGCCCAAAAAATGCCCCGGCGTGAGATACGTTAGATCGGGCATATCGGAACTTGTGGGCAGCTGAACTAACGGCCGACTGTTCAGAACACTCTCGATTTGCGTCAGTACGGTAGTCATCTCCTCAAAATTCAACGGCGTAGCTCCCACGATCCTTTTGAGATGATACTTGCAGGACTTGACTCCCGCCTCCCATAAACCTCCATGGTGTGGCGCTCTTGGAGGCTGAAAACGCCACTGGACTCCTTTTCCGGACATGAAATTTCCAACATCGTCGGTGTACTCAGTTGAAGCGAGTAATTCCTTCAATTCTCTGTCTGCCCCGACGAATGTCTTGGCATTGTCCGAATAAATGTACTTTGGTGCTCCACGTCTGCTAGTGAATCGACGGAGCGCGGCGATGAATGCACTTGTGGTCAAAGAACTCACCAATTCAAGGTGTATCGCCTTTGTTGACATGCATACTAACACCAGAATGTATGCTTTGGTGGTTGTGCCCTTGCGAATTCCCGTCTTCAGGAGCACTGGCCCCGCAAAGTCCATGCCTGTAGCGGTGAATGCAGCTAATTTTGATGCTCTATGCTCAGGCAAATCGCCCATAAGTTGTTCCTGAACGCGAGGCTTAACTTTGAAACACCTGACACAATGGTAAACAACATGTCTTGTCAACCTTCGGCCATCTATCGGCCAAAATCGCTGCCTGAGAGACGATAACAGTGCTTGCGGTCCGGCGTGAAGCATCGTGAGGTGAAAGTGGCGAGCAATAAGAAGTGACAACCGACCTTTGGGCAAGATTATCGGGTGCTGCACATCATAAGATTCACAAGAATTGCTCAAACGACCTCCTACACGTAAAATGCCTTCACTGTCGATGAATGGACGCAATCGCCGAATAAATTTGAAGTGTGAAGTATGATCCAGGCTGCCGTTCCTCACAGCTGTCAGAATTGCGGCGAAATGTTGCTCTTGTTCCCGTTTGACGAGAAAAGTTTCCGCTTGCTGTAATTCATCTACCGTAAGTGGTCCTGTAATCATGGTTTCTTGTGTGCTTCGAGTGACTCTGCCCTTACGCACTTTGAAAATGTTTTTAGCCCGGATAACCCAAGCCAATACCCGCTGCATACGAGTAAATGTGCTGATGCGCATGTGAAGGATTGAGTGGAGAGAATCATTGGTGTCGTGCGCTGGTGACATTGCATTTGTGGAGGTCAACGCAACGGCAGGCTTCCTCCCCATTGAGAAAGTTTTGGGATCGAATGCTGCTGGCCAATGATCACTACCCTGTACTAGCCATTCGGGCCCTGACCACCATAAAGTGTTTGTGACAGCCTGGGAAGCCAAACATCCTCGTGAAAGCGGGTCTGCGGGGTTGTCAGCTGATGCGACATGGCGCCATTCTTCTGCTTTTGTCAACTTCAGAATGTCCCGGACTCTGTTTCTGACGAATATCTCTCGTTTCTCCGACGGTGTGTGAATTTGGTACAGAACCACTGCTGCATCCGTCCAATAGAAACATTGAGTAACACCCAACGCTTCAGAGACACTCGACATCAACTCCGCTGCCATCTTGGCTGCACATAATTCTGCCTTGGGAATGGTGATGGCAGGATCCTCGGTCTCCTTGTCCTTCAATGGCACAACTTTGGATTTTGAGGTGAGGAGCCTGGATGACTTGTGTCCATTAGCATCCTCGGATACATAAAAGATGACGGCTCCGTACGCTACGGAGCTGGCGTCAGCGAATGCATGCAATTCCACATGTGTAGGGGAAGCAATGCTGGAAATCCACCTGGGGATTCGTAGTGACTCAATGGAAGGTAGGTCCTTGATGAATGTTGACCATTTATGCTGTAAGTCGCTTGGTACTGGAGTATCCCAATCTACTTTCAGAAGCCATACCTCCTGCATCATGAGCTTGGCATGTGAGATGATAGGCCCTATCAGTCCGATAGGATCGTAGATTTTTGCGATGGCTGACAACATCTGCCTCTTGGTGACATTCTCCGTGGGAATGCTATCCGACAAGTTGAATTGGAAAGTGTCTGAAGTGCTATTCCAAATCAATCCCAAAGTCTTCACGGTGTCATCGGCAAGGTCATGTGACTGACTATCTCCATTGTCTTCTGTTTCCGATGGGCAGTTTGACTTGAACTTGGCCAACTGAAACTGTGCTCTGCCTAGGAGCTGAATGAGTTCTTCTCTCAACAAAATGAGATCAGATATGCTTGGTAATGACACAAGGCAGTCGTCGACATAAAAGCACTCCCGGATTGCCTTGGCTGCGAGCGGAAACAGATGTCCCTCCTCCTCTGCGAGCTGGATGAGTGTTCGCGTCGCTAAGAATGGCGAAGAGGCAAGCCCAAAACAAACTGTGCGGAAGCGAAAGTGTCGGATGTCGCCTGTCTTGTGGTCTCTCCACATGAATCGTACGTAATCTCGATGTTCTGGACACATGAGTATTTGAAGATACATCTTGACCACATCACATGTGAGAGCGAATTGATGAATTCTGAATCTCCAAAGAATCTCAACGAGAGGAGGCTGAACCACGGGACCTATTCGGAGACAGTGATTGAGACTACGTCCTGTTTGAGAGATTGCACTCCCATTGAAAACTATTCGGAGCTTCGTGCTGATTGCATGCAATTTGACTACCGCATGGTGAGGTAGATAATAAGATGGCCGGTCTAACTCACAAGCTGGAACCTCCTCGATGATGTTCAAGCTGAGGTACTCGTGGATGACCTTTGTGTATTCTGCCTTGAGATCACTATTCCTGTCCAATCGTCGCTCCAATTGCAGAAACTGGTGAGTAGCCGAACTTCTATTGTTCCCCAATTCTTTGATTTCTTCTGTGAATGGCAATGTAACCATGTATCGACCTTCTTCTGTGCGTGTAGTTGACGATTGGAAGATCTTCTCAGCCTCATCTTGCTCAGTAGTTTTCTCCTGGCGCTTCGGTACTTCCTCAACCTTCCAGAACTTCTGCATGGTGGCCTCCATACTCGCCATTGATGTAGCCACATTGCACTGCCCTATGGACTTGGAATTCACAGTTGGTTTGTTGAAATGTGGTCCTACGACTAGCCATCCGAACACGCTATCTTTCAAGAGTGGAGCATTGGGGCCAAGAGTGATGGTTTGGTCTTTGAGGAAATGCCAGAAGAATTCTCCTCCAATGAGCATGTCAACTGGCTGATTGCGATGCCAGTCTGGATCAGCCAATTGGATTGAATCAGGGATTGTGAACGACTCTCTATCTATGAAACAATTGGGCAGATTCCCTGTGATTTTCTTGACAACCGCACAACCAATTTCTGAGACATCTTGGTTCAACCGAAGCCTGACATCAGTCCTGTGCTTGGAAATCTGAGTCACTGACCCTATGCCTTTGATGATGAACTCCGCGGGATTCAGCTTGAGTCGAAGCCTCTGCACCAAATGGGTCGTGATGAAATTGAACTGTGAGCCAGCATCGAGTAGCACACGACAGGAGTGCTCGTTGTTGTAATCATCCAGCAGCTTGACTTGAGCAGTGGCTAATAAAACGTGTAGCGAGCTGTCTCCCATAACATTGGCACAACAAACTGTTCCTGTGGAGCTGTCTACTCCCGTGGATTGCGAACCAGAAGGTAAGGGGGAACCAAATGCTTCATGCAACAGGGTATTGTGTTTTTGATTGCATTGTTTGCATAATGAGTACGAACAATCGGTTGTAGCATGTGTGTCAGATAGGCAATTCTGGCACATTTTGAGGGATTGGGTGATCTCTAGTCTTTTCGAGGCAGTTTGAGAGAGAAAATCTCGGCATCTGAACAATTTGTGATTGGGTTTCTTGCAAAATGGGCACACTTTTTGACTTGATTGAGATTGGGCGGTATAGCAAGAACCTCGAGATTTCTCATTTTTGGGCTTTGGCTTTTGATTTGAATTTTGATTGGACTTTGGTATTGGGGGAGAACATAATTCAAGTGACTTACATCGTTTGTGCAGGAACGCTTCGAACTGCTGCCATGTGGGGATGTCATCATTGATTTCTCTGGACCACAACACTTGTGACTCGGCATCTAGCTTCTCTCTGATGATGTGAATCAACCAGGGATCCCTCTGTGTGACCTTCAGGGCCTCCATGGCCTGAAGAATGGATGCTGATGTGGTGAATAGCTTCCGAAGACCACTTGCTGACGGCTGTGCTACCGCTGATTGCTTTAAGAACGTCTCAATGTGAGAATTGACGATCTTGTGGTTGTCATCGTAGCGATCCTGAACCATCTTCCATGCCACTGAGTAATTCTCATCCGAAATGCCGAAATGAGCGATGGTCAAAGATGCCTCTCCTTGCAGAGCGAGCTTCAAATAATGCATCTTCTGGGCACCAGTCAAATGCGTATTGTTGTGCACAATGGAAGTGAACAAATCCTGGAAGGATTTCCACTCCGAATAAACCCCACTGAATGTGGGAACCTTCAAGGGCTCCAATTTTGCCACTCCCGAAGCTCCCGTAGGCTGTTGAAACGTCATACTATGCTGCATCGAATTGCTGAGCACAGTCTCCATGTCCTCACGATGAGTCTGCATAACTTCCTTGAATTGAGTCTGAACAAGCTGCATAACCTGCTGAAGTGCATCGGATGTGTTGGGCAGTGCAGTCACTGGTGGAGTGCACAACTCATTCCGTCTAGCATGGAGCTTGGTGATCTCAAAATGGACCATGTTGCAATCCTCAACGAAGGTGGCCATATCTTGCATCTCCTTCTCCTTCAAGTCTGGAGGAGCCTCTGCAATGATCTGGGTTTGGATGTCCGAGAACTTGGCTTCAATTTGATCAACTTCCTCCAGCAGCTTGGTGAGATCAGCTCCTGCGGTGGGTTGCTTCAGCTCATCGAAATTCATCATGTACTTCTCGATGGCACGTTTCACCTTAGTGAGCTGCCCCTTGTAGTTTGCGCGGGATGCTGTCTTGGCCGGCATGATGCTTCTTGGGAGGGCAAAGGGCACAGCGATAGACTAACTGGTAGAGCGTAGGTAAGTGGACTGTATTGTGGTAGTCGCTAGCCCAGTAGGAGTTGAAGATCTCGATGTATCAAACGATCGATGGATCAAATGCTCGATGGGTCAAAATGGTGGCGCTCACCTGTGAATTGTATTGTGATAAATTTGTGTTAATTTCGGCTGTTGTGCATGTGTGGGGTGAATGTGGTGTGAATGTGGTGTGGCTGTGCGTACCTGTAGATATGTGTGATAAATGTTAATTATTTAATGTTCTGTGTTGTCCTTGTGTACGTCTTTGATTGTTCTTCGTACCTGTGAATTATATTTGTCATAAATTAATTGTCCTAGAGCCTTCCGGCTTGCTAAGGAGCAAAAAATTTCGACAGGTACGGCTGGAGTTGTTGGCCCGTCGGTGATGTGTCCCGCAATTGCACTTCGCGCCAAATTTGTGATAAGCTTTAAAAGCACCTTGATCTGTGATACAATTTCTCACTCAACTTTCTGTGATACTTTCTGTGATGATTCGCCACCAAAATATCGCACGTTGTAAATAATTAATTCACTGTATTTGTCTTGTAATTGTACATAAATTCACAACTCCAAATTGTATATATTTTAGCTTTAAGTTTTATTCACTTGTAAATACTATTTATTTTAACTCAATTGTACATAATATTTTATTTAACTTCAATTTTATTTCAATTGTACATAAACTTATTTAATTCTCCCGTCACCAATAATTTATTCTCCCCAAAGTCCAAAAAATTGCCAAATAATTTCTGTGATAGAAATCAACTGCTCTGTGATATCAATTGCCAAAGACTGACTCTCTAAGAGTACTTTTTCTTCATCATTGCCAAAATTTTGTGATACGAATTCCCGCTCTTGCGGTTTTGCTTGCACGCGCATCATTTGTGATCGCGATGATCCCTCTTTGGAGCCTAAGCGGCGACAGCAAGGTTTCTAGATTTGTTTCATTAATTCTAGACACAAAAATTCATAAGTTCTTGAAACATTTTGAATTTTTTGAATAAAGAATTTGAGAATTAAACAATAAAAAATTTTATAAATAATTAATTCTTGTTAAATTCTAAATAACAGCCAAGAAGTATAATCTATCAGGGAGTTCAAACATTCCTCTGTAAATCCTACAGCCAGCTCTCTTTCCCTCCCTCTGCGTCCTTTTATCCTTAAAGCCAAAGTCAATTCCACGGGGAAAGGGTGTTTTTGCCTTATGGGAACGGGTGCTCCGAAATCCCGCATATACAGCAACTATCTTCCCTTTACGGAGCCACCACGAAAACTCCTGATGGCAAAGAGGTGCGCTTCTTGTGTGCTCAACCCCCTACAGTATATACATATAGTCCGCCATGAAGAAAGTGAACTCATATATCTTACGGTGAGAGGGAGAGAAGAACGGGGGCGGGAAAATGAGAAAATGAGCAGGAGGGTGAGTGAGAGTATGCGGTGTTGGGGGGTGATTTATGGCTCTTGTCGCAGTGGAATTCCTAAGACGAATGAGGAGGTACCAAAAACGTGCGCATCCCTTATTTCATAGCACAAAAAAGCCAACCCCCCGACTCTCTCATACTTGCCTTCCAAAAAAAACATCCCTCTCTCCTCGAGAAGAAGAGAAAAAACCCAGAAATGGAAGGATGTTTAAGGGTATGTAAGAGCGGGGAATCCTTTGCACCCTCGCCTTTTGCAATTGTAATTCGATTGGGAGGTACTGTGTGGTCTTTTTTATTGGCGCACAAATGCCTAAATTCGATTTTGTCCCAAAAATTATTACACAGGGTGAGACTCACTGTGAAAGTTAATAAGTAAATTTGAATATTAAATTATGCGTGACAAATTAAACCTAGTACTGCTTGCCAATTAAATTCGCATAAATCACAATGTGAAGCGGGTGGCAGGTTACATTCAAAATTGCTTTTCAATGAAGAAAAGCACCACGCACCGGTAGCAATTCCAACAGGGTGGATTACAACCCCTTCTTGGAGGGTTGAAGGGTTTGCAAGGAAACTCGAGGAAGGTTTTTAAGTTATTTTTGAAGTTTATTCTAAAGCTTTCTTTCCTTTAGAAGGGATCCATTGAAGTTTTATCAGAAAATCAATATATTTTTTTAGTCACTGATTAGCCCCTCAATAACAACAGAAAGCATTTCCTTGTTAACATCTTTTCAAAATAACTCCCTGACTTTTTCCTCATGCAAAAAGCGAGGATTTTTTTTCATTTAATTCCAGCCATTCCCTTACAAAGTGTAAGAAAAAAAAAAAAGAGAAACCCATGGCCAAGACACTGCAGGCAGAAGCCGGGAGAATTGGTGAAGTGAAATGTGATGTTCCGATGCTTAAACACACAACTCCGGGCATACACCACCTCATTATTCAACTGGTATCTCTTTGTACATTAGTTAGCCCACCGACATCCGACACTTTCCACCACACAAACCCACATCGCATCCACTTTCTTTTCACCCGCGCGCCTCTTCTTGCTATATGTCTTTCAAGGGGTGCCGCTCGTTTGTAATTTAATATACTCACACCCCCCTTTAGAGCGGCTACTACTATATGGACTCTTTTGGGGGTGGAAGCTTTGCACACAGAAAGAAAGAGAGCGAGAGCATTCTCTTGGGCGACCCCCAGAGTCAATTTCTTAAATAATACATATTTACTTGCATTGTGGCGTGGGACATAACTCTCGGTGTTGTACCATGCAGAAAAGGGAGGATGAGTTATTCCATCCAATGCTCCTTGTTTTATGGGGAGGATGGTGTGGCTCGTTTCTTTTTCACATCCACTCTCCTTTTGCGATTTATGTTGCCGCTTTAATTGGGTGCCACCCTCTTATTTATGCAATTCGCCTCTTAAAACAAAAATACATCTCATGGCTTCTTCCAAAGAGAGAGAGAGTTCATTCCTCGCCCATCTCCACCCTTCGCTCGCGAGTTTCCCTGCCCCCTCAGGAGCAGCAGCTCATTTCGCTACCCGTGTATGCTGGGAGATTGTGCGACATCCCGAGACCACGGTGGTGATTAATCAAAAAAGACAGGAGGTGGCAAAGGGATGGGGGCTCAGGGGGTTTGGGTGGAATTGATGGAAAAGTCCATAAAGCATCGCCCCCGATTGGTGGAACACAATGTAAGAACAGCAATTGTCTAGTCAATTAGCCGCCCCAGCACACGAGAGCCCACATTGGACTTCTTCTCGCTTGTTCCACTCCAATTCCTCTTGCGCTTGGCAGCGTAGCACAGTGGGGTCATGATTAAAATCTCATTAAGACACTCATTTATTATGTCCAATCCAATTTTATGGCTTCCCAGCAGCAACCATCACATAGAGGGATGGGGACTCACGCAATTTCTCATTGACATTCTCACACATACATAATTCTCGCGAAGATTGGCCAATTTTATTGCAAAAGATCGCGAGGTCACTGCCATGCATTCTAAACATGAGGAAAGACTTCTTTACGATCACATTTGAAAATATTTTATTTTATTTAAAAAGTTTTAAAGAAATATATTTCAGTTTGAATGAAGAGAATATGTAATTGAAATTAAATAAAAATAATTGAAAACAAAATCGGCAATTATTTGATTTTAAATCTATTTATTAAATGATCTAAATTATCAAGGGGTGCTTATCTGGCGAATATTTCGGTTTTTTTTTACCGAATCATCTGAATTTCTTCGAAAATCTGAATATTTTACTTCATATGAATATGTTTTGCTAAAAACTGAAAAATTCAAAACCGAAAAAATCTAAAAACGACTTTAGGTCTTTTCGGCTTGAATTTGCTCATTTCTAGTTTTAATTTACTACTTTTCGGTTTGAATTTAGTCCTTTTTTATGTCTTTTATTATTCTTTTTTCTTCTTCAAGTTTTGTTCCTCAGTTAAAGCTATTTTAGGACTGAAAACTTAATATTTTATGGCCTGAATTTAGTCTCTTTTTTCGATTGAATTAAATTTATTTTTCCTTAGTGAATCATTCGAATATTAGCGAATAATTCGAATATTTCTTAAGATCCGATTAATTTCGTTCAGATGAACTCCCCTTGTAAATTATTTTAAATTTTAACTAAAATATGGTTTATTTTTATTAATAAAATAAATAAATTGATTAAGATTGCCAACTCTTTTGTATTTCTCTAAAGAGCTGATTTAATAAGAAAAATATTTTATGGCGCTGAAAATATGAAATTTGTCTAATAAATTAAATTAATATTTGAAACATTTTGTTCACTTTAAAAAGCTCTAATTCATTATACATTTGTAATTTAATATTTTCTTTTCTATTCATTGTTTGTTTTTTTTTTGTTAGTACTTTAAATAATGAATTTTAAGGTTTAATTACTAATTAGTTAATTCCCAAAAACACACAACTCATTTAGTTTCTATCAAGTTTTAATTTTAGTAATTAAAATAGCTTGAAGAGAAAAGTATGATAAACTCTCAAGAAATTTTTTAAACAATTAAATCAAATTTATTTATATGAAAAAAAAATGTTTTTTTTATATTTTGTAATTTTAACAAATTGCTGATAATTTTGATAATGCATAATAATTTAATATATTAATAAAATGAAGACTATTTGAGTAAACTCTTAATTTCCTAATTTAATCATTTAAATGGTGACCAACAGACCTTGCTTAAAAGGCGCAAAAGAATAATAAATAGTATCCCTTTGCCCTCAATGACCAACCTCTTTTGCAATTGAATGAACCCGCCCCCGCTGAAGGGTCACTTGTGTGTCTCTCGCCCCCCTTAGAAAGAAAGAAAACGACATGTGAAGATTTGCGATTGGGAGTTCAATGTGCGCTCAAAGCATTTCATGAAGTTTATTTCCCCCAAAAATACTACCACCACCCTCAGCCACCCATCTCAAGCATCCTAAACTGAATAGAATAGGCCTTACCGAGAGTCCATGAAGGTCTCCCAGACGGGATTCACATTGAATTCCAAGCGCTGCTAAAATGGGGTTTATGTGTGTGTGTGGGGAACTTTCCGGGTCAATTCCAAATTAAAGAGTAACCCCCATGGATGGAATTCTTCGGAAATCGATGGCAAATTTGAATAATAGAGAAAATGAATGGATTTGTGGGTGGGAGATAAATAAAAGCTCTCTCTCAGCTCATTTTTTTTGTTTAAATATTGGTGCAGCAACGTGGAAAATTCACCGCGGAAAATTGACCACATTGGAGCGTGTTTCAGGGAGGGTGGGTGTGTGTGCGGGCATGATAAATGGGGTGCAATTTTCGGTGGTTGTGTTCATCCCCATCATTTGATGCATGACACTTTCGTAAATCTTACTCGGAGTGGATAAATCATCGCGGGGCGTCAAGTATCAGTTCACAGCATCTAAACAATGCTTGTAGTACATCCCGAAAAACCGCACCGCATGGTCCATCGTGCGCTATGCTTTATTTACAAGCTTCAGGAGCTTTTGGGATGGGAGCTTTTATGTGAGTTTGTGGGGAAATTGATCGAAAAAGGTTGAAGGGGTTGTGAGAACTTTGAAGCTCTATAGGAATTTTTTCCAGAGCTAGGAAAATACTTTGAATTCTGCGGCTTGAATCCTCGTACAGAGAGGAAATCCTTTTGGCTGAGCTTTTTGGCTCTTTTATTGCTCTGCCACACCATCACACACACACACACACCCGGTGGAGCCGCGGTTTGGGACAGTCAGAGACCGCAGTAGCGAAAATGCTGATTTATGTCTCCAATTTAAATTTCATTATCTCATACACACTCAACTGTGCTATATATCCCCCCAAAATGCACTTATATAAATCGCCACGTCGAGGCGACGCATAAAATATGCCCTCGCAGCATATCCCAGGGTCGGGGTTTCGCAAAATTTTGGCGGTCGTCTCAGGTGCAACCCGAAAATTCACATCTCGCACCGAAGAAAAAGCCCATTCCTCTCTGCAGCCAAATATGGATTCCGCGTGTACCTTCTTCTTTTTTTGTTAAACATTTTTTTTGCAATATGGACCTGGTAATTTATTCATGAGGTTGTTTTGCTACAAGGGCCACGCCTCTGGCATTTTGTACGGCTTGCGGTGGCTCTTGTTTAATTTCCAACAATTGCGCATAAATTAATTTTCTCATTATTTCACCGCACTTTGCACAGAGGGCCCACGAAAAAAATATACGCCACCACCCCATTCACGTGTGCTCAGGTCGGGGGAGCGGGAGGGAATTTTTAGGGAGACGTGCGCGGTATTTTGAAGCCAAAAAAAAACGGCCTGGAAGTGAACTCATTTGTGTGCGAATGGCTCGAAAAGGGCTTCCAGTGTTACATTGTATTATGAGCAAATTCACAGCACTTAAAAGGTGCGAAGAAGAAATCAAAAAGAGGGCGGTGTTCAATATCAGAGAAATCTTTGAATTTATTTAAAGACTTTGCAGCATTTTTTGTCTAATTTTGCGGAGTTTTTCTTAATTTCTGTTAAAAGGAGTTTAGTCACTGATTTAGGGAAAAATATTTCTCATTAGAGAGATCAACTTGGTTAATCTTGCAAAGGATTAAATAAGGATAAGAAATTCACTATTCAGACAAACTTAAGATTCCTCAAGAAAGACGTAAATTTTCTTAAAATTCTTTAAGAAGAAACTTGAAGCTTTTGAAGGAAAATTTAAGATTCTTTAGTTTTCTTTAAGGAAATTTGAGATTTCTTAAGTAAATAGAGCTAATTGCATATTTTTTATGATTTTCACCTATTTCAATGTTCGAAAGCGATCAGAAAAAATCATCGGAAAATATGCATTTAGCCTAATTCAGTCTGACTGAAGAAATCTTAAGTTTAGCTTAGTTAGTTAAATCTTAAGTTTTTTTTTTAATCTTAAGAAATCTTAAATCTGTCTGACCAGTGAATAGTCAAAAAGAACTTCCTAATTTCCACTAGGATCATCTGAAAACGTCTTCATTGGTCTCATTTACGTGAATCCAAAGCATTTCTACTTTGGAAAAACAATGAGATTCATAAAAATTCAAAAAAATCAAATGTTTCACGTTTCAAGAAACATAATAGTGACGTCACTGTGATTATTTTTACTAAAACATTTTCCGTCTTTTCCCAAATGATCCCAGTGGATGATGAATTTTTTTTTAAACGATATCTTATTCTTTGAAGCTCTGAACTCCTTTGAAAATCAAAAACTATTAAATAATTTTTAATGCAAATTATAGCATAGAACACAGGTGAATTAATATTTTATTAAAACACCTGCAAGCATAATAATAATCCTCAAAAATTCTTTTGCAATTTTCCTTTTAAAAATAATTCTCAAGAAGAAAATTGAGTTTTACCTTCGACAAAAAAGGGTTAAATCTATTCAGCGCCTCGGGAAATTCTCTGTGGTTTGCAATATAAACTACCCAAAGAGACTTGAGTGGACAGAGAGTAATGAAGGAGTGACCAAATGGCCAATAAAATGCAAATGGGCGCGTGAAAAAAGCCCTACTAATGAACATGTTACGAAAATTGTGAATTAATTCAAACACAGCATTAGCTCTCTTTGAGGGTTGTGAATGAATTTGACTTTATGAATAATTATGGCTCAATTGCGAGGACTTTGGCTGTACCTACATACATAGAAGCAGGCATAGAAGATTAGGAGAATGAGGGAGACTTTATGGAGGAAAAGTGCATTGATGAAAATCTAAATAGCTTCACAGCGCAACTTTGCAATTTCCTTCGTGACCATCTAGCTTAGATGAGAAGTCAAGAATCTAACGGTCTATTGTTTCCCCAACATGACCCCCCATGTGAAGCTTTTTGGGACGCTGATATATGTACACATTGAGGGCGACTTTTGAACTTTTCCCCACTACTGAGTTTCTTTTGCCAAATGAGGCGCGTTGTACGTCGCTTTATGCTCAAATGGACGCCAGAATCAATTTTCTGGGGAATTTTTGGTGTGTAGAGACTACTACATGGGGAACACTTTACCATAGAGGTGACCACCGTGCACCTTTTGGCCCCAAAGTTCCCTGAAAATACTTTCAGGAAATAATTGAGAAATTTTGTCTATGAGGCGGCTTGCAAATGATTGAGAAATTAACTCAATTTTGCGCAGACATGAAAATATTTCAAATATTCTCCAATATTGATTTACTTTCGTCTTCTCACACAAAGCTCCCCCCCCCCCTCATTCATAGGCAAGAAGCCAAAAAAGGGGCATATTTCACAGGAAAATACCTAAATATTTCTTTCACGTGGACATGTAAATTTAAAATAAAAAAAAATCTGTTGTGTAACAGTGAGACCTATATTTTTTTCTCCACAAGATGATGATGAATAAATTTGCGGTGCGTTTTTACCGAAGAAACCTGCAAAATGAAAACATCACAGCAAGATGGTGTCTCTTTTGGCCTTGTATATATGTATAAAATTATCTTCTTCTCTCGCCATCATAAAAGATGAATCTATCTCTGAGAAATACCTCTGTGGCTATTTTTTTTTAGTGTGCCTTCTCTTTGTCTCATAAACACGTTTCCAATTCATCCAATCCAACTCATTAATTTATGTCTCTATCTTATATGGAAATATAGCAAAGCGAGTTTTTTTTTCATTCGTGCTACCTACCTAAATAGTCTCGCACATGCAGCATATGCTTTTTGCACATATAAAAATTCAACAACACAGAAAGTTTAGCCGCCAAAAGAGCCCTTAAGGGTGGCAAGAAAAGAGGCAAGAAAAATCCCTTCTTTACGCTCTTTCGCCAACAAAAGAACCACTCAAAGGCGCACCCCATTGACGCCTCCCTGGGGCTTCTAAATATTCATAGAGCGTGTCCGAAAAAAAAACTCTTGAACTCTTCTACGAGACTTTTATTGCTACAGCGTGCACCTGAGCCTTCCTTGTGTTGCAATCATTAACTCCATTTACCATTTGGTCGGTCCGATAATGACCCACTCAGGAGCACACCCTTTTGACACACACACACCAGCCATCCCAGGGTGAGGATTATCAGCTAGCCTACACCCCATGCTATTTGATGTTTTGGTTGAGAAAAAGAAAAGAGAAAAAGTCTCTCTCTATGAGAATTTGCAAAGCCGAGTTTTGTCTTCAAGATTTGCCTGAGAAAATGGGATTAAATTTGAGGCTGTCTGAAGTTTCTTTAATTTCGAAGAGCTTTAAGGTGCTTTACTTAAGATACATATTTTATATTTTAAGATATTGGGGTAGATTCTGATAGAAATCTTTTATTTTCTTTTCTAACAATTTAAAAGTTGTAAGATTTTGACAGTTAAGGTTTTTAATCGTTCTATTACCGTTCTAGAAAAGAAAAACAAAGAATTAGTTGTTCCAGAAAACAATCTGAAAGAACTTTGAAGAGCCCAAGAAAAGTAATTTTCTTTCAGAAACTTGTTTAAATAAATAAATAAAATGTCAAAATCTTATAATATTTTATCCAGAATACCAAAAATCTTATAACTGACGAATTATTATTAAAGAAAGGAAAATATTTGTATCAGAATCTACCCCATTAACTTAGATATAGGGCCTTATTCAGCGACCAAGAAACCCTTGAAATTCGCTTGAAATATTGAAATTTCAGTACAAAATTCAAAGATTTCAAGGGTTTCTTGGTCGCTGAATAAGGCCCATTACCCGTGAAATTGTTAAAATTTTCATAAAGTCTGACTTCAAAATTATCTAGAAAAGTCAATTCTCAACCAATATTTTTGAAATTTTGCGTAAGAACTTTTAAAAATCTTTCTTTAATTGAATCAACTCGAATTTAAAAAAAATATAAAAAGTATTTTATGCAATTTTAATGCACTTAAAGTTAATAAAGAAAATTCATATTTAATCTCATGAAGAAAACTCTAAAGATTTCCATCAAAAAGAGTTTTTTTTTAAATATAAATAAACAAAACATAAATAAAATTTTTCCTCAATTTGTCTCTCCTCCAGGTGCCAATGGATTGAGACGGCGGGGTCGGCAAACGTACACGAGGTACCAGACCCTTGAGCTGGAGAAGGAATTCCACACAAATCACTATCTGACGCGACGGCGGCGAATCGAGATGGCCCATGCACTCTGCCTCACCGAAAGACAGATCAAGATCTGGTTCCAGAATCGTCGGATGAAGCTGAAGAAGGAAATTCAGGCCATCAAGGAGCTCAATGAGCAGGAAAAGCAGGCACAGGCACAGAAAGCGGCTGCTGTGGCGGCGGCCCAAGTCATATCGGATCAGTAAGTTTCTTATCTGTTTGCGTCGCAGATCCACCCCCACAAACACAACTACCACCAACCCCCTTGTACCCTCTTCCCCCCCCCCAACAATGCACGCGTAATACAGAGAAGACATTAAGAGAAAAAGAGAAAGAATGAGAGACAAAAAAAAGCAAATTTAAAGAGAAAAATAAAAGTGAAAACATTTCTATTTGTAATGGAGTGAGGCAAGTTTTAGTATAAATTATTAAATGTAAAATATACCAACATATAAATTATTTATTTATCAAAGAGTGGATGTGGCACACACACGCAGGACAAAAATGCGAAAATTATACGGGGCGGGAGGAATCCACAACAAATTGAGATTGAAAGCATAATGTTTAATGTTCTTAAGTGTCATATATATTGAATTTGATGATATAGAAATGCTCTCTTCCTTCTGGTCCATTTGTTGTGTGCTGGTGGAACCTTCACCGCCCACCCGTGTGCCCAAGTAAGTTGCAAGAGAGCCCTTCTGTATCACACCCCCCAACCACACACAGTCCACCAACAACTTCCTCCCCCCAAGAAAATGTGAAATCGAGCGGAAAAGCTGCATGGAAATGTTTGATGAGGAAAAAGAGAAAAAAAAGCTGATGTATAGACTTAAGAATCGTGTGGCAATATTAAATTAAATTTAGTAAGTGAAAAAGTATAAAGTAAAGGAAAAAAACTATTCTCAATATTTTCATTGACGCGGTATTGACGTCTTCGGCTAATTTAAATAATTTTCGCAATGAAAATTTAAAAAAAAAGAAAATAAAGAAAAATCACCTCTCTGTTCGAAGATGGGCAAAAAAACTGTACAAAATAGGGTACCAAAAAACCAATTTTAAGTTAAAAACTGTCAAAGTGCGCGCGTGTGAATTTTATTGGAGATTCTTCACTCAATTCCCTTCACTTTGTTATTTACTTCCTCTTTCTCTTTGGATTTTTCTTATCTTGCAATTCAGTGTGGTGATATATTTTACAAGAAACTTCTTGCACTCTATTTTCCCGTTAATTTCCTCCCACCTCCCCGCCATTCTTTTGCTTCTTCATCTCCCACCAAGAAGATCCAATAAAATCAACAAGATTGATTTTTTCCCCAAAACACAACAAAATATTGAGACAAAATATACTCTTTGTATTTAAAAGAAAGAAAATTGTAATTAATGAAGATTTTTTTTGTAAAGAATTTATATATATTTCCTTTAGTATTATTTTGTTGATTTTTTTGTTTAATTATTATTTTTTTGTAATGTAAATTACGCTGTTTCCTCATTTCCCCGATAAAAAAAACTCCATTAAAAAAAAGAATCTTCAAAGGATTTTTCTGTTCATAGCCGCCAAATGAATTGGATTTTAAAGAAAAATAAATTAAATCTTAAAATATATTTGTAGAAACATCTTAATAAAATATATTAAATGAATTACTATAAATTTTATTATGTAAAAAAAAGAAAAAAAAAGTATTAAAAGCGCCCCAGTGAATGTGAACTTGCATCTGTGTAAAGTGTATATTTTTGCTATAAAAAAAAATGTTTGCAATAATTAATTTATTAAAAAAGAAAACAAATGGAAGAATGGAAAGTTAAGAAAATAAAATTCTATGGGACATCACACGAAATTATTTTCTTCTGCTTGATTTTTTTTTTAAATTTTGTAATATTGTAGGGGAAATATTTCTGATGAAGAAGGATTTTGTAAAAAGGATCATTAAAAATTAATCTTAAAGAAAAATAAAAATATTAATAATATTTTATTCAAAAGATTAATTTTTTGATGGTTTGGATTTTATTTTAATTTACTTTATTCATCAAAATCTTTATTTGAATTTAAAGGATTTTTTATGTGTTTTAAAATATTTATAAAGTGAATAAATATTTTAAAGAACTTTCAAACTATTTTCTAAGATTTTTATCTTTGTCCTTAAATCAGACTGAGAACTACAAAGTCTCTCAATTTCCTTTTGATTCTTTAGATGCATTTCTAAAACGTTTTTTTTTTACGTTTCGCGTCTACTTTGACGTATAAAGATCAACAAAAATTATGGTTAAATATTAGTTTTTAAAATCATAAAAAAACAATTAAAAAAAAAAACAAATAAAAATCATTAAAAAAATAATTCGAATCATTCTTTTCAAACACAATTGTCTTAAACATTTCAAACGAAATTAAAGGTTTAAACGGACACACCGGAATCGTTTTAAGAAAATCGGTTTTGGTAAAAATTCGTTTATTTTCGCATTACTTTAAAAAAATAAATTTTATTAAAATAAATTCATTAATGGTCGTGTTTACAAAATCCAACTTCATGCTATGATGATAAAATGTTAAACATACCTATCCACATAATAATTTTTCTTTTGGAATTTTCCCACAGCATCATATCCCCCCCTTTGCGAGAGCTTTAATTTATTTTTTATTTTTTGTAATGTGCTTTATCATATTTCAAGCAAAAATCGGACCATTTGTTTAAATTTAAAAAAAAAAATGTTAAACGCTAAAAGTGCGAGAGCATGAATGCTATATGGGTAATAAAACATACGTAAATTATTGTGACATGTATAAAATATTGATGAAAACAAACGAAAATACGTAATGAAAGTGATTTATTTGGTCTGCTGAAAATATATATTTCCAAAACAGAACCACAAAGCAAAAATAAAATTCTGTGAGAAAAAAATGGGCAAGAAGTACTTAAAGAATTTTTAGCGCATTGAATCCCTAAAAGAAGAAAAAATATCCTTTTTCGATTTGAGAAACATTTTATAAAATAGCATGTAGAGTAACGAATGAATGGGAAATGAACAAAAGTAATATCCCTCCTGGTGTATAGAGAAAGTAAAAGAAATCCAAGCTCAATTAGATCAAGTTTTAGTGCCATAGAAGGTTTGGATGAGAAGATGAAGAAAACTTCCAAAATAGTTGTATAGTGAAAGAAAACTTTATTGCAGACTTTTCACCCCGAGATTCATTGCATTTTTTATACGTAAAACATTTAAATCCTTTTTGTGCATTGCAGCAGAAAAAAAAGGCAGAGAGCCATTTCCTTGTGGAAACTTCTTTCACAATGTTTTCGCAGATTTTTTTTTGTTCTTCTCCTCCTCTCATTTACCACGAAATCATCTCACCCACCCCCACAGAGCTACTTCTTATTCTTAAAAAAAAAACAAATAAATTAAAGAAGGAAAAATTAGAAACAATTTTAGCCAAAAAAAAATGAAAAATTTAGATGATGTTCTTTTGCATGAAATGATTGATTTAATTTTTCGTGAAATTTTGAGGCATTGTACATTTTTTACATGAGAAATCTCCTATGAGAAAAAATCCTCAAGCGGGATTTTTTCAATCAAGGAATTTCCCTTGCATACAGTATGTATACTAAATTGAGGAAAGAGTTGTTTGAGTAGAGAAAAAAAAGCTATTTTTTAGGCCACTCTAGAAGTGTTTGTGGAAAAAATAGACGAAGAAGACGAAGAAGTTTGAGACAAAGACAAGGAGATGCTCCAGAAAAAATAATAATGATGAAAAAATGGCATTCACAAGCAGAGAATAAAAGATTTGTAGTCGTTTTTATTAGGAATCTTAAGGAGACAACAGACATAATTTTAATAGAACACTGAGACAAAAAAAACTTGATTGAAATACCTTCAGAATGTATACGTAAAAAAAAGAGAAAAAGTTTTATCTTTTAGATAAAATGAAATTTAAACTAAACAAAAAGAATATAAAAGAAGCGAGACATAGAATATTTATGGTATCATCTCGTTTTCTTTTGTGAGACAAAAAAAGTGACGAAAATAGAGTTATATTTAGAGAAGAATTAAAAGAAAAAAAATGATAAAGTGAGAATATTAGTTGATAATAAGTTATTTATATTATATTGGAGTAATCGGCAGCAATTCAATTTGAATGAGGAAGAAAACAATGCCATGGCAAGAATATTTACTCACGATGGATATAAAACAAGTGAAGTATTATAAGGTGTAAAATAATAAAAGAAATAAAAAGGAAAAACAAAGAAAAAAAGGAGAAATAGTGCAGGAAGAAGCTCCAGAACTAATGAGATTTTTTTTGTGAAACACGCAGTAAAATTTAAGAAGTTGAAAGAGAAAATTTTCTTTGTCAATAAAAACTAATAAATGGATGCACCATCTTTCACTTTTTCTCCACTATTTTTTTGAGGGGTGGTTTTGGGGAGGTTTTCTTTGCTTTGAAGCTTAAAGGGGTTGCCCATGGTTATTTTTTGAATTTTTCTTTGAAAAAGAAAATTAATTTTTCTCTTTTTTTGTCAATTCTTAAGAGAGATTTTGTAGCTTTCTCAATATTCAATTATTTTAGCAATAATAACGATATTTTCTCCAGAGCTTTTGCTTCATTTTTAGCCCTTAATCAATAGCGCAAAATACAGTCAATTTATCAAAAAAATTCCTTTAATTTTTTATCTTTTTTTAATCACAACAAATTGAGAAAATAAATTAAATTATTTCATCCTTAAATTAAATTACTGAGCAGCCCCTTGTATTGAACTTTTACGACTTTTACAGCGTTGTATTGAAGACACAAACCTTCACGGAGAGACATAAATAGCACAAAAGGGTGAGTTAAGCACCCCCTCTTCACTCTACATCAAAAAGGCCTACCCATAAAAAAGCATCCCTTCATTGCTTTCATCCCTTCGTGCTTTATTTCCTCAATATAGGAGCGTTTTATGCGTAAGCTGGGCAGAAAGAGGTGGCAGCACTGAGGGTGAGTCCCACCACCCCCTCATGCAGCGACCAAATTGAGCCGGAATTGGAATTCAGTGAGAAACGGAAGTGAATTACGTATTGGCAGGAAATTCGATTTGGATGTGCATGATTGAAGGGTAATTTATGCTGCAATTTCTGAGCTTGTACAGCTTGGGGTCCAATCTCCGAGGCGATTGTCTTTCAAACCCATTCAAGGGTGGATTACCTCCAACATATCACCCAAGCTTATCAATTTCGCCTTGTATGGTGAAAATTGGCTTATAAGCAAATTTTAATGGATATTGAGATTGGTTCCAGAAGTGCTAATTAACTCCATGCTAAGCTCTATATATATAGCACGTATGAGATGAAGCTTTGGGGGGTAAATTAAGGGATGAAAGGGTTGGCTACAAGAGGAACCTATATAAATTATTAGGAAATATTTTAATGTGGAAGAAGTGACTTGAGAGCAATTTTGTGGGAGAAAGTTCCTCAAATTGGAAATCGAGCTGCGAAATAAATCCACAGAGTGATTCACGTTGGGCCATCTAGCCGCGAAGAGCATGTGCGGTGGAATGTTTCATCGGTGGAGAAGCCAAGTGAAACATGAATACAGTGAGGGTTCGCTCTAAACATTTATTTCGTACAGACAGAAAAATTTACTGCAGATCATTGACTAAATATCTTGATAAATCTTCTTTTTTAATTTTTTTTAAACTTTTTTTTTCAGGTCTTATTGATTTATTTTTGATTAGATTTAGAATAGTTTCAAAATCCTAACCAATTAATGTTAGGTCTTTAGAACTAGTTGAATAATTTTTATTTTTCCTAGATGACTTAAAAAAAAACAATTTTTATGAAAATTTTTATCAAATCATGAATCATTTTTAAATCATTTTTCTAGGAAGTTTGTCCCAGAAAAAATTATTTAGGCTTTCCTCCCAAATTTTGGAAATAATTCTGTGGAAATTTTAGTAAATTCTACTTTATTCTAGCTTGGTTTATAGCATTTAGACAAAAGTTTAGGTAATAAGAATTAAGATTTCATGACCCTAGATAGTAAAAATTATTCAAAATTTTTTATAATTCTAATTGAAATTGAATTTTTCTTTTCTTTTTTTTTTTTAAACTTCCGGATTTTTTATGAAAACTTCCGGAAAATGTCAACAAAATTCCCGAAAGAACTTTTTCTTGTCAAAAATGAATTAAAAATAAATATTTTTTATAACAAAAAGAATTGGAGTTAATGAGAACTAAAACTAACCTTTCTGTTCCTTCACTGTGAAACATGATGTGTTAAGATCAAATATATTGCGAATCCTCACTGTAAAGCGCCTTGCAAGTCCGCAACCCGCTACACATCACACGTATGTACTTTTATTTGTATAGATGCTTTGTATAGTAGTGTGCGTGTGTCGTAATGTTTCTTTTATATTTGACTCATGTTGCCCTACTAACGATTTATGAAACATATATAATTTAATATAATTAATTAATTCAAAAAAAAATTATTTTTAATATACATATATTGCAGAAAAAACTAATTATTTCATTAATTTTTCATCTAAGAATATTAAAATTGTTTAAAAGAAAATAAATAAAAATATTTTTCCACTTTAGGATATTTTTAAAGGATCCTGTACAATTAAATCAACCAGAGGATTTAAATTTAAAAGCACAACTTTAATAAACTCTAAATATTTGATCCCTAAACAAGGACACTTTTGGACAAAAACCCTCCACATTGAGCAAACAAATGTTTCTATTCCAAAACAACCCCCAACCCCCGTGCAATTGGAGGCGTCTATGGAGGCACTATGTTGCAATATTAATAGACGAGCGGGTGGGTGTGCGAGGGTGGCGGGGGGCGGCTGGCACGGGGGGCTCCGAGAGAATAATTATGTATTGTGAGAATGATTTAGTTACTAAAAGTGCGAACATGGAACGCGCGCGAGTTCATAAATAATTGAATACACCACCGCACCGTGAAATTTATGGATTCATAAAGTTGCATTACACATTTATAAAATACATTTACACCCATTTCAGACAATTGGCGGGAGTGAGAGGGGGCGCTATCATGTGCAGCGGAGCTCTTTTTGTTTTTTTTTTTTAACAAGCCCACGAACGATTAAAGAGATTAAGAAAAAAAAAACAATTTAACAGAAAAAGAGAGATTTTATCTTGATTTAAGAATTTTTTAAAAATATTCTTCTATAGTTTTAGATTTTAGGAACTGTTTGTGAATTTAGGCATTAACAGATATAAAAAAAAATATTAAGAAACATAGGTATTTAAAGAAAATTAATTCTAAAGATCTTTGATCATTAATTTAGACATTTTTTACTTAATTTTTTAAATTTATTCATCTTTTTGAAATCTTTAAGAGCTTAATTGTATCATTAATTGAACCGGATTTTTTTTTATTGAGAATAGTTAAAAAATAAAGTTACAAAATAATTATTAAAAGAAATTTCAGATTAAAAAATCTTAAGAATAATAAATTCTGAAAGAATTTAAAAAAAAAACGTTCTTTTAAGATAAATTTTTAGAGACGTTTAAAAAATTAGTTTCCGAGACCTCTAAGAAGCCAATTTATTCATTCTAAGAACAAAAAATCATTCATTTTAACTTCCTTAAGAATCTAACAGATCTCTTTCCCTTCTTAGCAATATTTCTGATCTTTGAGAACTTTTGGTCAGCGAAGGAAAAGAAAAAAAGAAAAAAAGTTGAGAAAGCCAAAGTTGAGCCCCACCCCCAATGCGAAGGAGTGTGATGTGACCCACCCAGGGGGCCACACACACAGCATCCCCCCGTAGAGAGTATGTGAGAAAGATATAAAATATAGCTGCGAAACGAAAACGTCATGTTCAAATGCCCCATGATGTATTGTTTTCATTTTCTTTATCTCTCTGGTGCCGAACTCGCCGCGCGCACCAACCAAAATGTATGGGGTGTGTGTGAGGCGATTTACGGACCCGGGGGTTTTGTCCATGTGGCGCGCAACATTTCGGAAAATTCTCATTCTCTCTCATCCTATACACCGTCGTGTATGTAGTTCAATGAGGAAAAACAAGAAGCTCAGGGGGGCTGCCAAAATACTACATTTATATAGTGAGAGAGTGAGAGAGAGTCCCCAGGAAAGTCCCCAAGTCGTGGTGAAAGTACAAAATGGGGAGAGTCTATAAATTAAAATTATTACTTTCTAATATGTTCCGACAATTTTCACCACCGCCGTTCACATTTGTTCTTCCCTCTATATGAAGAATTTCCTTTATTTTGGCCACTTCACACCCAAAAAGTCTCGCAAAATTGAGTCGAAAGAGCCTGCCTGCTTGTATGGTGGATGATTGTATTCAAACCAGAAGATTTCATGTTCAATTTGTCCATTAACAGGCGTACAGATGAACCTTGCAGAGGACATAATTTCTGTGGGAATTTTGGGAAAGTTTCATGAAGAAGATTTTCTATATTTAAAGAACAAAATTAAATATTTTTTTTAAATAAAAAAGGAATGAATTATGGGACTAAAAAATATCGCTGAAGTAAGGCTAAGAATCTGTATAGGAGGTTGTACCAGGCGTCCCCACCGCAATTTCTTACCTATTTTGCAGTTAAGAGCAAGATTTCCGATGACCACCAGGCGCCTCCATCTGGAACATTAACCAGACGTCTCCACAGTATTCTATGGTTTATCTCTCATTCATTTTACATTAAACTCTGCCTTCAAAGTCTCATTTAATTTATATTTTAATTCATAGAAAAATAAGAAACTTTAAAAAAAATCTAGAGAAAGAAATGAAATTTTCTTTGGAGAGATTTTCACCCTAAATTTTGGCATGAAAGTATAGTCGAAAGTGATCATAAAAAGTCGTCAATTTCCCATTAGAATACTCGCCGCTTCTTCTGGCTTGTGCAAGCCCAGCGAGTCAGTTTATTGACACACAAACTTCACGAGAGGAGGGTGTGCAAAGGCAATGGAGGAGGAGAGATTTCACCACCCCTTTGTGAGTTGGGAAGGTAATAGTTTTATCGTCGTCTTGGGTGACATTTTGTGAATGAAGAAAGAGTCCTCGAGCAGAGATAAATTGAGAAAATATCCAATAAATTTAATTCCTCTTCCTCCGGACTTCTTTTTTTTTCTCATCTCACCATGAAAGAAGAAGAAAATTGCTCAAGAGGAAGTTTACTCGGGGGTTGCAATTAAAATTGCTTTGGGGATTGGATAGTTGACTACCACCTACTCTACTTGTGCTATATGTAAACAAATTATTTATGCGGAATTGGCGCGTTCCTGTGGCAAAACACACGCGGAATGGAGAAGTTTGTGTGGGTGGAATGTAATTATATTCGTTGAAGGGATATGAGATTAATTCGAATATCGACAGAATAGTTTGGCATTAGAGCGATAAAAATTCTGTGGAGCAAAGGAGGTTATTCGCCATGTGCAGATTTATTGCCACAGTCCAGACATTATGTCTGCACCAGTATATTCTTCACCAACATGGCACAGGGAGTTGGATGAAAGAGTTGAGAAAAAAAAGGCTTGAGGAACACCCAAAAAAGAACTTGATGTACGACCGTGCAAAAATGGCATCTCATAGCTCTCTTCGCTCACTAAAGTTGCGCTTTTTTTGGCTAAAATAAACCCCTCGCGCGCGTGGTAGAGAACATTCCAAAAACCCCATTTTTCCAGCTAACCAGGCGCCTCCACTGTCACTAGGCGCCTCCACGTGTGTACAGAGTATACAAAAATGGATGGATGTGGGACAGGAGAGGCAGCATAAAGTGCCAAGAGAGACACAAAATACATTGTGTACTATATACATACATAGCTTGTGATAGTGGAGGCACCCCCATACAGAAAAAAAGCTCCATGAAGCAGTTGTTCTCAAATGAATTGCAAAAGTTTTATTATAAAAGTTGTCGGTTTTATTTTCTATTTGTCTTCACGTATATCGTATACACCCAGAAGTGTGTGTATAAATGTTTGTATCATCAATATTCACCCCATTTCTTCACCAACCCACACCCCCAACTCTCCCATCGCCCATCTCCCATCCCCAGCCCTAAAAGCAACACCAAAGAAGAACAACTTGAACTAAACGAAAGAAAATTCAAGCCAATTTATGGGATTTCAATTATAATGCTGCCAACAGAGAAAACTTTCCGAACGCAAGGAATTCAAATGTGTGTGCGCGATCCCAAAGAGAGAGTAAAAAACTCCCAGCGAATTTGGAGTGCAAGAAGAATGGCCCCCTGATGGATTTACGGCGACGATTCAATGCAGAAATAGATGAAAAACACACTCATTCATTGCAAAGTGCGTTGATTCATCGACGAAAACATCCAGAGCGAAGACCCGTTGTGTCAGGGGGTGGAGAATTAACAGAAAACTTTGTATTTTTCATTTGATTTTTCTTGATATTGATGGAAAATTTATTTTATGATCTTTCTGTAGAGTAATTTGTATTTATTTTTTGGAAATTTTAATTATTCTTGTTTGTAAAATTACTTTTATTTGAACACAATGTCATGGGGCTAAAATGATCAATAGGCTAATGATTTGTTTTTATCTACTTTATTCCTTCGAGAAAAAAATGAAATAAAAAGTCTTTTAAATATTTCTAGAGAGGAAGAAGGTCTAGAACGCCCTAGGATTTATATTTCAAATATATAATTTTCGTTGAGGCCTCAATAAAAATTTCCTATTTTTTTACAAAAGAAAAAAATTTTAAATTTTTCTTGGCAGTTTCTCTTAAATTATTCAACGCTGGAGTTCAAAAAGTTAATCACAATTATTGAGAATTTAGAGAATATTGGAAGGAATCTGTGATTCATTTAGCCCCACATTATTTTGTATTTAAAAAAATAAAAGGTTTCAGAAAAGCTCCAAAATCTGGTTTTTCTTCAAGATTAAGCAAAATTGACTGAAAAAAGTTATAGAGAAGAAAATTTCAAATGAAAATGACCTGTTTGGAATTTTCTTTTACTCTCTAATAACGTAGAATTTTTTTTTAAATTGTTTCATTTTGCCCCATACGTTCTCTGAATTAATAAAGAAAAATCTGATAAAATTATTCAAATTGCTGGAATTCAAAATGATTTTTTAAAATAATTTTCTTAAGGGTTAAATCTGGAATAAAAATATGAAATTCATTTTAAATACAAAAGACCCAAAGAAGACATAGAAAAAGCGAACTTGGCCACCCCCTGAGCTGTGACTTTTCCTTCTGAGTGCATTTCAGTGGTTCTGCCTGAAAGATATATCGATGCCGGGGACTTTTCACACAAGAATTCAACTCACTCTTTTCCATGTATCTGCCGAGACATCCTGAGAAATTCATCTGTGCGCCGCCAGAAGGGAAAAAAGGGGCCCCAAAAATGCTAAAAACATGCATTCAACTCCTCTGCCTGTTGGCCAAATTGGCGGGTACTGCTCTTGTGTACATAGCATGCAAGGAGAGAGGAAAAAAAAAGTGCTCGCAAACACAGCAATAAATACACCAAAAGGGGGTTGAGAAGTACCAAAGCTTTTGGGGTGCGGGAAAGATGGTGATGGGTTTGAAAAGCTTCGGATTTCGTTCCAACACACTTCAAATATTTTCTCGCTGACTTCTCCCTGAGATTTCCAAAACATCAATTTTGCCGCGTTGTTCAAACATCGTGAATGGAGTGAGTGAGAGAAGGGATTTTCACAACCCCGGAGACGAAAATCCGAAACTATTGCACGAAATTTATCCAAACTTAATGCAAAATATTTCCGTTTTGGCTTTTCCGCGAAATGCTGACGTTGGCTCCTGTTTTTTTTTCCCTCCTTCTTACTACGCGGATGTTTTCCCATTCTTGGACAGCTCCGAACTTTTCCAATCCAAATGTTTATTTATTTATTTGGCGCTTGTGGATGCGAACAAGGATATGCGGAAGAATGCAAAAGAAGGACGATGAGGGAGAATTTTATTTTGCATCTCTTCACTCTTAGATGATTTTTTGGGATTTTCCTTTTTTTCTTGCGAAGAAAATTCAAAGAGCTTTAACGGAGCTTTTGTGTATGGGAAAAGCACAATTAAATTCTGGGCCATTCTTCAAGTTTATCCTTCCATGAAACACCTTTTTCCGCACACACACAAACGAGGGCGAAGGAAAAAAAAAGGAGATGAAACATCTGGAGCATGGAAATAGCCTGGAAATTAATGAACTCACGGATGATTTTCCACGTGTGAAGAAAAATTGTGGTATTTTCGCATAACCCATCCTTTTCCTTCCCATGCGTGTTGGGGGTGAGTTGGAAGGGCAAAGAAGTGGCACTTAATATTCGCAGAAAGCTCAACTCGCACGTAATTTAATGGCGAACAAAAAGGGATGAAGAAATACTCCAAGATCATCCCCTGGAGATGGATGGTTGGGAAGGAAAAGCGATTTTCTTTTTTGTTGTGTGCACCACACACTTGCCACACCTCCACCAGAGCCCTTCTTTTTGATCCCTGAGAAAGCTCCCCCCCCCCACCGTACTCTCACCCTCAACAGCCCAGTCAGGCGATTCTTGTGTAGTCGCCCCGGAGTCTTTCCGCCCATATGGGAGCCCTCAGCAAGAGGCTGCCGCTCTGTGCTCTGCGGAGAATTTATGGGTGGAGTTTTTGAAAACTGCTTGTTATTTTACTCGGGCAGGAAAAATAAATAATAAGATGAGATTTTCGTAAATTGTGAAATATTGATGGTGTGATATAATTCACCCATGCGCGCCATAGAGATTTATTCACCATATAAAGCTTTTGCTCCATGTAGCAGAAGATGCTTTATTGCTCCTTTACACAGAAGTGTATTATAACTTTTCTATGTATGTATTCTTTTCTACGTCAGGGGATTTTTTTTATTCTCCCTCCCGGGGGTTGATGGCTACACACAGGGCATAGACAAAGTCACCCTGAGTAGGAATGCAAAGAGAGGGATGGCAAATTAGAATTTATTTATTGCAATTTATTGATTTATGCGATGATTTTAAGAGGAATTGTGATATTTCGATATCTTTTACGGTTTTGGAGATTGCTGAAAATTTTATTTATTTATTATTATATGATTTTTAACTAATGAAATATTTTGGCAAATAAAATAAAATAAAAAAATAAAGTAAATTAAAAATTAATAACTTTTTAAAATTCCTTGATCTCTATTCAATGCAATTTAAGATTTAGTTTTAATCAAATTCAAGTTCTTTAATCAGAAAATCTGACATATTTTCTAGAAAAATTCAGGAAAATCCAAGTCCGACCTAACAATTTTAAGTCCGACTTAAAAAATTTAAGTCAGACTTAAAAAAACTGTCTCAAAACCTTAAGACCGACTTAAAAACCGACTTAAAATTTTAAGCCCGACTAAGTAGTGAATTCCACTCTAAATTCGAGTCAATTATTGAAACAAGTAGTAAATAAGTATTTTCCTAAACCTTAAAAATATTATTAGGAATTTAAAAAAATATTTCTTGCACTATTTAGTAATTTCCATGAGCTTTCTTTAACAAGAAGTATTTAGAATATTTAACATTTCTTTTATATTTTTTTTTCTTTGTTTTTCCGGTCGTGGCCAGGAGTAGAAAATTTCGTCCAAATGAAAGACTTACTTCCCAAAGCTTTCAACCCCTATCCGGGCCTTCCTCAGTGGCTGGAAGTGGGTGAATTTCTTTATTTAACAATTTACACTCAAACAAATTTATAAAACATTAATATTCTTACTCGGAAAAACAATGAAAATTGTCTTACGCCTGGTTCAAAACACAAAGTTTAGAACACTCCCTGAAAAAATTTCTTTTATCATCAAAAACTCCCTTAAATACTTATGAAAAGAAAGTATATCCTGCATAAAATTAAATGCTGTGAAAACCCTTTTAAAACCCATAAACTAAATATCCCTCATTTATGCTTTAAACATCCGTA
This sequence comes from Lutzomyia longipalpis, assembly GCF_024334085.1. Classification (NCBI taxonomy): domain Eukaryota; kingdom Metazoa; phylum Arthropoda; class Insecta; order Diptera; family Psychodidae; genus Lutzomyia; species Lutzomyia longipalpis. The sequence goes on from NC_074707.1 coordinate 46,705,553, forward strand.
AAATTGCAATATTCCTTTTTACGGCTTCTGTGGAGATACTGTCTCTTGCTGTTTTCAAGGCATTTTTTCAATCATAAAAATTTCTCTTTCAAAAAAATCATCCTGAAGCCTTTTTTTGCTCTAAACTTTCACGGAAGGATCTGCTGGATTGTAGAAGAGCCTTTCTCTGGCAATCCAACAGTCAATTGTTGGATAAGAAAAAAATCACCCTCATCAGTGGTTGTCCTTTCAACTTAAACTAATGCAAGCGAGCAAGCGAGCGAGGGAAAAGGTCCCTCAAAAGTGACCCCGAAATGGAGATGAAGGGGCTGTGGAAATTAGGGATGGACATATTGGGCAATTGTCTGAGGCCTCAGCTGAGTGAATTATGGTTGGGTTTCCTTTTCACACAGTTTGTGTCTCATCCACCAAATGGCCATTCCTTTTCATCCATACTCTGCAATTCTTCACTTTCATCCTCCATTCTTCCATGCCACTCCACCCCCACATCGGTGTACATCGCACACAAAAGGGTGCCACTTTGGCCAGAGAGAAGAATACTATACCTCTCTTCAACCCTCGTGCTTTTCATCCTTCGTCTCCTTCCTAATTTTTAGGGGTGAAGAAAAAAAAAACAGGTATGGGGGTAAAAATAGAGCCACTCTCCTTTGTGAATTAAATAAAAAAAAAGACTCCGAGCACTCCACATAATTTACATGGCATGATACAAGCTCATTATGATGTAGGGCTTAATTCAATTTTCGCACCTCATTTTCCTCCTCAGTGTACATGGCCCACGCAAATCCCATCCCGGATGTTCGTGCTTGATCTGCCGCCATTGAGCTGAATAAGCGGGGGTGGATGGCAAAAAGGGGTTGCCCACATTGTTATGTATGGAAACGAGAACAATGGATTGTCGCATCGTCTTGGAAATTTTCAAGGGGAAACTTTCAGCCGCTAAGACATCCTGTAATTGTCTCTTAATGACTTCCACTGACTTTTATGATTCACCCACTACATCAATTGAACATAAATTTCCACCCCAATGCACTTTATTTTTCGCACAAGGGGCGGTTTTTTTTCATATTGATTTTGTCAACATAAATTTGAGGGAGTTTAAATTTAAGCTTTATGCTTTTAAGACAAAATCGTTTTGAATTATTAAGAATACTCGGATTTAAACTCTTAAAAATAAGAGATGGATCCCACAGATGCCACCAATTGTTATGAAAATTGAAAATTTTTGCGGTAATTTGTCCACAAGTATGAGTCACGTGAACACAAAGCCCTATTGCTTTTCACCCTTAATTTGGGAACAAAAAAATCCCCCAGCAGTGGCAATAATTTAAGATGAATTATGTCAGATCATTGCACCCTCGCACGTTGCTCGGGTAAAGGGAGATAATTCACGTGGAGCGACACGCAATTTGTAATTGAATCTCCACACAAATTCACGCAGATGAACTTCAAACACGCAAAGGGTTGCCCACCGTGTGGGTGGATGGCAATCTCGACATTTTCACGCACTCCCACGCCTACAGAGGGATAGTTTTTTTTTGCAAACCACCTCTATGAGGGGTTGCGTCAAAAAGCATTTTAGTGGCCCACAGGACCCACGGAAGTTTTTGGTCCAAAAACGTGCGGCTTATGGTCGTGGGAGCTTTTTCCCAAACTTGGTGGTGAGGGGGGTGGGGGGGTGGAAAAGCGGGAGGAAAGTTTCACCATAAATAACGTCATGGCGTTATATATTTTCGGCACACGTACGTGATACATACGACGGAATAATTCCTCGAGAAGAGACTCCCGGGTTCTCCTCTCTCGGCTCAAAAGTATAGCCCACAGAAAATTCTTCACAATGTGCTCAAGAAACACACAATGCGGAAAGATTGTGGAATTCTCCGCAACCCTCATGGTATGAGAGAAAAAAAGAGGAAAAGTGGAAGGAAAAAAAAGGAGTGCAAGGCACCAAAATACCACCTCCTTTTTATGTACAACGTGCGGCGGTGATTTATTAATTCTCCTTCTGTCTTGGCGGCCACATTTCTATTTTTTTTTCTTCTTCTTGCCTCTGCTTCTTTAGGGTGGAGCGAGCTACCCCCACACACACACACAGGGGTGGAAAAGGAGAAGAAGCTGAGAGATTTATGGTCAAATTAAATTTCTGACAGAAGATATTGCTTTATCTCGCTCCTCTTTTTCTTTCGCAGCTTTTTCCTTATCTCCCGCATACACATTGCGTCGCCCCCATTTATCCCACCACCCTCTGCCCGCTCTGCTGTGTGCCGGAAGGGCCCCAGCCATGCGTGCCCCTGAGTGCTTTATACACACATACATCTCCCCGCGCAGCACATATTTCACGCGCACGACACGGAAAAACCACCCCCATTGAGCACGCATTTTTAGGGAGGGAGGAAGGGTGGCATATATGCCTCCCTGTATCCTCCACATGGTGTCCTTGATCCCCACCATTTTAGGATGTGTAGAGATATCCACCCTTTATGGCGTCTATTTTTTTTTAAGAGAGATTCAAATAAAAAATCAATTTTAAAATATGTTTAAATGTAAAATTAAGTTTAGTAAATTATGTTGAATTTAACCCTTTAAGGTCCATTGGGTTATACGCTGACCCAAGGTCTCAATTTTGAATATATTTCATTTTGTATAGTTAATTTTTAAATATTGTGTCCAAATTAGTACAAGATTAGGTCTTTACAATCCCTGGTAATTTTATGACCACAAAAGAACATCCCAAGAACTCACAAGATCAAGAAGGACGATAAACTGAAAATTTTTGAGTTGGGATTTTTGTCAAAAATGTCTTATTTGAACTCAAAGGAACCCACAAAAATTATTTTGCGTTCAATCAACTCGCTAGATTGATCGCGGACCAGAAAGGGTTAAATAATTAAATTATGAACAAAAAAACTTTATGTTGTATCTAGATTTTTTTATGTTTTTGGAGGAATTTTTTCTAGAGAAATTCTCAACGATATTTTAGATTTATTTTTAAAGAAGTTAAAAAAAAAAGCTTTGTGTATTAAGAAATCTATTTTCATTTGTTCTTACTCATTTTCTAAAAATTTTTGAATGATTTTAGATATCTTTTAATAGGTGTAAAAGAGATTTTTATTCAAATACTGAAATCTTTAGACAATGAAAATTAGGAAAATCTGTAGAATGTTATTATTAAAAATTTCTTTAATATTCAAGTTATTCTCTTTTATTTATTAAAAATTGTAAATGATTTTAGGAACATTTTAAGGAATTATGACTAATATCGAATGATTCGTCTTATAGATTTTCTTTAAAAATATTTAAAGAAATTCCTCAATAATCTAAAATATTTTTATTCTTTCCTTTTCTTAATTTATTTTAATCAACATATTTTAAGCTCTCAGAGCTATTCTAGAAACATCTGAATTTCACCTAGAAAAATTTCTGATTGAGCCTAATAAAGATTTCTTTCACAAAAACCTTTCAATTTTAATTAAAATAAACTTTCTTTTTAAAAAAAATCAGCAAACAAAGTATTGGTGGTGTACCGCAACGTAGCTGAAGCACAATCCACCTTGTATTGGCATGAAAAAAAAATCATAAAATCCTCGTGAGGCGCGCAATTCTTGAAATCCAATTGCTCAACCATTTTTATGGGGTATGAATTGCGAACCAATTGACGGCTCTCACGATGAAGGAGTATATTTTTGCTGTGGATACTCAACACATCTTCCATCATCGTCACTTTGATGGATGATGCACCCACACACCTCTTGATTTATGCTCGCATTTTTATCGTGTTCTGCTTTTCCTCCAACTGCCCATATTTCCTCTTTGACACATTCATATAAAAAGAGACTGCCTCTGCTTGGTCTCTCTTTCGTGCTGTGTAGCCTCCAAGGCAAATTCAAGGATTAATAATTGAGTTGTCACACACATGTTAAAAAAAATGAAGGAGAAAAATTCCGCGTTCTCGTAAAGTCCTTGAAGGGACATTGTTATTTTTACAGAAATTCCTCCCATCTGTTTGAATTCCTTTCTCGCGCTTTTTTTTAAACAAAAATAATATAAACAAATAAATATTTCGATGGAGGCGCCTGGTGGCTGGGGAAGAGAACAAAAATTACTGTTTTTGCTGAAAAGTCAAACAGCAAAAATTGATGAGATGCAATTCATCGAAAATGGGGGGTTGCAACCCAAAATATATAATGTGTGGAATATGGTGAAATATTTATGTATGGACGGTTGGTGCGCGGGGGTAAATTTTTGAATTATTGCGCGGTAATAACGTAAATTTAGTGTATAACCCATCTCCCAATGACAAACCATTATCTGCTCATGAATCAGTTTTATTCGCATTTATTTGCGGAGGTTTGCTGGATTTTTTTGCAGCCCAAATGCGAGAAGGAAAGTCTCGGAATTTATTTCCACAAATGGCAGGGATTGATTGTGCGTAGAACAAACCACAGTGGTGGACGTGTGAATTGAGTCAGATTTTTGATTTATTTTCCCACCTGGATTTTATCTGCAGACTATCTGCCGATTAAATCCAAAATAACCTGGATTTTATCTGCAGACTATCTGCCGATTAAATCCAAAATAACCTGGTTTTTTTCCAGGCTGTCTGCCGATCAAATCCAAAATAACCTGGATTTTATCTGCAGACTATCTGCTGATTAAATCCAAAATAACCTGGATTTTATCTGCATACTGTCTGCCGATTAAATCCAAAATAACCTGGATTTTATCTGCAGACTATCTGCCAATTAAATCCAAAATAACCTGGATTTTATCTGCAGACTATCTGCCGATTAAATCCAAAATAACCTGGATTTTATCTGCAGACTATCTGCCGATTAAATCCAAAATAACCTGGTTTTTTTCCAGGCTGTCTGCCGATTAAATCCAAAATAACCTGGATTTTATCTGCAGACTATCTGTCGATTAAATTCAAAATAACCTGGATTTTATCTGCATACTGTCTGCCGATTAAATCCAAAATAACCTGGATTTTATCTGCAGACTATCTGCCAATTAAATCCAAAATAACCTGGATTTTATCTGCAGACTATCTGCCGATTAAATCCAAAATAACCTGGATTTTATCTGCAAACTATCTGCCGATCAAATTCAAAATAATCTAGATTCTGTCGACAAATATTCTATACTAGTCAACCCGAGCCCCCAATCACGTGTGAGCAATCACCATTTTAAGCTATAAAAGGGGGGCGTATATTAATAGGGGGGATGAATAATACGGTACCCCGAGAAATTCTAAAAATAAAAAAATCCCGTTATCTAACCCTTCAGCAGGTAGAAAATGGGAAAAAATGAATTTTTCTGTGGGGGCGCTATAAAGGGGGGAGGGGGCGGAATCCCATATAGCGTTTGCAACTCGTATTGACCCCCTCTACCCCCATACCAAATTTCATCAAAATCGGCCCAGCCGTTTAGGAGGAGTTCATGTGCCACAAACAGACAGACTTTTCAGCTTTATATATTAAGATTTAAAATGGCTCAATTATTTTTTCCCCAACTGTTTAGCTAAATAAGTTTGTGAAATTTCGTGCATAAAATCAAATCCCATTAATGCTCACAGCTTCACCCCTTTTCCCGCCGTTTTCCCCTTTTCTGGAATTTTTGGGATGCGAGAAATTTTCATCAAGAATTTCGTGCGAATGAGGAAGTGATGGAAAATGCGTGGGAATTTTAATTTAGAACCAAAAGATTTATCGTTGACGTGGGGTGGTGCAAAAAGGATATGAAGTTTTGCTCCACCAACAAACCAATATATGTATGTAGTGCGAATGAAAGTGGAGAAAGGTCGTAAATTGTGAATTTGTTTGGGAAAATCGAGAAAATTCCTTCAGTGAGAAGATGCCGGATGAATGAACTGCTCTCGGCTCTTGAATCCTCTAAAAGCTTCGCCTTTCTCTCGCTCATCGTGTGTCGCACTTCTTTTCCTGCCCATAAAACATAACCTTTTGTTTCACATCCATTGACATAAATTAAAGTGACTCCGACTTTGCTCATCGCTCGCCACCCCCGTAAAAGCTCCTTCTACGGCAAGTGGAGAAAGTGGAAATGTATTAAAATGAACTTTAATACATTTTCTGTGTGTGTGCTTGCGTGGCAAGTATATATAGTGATGCTTTCTCAAGGGAGATGTATATAGCTGGGGTGGATGATGTGGTGCTGTCCCCGCGCGCCGTTGGGGAAGCGAAAGAAAACCAATTTTCCACAGTTCACTAAATTTTCCAAACGAATAAACTATTCAGAGTGAGACAGAGAGAATTTCTTTTTGGCATCTTTAACGTAATTTATGACGTTACGTTGGCAACTCTTGCTTATCTTATCTAAACTTTGGCATCGCTGTGCTATGTATATGTGTGGATATTTGATTGGATGGAAGAGGAAAAAGCACACCATGGAAAATAGAAAGAAAACCAACAATTGCCTCAGTTTTTTTTCCTTAACTTCTCCTTGACATTTCCTCCACATTTTATTTTCCTTCCTTTGCGTTGTTCTTCCATTGAGGCGTGTGGGAGGTTCGGGGAAATCCTCTCAAGATTTGCCACTCACTATATACGACAGTCACCTAATTCAGGAACTCACAAAGCTCTATGAGGGGGTGGAGGAATTCTTCTTTTTTACTTTCGTCGGAAGTGAATTGAAAAAGAAAAAAATCCTGACGCAGGATTTCGCTGAATTTCAAATTTAATGGCAGAGTTGATTATTTTTATAGATTGGGGATAAAAATTTTTAAAAATCCTGAAATTCAAATTAATTTTTTTAAATTTTCCGCATGAAAAATTAAAGAAAAAGCTGCAAAGAAAGGTAAAAAAAAAATTTTGTAGAAAAATCAGACTTCTTTTGCAAGACATCTTTTTCTTCACGACCAAACGATAATTTCAGGATAAACAAGAACTCTAATAAATCACATCTTGTAGCGCCCGACTCACTATCCAGCGAATATTAACCTGCTCATAGAGTGAGTACCCTTAGATTGGCGGTAACTGTAACGGCTGCCCTTCCCTCGGCAACAGCTTCTGCCTCTAGGTTACAAACCCTCAAATAGGCGAGAGAATATGAGAATCCACAAGAGAATGTAGGAGAGCACTGAGAGAGTAATTAGATGAGAAAATAGCAAAGAGTGCTGATGAGTGTAGAGAGTGGCAAAGAGTGCTGATGTGTGTAGAAGAGAGAGTTAGTCGAAGCTCAGCCTTGTGCGGGAATGGCTGTGCATGTAAAGTGCTCTATAGATTAGTTTGAGGACTACGAGGGTTGAGGTTACTAGAGGAGTTGACCAAAGCCCTGTGGCGCCCCCCCCTATTCAGGGCGCCACAATCTGGAGGGATTTAATCAAGAAATTAATTCGAGATAAGAATCGTTATAATTTAAATAATCTTTAGCTATAGGTCTAATTTTTCTTTCATGAAAACTTTCAAATGAATACAAAATATTTTTTAATCTAGAAAAAAAAAATCATTAAAAAAATCAAATTTCATCTCAATCACTTAATCTACAGTTTTCCTCAACTCAGACAATGCGTGTATTTTCGAGGGTGGGCGATAAAATTTTCCTGTGAGACAAGTTTTCCTCTTTCCGTGTGAGAAAATTCGCCTAATTTTCCGGAGGAGAGAAAATTCAAAATGATAGGCTTGTGAAATAATTTATATATATGTATAAAATGCTATTTGGGCCTCCCAATTCTCGTCTGGCAATATATTTTAATTTATTTACTCAGGCAGCAGGACAGCGAATAAATAAATAAATGCACGTCGGATCGGGATTTATGGATTTCCATACTTTTCGACCTTCTCCATCCCCCCAAATGTGTCACGAAGTGAAACAGAGTAGCGCCCCCAAAAGAGGCGCCCCAGTCCCTCGTGGGGTTGTTTTTTTTTACCCCTTCCTGGATGTTTTTTTTGTTGATGCTGGATGTTTTTTTTTTTTGTAACAATTCCTGGCGAAAAATTCATTGTGGACAAGTCAGGGTAATTGTTAGTAATTTATCAATGTTGTGCCAGCATTGTCCATTATTTGTATGGTTTATGTCGAGAAATTTGTGTGTGAGAGAATGAAGGATAAAATATTCTGAAACTTCATGAATTACGATGCTCCGAATGGAGGTTGTTGTTTTTTTTTTTTTTTAATATAATTATTCCTCATTTAAAAGGACTGGGATGGAAGGGCTCCCCTTCGGGGTAAAAAAAAATGTTGATGTTTTGCAGAAATTCTGCAAGTTGGCACAAAAATGGGAAGGTTAGAAAAATTCAGGGTGTGAGAGGGTTCACGCCCCCCTCTCTGTTTGGAGTAGAAGTGAGAGAATTTTGGGTGCTAATTCAGAATATCTCAGACCACATAATTCACATTAAATTCACTTTATTATGCGACAATTTATGGTGCTTCCCTCTCAATACTTAATCAAAATACATATCCCTCCCACCCACTCTCTCATGAATGCGGGAGCACTCACACCCCCAACAATTTTCCATTTGTGTGTGCCGGTGAGTATTTTAAATTATGAACAAAACATGAGAGATTTAAAAGCAAACCCACCCCCTCGACAAAATTCACCGCCCAAATTTTCATTTACTCAATAATACAAAATGTAGGTGAGTGCGTTATATGTGGGTGGATTTAGTGTGGACATCCATTGTATTCAAGCAGGGTTTTGTGGTTAATTAAAATCCGAGACATAAAACCAAACTAAACCACCCGTATCCAACTAAAGCTTAGAAGAGGCATAGAATTGATTAATTTACCTTTTGCCGCATATTTTTCATTTTGACTCCAATATTGTGCTTTTAATGAAAATTCTCTCTCGGAAAAGCTATTAGTTTATTCTATGATTCATAGATTTTCTTAAAATTCTATAGAAGCTTCTAAAGAGCTTTATAAATTTAGTCGGACTTTAGGCTTTCTTTGGTTGAGAAATATCTCAATTTTCACATTAATATAAAACTTGTTATGTATGAAAATTCTGCCTGAGAAATTCTTATTAATTATTTTTAATTATATTTATAAATTAATATTTTAATTAATCCAAATATCTCTCTTAGGCAGCTCAATTAAAATAAAAAAAAGGATTCTTTTAATTTTTTCTAGAACAAGAAAAAATTTTTTGGCTCGAGCTGTTAAAGATTCCTATTAAACAAACAGTTTTAGACAACAAGTACTCAATAACGATCAAATCAATCAGATTGATTAATTATTGATCAAGCCCTAGCCAAATCTGATTGATCGGTATTTGATCATCTACATAATGCAGACCTTCATTGACTTAATTTTAAAAATGTTAATATTGAGTCAATTTTAACTCAATCAACTTTTAATCATAGATTGATCAATTATTGACAAAATATTGATTTTTTTAAAATTCTTATCAATCAGTTGGTGAATTTATACTCAATTACTGATCAATTCTCACTTAATTTCTTCTTAATCTGTTTCTATCCGCAGCACCGATTTTTTTGCGATTGATCAACAGTTGATCAATAATTCAGCAATTATTCTCTATCAATCAGATTGATTAATATTTATTCATTCATGCGAGTTTGCAATGACTCAATATTAAATATTGTTTATTGAGTCTTTTTACAGCTTTTTCAAGATTTTTCCTTCTAATTTTCTTCATTGAATTTATCTTCATTTTAAAGATGCTTTATTTCTTCTTCCATCTGTACAAGAAATCTTCTCTCAGACTATGCAAGACGCAAAGAGATTCCTCCGCAGCAACACCGCAGTCTGTAAAAGATGCCAAAGAAGAAGAAATAAGCATCAAACAACACTCCTTTTAGCTAATTATTATATGTGTTTCCAATTCCTATATGTGCGTGGAATTGACCATCATCATGTGCCGATATTGTGTTAAAAAAAGAATTTAAGAAAAAGGAAGAAGGAAACAAAAAAGGAGCTGAGATTTGCAGCGAAACAACTTCATTTGATGCCGATGTTATACCTCGTCCAAATTACCTTGCGAGGATTCGCCTGATAAATTGCCCCATTGACTGTGGTTGAGTCTCTTGTCTTTCTGTGTGCCCTCGAAGGCGCCTCATGTGTGTTTTGCATAGCAAACAACCCAAGAAAGAAAATCCCACATAAACAATAAACTCAAGAAACAAACAATAATTAAATTGCGCTTTGTTCTCCTTTTTTTCTGCTCTTCCCCTCCCCGTCCTTCCCTGTGCAACCCAACGTGTGCTTGCCTTTTGTGACGGTCGTCATGTTCTACCTGATTTGTTGCTCGTACACTTGTCACCTCATATTGTCGAAAATTTTCATACTCTCGTGGCCATTTGAATGGTTACAACCAGAGGCAGCAGACCTCATTTGCATGGCGATCGCATCGGGGGATTGTGTGTGGAGGCACAGCAACAACAACAAAATCATACCCGCACAAAATGCATGTTGAATAAAATTGCAATTAACCGAATGCAATATCGATTAAAGTGCGATAGAGATGCATTAGAATGCAATGAACATTCCATCAATTCACCTCTGTGTACGCACTTTTCATGGGAGAAAATGAGAAGAATCTCATGGAAAATTCTTAATTATGGATGATTTATCTTTGTGCTTTTTGGGTAAGGGGTGGTTGTGCGTTAGGAAGGGTCGAATAATATCCTTTTGAGATCTTTTCTTATTCCTTATATTTAGGAAGAATCCGGCTCGAAGGACCAAATAAATGTACTGACCTGCGTGATGCAGTAGAGAAATTAAATAGAATTAATACGATTGTTCAACTCAATTCATCCACCCTGTCTCCTGATGGCCCCTCTTCACTGACCTGCGTATGATGCAGTAGAAAAAAAGAAAGATAATTAATATCCCAATCCTTCACTTGCCTCCCTTTGGTACTTTCTTCTCCTCCTTGACTGACCTGGGAATATATTTATGTAGGTGTTAGACAAAGCCAATCCGGCTTGAAACCCGGCTACTGGTGAAATTTCTTGGCCCTTTTCCCGGTCAGTGGTTGTGAATGTTCCGGAATGTTCCGGACACACTAAGCTCACGTGGTAACCTTCTTTCAATTAAATTTACTTCAATATTTCCAATAATTCACTACTTTCTTAATCAATTTATAGTTCACTTTTCCTTCTTCTCTCTCACAAATAATTATCCACCACCAACTAAATAATTTTGATAATAATTCACTTTTTCTTGCTTCCCAACTAAATTTTCTCACTGTTTTCTTCTCTAACTTTGACACAACAACACTTGTCACTTTTTGTGCCCACCGGAGAAGTTCCGGTGGCGCTGCAATCCATCTGAAGTCGCGATCTAAAGTTTCCCGTCGGGAACAAATATGATTTTCCGACAATTTTCTTTCTAGCTAAAAATTGAGTCAGTTAATCGATTGATCATATTATTGAAATATTGAAAAAAGGAGTGATCAACCTTTGGTTACATTTAACTGATTATGATCTTTGTTAACTTACGTTGGGTGAAATTCACTAGTCAGACAGTCTTAAAAAATTTTAAGTTTTCTTCAGAAAGACTTAAGTTTTCATAAGATTTAACTTAAGATCTCATTAAGAAAATTTCTTAGGAAAAATTTAAGACTCTTAAGTTTTCTTAAAGCAAATTAGGATTTCTTCAGTCAGGTTGAATTGGACTTAATGCACATTTTTCGATGATTTTTTTCTGATCGCACCGTCAGGCATTGAAATTCCTAAAAATCACTTATAAAAATAGACATTTTGCACGATTTTTTTAAAAGAAGTTTTAAATTTGTCCTAAGATATTTTAAGGTTTGCTTCCTAAAGAATCTTAAGAAAACTTTTGAAAGGTTAAGACATTCTCAAGAAAACTTAAAGAATCTTAAGAAATATTTAAAAATCTTAAGAAAATTTTAACCTTTCTTAAGAAATCTTAAGCCTGACTAGTGAATTTTACCCATTGACTCAATATTGACACTATCTTGTATGTTAAGTCAAAAATTCAAATCGATCAGGCATTGAATAAAAGCTGTGTCTGAAAGAAACACAGCTAACTATTGACTAAAAATATTTCTTCCAATTTTTTTTTCAATCAGTTAGTCAATTTATATTCAATTATGATGTAATTTTAACATAAAAATAAATTTTACATAAAAAATATTATTTTTAGGTTATCCTAAGCTAGATTTTTTTAAAAGAATTTCAAACATTTCCTCTTTTTTATCAAAGAAAAAAATCTCCCACATTCAGTCTTACCCAAAGCTCTCCCTCAGCGTGGAATAATTTGCCACAAAAGAAGCGCGGTACACGAGAAAAAAATTCCCCTCTCCTCAATAAATAATTAATGCTATTCAAATGGCAATTTGAGGAATTTTCGAGTCATTTTTATCGCTTGGCAGCGAAAGATTAAAAAGTATGCTCCCGCCTCTGCGCGAATTTTTTTTCATCTCCGCACAGCACCATCCGAAAGAGCCACTTCCGGTGAATGGAGCACAAGAACACACCTCGTGGAGGTTACAGCAACACGCCGTAGTGATTCTGTGTGTAATTTTTCACTGTTTGTCAAAGTATTTTTGTCAATAAATCACATGCGAAGGAAATTAGCATATTGCTCCCATTTTTTTTTGGTCCGTACGCGGTTCTCCTTCTTTTTTGGGTTTTATGCTTGCACGTACCGTGCACATCTCAATAAATTGCATTTAATTCCTCTCGCAAATATTGGGTCTTGTTCTTTGCACTTTTTCTCTCATCCCCAATTGATCCCTTTTTCATCCTTTAGTGTTGTTGTTTTTTTAAGCCCCTCCAGAGTGTTCCTTTCTCTCAAAGATGGGAGCACATAGTGGAAGGGAAAATAAAAGAAGAACGAATGGTTCAGGAGGATGGTGTGTGAGAGAGATTTTTGAATAATATAAATCAGAGATTTTCTTGAATAACATTTTTACACTGGAGATTTATAACCGAGCATGTTGTGTTTACATGGAGTTTTTGGAGATTCCAACATAGATATAGTTCAACTTCTCTCAATGTAGTTTTTTTTTTATATAATATGTATAAATATAAAACCATCCGCAGCTCCCCTTTTGCCGCCTTTTGCTGAATCCCAAGTGCGTGGATTTATCATATGTATAATGTAGAAGAGAGCGAGAGAGGGAGAGACATATGAAGAAATAATAAAATGAAATATAAAGTAGAATGTCCACCAGAATCACACCTTTGACCACTTGCATGAATTACGAGGTCTCTCTCTGACAGCTTAAATTGTGAGAGGTTCTGAAATTTATTATTTTACCTCCATTTACCATACACTGCTAAATACATCCAAAAATCTTCTGAAAATATTTTTTTCTATTTCTTAAAATTATTTTTTCTTCATAAAATTTTTTTTAAAGGAAAACTCAAGAAAAATCTCAAAAAATATTTCCTGAGAATCTCCTCTCAGCAGATTTCGAAAGAAAACTATTTCTATCAGTGTTCTTTTCATTCAATACTTTTCTGGGGAGATGTTGTATCAGTTCTGACCTCATATATCAGTCATATTCTTGGAAGGGATTTCTTGTTCTTCGCAGACGCTTCTTCCTCCCCATCTTCCTTCCCCGCTGGACTACCAATCACAGAATTCTCTATGAAACACGATTATTTCATACGCAGAGAACAAAACACTCTCGGCGTGATTGAATTTTTGAGAAATGTCCTCATTTTTCTTCCTTTTTTCGCTGACCAAATATTTGCCAGAAAAGCTCGTCGTTTCAGTGTGGTCAACAAATTCATCAAATTCCCATAAAGTTCTTCTTCTTTGACAACCTTACGCAGTTTTCTTTTTTTCCCTATATTGATTGAAGATTTTTGTCTATTGTTTTCTAGTCCTTGTAAAGCTCCTTAAGGAGTTTGCAAATTAAGGCAGTGAAAAAGCTCTGGTGGTGTAAAAAAATATATAATATAAAAGAGTAATAAACACCTCACGCCCTGATGCAATAATTTATCTTTCATCCTCAACGTAGGTATACATAATATTAATTATAACTTTTTTTCTGTTGCAAATTCTTCCCCTGCGCGGCACCTCCCTTGAGGAATTTGCGAGAAAGAGATGTGTGTGTGTGCTGAACAAAAAAAAAGCGAGCAATTCATTATGTGGCGCTAATTTTATAGCACTTCATGTCCGCCTGTTAGCACCTGATGTCCTGGATTTTTTCCATTTGTTTTCATTTCTTATTTAGTTTTTCTCTTCCCACTATAAATTATATGGTTCTCTCGTTTTTTTTTTGCCTTTCTGTGTGCAGAAATTCCACCTCAAGAGAGGGATGGAGGTGGATTCAGAATAATTCTTTCATAAATCTTCCTCATCAAAATGCAATTGCAAACAACAAACCCACGCGAAAATTCTTTATGTTCTTTTTGTCAAATGATTCTTCTTGTGTCTGGAGTGGCGGTGTGAAGGGAGCTTGAGACAATATTGACAATGCTCGCAATAAATCGCATTGATATTTAGCATTTTTCTCTTACTAATTGGTTTGAATTGAAGAATAAGTCGTAGAAGGATTTCGCCGTAGTTTAGCATAAATATAGGGTTTGTGTTAAGTGGGTCAAAAAAAAATTCTATTTCTAATGAAAAATATTCTAATGAAATAAAATTGGTAAAGACACAAAAATTCTAAACGAGATTTAAAAAAAAATCTTTGAGTAAAAATCATTTAATACAACCTTTCTTTATCATAAATCTATGAGTAAAGAATTTACAGAAAAAAAATCCTCAATTCATACAAAAAAAACCTCCAGAAAAGCCTCCCTCTTCCCCCTCCCCTAAGATCACCCACCCTCTGTGAGAAACGCAATTTATTTTTATAAAAATATATCTTCTGTTCGACGTTGTGGAACATTTTATTTCGTATTTATTCGTGATCACACAATCCTTATTCTCTACGCACTATTTATTCCAATTGCCATTGAGTACATCACAACACTTCGTGTCTGCAAAGGAAGAAGGATAAAAAAAAGGAGAAGAAGAAGTTGCCAAGCAAAGGGGAGAAAAATGGGGTGACGGAGAATAAATAAATCTCAAATACTCATTTAAATAACCAACCAGCTTTTTCTTTTTTTCTTTTTAAATTCTCATCACATTTTTCCGCATCTTCAGGATAATGATTTTGTGGGTATATAAAATTAATTTCCTCATGGCGGGAAATTGGGAAATTTTTCAACCAATTGCAATAAATTGAATTAATTCAATTGCTGAGAGAAGGGAGAAGATGGCGGGAAAATCTTCTGTGCTAATTCATTCCCAAAGACCGCAAATTAATTTTCTCTTCTCTCACACAGTGAACGACTAATTGGTTCGCATTGAGCTGCATGAGAGATGATTGATTGAAATGTTCATTGGTCGTAAATTAAATTTATCTCCCAGCACCGCATGTCTCTGCAAATCCAACCCTCCTTCCTTCCGAAGATTATTACTTTTAAAATAAAATTCTTTTGGCGTTTTCTTTTTGGTTAAAATATGCAGAATCGTGACATTTCTGCTCTTGTGACGATTAAAATGATGTGCATGAAAAATTGTCTCCTTCTTTTTGGGAAATTTATTCTTTCGCATGGAAACACGCCCTCTTCTTGGAGGCACAGCCGCACAGCAACCCCCTCCGCCGATTGATGACATGGGCAATAAATTCCCAAATTAAGGATCACTTCTTGGTGCGACGCTATACATACACTTCAAGTGCGCACACCACCTCCCCACAAGAAGGAGATTAATATGAAAATGCGCATAGAGGGAAGCAGATGGAAAATATCACACACAAGTGCGGCTCCGAGTGGTTTCTTCGCTTCATACACATTTTTAAATATTCAGCAAGATTCTGCGTTATTTTCTTTATGGCCCAACACTGGTGGAAGAGCTCTTCGCCTTTTAGCGATTCGCGCGCAAACGAGAGGGGGTGGAGGGTTGCGTGTGAAATATGTGGAAAATTTTTGCCGCAACACTTTTGCGCCAAGAGGGACACTTCTGTGCACAAGAAGTCGTGACGAATTTGTAAACCACGTCCTTATTTTTTTCGGGGGGATGATCATCTGCTATGGATAGGGTTACCACCTCAAGGGGTTTCACCCGGAGACTTCGGGTCTCGGGGTATGATCTCCAAGCTGTGGGTTTATGATGAACTTCTCCGGGTATCGCGGTTTTATTTATTTTTTTTGCTTTAACTTTTGGCAGTATCATAAAAACTAAAAAATCGGAAATTAAGACTCTGTAATTTAGGAATTTTCGTTTTTTTTTATCTAAAGGAAAATCTTCTTAAGTCAGATCTGAGTTTTTCTAAACCGGAACAGTTTTTTTTAACTAGGTTTTAAAGTTCATTTCTAAGAGTTTTTTTTTTTAGCAAGGCCTTTGTTGTAGACTAGACTTAAGTTTTTTTAAGATCAGACTTTTAAGGTTTCAAGGTTAGATCATGCTGAACTGATAGTCTGAATGCGTCTTAAAAGTCTAACCTAAAGGAACTAAGGTTCGACTTAAAAAAAATAGGCCTGGCCTTATAAACGGCTTTGTTTCTTAGGTCAGGCTTAAGTTTTTTAGCCAAACTTACATTTTTTGCGGTCTTATACAATTTACCTTACAATTGTTTAAGATAAAGCTTTTATAGTTTTAATAGTTAATAACACGCTAGGTTTAGAATACACTTAACACTACCTCAGCCTGACCTCGATTAAAAAACTTAAGATTATAACTAAAGCCTGGTTTAAGGAAACTTAAGCGTGGCTTAAAAAAACTCAAACCAAAATAAAAAAGAAATTTACAAACAAAAATAGACTTAATTTTTTTTAATTAAAATTTTCGAAATAAAATAATATTTTTTTTTATAAAAAAAATTTCATTGTCTATCGAGAGATCGACGTAATTTTTAGTATTACGGACATATAAAAATTTTAGAGGGGGGAGGGGTTAGGTAAAATCTCCGGTTTGGAATGTAATATGAGGTGGTAACCCAAGCTAAGGGAAAAGGGCTAAGCACTATTCAGGATAAAAAACCACATATCTATGTATTTGTTTTTTTTTAACATTCCAGAAATATTTTAATGTTAAATTTAGAGAAAATTCATTTAAAAAGAACAAAGCAGCTCACCACTGCCATGGCACTCACAGAATCCACCCCGTAAGGTGAGTAATATGTTGCGGAAGAAACCCACATATTTCACCCGAATAGGGGACTTTTCTCTCTCTTCTTTTGGATACAACTAAAGATTATAAATAAATAAATTTAGATCCGTACAATTTGTTTCAATTTCAACTTTAAATCCCTTTTTAAATCCCCCCCGAAAACTTCTCGGCTCTCTTTTTGTCGGTGTGTGTGTGCTTCACATTTAAATTTATACATACCTAACATCTAAAATCCAGCACAGGGGGTTGAAGGGATGGCTTTTTTTTCCTTGCTGTTGGCTGTTGTGTGTGGAAGAACCCAGAGAGAGCCTCAATGCGCGACTGAAGAGACACGAAGGGAGATTGAGGTTTGAGAAGCCACCCCTAAAATGGCAAAAATCGACATTTGAAGGCACACACGTATATACGAATGTGCAACAAAAACAAGGAAGGTGAAATACTGGGAAAATCCTAGGATGTCTGGTGGACTTGACATGGTCAGAGACGAATGGGCAGGAGGTAGAGGTCACGGCAGAAAAAAAAAACAGAACGACCATCCAATGGTGCGAGGGCTGCAAAATACGGTGTGTGTTCGACATGGCTGAATTTACATGCCTTTCAGTGGCAACAAATGCTGTGTGGGGTGGGTTGTGAAACAATTGCGCCATGATTTGGGAATTTACAGCCCTTCTGGATTTCTCGCAATCTCACCCCTTTCGTCTAACCCACCCTATATCCTCTGCTTTGGCACAGTTGCGCCACCCTAACCCCGCGTGAAGAGCCTTCCGCATCGAATTAGGTATCAGTCGTTTTGGAATTAAAGGGATTTTAAAATGGATTTGGGGTAAGTTTTGAAATGAAAAATATTCCCATTGAATCTTTCCAAAATTTCAAATATTTATTGAAATATTTTTCCAAATTAATAATCATGAGAAAATATGAAAAAAAAATTAATAACAATAATAATTTATTTTCATTCCTACTCAATTATAATGTTCTTTCTTGATGTTTCATGAGATTCGTTATTAACCCTTTCGCGTCCATTGGGTCATGCGCATACTCAAACGTGAAACATTTTATTTTCCCAAATTTTACTTAAATTATTTGTTTTCCAACTTAGAAATGCGTTTAAATTTACGTAAATTTGGCCTAAGAAGACCTTCTGACTTAGAAATGTTTGCTGAGAGCATTCATAAAATAAATATTGTGATAAAAAGAACGCATGATCTTTACATCTTAATCAAAATCTAATGTTTCAGAATATTTGTCAAAAAATATCCATGAAACATTAGAACGCATGTTTCACAGAAATGCATCACGGAAATTATTTTCTTTTAGATCTATAGTTAACTTTAAAATGAAACTATTTCACAAGCACTTTGTCAAGAATTATCAATGAAACATTAGCGCTCATGTTTCACTGAATTGATCTGATTGAAATATTATTAATCTGATTGAATATATTTATTTCGAATAATTACAGTGGGACCCCAGTACAACGACCACTCGGATGTACTCTTCACACTCATTATTTTCAATGCGCGAGAGTAGTATAACCAAGCGGTCGTTGTACTGGGGTCCCACTGTAATTGAATTAAGGTCTTTACGCGAACTCCTACAAGTAGGTTCCTCGGAAAACTTCTTTTAAAATTTCCAATTTTTCACAAAAAAAAAATCAAACCTCCATAAACTGTTGTAAACTCTTTGCAATTGACCAATGATGGTAGCGACAAGTGGCATAAAGAGAAGAAATCTAACACAACAATGGTCGCACAATGGGAAAGAGATCAACCCCCGTTTGGGATGTAAAGGGGGTTGGTTAAAAAAAAAGATGGAAACCCCGTGCATGAGTCTGCAATTGGTTGAATAAATTAGCACCGGCTTTCGTATCATTTCGCTATTAGTCAAAACGACACACAATCTGGTACATTTTGTTTGAGAAGACGAAGGGAATCTCTTTTGTGCAGCGAAAAACTGTCACCAATAAATCACGAGAAATGTCATGGATTTATATATTTTCTCTGTGCTATATGTACACACAATTTCCTTAAATAGAACATCCATATCCCACCAGGACTATAAGGCGGCACCCAGAGAAGGTATTTCGTCTTCACTGAGAATTTCTTACCTCACTCTTCGTATTTTTTTTTGTGCTTTAAATTCCTCTATGCCTCTTTGCCAGGGCTTTTCTCCAAGACAGATAGATTATCTGGGAAGGAAAAAGGAGAGTGAAAAAAAATCTAACAGAGAGCTATGAAGCAAATTAATACCTTTTTCTCACTGCCATGTTTGGAAATTTTATCAATCTCCTGTGAGACCTTCCATACGGAGCGACTAATTTCTTAGAAAAAAAAATCTTGCGTCACTTTAGGTAATAAAAAAGGTCAGGAGGCCACAAAAAAACCTTCCTGAAGGACGAAATGTTTACGGATTTTTTTTTAAATTCTCTATGGTCTTTTTCTTGAAGATTTCTTTGAAAATTTCTTTGCATTTAGTTGCTTTCTTCTTTATCTTTCTCTACCACATTATTGTGCCAAATATTGAGAGTTTATGATTTTTTGACAACCTTGACTCGCTCCCCAGACAATTGCAGGTGATGAATTTAAAATGAGCACGCATTTACATCACTTCAGGTGTGAGGAAAGTCCAAGGACTCACCGCAAAGACAACATGCTTCGGCAATTGCCCTCTTGGGTCATTTGTTGAACTGTTTTTTTTTGCGAAAAACCACCAGAATCTCACTGCGGAGAGAGAAAGATTCGAAAAAAAAGCATAAATTTATGCCAACGAGGTCACAGCGAAAGGCACACAAAAAAGCCATGATTCAGTCCTCAAAAATAAACGAGAACTCGCGCGCTTTTTGACTATCGACCGCGAATGATAAACAGCCCTCAAAGAAAATCTTCTCTATATGGCCACCACATGATGGGGGGCAAAAGACGCACACTCACAGTTTGCTCCCTATAACAGACAAGACGAAGCAGCCACTTCATGTGATACAACTCAATTGAGAATTATTCAATATGAAATGGAGGGAAGAACGAAGGCAAAACGCACATAAAATGCAATTCGCATAGAGGAGCAATAAATCATCGCACAAGAGAAGTGGAAAGAGTCCAAATGTCGATAATGTTGGTGCGTGTTTCGAGAAATCACTTCAAAACTCGCCTTATTTATGCACTATTACAATAAATATTGTTATATGGTGTGTCTGCGAAGAGTTACAATTTTATTGAGATGATTCCCGGACGCTTATTTCACTGTACGCGCATAACTTTGAGAAAATATTGCCGCCAATAATTCCTTTTGAGGAATTCAAACCAAATGCACACACATGAAACTATTTTTATGCTTTTTCAAATTGGAGAATTCATTTTTTTTATTCTATTGTGGAAATGAGGAAAAAGCTCGGAAAAGCAGAAGAAAGAAAATTTAAAAGGAAAAGTTTTATTTGTACCTATAACATAGTATCAAAAGTTTAAAAAAAATATTAAATAAATATCAAATCGTCGCTATATGGTAAAGAAGTTGTCCTTTTTCTCTTCATTTCTTCTCTGATTTTCTTCTGAATTTTATAGAACTTTCAGTTACTGAAGAAGGCCCGCTATTAGGGTCGAAAGCTTTGGCTTTAATTGCTGCTTTTTCATGGGTGAGCGGGAATTTCCTCTGCTGAATACCGGAAGCCTTGAAAAACAAGTAAGAAAAACTATTTTCTTGTAAGAGAGACGTTTAAGAAAAGTAGCTATTTTGCAAAGAAGTTGTTTCTTTTCTTTTATTTTGCGTTTATGATTTTTCTTCAGAATTTTAGTCAAGGAAAAATTAAGAAAGACTGCTTCTATCTATATAAAGACAAAGACGTTTCAAAAATTTAAACACAAAATTAAATATCGAAGCGTCGCATATAGCGATAATAAGTTATTCATTTTCTTTTATTCTCTGAATTTTGTCTCAGAATAAAATATATTGTTTAAAAAAACCTAATATCTAACGACGAATATTTATTAATTTTAGAGAACTTATATTAAATTAATCGCAAAATTTTTATTGAATATTTCAACATATTTATAAGTAGAAGTTTGAGAATATTTCGAAATATTCATGAAATTTTGAAAAAAAATCACTTCTTATGTAAAAATTCGTTATATATATATATATAGTTTTTTTTACAGAATGTTCTTAATATTAGTAAGCATTATGTTCGGGAAATTATCTACCTCTCAATATCTTATAAAAATTCACAAAAAATGAAAAATTTAACATCGTCGAATAATTAAAAATTATTTAATTCAAAGTATTTAATCAAAGAGTGTCAAAAGCTCTACAAGCCCGATTTATTTACAAAAAATCATTACTTTAAAGATTTCTCCCTTTCTTAATTTAAAAGTCAAAAGAAAAGCTTTCCAAAATCTCAGGAATTTCCCCCCTCAAATTTGCACAATGAAATCCATCTGATATTTTACCCACAATTTAACCTTTTAATTGTTTCACTTCCTCTTAGCAAGAAGTTCCCGTGCTCCCCCGAAAGGTCATCCAGCGAGTGAGCACCTACCTCTACACCTCTTTCCCCTAACCGCAGATTTTGCGCCAAAAACCACGAAGGGGTTAAGCTTCAATTTTCCGCCACTTTCACGTGGAAATTACAAAAAGGGTGCACAAATGATGGAAAAATTTAATTTATTTCCTAATGAATTTCCAAAATAAAGGGGGCTGCAGAGGATGAATTTTCCAAAGCACAACGCACACAGGGGGTTTGTCAATGTGGGTGGAGGGGGATGAAATTGAGTGATTTTGAATTGAGTTATATATACATACTGCCGCACATATACAGGAGTGTCGAAGATGGATCCTCATGGGAGTATTACGTATTTATTTTTATTGCCACGTTTTTTCTTCTTCTTCTAGCTTCGTTTTTTCCTCCTCAGAGTTTGTGGATTTTTTTCCTGAAGGAAGAGGGTGCAAAGTATAATATATATTTATAATGGTAACGTGAAGAGCACGCGAGAATCAAAAGGAGGAGGGGCGGAGAGAGCTTTCAAAAATTCCAAAGTCGTTTTTCTCTTACCAACCACCCTTGTGCTATATATGAGCTTATAAACCATTTATTGGGGGATCCCCAATGATGGATGGAAGGTGTTGTATTGGAAATAATAATGATTTTATTTCCTCCTTGGCTTGTCTATGGACCCCACCGCATCATGGAATTTATATACAACAAGACGGCCCCATTTGATTTACTACACCTCCCCTCCTTGCAAGCATTTCTCCTTCCCTCCACACCATCAAAGAAGAATTTTGCTGTGGCCATTCGTTTGGCCCAAAGTCAATGCGGAGAAGCAAAAGAATAATTTCTATGTGATATTTTAATTTGGAACATTCTTCTTGGTGAAATAAATCTCATCCGCCAATCGATGGCACAATTTCGCCCACGATTAGTCGAGAAAAAAAAACTTTGACGAAAGATTTATGCTTTTGGAGTTTGATTGTAAGGAAATTTTTCAATTTCTTCGGTCCTTTTGGTATGTTTTATAAATTATGACATATCCGCATTTTCATATTACATCCCATAAATCATCTTCTTCTCTACGAGTTCTTTCATGGAACTTTTCTCTGTGGTAGTCCAGAGAGTTCCTATATCCGGAAATATATATTCCCAAAAAAGAGGAAAATGCGTAGCCACTAGAGAGCTACTGAATTTGATGCGGTGGTGGAGGTTTCTTGGGAAGAAGAATGAAAATCTCCATGCACTGAGAAAAATTAATGGGATATCTTGGCAAATTAATTGTTTTACCAATGAAAGTGTAGGGCGGAATTCACTACTCAATCGGGTTTACAATTTTAAGTTGGTTTTTAAGTCGATCTTAAGGTTTTAAATCATTTTTTTAAGTCAAAAAAATATATAAGATTTTCTGATTAAAGAACTTGAATTTGATTAAAAATAATTCTTAAATTACAATGAATAGAGAGCAAGAAATTTATAAAAGTTAAATCTATAGGACTTCATTATAATATTTTTATTTTATATTATTTTTTTGTATTCTTTTTTAATTTTTGTTTTTTATTTTTATTATTATTATTATTATTATATTATTTATTCTATAAAATAAAATTATTATAATGAAGTTCTAGACTTAATTTTTATAAATTTCTTGCTCTATTCAATGCAATTAAGGATTGTTTTTTTAAAATCAAATTCAAGTTTTTTGAAATCGAAATTGAAATCAAGTTCTTTCTTTTCGAATTAAAAATTTTAAGACCGCCTTAAAAATTTTCATTCAGACTTTAAAAAACTGACTTAAACCCTTAAGTTCGACTTTAAAAAAATGACTTAAACCCTTAAGATCGACTTAAAAACTAGACTTAAAATTCTAATCCCGACTGAGTAGTTAATTCCGCCCAAAATCCCATTTAAAATTAAAATCCACGAAAGGAGAAGAATTTTCTCTGAGTGTACCAAAGTGATTTAGCAGCAGTGTGAATTGAGAAACTTGGATTATTAATTTAATTTAAAATTGCCATAAAGTATTTAGTTTCATTGCAATGTTTTACATTTAAAATAACTCCACTTCTGTGCTTTTGGAATTTTGTGCTAAAATGAAGCGACCAAGAAGGGCTTTTTCGGAGGGGTTGTGTGTGCTATTGTGTGTGGTGGTTAAACTTGAGAAGTGAAGTATAAACTAACAAGTAGCACATATCTTAAAAGTTGTTTGAACAAAGTTCAGGCATTCGTCTTTCACTAATTAACCGCATACTGTTGCAAATTTACATACAGCACCCTCTCGAGGGTTTGGGGGGACGAGAGTTTCATTGCAACCCACTACCACCCTCAATCTGCCATGGGATTTGCACAGGCTCTCCCGGGGGGTGGGATGTTTTGCGGGGGGAGGGTAGCGGTGGAACGGAAGAAGCGCTTAAGGGCAAGAAGATGGATGAATTTCTCTATTTCGAGGGCGCTCTCCCGCGCGTTTTATTTCACACAAAAGCTCTTTCTATATATATGTGGAGCTTTTGTGTGAAAGTACTCCCTGTTTTTTGCCACATCCACCCCCCCCCATCCACGCCCTTCCCTCACTCAAAGTCAATGCGATGGGGCAACTTTATTTTGTAATTCTCTTCTATACATACATTTTGTTCTTCACCCGAGACTTTGTTCTGCGGCTGTAAATCTTATTTTGTTCCCCGCCATCCATTCCCCTCCCCGCCCCCCTCTTGCAAAAGTCCGTGGCAGCTCCCTTGGAGGGAAATGAAGAAAATTAAGATGGGCCTCGATGATGCGGTCGAGAGTGGGAGCTGTGTGGTTTCCAGCATACAGGGAGAATGAGGGGTGTGGGTGGGAGCTACAATTTCTCTTGGGAGAGCGAGATGTTCTATTTCTTGAAAAATCACCATTCTAATTTAAAAGGAAATTCCATGTATACTGTAATTGCGCCGCCTGAGCAACTCCCCACACAACTGCTACAAAGTGAGGGAGGGTGTACGCCCCCCACAGCCTGGGAAAAGAAGATACTTCGGGGATGGTGAAAGAAAATGCAGAATCAACACACTACTGGTGCTGCTGCAGTACTTGACCAAACAGACGTGTATTCCGCAAATTTTTTTTTCACCACACCAACCATCCCCATACAATTGGCTGAACATGTGAGGAGGAGAAAAAAAATTTAATATCTTCACAATTCTACTCCACATAAATCATCGAGCTTTTCTCATAAAGCACCAGAAACGGATGTTTCATCCCACGGAATGTCCTAATGTTGCTTCAAGCAGCGATTGTCGTAGGTGAAGAAATTATTTTTTAAGAAAAGAATTAAGGATAGAAAGTTAGTAAAAAATAAGAAATAAAAAGAATGAGCAACAGAAGAAATTTAATTTCTGTTAGCATACTTTAAGATCTTAATGCAATTCTTAGGTTTTTTTTTTAAAACTTCTCCAAATAATAAATAAGCCAAGTGGCGTAGCTAAGCAAGGTATTTATGTGTCTACACATCCTACTAAAAGCTCGCAAACATTCCAGGATTTTCTTTAGAAGTCAAAAAAAAATTTCAAGTCGAGAAAAATTTTTAAAATTAGATTTGATTACTTTTTAAGTTTTTTCCTTTTTATTTTACTACTTTTTATATTTTTTTCTCTTCAAATGTAGCTAAGATTGTTCCTTGTTTAATAAAATTTCTCCTCTAGACCCCCTGAAGAAGGTAAACAGTTTTCTGCCGAAAGCTTGGGAAAATCTTTGTGTTTCTCTAGACTCAATTTTTCTCTATCTACGACGCTTCCGGCGAGCCCATAGCTCATTCTCTCTGAATTGAAATTTATAAAAGGTGTCAAAGGTACGAAAAAAAAGTGTGAAAAGAAACATTAAATGCTGGAAAATAAAATTTTTGAAAGAGCTTTAACATCTTTTCTGTCTTAAAAGCAATTCAATTTTTTTTAAAGATATTTCTTAGGTATTCAATTTTAATTAGTATAAATTTAAAAAAAAAATTAATTTCTTTTTACATACTTCTCTTTAACTAAATTAATTCATGCTCAAAACCTGTTGAAATTTTAATCCACTGTATTGAATAGATTGAATAAAAATTACTTTAATTTAAATTATCCCTGTGATTGATTTCTTTTCAAAAACAAATACAAAGAATTAAATCCTTCCGACAATCGTTAACATAAGCTTCTCACCACAAAATACATCCACCAATTGTGTGGAAGAAGATTGTGCGAGGGAATTGCAGTAAATCGACTTGGAAGATACAGCGCACAGAAGGAGAAAAATGTTGGAAAACTGAAACATTGCAAATTAAAATTAAATATGAAATTTCCACCCCCTCAACCCCCATCCGTCCCAACCAAGCTGGCCCACGCCAAACGCCGAGAACTTGTGCATAAATTGAAGATTTTCAGACCTGCGGCAGTGCGATGGTGCACAAAGTAATTAATTGCGTTTGTGTAGGAGTGTGTGTGCAAATTTGTTCAGGAAGGAAGCTTTCACAGAGGGGGTCGCTTGGAGAGCTTTTTCCCCCTGTAGCACAAAGAGGGCAAACTTTAAAATACAACACATTAATTTAACGCAACTCAAAGACAACACACCTCGTGAAAAATTTGTCACTTAATTAACATTAATTATAATTCACACCTTGTACCCAACCCCAGGGGGTGGGAGGGGATGAGTGGGGGTGGTGGTAGAAAAAAAAAGAATGTGCAGCAGGAATTTGTTTCGTGGAGCATTTTAATTTCTTCTCACAGCACCAACTGCACAACTGCGGGTAGAACTTTGTCATGCGGAGGAGAGACTTTTTCTTCAGCACCACTGACACTATGTTGGGGGATGGTGGTGGGCCTTAGCGAGGGGTTGGGATGATGCGGGAGAAGCCCAACCACCCCCTTGGGGGAATGTATGCGAAGAATACACAAAATTCTCGCTGGCACAGAGACCACAGGAAAGTAAGAGGGAGAGAGAAGATTGTGGGGGGTGTGGGTCGACGGGAGGATGAATGGCGGAGGGAGAGAAAAATTCGCACAAAACCCCCGAAGACGAGGGGGTAACATAATGATATAGCATGAGGGATTACGGGGTGATTTATGGGGGATCTACAAGAAATATGGGAAGAGTGTGTCGGCAATTTTTATTGGGCATTTTAAAAAGCAAGTAAGACATTTTGCTCTCCACTTCTTCAGCACTCCGGAGGCTTCTTTTCCTGCTTTTCGGTGTGGGGGGGTACCACACATACCGCCCACTCTTGGCACACCATACATGTAGCCCCCGAACCCCAAAATGTCCTCGCGGAAGCTTTGTCTGTTAGGCATTTTTCGCGCCAATTTTTCAAACCTTTTTTTTTGCAATTTTTGATCTAGAATTTTTGTCAGTGTTTTTCAACATTTTGTAGTAGAAAACTATCAAGGGAGGTTCTCATCATTAAATAAAGGGACAAGCCAACAATATTTTTCAAATCAATAAATCTCAAGACACTGAAAGAAGAACACTGAATACTTCCGGCAGGAATACTCTCTCACAAAAATCCTTCACAGCAAAAGCTCCCTGTAAGCTTCATAGGGTCATTGATGATGGTAGTGGTGGTGCCATTCCACCCTCAATATATGTATAGAAAAGTTGGACGAGCGCCACTCGGTTGGGTAACTCAACATATTGCAGAGGGATGTTTATTTCGCGGCAAAAGTGCTGAGGAAGACATCTCTACGGGGCGGAAAGGGTTTGTGAAAAATCTCTCAGCACCAATAAATTCTCAATTCGGTCGGGAAGTAAATGTAAAGATGAGGGGGCGGAGAGAGGAAAGCATTGGCGAGTCACATTGAAAACTCATTATCATACAAATGATGCGTTGCCTATCCGAAGAGGAAACTCCCGCGCTACATTGTTATTCTCATCGCTTATATCACAATATTTGGCTCCATCGATGGACTTTTATATCTTGTTTTGTATTTTAAGTTATGCGCTAAACCAAAAAGCCACATTCCCAAAATAAAGGGGTACTCATCTGGCGAATATTTAGGGGTTTATGCTGAATATTTCTATAGTAATTTACAGCCAAAGCAATAAATAGTTTTTTTATAGTAAGAATTGTGTCTCGACTATTAGGTCTTTAAGTTTATAAGTTTTTTTTAGCTATAAAATAAATCTTTTGTATGTTCTTTATGAAAAATTTTACAAAAAAAACTTTCAAGAGATTTTTTTTGTATGATTCGAGAAGAAAATTTCAGAGAAGAATATTTTATCAGCTCACTATCCTATCTGGGAAAGAAATAATGGATAGTTTATAGGAAAAAAAAAGCATTGAGACAAATCAGAATAATAGAACAAAATCACAAAGATTCAACGATAGAAGTCAATAAAACAGCAAAAATATCATTGAAGAGCAAAATCAATTAAAAAGATTTTTAAATTTACAAAAAAATCTTCTACTTAACGACATTACAGTCGAGACACACTTTGTACTATAAAAAAATATATATTTATGATTTCTTAACTGTTTAAGCATAAACACCTTATGGAATTGTTTAGAATATTCTCTTCGAATAATTCCTTTATTAATTCGGAATATTTCATAATTTTTCATTCAGATAAATCCCCCTTCTTATTCCCAAATATAGAGAGGAAGAAAATATATACATGGATGGATATTTGTGCACAATCCAATGGCTGGACTTTGTGCTTAGTATAGTTCCAAGTCAAATGCAAGAAACTTTGCCATGGGAGCTTTTTTTTTCACCGTACTCCACCCACCCTCGCTCCACACGAAAGTTCCGCAAAGGAGAAGCAAAAGCTCACCCAGCAAAAGTTTTTTGATTTATCATCCCTGTGGCATTCTCATGTTTATTTTTATCTCCTTCCCTCCATCATCTTTGTCTCTTTTTTGCACCACACTGTGTCTTCTTTCTTTACTTCTTCTATTTTTTTGCTGCGAAAAGCGAAATGATAAAATATTGGTGAAGAAATATAAAAAAAATTGTGGGACTGACAATTTTTTTTTCTTTAAGAATTAAATTATTAAATTTTCTTCATCATTTAATACATTTTATAACAAAGAGATAGAAGCAAAATAGACACAGATGAAAAAAAGAGAATAAATAAAATGAGAAAATAGAGAGAATTATTGCAGAAAAATCGCATCGATTTGTTTTCATCATCGTGATCCACCCTCGGTGGCAAATTGAGAAATTATAGCACGTTCACATGCCGAGTGAATGAAGCGTGGTGTGCATGCATGGTAAGCTATGCGAGGGAAGATGGCACATATGCAAATCCACCCCCAATGTGTGGATATGTGTGTGTGCAAAACACCCCCGACTGCGGATGATTCTTCTATCAAAATGCAATAAAGGTCCTAATGATGAGAAATCACCCCCATATATAGCTGTGTTGGACCAACTCCGGAGCTGCGCCATCAGTTGGAAGCCATGAGCAACCATATTTATATTTCCATCAATCAATTAATGGGTGTGATTTATGGGCTCTCATGGATTGCCTCAGAGATTAATTGAGGCAATTGCTTCGTCGATATAATTGAATTGACCTGAAAATGTACAAGAACATACAACATGGATCCCCTGGGAGCGCTCACTTTCAACCAAAAGAAAAAATCCATTGAGACGAATGATGAGAAAAAAAAAAAAGAAAGGAATGCAAAACATCGGGAAATGATAGAATGATAGCGTTAATTTTTCACGAAAACCCGGCGCCTCCACTTGAGCGCACACACACACCCACATTTTCAAGTTCACAGGACCACCACTGCTGGGAATTTTCAAGGGGGGAAATGTGAGCGCACCGTTTCTTTCTCATCATTAATTTCCTTCCGCGTTGTAACGCCCATAAACAAGTCAATATACAATTCTCACACTGTTTCGTCTTTCATCCCCCTCATTGTCGTATACATAGCACATGGGTGAATGAGATGGTGGGATATGGCACAAAAGGCGGAGACTTATGACTCTCTGCCTCTCCGTTGCTCCCATGGCGTGAAATGGTGGCATGAGGGAGAGCAATAGACAGCCATAAAGCATAGATTTCAGCCATAAAGCATTCCCCTGTTGGGCAGTGAGTGTGCGTTCTCTCTAAGGGGATTTATGTGTGTTTGTGGAGCACAGAAGAGAGGCAATGTCGTCAGTCCACGTGTGACTCTCTCCCGAGTTGGATCCCCCAGCCAGCACATGCGGTGGAGAGCTCTGATAACATTCGCTCTCTGCTATAAATTCTGACAGGAGATTTTATGGAAAAAACATAGTTATTTTCTATGCATTATTATTTTTTAAATTGTGAATTAATTATATTTATACATTTATGTTGTGTTTTGTTTTTATGATATAACAAAATTGAAATTTTTTCTCAATTTTGACAACTTGCTATAAAAATCTGTAGAATTGGTTTCTGTGTAAAGGTAAAAATATTCATAATAATTTTTTTAATTAATTGAGAATTAATTATACTTACCTTTATGGTTTTTGTTGTTTTTTTATGATATAGATGCTACTATAGATCACTGTATCTCTTGCATATAATAAACTATATTCATTCATTCATTCATATCAAATTTGATTTTTTTTTTTCAATTTTGACAACATGCTATAAAAATCTTTAGAATTGGTTTCTGTTTTATGGAAAAATTATTCATGATGTATTTCTGTTATTTCGACAGGTTGCTATAAAAGTATTTTTTTATTGAGTGACAGTTTACCATAAAATGTCCTTCAAAAATTTTATTTATTTAATTTTTGATTCCTATACGTAGATAATATTATGCAGAAAAAAATCATCATTATTATTTAATTTATGAATGAGGAGGGCGCTATGATAATTTATTTTATGGCAATTTTGAGTAAGCCATAAACTATAAATTTGAAGAGCTATAAAATTAACAATAAACACAATATTCTCTCAAAAATTAAAAAAATTTCTAAGTGAGTTCTTTAATATTTTATAGCTTCGGGGAGCTGATCTAAGCTATTCAAAGATTTTTTTTATAGCAAGTAATATATTATTCAAAAAATTCAAAAGAGAGAGTTTATGTAGTTTTCTGTGGTTTCTATGGGCTCTGAGAGATCGCAAAGTCAGCTGATCACTGCTGATATTTATTACCAATATACTGTGGGAATATTTGTCACAGCTGTGAAAGAAAAAATGGTCGATGCTCTCTTTTGGCCATTTTGAGCGAGGCTCTGCGGTGCGACGGGGGATGATGTGGGAGGGTGGTTTTGGTGGAAAATGCGCACATGGAAAAAGGGGCATATAAAAGGAAAATCCGTACACACACACAGAAGCGACATTCACACAAAAAGGGGGAGAAGAGAGTGAATAATTCACCCTGAAAAGCTCATAAAGTGTTCTTGTCTCTGTTAGATTTGCAATATGATGTGGGTTAAATCGCAACATCCCCCTCTTTTTGCGGGAGAGAGGAGAACACATCCATGTGACTCTCTCACCCATATTCTTGTGCGAAAATGGACACATCGTGGAGCTTTTTGGCATGGCAATAACAATAAAGCATCGAATCCTTGGCAGCATTCGTACATCCATACTCAACCAAAGAACGTTCCCCGAGGAAGAGCGCTTTCAAGTATAATATCTCGTTTTGAACAAGGAATTTTCCAGCTCTCAACACTCAACGTATCTTGAGGAGAATCCCATTGAAAGATCAAAAGATTTTTTTTGTTGATAATCTGCGAGTTTCGAGGAATTTTTCCTGAGAAATTTTGAGTAAAAGAAAGGAGTTGTTGAAGAAAAGAAAAATTAACGTGAAGTGTTAAGGAAATTCCTTAAGCTGAAAAGCAACAGAAGAAAAAAAAAGAAAAAGAAAATAAAAAGTATATCGTAGAAAGGTTCCATAAATCACATTTCTTCGGGAGCACGCCCGGTTTTAAATCCGCGCGCGAGTCTTTCGTCGCTGTAAAAATCCCCCTTAAAATTAATTCTCACGGTACATTCGTCTGTCATTTGGATGGTAGATTAAATTGACTTGTCACCACCTCTAAATTGATATAAATCGCAGAAAAAAAAAACAGAGACGAGTGAAGGGCTGAGGAAAACACACTCATTTGCCCCTTGTACGTAGACTTTTGTGCTGTGTGAGTGCAAGTGGAGGCGCCCAACGTCGCAACACCGACGGCATTTTGCGAATTTACTGAGGTAAGTGTTTTATTCGTTCTAAAATTCATCATGAAATTTACAATTTTCCTCCCTAACCACAAAAAAAAATCCCTAAAAAATATTCGTTACAAAGTCCCTTTTCCAAGGAGGTGGAAAAGCCAATTTTCTTGCATTTGAAACTTCTTGTGGCGAGCAAAAGGACTTGCTCCCAAGACTACCGAGGTAAAAGCTGCAACGTTGAAGTGTTTAATTTATTCGCATTAATTGCTTCCGCTTTTCTAACACCTGCTACCGCCGGGAAGATTAATTATTTTCCTCCGTTGGTTGTATATTTTCTTCGCTTGGCCAAAAAAGCCATATCAATTAGAAACGATTTTCTCTCTCACACAAAAAAATTAATTAGCCACCAAATAAAAATAACTCTGAAGACATTTTTTTCTTCTTTCTGAGAGTAAAATATTTCTGTGGGATGGCATTCCGAAAGAGTTCATTTGCCTTGAGCCTCAAAACATAACGCAGTAGGGCATTAAATTAATTTGTTTGAATGTTTGGAGTGCGGGAAAAATTAAAAAAAACGGAGGGAAATCCCTGAAAGAATTCTTAAGAAAAAATATTAAAAATACCCTTTATGAAAATTCTAAAGAATTAAGTTTGTTTTGAAGGTGAAATTTTAGGAATTTAATTACTAAATTCGTTATTTTTAAGTGTTTGAAGTATGTGAGAAAAATTAAAAGGGAAAACCCTAAAAGATTCTATTTTGAAATTATTTTTAAGGGGCTTCATTTATTTTTTAAACCCTCATGAATTCTAGTTTAAGACTTATCCTAAAAACAAGCCTAGATGGCCTAGAATTCCTAGAACTTTTAGAATCTGGAACTAACCAGTTAAAAAAACTAACAGTTTTTCATTTAAATTAGAAAATAACATTTAAGAAAAGAATAAACCTAAAATGCCTAGAAACCCTAGAACCTCTAAAACATAAACCAGAACGCTCTCAAGCAACTAACTCTCAAAAAATGCTTTCTAGAAACAATTTCCTTTTATTTCTAGAATTGCCAGAATTTTCCACACAAAATGGGCTTAAAATTATCTGTTAATTTGCAGACATATTTGATGAAAGTTTTCCAGGCTAGAATTTGCAAGTTTCCATGATAAATTACAAAATTTTCACTTTCATTTACGGAAGAAGAGAGTGAGAGAGAGTCAATCTAACACATGCGTTGCGTACTTATTTTCAACCCCCTTCTCTGTTTTTCCTCTTGCTACACTTCATCATGTTAAGAGGTCAAAGTGCTACACCCCTCACAATTTGTCCATTTTCCCACGCTTTTTGCCTATTTTTTGCGGAAAAGTCCGTTCTGCAGAAAAATTGTCGTGCTCCAATAAATCCTCGCAGCAATGGGTAGCACCCACCCGGCGGCTCCATCGAGATGATCGATGTAAAAAAAAGCTCACTGCAGCTCCCCTATCGATCATGTCGATTAAAATTCTTTCCTCCTTTTCCTCTTTTATCCGTGTTTTCTGCCACGAGAGAGAGAGTGCGAAAAAAACGCCACAGAAGTGACACTAAATCACAGACGGGAAGTACAATGCGAGGATGATGAACATTTTGGGGGCAGTGGCAAAAAGGATGGGATAATGAAGTGCACTTACAGTCAATTTTCTTGCCGTTTGCCAGCCCTTTTCCCGCAACGACGGCAAATTGGCAGGCAACGGGGATGACTCGAAAACATACACACACACAGCGAGCCACCCACTGTGACGGTAGACAATTAAAAACCCTCCCCAAGGAGACTCCTTATCGCGGCACATGTTCCCTGGCGTTATTACCAAAAGCCAGCAACAATTTCAAAGGGAAAACTGCAATTATGAGGGGATGTCCTTTCACTTTCAATCGCTTTATGGTTTTGCTGGTTCTTTTTTTTCTCCCTTTAACTTTCTTCTTAAATTTATTGCCAAGGGCAAAGGATTTTTTTGCACTCCCGTTTCACCTGGAGATGTGCTGAAAAGAAGCAAAAAGAAAACTTTTAAAATGAGGGTTTAATTGCAAAATCTTTTATGTTTTAATGCTCAATCAATATTAATAAATGTTTAAGGAATTACAAGAGGATTCAAGAACTTTCAAAACAGTGGGCTAAAACTAGTCAGACACACTTAAGATTTCTTAAGAATGGCTTAAGTTTTCATAAAATTTCTAAAGACTCTTTAAAAAGAAAACTTTAGATTTCCTAAGAAAAATTTAATATTCTTAAGTTTTCTTAAGCGAAACTTAAGATTTCTTCAGTTAGACTGAATCAGGCCGTAAAAATCATAAAAAATATGCATTTTGCTCGATTTACTTAAGAAATTTAAGGATTTGCTTAAGAAAACTTTA
Source organism: Lutzomyia longipalpis (assembly GCF_024334085.1). Classification (NCBI taxonomy): domain Eukaryota; kingdom Metazoa; phylum Arthropoda; class Insecta; order Diptera; family Psychodidae; genus Lutzomyia; species Lutzomyia longipalpis. The sequence goes on from NC_074707.1 coordinate 46,739,548, forward strand.
GATCTTAATTTTTACTTAGAAATTCTTAAGTTTTTCTTAAAAAATCTTCAGAAAATTGAAGTCTTTCTTAAGGAATTCTAAGTCTGTCTGACAATGAATTTCACTCATGTTTTAATAATTTTTTATCGAGGGGTTTTGCAAAATAAACAATATTATTTCAAAAGTTTCTTTAATAAAAAAATGAAAAGCGCCTAAGTAAAATAAATTTTATTAAGATGTTGCAGTGGGCGACGTCAGGTTAGTTTGGAAAATTTTATAAAAGCTTCTGTACGTTACATAAAAAAAATTATTATATGTTTATGTATTTTTTTAATTTTTTTTTGTAATAAAGTAAGACGCAAGAGATTTTTATCAACCCAGATATAACAAAGATTTTTTTTAAAGTATTCATTAAGTCTGATTTCAAAATCGTATAGAACAGTCAATTCTAAACCAAAGTTTTTGAAATTTCGTGTAGGAAGTTCTAAAACTCTTCTGTTAATAGAATTCGTTTGTCTTTTGTGAAGATAAAAATATTTTATGGCCTTGTTATGCAATCTAAATAAACAAAGAAAATTTTCTGAGTGTACTACACTAAAAAAAATTATAAAATAAATTAAATTTTTAAATTAAACACGTTTAAATTACAATGCAAAATATGATTTATTTATAAATTAATTTTCAATAATCTTTGACGTTAAAATTAGGCAAATTAGCAGTTTTTTTAGCGTTTTCAAATTACCTTTAAATACCCTAAATTTTCCCTGCTCAAATCGCATTCTTTAGTAAAATTTAAAAGACAATCAAATGCCTAACCTTAAAGAAAGCTTTGAATATTTTGCTTGAACTCTGTTTCTGGAGTAAAGTACTTCAAAATGAGATTTTCTAGACGAAAGTTCTTCCATCTGTCAGTCACAGGAGAGATTCCCAGTTTGAGGCTTGCCCAAAAACTTTCCCAAAAGTGTTTCACGGGAAATTAAGTGCGCCACATTGCAAAGTTGTGTGTGTGTCAACTGTTGAGTACCACCAAAATGTTTTCTTCTTTTCCACACCGACGATTGCTAAATAAAGTGGTATGACTATTGTTTGGCGTTGCTTTGTAATTAAATCTTTCTCTCTTTCTTGCTTTAATTTATAGCCATTGCTCTGCCATACTGTTAAAAAAAAAGAGTGAAGAGAAAAAAAATGGTGGAGGTGGGTGAGTCTGCATGAATTTCACCTCTTCATCATCCACTGATTTTCCAATTCGCCAAATCTGCCTGGAGGAGCGCAAAGGCAAATGTAGGTTTAAACGCTACGAAGATGAATGTTTTTTGGATTCTTTTTTTTTTGGCGGCTGTAGTTCAAAGATAAACTGTCAATTTGTTACTCAACCCCAGCAACGATGCACTTAATCCCTTGAGCTCTAAATGCGAATTATTGAGCGTCACGCGACACCATGAAAAAATGAATCTCTCACAGCATTCAAAAATTCCCCAACACCAAAGGGAAATCCCGCGCAGAATGATGAGAGATTCATAAGAAAGTCGCCAGAGCGCTGAAAAGATTGAAATGAATTTTTAATTAATTTTTCATCCAATTCCGGAATTTTTCTTTCACGCACGACGAATGGTGAAAAATTCTTCTCGCGCAAAGAAGGAATTTTTCAACGTGTGGGGCCCCCTTTTCCGCCACATTACTGTGCATGAGAAGTAACGTCTTCCACCAAGGTGCGGAACATTGCGTGCAGCTCCTCCAATCTCAATCGGGCTAGCATGAAGAAAAAAACGCATCCAATCTAATCTTACACCATGCAGTGAAGCTCTTTTTAATAATTGATACTATCAGATGGTGTTTTGTTTAACGATGTTTGGAATCACATCGCTGAGAATTGCTAATTATGCAAATTTTCCTTGATTTTTCTTTTTGCTACTTACACTTACTTCTCTGGGGCACGTCAATCAACCCATTTTGCATGTTTGTACAGCTTTTTTGCTGCTGCTAAATCATGAGAATTTGAGTTGATTGACAAAAGAGAATAAATTCCCCATGAAAATTTCCATTTGAGGGCGCGCGCGCTTCTTTTTTTTCCATCTCTCTGTGTTGCACATAGCGAAATGGCATCGTTATGATTATCACGGCGGTGCCGTAGAATGGTTGGGGGGAGGTAGGAGGGAGTTTCGTGCATTATTTCCATGGTTATTGCCCACCTGTTTCGCACTCCTGTCGCACCCGGAACATGCACAAAATCTCATCCCTGTGTCGAACAGAGCGACAAAGCACAGGAGACCTACAAACACACGTAAAAGCTCACACCAACCACCAACCCTTTTTGCATATTTCATTGCAATCTATCTCTGGGCTTTTTTGGTGGACTCCCAGCCTCGGGGAGAACTTTCCCACTACACCATACACACGGAAGTTCATCAGGAGTTTCATTAAAAGCTTCCCGGAAGCTATAAATAAATTAATAAGGAAGCTTTATTGGAATTGTCGGATAGAGTTGATATTTGCTGGAATGAGTTTTTTTTTTTAATTCATGTTTGATTCGAATTTTTTTTTAACAATTTCGTATTATTTTGTATTAAAAAAATCTATGAATGAATGTATTTTAGGATTTAAAAAATTACAAATGCAATAAAGCTCTGTGAGGGAGAGAAAAGCTCAAAGTGAAAGAATTCTAAAAAAAAAATATTTATGGAAAATAAAATAATAATTTAATAAAACTTTATAGATATTGGGGGAAAGTCACTTCTAGATTTAAACCAAGTTTTCTTAAACCAAGCTTTAGTTCTGGAATTTAAGCGTAACTTAGTCTTTTTAGCTGTGATTCTTTTTTTTTTAATTTGGACACTTAGGCCCTTACTTATTTTAAGCTAAACCAAATTTAAGTTCTGGAACTTAAGCCTAGCTTAGTCTTCTTTTTTTATTTAGACATTTAGGCCCTTACTTATTTTAAAATAGGCTTAAGTTTTTAGGCTAGACCTAAATCCAACTTAAGTTTGTCAAGTCAGGTTTAAGATGTCTTAAAACAGGCTTCAGTTTTATTTTATAACCTAGATCTAAGTTTTATAAATTAAAAATTGATTTACAAAACAATTCTTAAGGTTCTGTATGTCAGGGAATATTAAAATAAAATTCTAACCATATTCCAACACTAAAAGAAAGCAAAAAGAGAACACTAAAAATACCACCTTAAATCTTTCTTTCAGTGTGAATAACCTTTTCGTTTCTTAATTTCCCTAGAAAAAAATAATGTCAAAGGTCAAAGAAATTATTACATTACAAAACCATATGAATTTCTCCCTCAAATTTTCCTCTCACTCTGTATGGGGAAACCAACGGGGAAAACCTTCCTTATGGAAGTAATAAAGATGTCTTTTGCGTGAGAACTCATTGAGGCACAAAACCTCAATCATCGCGCTCATAAGTCAATTTGCTTTGGCGAAGGAGTATATTCAGCCCACAAAATTTGTTCCCCAAACCGTCCAACATCTGGAAATTGTCGTCACTTGAATAATTTATTAATTTCCAACTCGAAACCTCCAGCAACATTTCTCGATGTAAAGAGAGAAAAAATATTTCCGAGCAATGAGAGAGAAATTTTTATTGTGTAAACAAGAGCTGCACGATCATCACGTATAGTAGGTGAAATGATATGGTTATTTGAGTGTTTATAGCGGAAGTCTTGTATTTTATTGGGTACTTTACTTAAAGAGCCACTGCTTGCTTTTCATACCCGGGCGCACAGAGGGTTTCGCCCCCACGGAGGGCGGAGAAGAGGCAATGAACAGATGAGTGGGAGTATTATTCAGTAATTGTTCTCCTTGAATTTTCCTTTCACAAAAGAAAATTCTTTGAGAAATATTTGAAAAATTCTAATTTATTATCAAAATGAAAAAAAAATCTGTGAGAAAGTTTTCCCACCCTCTGTGTGCTTTTCCCGAAGGAGAAGAGAAAAAAGAGAAACCCCTGAAAGCTTTAGGCAGTGGAGACGCCGGGTGGTTGCCCCACCTGCCTTCCATTTTGCTTCTCCGGATGACTTTTTCTCGCCGTAAATCTCCTCATGGACTTTATGAGAATGCTGCTAATTTGTTTCCTGTCGCATTCGCGATAGCATTTCAGTTCGTTCTTTTTTTTCGGGGGGCCTCTTTGCCCCCCTTTTCCCAACAATTGGCGACTGAATGAGTTGGATGTTAAGAAGGAAAAAAAGTTGGGGCGACATGAAAATATCGCTACATGTTTCTCTGCGATTTCCTTCTCTCATATTTGTCCTATCTCACCTGGCCCCGAAGTACATTTGTTGTCCGCCAGCTTCTTTTTTCTTCCTGCGTGCACCAGGGATGGGGTACCTTTTGAATGAATGGCAAAAGAAATGAGACTTTAATGGCTTTTTGTCTGGTTTTGATGATTTAGCTGGAAAGCTTTGGAAAAGATTATTGTTTTGAGAAATTTTTGTTGAAAACATTTAAAGAAATTTTCTTAAATGTTGTATTCCTTGAATCCTAGGTTAGAATCTTCAGAAATCTAGTTCTTTGACAGGTGTAAAAGTTCAGAAATTTTTTTTAAATTCTTTTAAAAACTTTAAGCAAATTTTCTCAAGCATTTTCTTAATCCGAAATGAGACAATCTACAAGATATTCTTTAAAAATTATTCTCCGTAAGTGATGAAATTAAGCCCGCAAATGAGAGGTTGAGTTCTTTACCTTCCGCTCTGTATATATGATGGACAAAGGAGAAAGATATTGCTATATAGGTATGTTATGTATGCATTCTGGTTTTTTGAGGAGGCCCCAAAAGATGCGCACAAACGGAGACACTTAAGACGTTTGGTACCGAAAGTGAAACAGTATTTTATAAAACCACTTTATCTTGTTTAGGAATGATTTATGCAATTTGTATAGAGCGATAAATTAGCCGGTAAATAAGTAATTTTCAAATGATTAATGATCTTCCCGCTGTATTCTCTTATCGCAAAAGAAGACTCTTTTTTCCCAACTTCCAACCATTGGATGAGGAGAGACTGTGTGCCCATCAAAGGAGTTCGCTCCCAAGCACTTGAGGGCACTCCGCGTAGCCACCACGAATGAGCAGGAAGGGCGGGGAGGGCGATCATCTCGCGCATGATGCAATGATTAATTTTAATCAGCCAGAACACCACACTGTGAGAGATTGGCCGGGCAGAAATTTTGTATTCATCTCCATTTGGGCCCCCATGCGATCTCTTCTGCATAAAATACTGAACTTTAACAGTTACGGCATGAATTTTTAATCACTACCCAAACACTACCTGACTGACCTCAGGTGTGTGGAGGCACAAAAAACGAACCACAAGCTTAAATCAAAAAGTCACAGAATTTTTCGTCGAATGACTCTGTGGCCTGTCTTTGCAGTCCATGTTGTTTGTTGTACGTTTAAAAAAAGTAAAGAAAAATAAGCCAGCCAAACTATGTAGATTTTTGTGGAATTCAACACTTTTTTTTCCCAGCAATGGGCCCAACATAGAAATCAACATCACTTTTCATGAGGAAAACAGTCACGTTGCAGGTGATGAGGTCAAGGGAAGGCTTCGTTGTTTTTTTTTTTTACTCTGTGGCGACAATTCTAATAAAATGCTCTTAGTCATGTTTGGAGTTTACCGAATTTTTCTTTGGTATTTTAGAGGCCTACCAAGGGGTGTCAATTCCATGACTATGGTGTACAATATATAGCTCTAACGTTGCATTTAAAGTGTCGTATAGTCAGAGAAGGTTTTTATGTGTCTGAACAGCCTACCCAAGGAGCACGCCGGCGACTCTAGCCATTTTGGATAACCATACACCTATCCATATGGTGTCAACTCACGGAGTGTGCCACGACTGAAGTACAATTTCTAATATTTTGAAGAATTAAAAATATTTGGCAATTTTTTTTGATTAGTTTTAGTTAATATATGATGGAGCAGATGTATTCAGATTAAAATAATTCTAAATTATCTAAAATTAACAAAATCAGTCGTAATCAGTCTGCTCCACGCCTCAATTTTGGTGCCAACACAGAGTCGTGGCTACGCGTGAATTTTGGTTCCAACAAAAATTGGAGTTTACGCCTAAATTTTGGTGCCAACACAGAGTCGTGGCTACGCCTAAATTTTGGTACCAACACAGAGTCGTAGCTACGCCTCAATTTTGGTGCCAACACAGAGTCGTGGCTACGCGTGAATTTTGGATCCAAAAAATTTAGAGATTACGACTCAACGTTGGTTCCAAAATACAGGCGTTGCACGCGTGAATTTTGGTTTTAAGTTAATATCAGAACACGTGGTTTTAGAAATCATAAAATATTTAAATCATTTTCAGAATATTAATCCATAATTAATATTTTATTGATAGTTTTCTAAATTTATGTTAAAACTTTATCATATTCTGAATTTATAATGTGTTTTAAAATAATTTTGTATCATAACCTATTCTTGGATGTATCCGGGAAGATGTTCTCCGGACAAGCGATGAACTGTAAACAATCCAAAATCTTTGATAAATTACAATTTTCCGCAAAGGATAGGCAAAAGAAATTATTGAAACATATTCTAAGGATCATATTGAGTATCACTGAACATAATTTTATGCTCTTTTTGGTACAAAAATCGCTATTTATTAAGATTTTATTGAAATTAAATAATTTTGGAAGGATTGTTTATGTGATTCTGTCATTTTTTGGGTATGACCACCCTATTTTTAGAAAACATGATTCAAAATTTAACTAAAAAGCCACCCAAATAATATAATAAAGAATTATTAGTTTAAATGAAATATAAAAACTATTCTTTTAATACCAACATAAAAACACTATCGCATTTCGCAAAAATGTCATTATTAATTTCATGAATTTAATATAATCATTTGATTTGAATAATTAAAAAGTTTCCTAATATTAGGTACAAATATTTTTAATTATTTTTACCTACATAAGATTTAGTTAGCAAATGGGTCCTGTAATAAAAACTAGATATCTACCTGATTGTTCTTAGAATTCCATTGATAAAGTTTTAAAACATGTAATCCTTTTACAATATGAGAGATACTTTTTGGACTTTTCGAAGAATTAGCAATTAGCATTAGCATATTTTTCTTCTGAGGGAACAATAATGCAGCCCAAAGAAAAGACCTCCCAATTTCAGGTAGATTTTTAATAATTCTGAATTTTTTTTCAATTATCATTTTAAATGCTGAATACAAGATGTGTTTCCCAATGATTTCTTAGAGCAAATGCGTCAGCAACATAAAAAATGCTCTTATGTGCTGAAGAAAATTGTACTGAAATGCAAAGCTTTTCATGTATTCGACGAATGGTTGTCCTTTTGAGGTTATTTTCAGCTACACGTGGCATGGATATTTTATAAAAGTTTATTTATTGAAAACTAAAGCGATTTATGCCATTTTAATAAAGTTTCTAGCATAAGAAACATAATCCAATGTTGTATTAAATAAGCATAATGATGTGGGTATAATTTGAATTTTTTTAATTGTCTAATTTTTCAAAGAAATATTAATTTTTATGAAATGAGAAGGTCATTTATGACTCTTCTAATCTATATCCTATCTGAAAATCAATCTCGCATATGTTTGTCACGCGTGAAAACGCGTGAATTTTTCTTTGTGAATATTATTGCCAAGACGAGGTATTTTTGCCAAAGTACATCTCCATGAAATTTGGCCATTTACCTCCCGGTGAGGCAAAATAGAAAAGGGAACACTATTGTAAAAGGAGAGCATTAGGTAGAGAAAATAATGTGTTTGAGAGAAAGAAAGATAAGTGAGAGGGAAAGAGAAAAAAAATGTCAAAAATTTTGCCTACATGTAGGAGTTTTTTCAGTCGTGGCAGAGGCTGTTTCCAGACACCATACGGATATCCCTATGGTATTCCCTAATTTAGGCGTAAAATTTTACCTGCTATGGAGCCACGACCCGATTTTGGGTACCAAATTTTTCCCAATACCATCATATATGGTGCACCATACGGTGCCTGAGCGGGAATCCCGCGCGGAATACATTTTGGCCGAAATGGAATACGGCCGGGAACCGCCGTGCTCTTTGGGTAAAGTATTAAACAGTTCAAAGTTTTTCCTAAGAAGTCAAAAAAGTTATTTAATTGGTAAAAGATATGTACGTTAGAAAATTTGAAATAAAGTTTTTCAAATGCTTTTAAAATAGTCAAGCTTTAAAATTAACGTCAATCGCATAAATTGGCTCATTTTTTATAGTTTTTTCTGTCTAATTCAGACATAAATAAAACTTCTTTTTCTCTGAAAATTTTTTTTTCAATCTAGAACCATAATCAGAACAAATTCTAAAAATTTCGATAAATCTTAATTTTTGAAAATTATTTTCAAGACATGTAAATAATTCTTAATGTTCTAAGAATTATTTAACGGCAAAGATCTTCATTTTTAAATTTAAAAATGAAGATTTATCGCAATTATCATGAATTTTTTCTAATTATGGTTCTAGAAAGAATAAAATGATATATTTTTTTAAATTATTCATGTCTGAATCAGACTCAAAAACTGAAAAATATGAAAGAAAGTTTTCTTTCTTAAATATCCTTCAAAAAAATTAAATAAATTATAAATTATTTTTTGAAAATTTGGAAAAATTAAAAATTAAAAAATTTATTAGATTAAAAATTAAAAACTAAAAGATTTATTACAAAATGATTTTTCACCTGTAATTTATTTTAAACGAATCTCAGTCTTAAAAAATTTCTAAAAATAATTTTTCTTTTTAAATTAAATATTTTGAAAAATAAATCCTGCAGAAAATCATCAAAAACATTTTTTAGGAATATTTGAATAGAAATTTTTTGGCTCCCTTTTATATCTTGAAAATTAACGGCGTTGGTGTACCAATTCTTTGGCTGACTTCCCATCGCCTTGGGTGTCTCAAAAAACTGGTTTCTTTTCCTTTGAGGCCCCCAAAAGGGCATCCACGAAGTGTCTCGGTGAATTGTGTGAGGCGAGATGCGATTTGGGACTCTTTGGAATTCTAATGTGATTCCTCCTTGGTCATCGTGATTCGTCGGCGCTGTCTCTTCTCCCCGAAAAACACGGGCAACTTTTTGTCGTTGTTTTCTTACAACATCATGGGCTTGTTTCAAAATTTCACTTGAAATTTTTCTACCTCTAATTTTGGTCAGCACGTTGAAGAGAGAGAAAAAAAGCGAACCTAAAGGTGCCAAAGTTGCACAAAACATCATAAAGTCTCAGCTGTTTTTGGTTCTCCTCTGTTGGGAAAGAGGTGTTTGCAACAATAAACTTGAATGCCAATTGGCGCAATAAAAATTATTTCTTAAGAAGGGGGCTTCTGAATGAGACTCGATCTTCTTCTTTTTTTTTGAGGGTAGAATTCCACTCATTTTTTTTTTGCTTGAGAAAGAGAAATTCTTTCACCCTGAGGTCCATTTCTTTGGCATTTGAAGAGGCGCATCGAAATATGAAGCATACACATAAGTCATGCCAAGCGCAGTGTTTTGGCAACCATAAATTCAACCAACACACATCCTCTTCCTTCTGGCAATTGACATACAAAATATTCATTTTCTCCACCACCAGAAAACTTCATTTTTGCATGTTTTTTTTTGTGTTATCATGAACATATTTTTTATTGCTTCTTCTTTAACAAAAAAAACTCACCAAATTTTCCTGGAAATTTTCTTGTTGAGGAGTTTTTTTTTTGTAAAAGCCTCGCAAAACGACCCGAATCACGAGGAACAATGTCTCTCAATTGCTTCTCATGGAGACATGTCAGTAAATATTTATCCAAACACACCATCGGCAGACAAGTAAGTCATAAAAAAGAGCAACACTCCGAAGCAGCATGTTTTGCGAGGAGAGACCCCGCCAATAAAAGCATAAATCATATTTTGGTGCAAAAAGAAAAAAAAATTATTGTTGCAAAGAGAGGAATTTCTCAACAATGAATATTTTTGGGTGTACGAGGAGGTGGGTGCTTGCGTCACCGATTAATCAATATTCATCGCTTGAGATTGACGATGCATTGGGCGATGCAAAACACACACTGAATTGGCAATTTGCCTCCAAATTGAGCAGTGTTGTGTGGCACTGGGAAATGCAGATTGCGGGACATGCGAGGAGGTACCTTGTTGGGGTTAAGGTAAAGCCTTATGCGGGACAGAAGAATGAGCTATTTGCTCTGTGTTATTATTCCTTGTTATTCTTTTTATTTAAATTTAAATACAATCTATTTGTGAAAAAAAAATAATCCAAGAAAGTAAAGAATATTCTTTAAAAATTTTCCAAGATAAAACCTATAAATTATTCTAGAACTCTTTAAGAACCTAAAAAAAACTTAAGTGATATTTATGATTAAAAAGACATTTTTATTAACATCCAAAGAAGTTTTACAATTAGATTAAATTTCTAAAATCTTTTAGAACTTATTTTAATTCGTCATAAAAAATAAGAAACAAAGAAAAACAAAACTAAAGAAAAATTCTTCTCATGAATTAATCAATTATTTGTATGTTTCACATTGAATATTATAGATTTAAAAAAATAGAATTTAAAAGAAGAAGAATTTAACAGAAGAATAATCTAATAAATTAGGTAATGAAAATTAGGAATATTGGGCCTAATTCAGCTAATATCTAAGATAGTTTAAAAAAAAAGAATTAAAAAATACTGCTGGTTCTAGAATGAACTTAGACTTTTTAGAACGTTTTTAGATCATATGAATAAAAAAGGTTCTTTATAAAATCTAAAACTTTGAAAATACAGTTACATGTTTTCCTTCAAATTCTTCTAATTAATTTTCTAAAACTTTTTAGAATATATTTAAAAATTTTTGTTATTTTATTTTCTTGAGTTAATAAAACAAAGAATTTTTCTTTCGGTTTATTAAAAATACACTTGACCAAACCTTTAAATAAAAAAATCATAAGCTTTGAATTAATTTTGAAAATAAATAATAAAAAAAGCTTTCGCATCATTGCATATAGCTAGACGGTGAATGTAGTTGCAGTGTATGATGTGAATTTTTCATCAACCCAAAATAGAGCTTAGAAAGCTGTAAAAGAATCAACACGGCGCATTTTCGAAGCGGCGTATGTTTGTGTGTGGAATTTTATCAGAAATTTCACTCTCGAGGGAAAAGCCCACAAATTTCCCTCATGTCAGATGCATCAGAAAACCCATATAGTACGCTACATAGTCAAGCTATTAATAGGTAAAAGAGCCTCAAATGTGAGGTGAAAAACCCGCCACGTGAGAGGTGATTTTCCGGGGCAATATGTGGTGGATGATATGCGGATGTTTTGGCACCCTCTCTCTCCCTCTTGAAAGTCCCTAGAGTGGGAGGGTGTCATAAATAGCGACCTTGAGTCGTTAAAAAAGCAATAAATTTATCATTTATTATTGGTTTTGCCTATAAAGTCCCTGGCACGTGACTTCAACGGGTATCCCGCAATACAGACTTCTTGTGCCGAGACACGTCGTGGCGTTTTGGTTGCAGTTGGGAAACCCACAAGTGGAGATTTTTCGAATTTACGATTTGTTTTGATGTCTTTACGATTATGGGCCGTTTACACTACATAAAATAACATAAAATTTGCCATAAAATAAACTCCGGTTCTCTCGTTTCACTCTCGTTCGCCCAACCCGTGTGTGTTTACGATGACGACGATGGTGGCATCTCTTGCTAGCTCTCTGGGCTTTCCCTGTGGGTGGGAATGAGATGGGAAAACTCAAAGTGAGTGTCTCAATACATTTTATTTTCTTCTTTTTTGGTGTGATTCCACATTCTACTACGGGGGATTCCTTTATTGCCATTCCAAAATCCCAATGAATTCTCTTCAATTCCTTGCTTTTACTTTTACAAAATAAACTGGGAAGAGCGACAATTTTCAGCTTCCCAACTTCCTCGCTTTTCTTCCGCAACAACTCTCTTTTCATCTAAGGTAATAATGAGGAGAGTTTTATGGTTAAAGTCCAGGAAATTATTGAATTGATTTTTAATTCCTTTTCCCTTCAAATTTTTCTGGGTAAAAATTCGATATACTGACACACAATAAATTTCCCATTGAGATGAATTTTCCATTTCCATCGAGCTTTCAGGTTTTTTCCCTTGCTATTTCATCGTTATGCAGCGATGGAAGCGCTCAATCCGCGAGAGTTCATTGGCGTTCGAGGTCTTTTTTGTTGTTCCCAAAATGCAGCCGCAGGAGCACCATAAAATTGCACGAAAAAACCCCCGGCCGCCAAACAACTTTCCATGGAAATTGTCGCAAGTTGAGCTTTTTCCCAAAGCTCATACCCACCCAGATGATTTATGGGCGAGAAACAATATTTGAGGAGCCAATCGCAAAATATTGGAGCCCGTGCCTCTCTTTTTTCGAGCATCCTAACCACCCGGAAAAAATCTCGTTAGGCTTTTGGGAGAGAGATTTATAGCGTAAATGATCCATCTATGTTCGATAGTGGGATAAATTGTTTGCCTACAGGATGGCTTTCCTTTATTTTCAATCAAAAACATTCCCCTCCCACCCATTTTGACACAATTCCGCGACGCATCTAGTGAAAAATCTAAAGCTCTCTCTTTTTTTGAATGAGAGCTTTTTAAAGCTATATAATCGCTTCAATCAAGCAATTTTTTTGCACATGGCTTTGAAGGTAATAATTTACACAAGTACAAGTCAATTATCGCGACAGTTGCGATGAAATATTTATCATAGAGACTTCCAAGTGATTCACAAGATGCCAACATGACCGATAAATCACCTTTAAACTAATTGAATTAACGCGCATCCATAAGGGACTTGTGTGTGCCAATTCCTCATCAAGCTATTTCTGTGTTGCATCGAGAAGAACGCGTGGATTGTGAAGATTTTGATGACATTCATGAGATTTTGAAGGATTTGTTCCAATTTATACTAATTGCACATAGTTAGGAATGCAGTGTGCACGCAAATTGGCGGCTAGAGTGGAAATAATTTTGGTTTAGAGAAGGTTTTTTCGGGGAGAATAAATACGTTTTTCTTATGGCAAAAATTGTGAAGGAAAACCTCATCCAATTAGCAAAATATTGTCGAGATATGACAACCACCAGGGCATGAATTCCCTACGAGTGAAAAACTCCCGTGATAAACTCCCGAAGGCTTTTGTGCTTTAAAAAAAAACGTGAAATCCGGGAAAATCTTATGGGTGTTTATCACGGGTGCATTCTTTTTTTTCTTAAAGAATTAAGCTCCCGTGAAGTTTTCCTTACTTTTCTTGACAAAAGCCTTCGGGAGTTTATCATGGGAAATTTTCACTCCTAGAGAATACAGCCTCAAGCAGCTCCATTGCACGGAAATAAAATATGCTTTAGATATTGTTTTGAATGGAGGCGCCTGATATTAGCATAATTTTTTCTTCTATTTAGGCTTTCATCAATGAATTCATTTGCATAAAAATTGATACAATAATACTAAATAGCATAAAATGAGATAAAAATCATATTTATCAACAATACACCGTTGTGCAACATATTCTCGTATTCTAATCGCTCTTTTGTGTGGAATTTCAATTAATTCTCCCCCCGAAAATTACTCACAAATAAACTCTGCATATTAGTTTCCTCATCAGTGGGTGTGTGAAGTAGATGGAGGCGCCTGGTGGAAAATCTCAAACTTCACATTTAGGAGGAGATTTATTCCGTATAAATATATAGGAAGTGTGCTTTCAAACTACAATAATTCTGCCGACTCATCCGGAATTGTGTGTGTGCGGAGTTATTCGGGCTTGAAATATGAATTTGAAAATCATCTCGCTAACAACAATACATCATATTGGGTGAGGAACTTCATAACAAGCAACCGCAGTGTATATTTTCCCGGCATTTTAACCACCATCCACCCACCCAAACAGCAAATTTTCGTCAACATTTCGGAGGGGTACAAACCTCTCTTCTCTCTGGAATAAATTACTTGTCATGGAGTCGTATATTTTCATAAAATTGCAGGGGATATTTAGACTGAAAAGGAGTTAATTAGAAGCCCTTACGCAATGAGAATTTTTCCTTATTTTTTGGTTATTGTAAATTTATCGAATTTTTGCTAATTATTTTATTAGAATAATTAATTCTTTTCTTAAATTCTTGATTTAGAACAAAAATTATTGAGAAGCCTGAAAATTTATTTAAAATTATGTGATTAAGTGTTCTCCAAAGATTCTTAAATATAAATTTTAATCTCTTGAAATGTTTTATCATGAGAGTTTTTCTAATTAAAAAAACTCTTGAATAAAAATAGAAAATAGAACTATATATGAAAAATTTTAAAAAGAAGATTTTTAAAATAAAAACTTTAAATTTTGGAAAAAGAACGTCAATTTTTTGGGAAGGAAGTGTCAAACGGTAAAAATATCCCAAACTTTGAATAAGAAATGTGAAACATTAAAAAACAATCGTGAAATTTTAGAAAAATAACTTTAAATGTTTCAAAGAAAAAAACGTCAAACGTTAGCATAAATATTAAACATTAGAATCAACTTAAAATATAAAAAAAACGTTTTTAGAATTAAATGTCCCTCGTTAAAAAATGTTACACAGGATCTCAAAAGTTCCTAATTAGAATATAAAATTCTTCTCTAATGTTTAATTATCTCAATCTTCATACTTTTCGACTTTTAAGTTGTTCTTTTCAATTCATTTTTATCCTTTTTTTGATAATTTTTTTTTCAAAAACCACCCCCAAGAAAAAAAATTCCTACTACGCCCCTGGTACAAATATGATTTACCGCATAGATCCCAAAATTTTGGCCACAGTGTGTAAAGCACTGCGAATAGCAAAATCATCAAGGCTGCGTTCTATATAGCAGCGGGCCTACAACCTCCTTTTCCCACTCATTGGCAACATATGCGGATTCCTCACAACACAGAGAATGAACTTATGAATAATAAATGAATAAATTCAAATTATTCTCACCACATAATTTTGTAATTCAAATAACAAATATCCGTCTTTTCTCTCTCTTTATTTTTTGTTCCTCCCGAGAGAGTGTGGTGGATGCTGTGTGAGATGAAAATTGAGCTGCTGATGCTCAACAATGGCAATCATGAGGGCCTATTCCCCCTTTTTTGGTTATTTTGGGTGGAACAAAACACGGAGGCGGCTGAAGTGTGATGTTCACAAGTTTTTAATTTGAACTGACGATAAATTTTGAAAATAATGCCAACCAATTTACATCTTTATTGCACAAAGGAGAGATTTAGGACTCTTCTGAGTATATATTTTCTGTTTTCTCTACTTCCTAACTCTATGCCTTTCCTGCTGCTGATTCTTTAGAGGGGGAGCAGGGAGTATTATATAGTTAAGCGCGCCCTACTTGCTGCCTCTTTTTTTTCCCAAAACAGCAAAAAAAAGAGAACCCACCCCTGTTGTTGCTTTGAGAGAAATTACTTTTATTGCTGAAAAATCTGTTATGTGTGCTATTTCTCAATTAAAATTCATTCCAGACAGACATTTGTAATTATTTTCATAATCATTTCATGCCGCAGAAATTATTCCGCTTGCTCTTTTTTTTTCATATACATACATACAGCATCCCCAAAAGCTTCAATGTGGGGAAGCTCCAAGAGTGGACGTAGCGAGGGGCGGAGTGGGGGTGGAATTGTACAAAATTAATGCCCAAAAATTAAAACACTCTTACTACATGATTTTTTGCAGCCGGTTGCGTGTTTTTTTCCAACATTGGGGCTTTTTTTTTGGATAAATATTTTTAATGTGACTTCCTGTATAATTTATGCCACTCAAAGCCCTACCGCCTGCGGCCAGCATTATTTACTCACCCGATTACCTCATCGCGGGGGGAAGTTAGCCAGCACAGTGGTGAGGGGGAAATTGAATCCAATCAATGGATTAATCTTCGATTTCTCGAACCACGAAGGGGTGTGTCAGCAATTAGAATATCGCAATTTTTCGCCTCAATTTCCAATCCTTTCCTTCCCCGCATCCTTCCTCCATTCTGGCTGTGTGTGCGGCACCCCCCCCCCCACGCAATTGAAACTGAAGTGGGTGGTTGGACAAGGGCTCTCCTCCACCAACCCTTTGGCGTCTGTGTCATGCAAAAAAAATGTCAATGCTCAAATGCAGCACAGAGTAATGCAACAGCGAAAAAAACCTGACCATGCTCTCATCTATAAATTACGATTTCAATTTTTAATTCAATATTATTGTGTGTTGGTGGTTCGTTTTTTTTTCCACCACCCCCACACCCACACAGTGCTGAAAAAAAGCTCCCGCACGGCAAACAGGGCATGGAATAACAAATGAAAAACACAATTTAAAATAGCCGCAATGTTAATGTATCCACTTCTGGGCATCTGACAAGCACTTGAACATTTTCGGGTGGTGCCTTCATTCATATTTCATGTCGTCACCAAATTAGAATTACAATTTAAAATTACATCCTCTAATTTTTAACAACAACCCCTTCTTCACTGGTTTATGTTTATTTTTTTATTACTCCACGATGTGATGATGATGGAAGTACCTACCCACGGAATTAAGGGTGCTACACTACGGGGTGGGAGAGACGCAAAAAGGGTTGCAAACGCGGGGGCTTGTTGTTGCAAAAATAATGCCATGAAACACAGGGTGGTGGATTATACTACCTAGTAATATTTTTTCTTAAAACAATTTTCGTAAGAATTTTCTCTAAAGCTTTGCTTTGCAAGAATGTTTGCTAATTAAGGTATTTGTTTGTTTAAAACATCCTAAAGAAATAAATATTTTAGTTAAAATCACTTGTTTCTAGACTAAAAATTACATGAAGAAAATTTTGAAACGAAGATTTGCCAACGTTAGAAAGAATATGTCAAAATATTGCATTAAATGTCAAATTAAAAAGAAAAAGTGAAGTCAAACCCTAGATTTTATTTGTCTGATAAAGAACTTGAATAAAATGTCAAAAAAACAAGAGAGAAAAATCAAACAATAGAATAAATATCAGACATTGATTCAAACGTCAAACGTTAGAATAAATGTCAGACAAATGACAAAAAATCTCAAACATTTGAAAAATTCTTTGAAGAAAGAATCACAGCTAAAAAATAGCTTTAAATGATTTAAAACGTCAAACATTATTGCAGAATAAACCAGTCAATTCAATAATTTTTTCTCAAAATTAATTTAAAAAAAAAATAAAGAAGACTTTCTGCTCACCCTGTGAGTTCTCTAAAAATTTTTCAGTATGTTCCTCAACGAACTTCCGTCGCAAAGTCCCTTTAATTTTCCCCACCAAAGGTGCCAAAAGCTCTGTGCACACATGTTTTTTTGCTGCCACCCTCGCTTGGCCGACAAAGCACAGAGGTGCGACAAAAAGCTCACTCTTCACGTGAAAAATGGCCGACATTTCTCCAAGCTAAATAAGTTAAATTATGTTTGTTCTAATCCTTTTAATTTTCTCCCAGCAACAGAATAAGATGAAAAAAATGTTCCAATTTCATCTTGACCAAATATTTAAGGAGCTTTTAATTTCTTCAGCCTCTGGAGTTTGAGAGAATTTTCACCCTCATTTTATTTATTCTGTGTGTCTCCTTGCGCATTCGCACATCCCTCTTGATAGGATGATTTAGTTCCTTGAATGGGTGGCCCGGAGAGATGCGAATAAATTGCCAAGAAGGGGGATATTGAATGAAGAGCTTTAATTCCACCCCCACACACACCAATTTACGCAATTTTCCACCTTCTTGGTCTTCTTGAGAGGTACATACAGTGTCGAGAAAAATAATAGGACCACCAATATAGGTTTTAAATGTACCCTTGACTTCAATCGCCAATATCTCAGGCTGTGGGGAACAGATTTTGAAAAGTGGCATAGATTCGGAAAGCTACATTCATCCCCTTTCCAACGATGGTAGATTTTCGAAAATCGGCCCATCCGTTAAATTTTGGTAGATGATTGAACAGAAAGTGGCATTTTTTGTATGGGTCTACCTGAACGATTGTCAAAAATCAGCCCCTCAACAGTACTCTGCGTTGATACTCACGAAACATTCAGACTCCTCTCAACTTTTAGTCCACCTTCCTCAGCTTCAATAAAAAGCATTTCGATAAGACTCTCGCTCAAAATTTAAGCAGAAAATGCCTCCAAATGTTCAATACTCAAATTACTTCTTGCAAGAAATTATCAAGTGATTTACATTTGTCTTGTGAGAAATTTATCGCCACGGCATGTTTCTCTGCTCGAAAATTCTCATTAATAACAAAATATGAGGATACTGTATCACATTCCCCGAGTAAAGCATTAAAAAGTGATTAATTTTCACCATTTCCCAACATAAAACACTCAAGGAAAAATTATATTGAAGCATAAGAACAGGCCTTTGAGTTGCTTATAAAATTAATATTCTGGCTTTAGGATTTTTTTCGACTGTTTTTTTCCTCTAACTAAAAGTTAATTTTTTTAAAGACTAATAAATGATTTTTATGCTCAAATATGTGTAAGAGGGTGGAAAATTGCATGAATTTGAAGCTCTTTTATTTTACTTTAAATGCTCCAAGGCTTTAAACGTTTAATCTGGGAAGTTTTCCATGGAAGAAATCTCCATAAAAGAGCCAGAGCTCTAAGCTGAGTGATTTTTAAGCGGCGAGTTATGGGTTTTCCTTTCTTTTTTATACTTTTAACTGTTAATTAATTTAGAGAATATGAAGGAAATCTAAATAAATATTCTTTCTCAAAAAATGTGAAGAATTTGTTCCTTACAGAGCCCTAAGCTGAGTGATTTTTAGGTGGAGAATAATGAGATTTTCTTTTTGTTTAACACTTGGAGGACAAAACTGACAATCGCTGCCAATTATACATATTTTTTTAAACCGCCATAGATTAAAATCTATCTAATTTATCTTGATAAATTTTACATCTATTTGTAGAAAGAAAAACGTTTTCTTTATAATAGAAAATTAAGCTCAAAATTTTAGGTTAGAAATTCGTGTCCTCCTGTGTTAATTTTTTTAGCTACTCGTTCATTAATCAAATCAATAAAGAATAATAAAACAGAATTAATTACAAATTCTTTCTCATAAAATCCCTTAAGAATTTTTTCCCTAAAACAAAAGAAAAGTATTAAAAAACTCTCAAAACTCTTTAAAGAATATTTTTCAAGCCTCCTATCAATCTGTCGTCGTGAAGCCTACCTTCAGCTTGGGGCGTTCTTCTGGAAAATTCACAGCAAAAAGTCAAGGGATGAAATGCTAATTTCCTCAGGGTATTCCTTCCCTTCCAACACCCTCGAATACAATTCGTCGCTGCGGGATATTTCTGGGTGAATTTAGGACGTGCGAGGGACTCCCCTTGATGTTTTGGCGACTGTCACCAATGTCGACGTTTGTCCAAACGCGCGCAATTTTCCTGGAGATGTTCCAACTTAAGATGAATCCCCTCCACCCCCGGACTGGATGTTTTTTTTCTACATCAACATTCGTTGTTGCTCCAAAGCGTCTCTTCGTTATTATTTATTGCAACATAGAATTGGTTTTAAAATATATCCCCCGTTTGGGGCCTCTTTTTTCCGCGTGCGCGTCTGAATTATGTTGCAAGAATGTGTGAAGTCGGATGTGAATTTATTGGTGGGTATGGCGTAGAGCACCCTCAATATGGCTATATGGGCTTGAAGATGATTCCTCATTTGAGAGACAATATCGTCGCCAAGGAGTCCTCCCCGTACATATAGCCAGCATGGAGTCATATTTTCGTGTGTATGTTTGTGTATTAACTTACGCCTGATGGAATCTGATGCTGCTTCTCTCCAGCAGCCAGTTTGAAAGGATTAATTACATCATTAGGGCACACCATGGGCTGTGTGAAAGATACATCTGACTAATTAGCTACAGCAATCTCCTTGTTGGCAAAATGGATCGTGTGGCAAGAACGAGGCGAGTTCTCTTTCCTCAAAACAACCACAATTTCATAAGCCGTGGCGAAATTTATTAGTGCAAGAGGAACTTTTCTTGCAAAAAAAGAAAGAACAATGAAGACACTGGACTACGTTCTTCACGCGCTTCATTGGAGTTTTTCTTTTATTTATTTTTTGTTTATTAACGTGACAGATATTCGCGTGGGCGTCAGTGTTTTATTTGCAAATGATTCAATGTTTTCCTTGATTTTTTTTTGGCAAATGTGGCGTGTCTAGAGAATTCTTGCGGAATTAAAAAAAAACTGCTCAAAGAATATAAAATTTTCTTAACAGAATATAAGAATTTGCTGACAGAATAAAATTATTTTCTAACAGAAAGTAATTAACTTAAAAAATATTTGCTGACGAAAACAAATCAATTTTATTGAGAGAATAAAACAATTATGCTCACAGAATACTAAGACTTTCTGACAGAATAAAATAATGCAACTGACAGAACATAACAAATTGAAAATACAACAAATAAATTTTGCTGATAGAATACTAAAATTTGCTGATATAAAAACAATTGTGCTGACAGAATAAATAAATTTTCTGTAAAAATAAAGTAAAAAAAAATCTCACAGAATACAAAAACTTGCTTACAGAATAATTTCTTAACAGAACAAATAACTTGCTAGCCGAATACAAAATTATTCCTTCGAATTAGAAATAAGTCAAATCATCCCATTATTATAAAACTCTTAACATTTTGATAAAAATGGAGACGCCTGGTTAGATAAAATAAAATTCTAACCAGGCGCCTCCATTTCATTTTTATCCCAAAAGAATTTCCTCAGATAAGTTGCATATTTTAAGTATAATTGACATAAAATTCCCTCTGGATTTTGCTGAATCACATAAAAGTCACATGAAACTGATTAAAAGTTTGAAAAAGCCCTCACTAGTGTGCGGATGAAGTCAGGATGAACAGGACCTTCATGAAAACCACTGAAAAGTGAAATTTAATCACGGTGATTAGATCGAGTTTCTAGTGAAATTAATTAACTAAAAGTATCTCTCCTCAGTCTCCCACATCACACATTTAACCGAAAAGAGGTGTCTTTTTCAAGCCACCACCATCACCATCCCCCTTTGGGAAGGATGGGTCTCTCTCTTTTGTTGAAGTTTGCACAACTTAAACCACAAGAGTTTGTGCAATGTTTAAAGGAGGTGGTTGGGGTGGCTTTAACTTACCACATACATTGTGCACTCGGGAGTATATTTATTTTGCCAAGAGTGTCCATATATGAATAAATTTCGGTTGGCTGAGACACAACAAGAAACTTGTCATCATTAGATGTGCTGAAGAAAGTCCCATTTATTCTGCACCATGCAATTTATATGTATATACACGGTAGAGAAGTTTGTCTGCCCCATACTTAATCAAAATTTAATGTTTCGGGTAATTGTGTAAATAATTAAAGGCTAAGAGATATTCTTCGTGGTTTGGGGGCAAAATTTCCCATGGGGGCTTCCTCCGTAGCCGAAAGCTTCCATGGTCAGAGGAAGAAGAGACGGCGAAGGAGTAAGAGAGAAAAAATGACCAAAGTTTTTATTTCTTTTATTGCGGTCCTTGTGAAGTATCTCCTTGTGGAATCATCCTCTCCCCTCTCTCGCATTTCAACCCAAAAGGCGAAGAAAGGCCATTCATCATTGAAGGGCTTCGCTTTTCCTTTTTCGGCGTCCAACAAAACTTGCGGATTGAATGCTTTTCAATCGAACAACGACGAAGGATATACAAAAAGTTTCTCCCTGTATTATGTACTATTCTCTCTCACACACAAAATAAGCACAAAAGCTTCAATCTTCAAACTCGAGGAAAATAACGAATGACAAAAGTTTCCCAATAGATTTCCCCGCAGTACCCTGCAACCCCTTCTTGGGGAGACACTGTGGCACTTTGAGAGCTTTTCTCCTATGGCCTCTGCGGGTGATTTTTCCAACCGGATTCCACCACGTTTGGAAAATTCAATTGATTCCCTTCTCAATCCTCCCGCCTCTGTGGAAAAAGACATTTTCCCACCAACCTTCATGTCTCACGGGAAAAGCCACACACACACAGAGATGGAATTGCAGGTGCATTTAAGAAAATTCAGCAGAAATATCTGTCCATTCGTGGAAAGGGATCTATGCGAGGGGGCTGGGGGGGGGCTACAGCAGGGGGTTTGGAATATTTCTGCCACGGCAAAACCACAATGTGTTCCCCAAACCGATATCCGAAATCCGAGATTCGAATCTTATATCTAAATCTGGCTTAAACCACGCTCAACCATTATTTATCTGGGATTCACTGTAATCTCCACAAAAACCCACCCACACCCCCCTTCGCGTACAAATCCCACTCGGGCGTTGCAGAAATGTTGTTCAAGGGTGGGTAGTGAATTTTCTTCCCATACTTTGTATACCCACCTCGATGCTTCTGTGTGAATGAGATAGAGGATGCAAAAGAGAAAATATACTTAATTCATATGTTGATTTATGGGAATCAAAATTTTAACTTTTCTCGCACACCACTGGGATCCGGGGCTTAACGGGGGTGGTGGGTGGATAAAAAGGACACTCTGTGTGTCGGATGGGATTAATGATGGAAATTTTCAAGTGAGAAATGCGTGAAAGAGTTATGGGCAGGAAAAACTTTCAAATGGCCTTTTTCGCGTGAAAATTTAAGAGTTTTCACCTTTAATTTCTTCTTTTTTAGGTACTTCTAGCTGTCATTTTTTTTTAATTGTTATTTTAAAGGGTTCTGAATTTGTTCTAGCACACGGGACGTTGAAGAAACTCCGGAAAAATATTTTTAAAAATTTCAATAGAGGAAAAGCGTAAAAATTCGATTTAATTTTATTTTACGAGTAAAGTCGCAATTTTCCGCATTCCAGAATGGTTCTAGAAATCTAATTGGCGACTAAGAAAATTCTTTAAACCTCTCATAAGCTTTATTAATAAACTCTATTGGAAAATGCAGAACAAATATTTTTTTTTATAAAATTTCCTTTTTTTTAAGAATTAATTTCATTACATTGTGAATAACTCTTTTAAGATTTATACAGGAAAATTTACTTATAAATTATTCATGCCTGGAAAATTGAGATTTTTCTTATTCCAAAATAGTTCTAAAAATTGAATTATTGACTAAGAAAATTCTTTAAACCTTTCAAGGAACTTATTTAATGAAATTTATTGGAAAATGCGGAAAAATTAAATTCTGTAAAGATTTTTTTCCATTTTTAATTGCTTTTTTTTGTGTTGTGAATTACGTTTTAGAGTGTACAGTAAAATTCACTTAGAAATTAATTATACGGGGAAAATCGCATTTTTGTCTAATTCCAGGATGGTTTTATAAATCGAATTTTTGCATAAGAAAATTCTTTAAGCCTCTCTCTATTCTATGTAAAGGTTTTATTATCAAAACTCCCAGGAAAATGCGGAAAAACTTTTTTTTTGTACTAAAATTTTTTCACTTCTTACTTTGTTCTTTTCATTATTGTGAATTTCCCTTTATGGTTTGCAGCTAAAATTCACATCGAATATGTAGAATTTTCAATACATTTTCAGACGTTATTTTTGTTTTCCCAAAATTGCATTTTCCTAAACATTCATTGCAAGGAAACTTCTTAGGGAATTTCTAGAACAAATGCAATAAAGTTCTTTCTCTTCAAATTAAAATTTAATAATAATAATAATAATTTAATAATATTTAAGCTTTTTTGCTTGTCCCCATGCCTCAAGTTAAACCCGATGGGTATATCCATGGGGTTTAGGGATTGGGAAATAAATCAGGAGGAAAATGTTGAATGATGGGCATACGAATATGCAACCACATCATTAAATTCTCATCAATGCTAGAAGCAATAATTCATCGATTTGTGACGCTGTGAGGCGTTGTCGTGGTTGCAGGGTACCACACACTGCTCTCAAAAAAATTCACCCTCAAAATTTACATTCACTTTCACGGCTATTTAATTCTTCTTCTTCTTCTCTTGAAAATAGAATAGAAAATACAATTAAAAAATCTTCTAAAAAATTCAGGTATTTTGACATGAGAAAGAGGGTTGAAAAAAGCTTAGATGAGTGGAAAAATTGATTTATGGTACGAACGTGTTAAACAAAAAATTAACAATTTGAAAGAAATACAAAATATAACGCATTGTCGGCTGGAGAAATGCACGTCTATGTACCTTCTTTTCAACACAATCAACTCTCTTTTTCAAAACCAATTCACAGTGTGGCCGGTAAAAAAAATGTGAGCAACCCCATTTCACCATTTATTAAAAATTATCATAAATAAATCAGTGAAAAGCATTCATAATGGGAGCTGTGATGTTGCGACAAAGAGTGAGAATTGTGTGTTGCATTTGTTGAAATAAAAAAAGACATACAGACACCAAGAGATCGCGTCCATTGTTCACCCGAGGCTTTTGTATCAAAAAGTTCGAAAAAGGCGAAACATTTTCAGGGTGGTACAAAGGGGTGGGTGGAATGAAAAACGTGCGGGAAAACTTATTTTTCACCTCCACACGAGGATCTAGAAAGAGGACAATGCATTTAATTGTTTTATGCGGACGCAAATTTGCATGAATTGTGCATGGAGAAAATATCCGGGATTTCTTTTCTTTCCCACCCAAAAGCTCAGCTAAAGCTCTCGAGAAAGTTTCTCTCATTTTCAGCAAAACGACGGGGGTGGGTTTTGAATTAATTTTTATTGGTACATCCCTTCGTGATTATTCATCAGCATTTGAGGATTATGAAGGATCTTCTCTCCTCATTTTCCACCCTGCATTCTTCATGGTGAATCCCCAAAGGAATTTTTCATCACACTCAGAGAAATTGTTTTAAATTAAACACTTAAAAGAACTTTTTTTTGTTGAATTTTTATTAATTTTATTAAATCGAAAAATATTTTATTTTAAAATCTTTCCGTTTTTATGAAATTTTCAAAGAAAAAGTCAATCATAACGCGTCCAGTTATTAGAGTTGGTATACCACAACGCGAATGGGTCAGTCTATGCATTGTAATTTAATTTGTGAGTAGTATTAGTAGGCAAAGTCTATTTTTTGTAAAATTTAGCAATTTGACGGATTAAAATGCTTATATCTTAAGTTCTATTAGACCTACAGAAATTTCTTGACTAGTTATGGAAAGCTATTAAAATAAGCTATAATCTGATGTATATTGCGATACATTTCAAGGTCACCTCCAGAACACAAAATGGCGGATTTTTGTTCTACGAAAACAGTTTTTTGCACTTTTTGTCCACAAGGAATGGTTCTAGAGGTTTCTGATGTTTCGGAAAGTTATAGAATTTTGCAAAACCTTTAATTTGATACCAAATTGAGCAAAATCGGACAGACCGTTCAAGAGATATGGCTCTTAGAACTTTTCAAATTCAAGAATTTTTCAAATGGCTATATCTTCTAAACGGAGACATAGATTTTCTTCATTTTCGGACTGATGATAGATATTGAGTCAGGCTACAACATATCAAAATTTAAAGGAAATCTATAACAGATGTTCGGAGATATTGCCCCTTATAGTTAGGCAATTTTTGTTTTCGATTTTAGCGCCTCTTGCGGATGTTTTTGAAACTTGGAATGTTCTAGACTGTTGTAGGGCTTCTCAATACCTTTCATTTGATACCAAGATGGTCAAAATCGGTCAAGCCGTTCTCGAGTTATATTGAAAAAACACTTTTTGCTTTAGGCCGCCATATTTGCTAAACCGCTTGACCGATTTTCAAGTATGATTTGTTGATGAAAACATCTCACTGAGCACTACAACATACTAAAATTTCAGACCTCTAACTATAAGGAAAGTGGTTCACGGTATTTCAAAATGGCGGACGGCGGCCATTTTGAATTTTGAAAATGTGAAAAAATGAAATTTTACACCCACATTTCTATAGAAAACTTCAAACCGGAAGTCTCTATCTGTTACCGTTCTTAAGATAGAAGGCAAAGTTTGGGCGACCGACAGGACGGCCGGCAGGACGGCCGGCCGGCCGGATCAAAAATTTTCCACCACCATTTTCGTAATGTGGGAAGTCTAAAACTTGCTCATACCAAGTTTGAGCCCGATCTGAGGTGGTCGGTTTTTCCGATGATTACAATACTTGGTATGCCACGATTGTGGTATACCAACTAATTCTCAAATAACTTTTTTTCATCACCCCCTAATTTTTTCTCCGAGTGTAGGAGGTACAAATGTTCATGAGGGGTGTTTCGGTGGATGTTTAAAATTAGCAACCCTCACATCATAAATTATGCATCAAATTCTCCACAGACGAGAGACACTTGGAACCTTTTTTTTACGTGGAAAGAGAGAGCCAACATGGAGGGTTCTGATGAGGCACGTTCCACCTCCGCAAATGGGGGTGGTTCTCTGTGTTGTATTTTTTTAACCATGGAGGGGTGTAAAAAATTCACGATAAAAATGACGAATGACTTTATAAATCTTCTTAGAGAGGGGCTGTATATTCCGAAACACTCGCATCCGACATTTTTTTGCACCATGTCCTGAGGACGCCCAAATTGCTTTCTTAAAAATTCAACCCCCTCCCATCCCGGAACTCCTGAGCTTGTGCGGGTGGTGTTGGGGGGAAATGTGAGAGAAATTCTTTTTCATCTTCCGCGGGGGGTGAAGCGATGGTTAATGTATTTTTTATCTCACTCACCCCCAGCCGTTCAAATCATCCATTATGCCAGTTAAAATTGCATTAAAATCTTTGAAATTTGCGGTGGTGTGGAAAAAATTTCGCACCATTCTGTTTGTTGGGGTATTTTCCCTTTTCTCTCACCTCCTCCCTCTCAGTCTGTGGTCTTCCGCAGATTAGTATCCCGGCAAAATTAAAGCAAAAAAAACGGAGATTGAGGCACCCCCATATATATCATTTCCACGCGCGCGTGAGATTTCTCATTTTAGGAGCAAAATAGAATTTTCAGCACCTTACACTTTGCAGGAAATTAATTCATATATCTATAGGTGGGGGGCAGCTTCCGTGTTTTGCGGCCTTCTCAAAAGGAGCGTACACAAATAAATAATAAATTTAGTTACTGTGAGAGAAATATAATCCAATGCCGTAAATCACGGAGAAATTTTCCGGCAAGAGCTTCTAAAGTAAAATTGCAAAATGCGCACAAACAAGAGGTGAAAAAGATGTGCCATCCGCTTTGAGCTCTATTCCCAATTAAATTGCCATAAAATTAGGCTCACAAAGAGGCTCTGAGAGCATCCATCATTTCTTCATACACACACATTCCACCTCCCGTAAGAGGCAAAGCTAATAAATTAGCTCTGGGTACAGGAGCACCCCTTTTGGCCCCACATCCATAAAATTTTCACACATGGTTTCCCTTCAATTTCACATTATATCGCATATAAATGCACACCACTCCGACTGGATTGCTGGCAAAAATCAGTTTTGCATTTTGATAAATGGCCAGCAGATGTGTTGGCGCGCCTTTTTCCAATGTTTCACCTCCTTTTGACACTCAGCCCCTGATTAATTAATTTGAGGAAAATTCTGCAGTGAAAGTTAATCAAAATTTTGATGTGATTGAAGTTCAAGCCAAGAGAAATATTTATTTCATTTCAAAATTTTCCCCGGAAGAAAATTCACCCGAGAATGGTTTTTTTCTTGCACATCTTTAGCACAACATCTAATGGCTAAACTCATCAATGGAACCCACTCTTGTGCATGAAAGAACCAACGAAAAAAAAGGAATAAGAAAGTCCCAAAAGCATAAGAGTTATTCTGTGTGGAGGGGTGCAAAAGATGGATTACAAATAAGGGTCCGGACACCATCTGTGGCCACCCCTGCCGTACCCTAAATAGTCCCTTAGAATTTCCTCACCGTCAGGAGAAATCCCCTCCTCGTACTCTATGTGAGAAATATCGCATCTGCACGCTCTTTGCGGCCCAAGGAACACACCAGCATGAGATTGTATCCAAAACTTAACTTCATTTTAGGGTTTGGAAAATTTTCCCTGAAAATTTGGCAAGTAGAAAGTTTCGGGAAAATTGTTAGGGGTTGGAAAATTTAGGGGTTGTTTGTGAAAATTCGTTTATAGATTTAGAAATCAAGGAAAAGATACTCTTGAAGATATATGGAAGGTCCTAACGGGAGAAACGTTAGATAGAAACGATTTGAAAACGGATCGATAGCTTTGAAAAATTCTTTGAAAATCTACAAATGAGGAAAAATAAAGTTTTCTATATCTTTGAGAATTTATAAGCATTTTTGAAAACTTCTTCTGAGAATTGTTGGGGGGGGGGAACGCGTAGCGGTTAAACGGCCAAATGCTCTTCTGAGAATATTCATGAAAGTTTCAAAACATTTTTGAATACTTCTGGTCATTTTTAAATATTCACGAATTTTTCTAACCATTCTGAATTTTTTTTGAATATTTCTAGCTTAATTTAAATATTCCTTAATGTTCCTAACGTTCCTAATAGTTAGGTACTAAAAAATTCTGAATATTTCTTAGAAATCCTGAAAATCTTTACCTAAAAGTTTATTAAATAGTTTTAAAATATTTTTTCTTTAATATTTCTTTAACATTTTTTTTTAATATGTTCCTTAATTTTTTTTCTAAACATTCTACCTACACTTTTCCGGGCCGGACTTTTCGACATCTACATAGCCTGACAAAATATTTCTAAATATTTTTAAAAAGTCCTTAAATAAATCTTAAATAATGTTTAATTATTCTTGAATATTTCCAAATTTTTTTGATTTTTTACCTTTATTAATAGTCCTTTCTAATTCCTAAATCTTTTCCTGAAACTTTTCTGAGTTTTTCAAAATTTCCCATGAAAATTTCCAAGATGGGATTTTCCACACCCCACACACAATGGCGAAATCTTCGAGTGAGTGAGTTTCGCCCCATCAGGCGTGTATGTATCAGATACCGCCTTGGCGTAAATGCATGAGGGGGTGTGAGGGATGGCGCAACCCTGAAACCACCCACAAACCCCCCTGAAATGCTCATTCTTCATTCTCTCAAGTCTCTCATTCACCCTCTTGTGTGTGCGGAGGTTTTTGGGTGAATTTGATAAAGCAGGAGCAGCGAGGATGAGGGTATTCCAAGGCAATATCAGAGAACTTCCCCCCAGTCCACCCTGAATGAATTTTCCGGCCCCAGCATTTTCCTCTCTCACTCTCTGAGCTGCGCTTCTTCTTCGTCTTCGCATGGAACAACAGCTCGCGCGAAAAAGTTGCTAAGACTTGATTTATTGCCACAGACCCTGATGGCATGGTATATGGAATGGAAGAATGCTGTGTGCTTTGTACGGGGAGAGAGAGAGACTTCTGCTGTATCCCCCTTTCCTCTTTCCCAATACAATATTATATACCAAAGCAGCATATTATATATAGCACGGGAATTGAGAAGAATGGTTCTCCATCTCTCTCTTTTTCGGGGCTATTTTATACACCAAACCTCACATGGTATTCCATATAGAACGACATCACCACACACCAAAATCCTTCCCTCAGACCCGCTGGGCAACCACAGCCATAGAAGATGAATTAAACAAAAAAAAATAGAGAGAGAGAGACAAATAAAATGGAAGACAGCGAAAAATACCAAAAAAAACTCCGTTTTTGACTCCTCACAATACAAAAGCACTCGCGCAAAGCCTGAAAAAGGCGAGACGAACAAAAGGGCAAAGGGCTGAAGGGAAGAGTTTGAGTAATTCCATTCTTTTCGTGTATATTTATTAACATTCTTCCTGTGACCGCAAAAAGGATTCGATTGCACGCGAGGACATTTGCGAATTACTTAGCGTGATGAATGCCCTCCATGGCTCTCAACAGTGCGTCTTCTCAGCTGCTTCTGCGGTGAGTCTGACACCCAATTTGGGAGTTCATCTTCATCCCAAAATGAAAAGTTTTGCAATTGTTGCTGATTTATGGCGCTCAGAAGTTTTTTTTCTTTCTTTCTTCATTTACAAGGAGAAAATGCAAAAAACTTGTGCAATATTTTAGGGGATCAGTCAAACCCGATTTTGTGCTCAAAATCCTATATTTAATGTGAACGGTTTTTGCCTCTTGAAGACGTTATACGTGTGTGTCTGCTTTGAATTAGTTTCGCGGATAATCCTTAATTGAGACACAAAATTTTTCTTCTAGATTGAAATGTTGGGGATTTTTAAGAATTATTAATTTTCATTTATTATTTAAGACAAGTTTACTTGAAGGTTAAATTTTTTATTCTATTGACTCATTTTATTCTCTAAAGAAAATCTTATATTCTGTGAATAAAAATATTTATTCTGTAAATTACTTTGCTAGCTATTCTTTTTTTTATTCTGTAAACAAATGATTTTGAAAGCTAAATATTTTATTCATTGAACTAAATCAATTATTTTCAAAGCTTAATCTTTTATTCTCTAGAGAAATTCGTTTATTCTAAATGCTAAATATTTTATTCTGCGTGAAAAATTATTTAGTAAGCCTCATAATTCTTTTACTCTATAAAATTGTATTGAATGATTTTTTTTTATTCTGCGTAGATATTCGTTTAATTTCTGAACAAAGTTTATTCTGTAAAGAAATAAAATTTATTCTTCCAACGATTTTTACAATTCAGAGAACTTAATCATTTTTTTCTTAATGCTGAATCTTTCATCCTAGAGAGAAATTTGTTTATTCTGTAAGCAAAAAAAATTCTGTCAGCTTCATTCATTCAGCTAAATTTTTATTATTCAAATAAAACGAATTTCTATAATCAAAACAATAAAATTCTTTAAACAAAACAATTTTATTCTATAAGCTAAATATTTTGTTATTCAAATAAAATAAATTTCTATAAGCAAATCAATAAAATTCTGTAAGAAAACAATTTTATTCTGTAAGCTAAATATTTTATTCTTCCCCCAGACCTATTGTTTTCTATTTAAATTTTTTTCTTTCATCAAGTAAATGAATTTATTCTGTTTAAGAATTATTTTATTCCGTCAGCAAACTTTTTATTCTGACAGATAAAACTATTTTTTGTAAAGGACATTCGTTATAATCGACAAATATACGTAATAAGCTCATTGCTAATCTATTTCTGATTAAGAAAAAACTTCTTTCTTCAATTTAATTGAATTCCTTTTAAAAAATATTACTCAAAAAAATTTCTCAAAGAGAAAGAACGAATGCACAGAAAGTTCAACACAAAGTTCATCTTACGGAGAGAGAATTTCTTGAGGAATTCACCTCTCTCCATTGACCCATACGACCCAATTTCTTGCAAGCCCTATTAACTCGTCCATTTGTGTGCGCAGTTCCTTATCGCGGAGTCTATTAATCCCCGGCAGAGTCTTCCCGTTTTGGGAACAAGACCCCGTGTGCTCCGCCGTGTGGTGAAAAATCCATAAAAGGGCAATCTCAACAATGGTCCAACGACGAAACAATCCTCCCGTCTGTTTTGCTCCAATATTGCAATTTGTGTACGCCGCCCGCCGCCCCTTCCCACAACGTCGCCCCGGGGCTCTTGTGCTTAAGCATTCGTCGTCGTCCCCACAGGTTTGCCCCCATCCATATAGCTAGCTGGGCTATCCCGTGTGTATTGCCATGTGTAACATATTATGGCTTGATATGAGATCAGTCGAGTGAGATGGAGACGAAGAACGTGTACGAATCCGTAATTGAAGACGAGAAGCTCAGATCGCACTGAATAATTGATTAAGTTATTCTGTTAATTGTGTGCCTGATGCGACGTTGCCAACTCCTATGGTGTGCTGTTTGTGTGTGTCTTGTGACGACACTATGGGTTAGCATTATGCTATACGGCTATGCTGGTGGAGGAAACGAGAGAGGACCCAATGTGTGTGTAAATGCATTATGTTACCCAACAATAAACATATATTAGTACACCAATTTTACATGCGCACGCAATACTATATGGATTGTTGTATGATATCATGTTGAAGCGAACCCATAAATTAGCATTGATTTCGACTCACAGCTCTCTCAGACACTACTTCCCCATTCCCATGGATTTTTACTACCTACTACCATTGTACGCTGTACGGTTCATCTATGAAGGGGTGCTGGGGGTGGGTGGTTCAATGCTCAAACAACCCCTTTTGCAGAGAAGACGCAGAGCGATGCATAGACAAGTCGCACTGTAGCTTCAATATTGCTTTCGAATTAAATTGAATTTCCTCCCAAATTAGAGGATTTTCCCTGAGATTTTCCAATGAGAATTTATTCGTTTCTTCGTCCCTCTCACATTTGAGAGAAAAACTCTTTTCCCGTGCGACTATCCACCCCTCGCGTGGACACCCGCTGCTTCCAGGCCATCAGGTCTTCTATTCCCTTCACAAAGCTATATAAAGCAGTCTCTTTCCTCTGAGATATTATTTATTTATTCTATTTTTATCTTGTCTATTGATTCACTCCGTGTGTATACTACACAGTTTTCTCCTTTAGAAGAAATCCCCATCACCCCCCAACCCATGCCCTCCTCTCACGACCTCAGAAGCGGTGCGTATATATATTTTCTCCTCTTACCACAGTGCACTACATAAATACATACATCGATTGAAATCGATTAAGTCATCACGTAATTCTTATCCATTTGGAAGAAAACAACTCTGGGTCTCGAGCTCTTGTATGCTTCTCCCCATACCCTGATTTCCTCCTCTTGTGGTTCTTTTTTCCTCTCTCTTACTCTCCTTATTTTTACCTCTCTTATGTTTTAGTTGCTTCAATTCCTGTTCTGCACACCGACGACGGTTCAAACACTTAAACACAACATATGCTATGCTACATATTATTGAGAGGGCGATGGAGTAAATTCACATGCGGGAGAATTTATTGACTCCACACGAATCTTATTGTGTGTGCATTTAGTGCCACACTGCATTAAAAATATGCGCATTCCCAATAAAATACCTCAAATTGCCAAGTATAAATATATGTCATTCACCCAAATTACTACTGTCCAATTGTTATGCTTTCAAAGATACCCACAAGACGATGTTATTTCATGCTCAACATTGTACACCGCAAATTTTAAAAGTATTGCATAAAACTTTTTTTTTGAATTTTTTTTAAAGAGTTTACAGAAGAATTAATTTTTGAAGATTTAATATTGAAAAGACTACCAAGACTACCTAAATTTTATCATTTAAAATAGAAGCTTAAAACGTGCTTGATTCTAGCCTAAATAGTGCTAAATTTAAGCACAAAAGATGGTAAATTCAACTCTAAAAAGTGTTCAATTTAGATTTAAAATGTTAATCTCATCTTACCTCTAAAGAGGTTGAAATTAAAGAGAAAACGTTTACCAACGTGTTCAATTCAAGCCTAAAAGGTATTAAATTCAAGTTCTAAGAACACTAAATTCAAGCCCAAAAGGTAGTAAATTAAAACCTTAACTTTAATTGAGATCTTAGTCGTTAAAAGGCTCAAATTGAGGAGAAAAAGTTTCAAAATTATGCTTAATTCAAGCTCCAAAGATAGTTAATTAAAGCCCAAAAAAGTATGAAATTTAAACCTAAGGATGCTATTCAAATTTTTTTTTTTTAAAGAGAAACTCTCAGATTGAGAAAAAAAAATCTTTAAAAACATGTTTAATTCTTGCCTAAAAAGTGAACTAAATTCAAGTCTGAAAGATACTAAAATCAGGCCCAAATAGGTAATAAACTCAAGGCTAATAAGATAGAGGAAAAAATGTTTAAAAAATGTGCCTAATTAAAGCCTAAAAAATATTAAATTCAATCTGAAAATAATTATTCGGTGTTTGGTTCTGAAGAGGTTCAGTTTGAGAAGAGAAAGATTGAGAAACGTGCTTAATTCAAGCTCAAAAAGTGCTAAATTTAAGACCAAAATTAAACTCTAAAGAGTATTTTTAAGCTGAAAAAAAGTTATTCGGATTTTACATCAAATGAGAATCAGATTGATGAGTAAAAGTTTAGAAAATGTGTTTAATTCAAGCCAAAAGGTACTGAATTCTAGCCCAAAGGGTAGTAAATTCCAGCCTAAAATTTGTTATATTCAACCCTAAAAAAGGATTACATTCAAGCAATTATTTTAGAATTTTATCGTGCACGTGCAAAATCTTTAAAAATTTACTTCAAAGTTACAATTCAGCCAAAAAAAAACTTTCAATTTAAATAATATAAAAAAATCGATTCTTTCAAGTACACCACTTACCCACAATTTGATTCACCTTGCAAATATCTTTCGTTCTGATTTTCCTTGCACTTGTGCGTGAATGAAATTGAGGTCCAATTTATTCCACATTCCATTGAGGAATGATCAAAACGTTTTCGCTGAATTGCCTTGTTGCTGCATTGCAAAAAGTGCATTAAATTAACACAGCAGGACGCGCGGGATGAGAATGGCTAAGCAGGTCTTTTTAAATGAAAAATTTTCGTTTGGACGGAGGGTGAGCAAAAAGAAGATCAATTAAGCCAAGTATTTGCTCATTTGGTACCCTTCTGCATTACTAATTTGCCTCGCAATCTTCCGAGGATTCTTTTTTCCTTCTTGAGATTCATTCAAACATATTGACTGAATAATGGAGAGTGCCAAACGTGCCTTTTTCTATAGCTGGGGGAGAGATGTTTGCTCTAGCCTAGAGGGGATGAATGGAAAAATTCAAATGGACAAATTATTGTTTGCCATCGATAAATTAAACCAGAAGCAAACAAACAAATATGGCCAGAGAGAGAGCATCTCTAATGAATTCTCCATAAAGGATCCATTAGTGTGCTGGAGGAGGCAAAAGAAAAGCCGGGGGTCCATTATATTGTGCAGGGGGTTGTACACGCGGTCACTTCATTAGGGGTTGCTTCTGCCGAGACTCATATGTTTCGCATGTGAATTTATGTAAATATCCCCCCAGTGCCATTCATCATGCAAAGAGAGAGATTCAATGGATGTTAGTTCCTTGAACTTTGCAAATGTACGCGCGGGGTATCGAAAACATTGATATTTATTGCGGAAGCTCCAAGGGGTTGGGCACAGTGGGGGCGCCTGGTGATGAAGTGGCAAAAGAGGCGTACTGTGGCTTCTTTGCTCTTCTTCCACTCTCTCTCTGTGTGTGGAGCCCTTATCGAAGCAGCCACGTTGGGAAATCTTTGGCGAGGAAAAAATATATGTAGAGAATATATATCATCCCTCCCAAGGGGGTGTTTCGTGTGCGTGTGAAGGGGGTTGTGTGT
The DNA here is from genome assembly GCF_024334085.1 of Lutzomyia longipalpis. Classification (NCBI taxonomy): domain Eukaryota; kingdom Metazoa; phylum Arthropoda; class Insecta; order Diptera; family Psychodidae; genus Lutzomyia; species Lutzomyia longipalpis. The sequence goes on from NC_074707.1 coordinate 46,774,598, forward strand.
GCCGATGTGCTGTCAAGCCAAAAAAAAAAAATAAAAGAGACTATCGCCTTCGAGACGATCACACCCATCTTGAGCGCATTTTTTTCACCCCCTCCGGCACATTCATCCCCCTTCCAACCCCTCTTATCTCTATGATTTGTGGGGTCTTTCGTCTCATGTATATTCAGATAATTTTTTTTCTGCCTCTGCTACTTCCAACCCAGCGTCTCCGAATCTTCCGCCATGATCAAATATTTCTCCCGCCATGACGGCAGGGTGAGAATGAGAGCGCAACCCTCGAACACAAATATAAAACAATAAATCAAACGGCAAGTCCGGACATCACAAAAACACATCTTTCTCCGCTTCCTCCCGCCCTCGGGCAGCAAATAGCAAAAGAAGATGGGCAGAGAGGGATGGTGGAAAAAAATGGGGTTGAATGGTGGACGAAAGTTGTGAGGAATTCTGTTGTGTTTGCCAGAATTTCCCATTTTAGACATGCTCCAATGCCCACAACTCCCCATACAGACAAATTTCTATCTCTGGCCCACATTCCTCCTTGCTTTGGGCACCGACAAGGGGGGGTGGGAGGTGGGGGATGATGTCCAGCTTCCTCTTGAGATTAAATGTGCGTCAAGTGATGAATTCTCTCCAAGGAAATCACTCTGAGAAAATCAATTTTCTCCCCAGGCTTTATTTTCTATATATATGAATGCTTTCGTTCTATGTATATATGTATGTACTATGTATATAGGTCCTTTAGTAGCTCTTACTTTTTATGGGGAAATTTAATCAATATTTTATAATTAAAGGAAATCCTTTAGAAATTTTTCTTCAAGAAACTTAAAAAGATTTTTTGAATCATTTATTTAAAAAAATATATTTTTCATATTATATATTTTCACATCCTTGTTGTCTTTCAAATTCCAAAAAAATATGAAAAAAAAATCTTAAAAATTCCTTAAAACCCTTTGAATATTGCAATCAATAATCCTTTAAGAAATTATCTCTTGTTTAAATATGAAAATTTGGGTCAGTGGCTTTAGCTGGCAGCTGAGAATTCCAATTCCTCATAATCTTTTACGCATAACTCCCAAGCATTGCTGCTGGTAAACTTTCCTCTGGCAAAACTTTAACATCCAATTCTCGGTGTTTTAAGCTCTTTTCCGTACAAAATTCATGAATCAGAAATTCAAATTTATCTCTACATCACCACCGAATGCGAGAGACTGCGCGTTAATAGGAAAGTTGGTCAGTCACAGCTCGAGAATTCGCATGAAGAGGAGCCCCTAACAAGGCAAACAAGAGTAGAACCATCGCGACATCGGAAACACTAACAAAATCCTCCGAAAAGCTTTTTTTTTCCTCTAGAGCTCTCCTTGCTCTCCTGCAGAAGATTTTTTTTTAGAAAAAAAAATCCCAGCCATTCTTCACGGTGTGACGAGAATTCTGCGGAATCCTCGCAGGTTGGTGGTGTGGCTGCATCCTCGAGAATCAGCCAGAAGAGTCTCTAAATCATATTTTGTGTGGCGCATGGTTTTGTTTAGCTCCGAATCCATTTTGTTCTGCATTTTCTCACTGCTTGAGCACTTTTTTTTAAGCATCCATGGGCCTTGTCCTTTTTTTTCAGTTTGCGCAAATCTTGGGCAATACCGTGCAGTGTCGGGGAATAAAAATGAACAAAGAGCGTTCCTCAAGTATTCTTTTTTTCTACGCTTCTCCGCTGGACGTGTCTTTTTTCTCATTCAACTTTCTTGTATTATTTCGCACATGTACATAGCATAGCAGGTACTTATGGTGAAACAACACCCAGAAAACATAAACCGAAAAAAATTATGAAAATAGCAACAGGTACAAGTTTTCAAGACTCGCTGAAGGTTACAGGCGCGCACACAAAAAAAATTAAATTACGCAACTTTGGCCATATATTCTAATGAGCACACTTTTTTTTTAAAAACCATTTTTGTGTGGTTTTCCAGCGAAAAAAAAATCAGTGTCTCACGTGGAGATGACCATTTTCACCTTGCTGGATTTTTTGTTCGTTTGGTCTCTTTTTTTCGGTTGTTTTTGAGGGCTCCGCTGAGGGCTCCGCTGAGGGCAACCTGACCCTGTTGGGAGGAATTGCGAAACAAACTATGTGTAGAGGAAATCATCCCTGGAAAGTGGGTCTCCGGCTCATGCGAGCAGGATAAAGAGTCATGTAGTAAATGTCGGTCTGGGATTTATTTGATTCTTGCTCGAAAATGTAAGGTGGGGTCAGTTGAACTATTCGTTGGCTTCGTTGCCTCTTATTAAGGTGAAAATCTTTGAATTTCTTTGGAAAATTTTTATGTTTTTATGATAAATTACAAAAGATTTTGTGGATTTTTTAACCCGAAAAATTTCTCTAAAGAGCTCCTAAAAATAAATAAATTTTCATTAATTTTAATATTCTGAGAAAAGAAATCTTAAGAATTTTCTTTTAAATTAATTTTTAAGCAATTCTTTACTTACGTATTGAATAGAATTTTCTTTCCTTGAATAAATTTTCCCTATTTCTGCTATTTTCCCTAATTATTTCTTATGAAAATCTTAAGAAAAAAACTGAAACACTTTGAATTAATATGGATATTCTGAGGGAAATTTATAATAATTATAATGTTCTTACTAAAAAATTCTTCTTTTATGTTTTGAATAAAAAAGAATTTCTTTTTTCTTTTAATCAATTTTCTTTATTTCTGTTTTATATATTTGTACATTTCAATTTACAACAGAATTAATTTTTATTTATTAGTTAAGAACTGTAACTTATTTATTTTTTAAGAAAACTTTAAAAAAAAATTCTAATATTACAATTTCACCAAAATAATACAGTGAATACCCTACATAAAGAACTATTAAGACAAGTACAACTGATTGTAATAATTTATTATATCCATTCATTAATTAATTTTCTTAACAGACAACTTTTTTTAAAAATATTTGCGTCAAATTCAGAAGTTCAAAAGTTCTTAAACTTATTTTTTTTTTCAGTGTATTAGATAATTATTACACCACAATAATTATTTTCGTTAACCCTTGGAAGATTTTGCTGGCCAAAGTGACCAATTTGACTTTTTTCAATTGCCCCAAAATTTAAATCTGTTTAACATTTCGTGATAAATTCTACATCATGGAAGTTTCATTATTTCAATATCGTCGAAAGAAAACTTGGAAAAATATTTTCTTTTGAAAGGAAACTAATTAACGTGAAACTTTTGAGGTTAGAAACCTCGATCCTACAAGTGTTAAATAGAATCATTTCCTTTTTATTATTGTATCTTATGCAGCCCAACTTATAATGATATTTAAAAAATACAGTGGTTACCCTACATAACGAACACTTTATAAGTTTCAAGGTGTTAGGTACCTAAGCTATAGTTTTGAATTTTTCAATATTTTTTGATTAAATTGAAATTTTCGTCGTCTAATTTTTCCACAAGATATCATTTGTTCGTTATACAAGACAGTTGGTTCTTTAACGAAATTTCTTAAATATTTCTTGAAGGTTCACTTGCAAGAAAGAAAAGACATGAAAATGAAAATGAAAAGATGCATTAAAATGCCCCACGGACTTTTTGAGTGACTTGTTGGTAATTTTCGTGGGACTGCCCGCTGATTGTGCCCGAAATGTGGCGTGCACTGTATTCTCTGTGGCCCCGATGGTATGGTGGACCTCTTCAGCATCATACCCCATCTTTTGGGGTGTAATAAATCAAATGTCAGTGAAAATGATAAATTTTTCACCATGACTCGTACTGCTGAGGCGTACAACTCCCCCCGTCACCCCAACCCACCCACCTACACCAATTTTCGACGCTATATAACGAACAAAAAAATCAGCCCTATTTGCCTGTGTATGGCCATGATGATATACGTACAAGGTGGGTGGGTGTGTGTGTGTGTTGAATTCGTCACAGAGCACACAAATAGAGTGTTTCTCATTTTCACCGATTAAATTTAACTGCGATTCCTCTCACTTGCGCATACCATCCATCTTCTCGGCTCCTATAATGGTTTATGGGTTCGCTCCTCCTATTCACCATTCTTCCACACACCAATACACCCTAAGCACCCGGAATATGGGTACACGAACACTACCCGAATAGTGCACACTTTCGCATAAAGCTTTACGATGCCACTTATTTGGTCTAGTTCGTCACACACGAACTCCATACATCATTCGTCGCACACTGTCGCATGATGGCGCGATGGTCCTCTTCGGGAGCCCACCAAAACGGGGGGTGTGTGTGCGTGTGGAAAAAAGACAGTGTATTCCCATCTCACTCGGGTAAATTGGGCGGTGCATTAGGGTGTCTTACTCTGGGTACCGAACACAACACAGTTCGTTGTGTGAAGGCATGACTGTAGGAAAAAGTATTTGTGTGAAATTTATTCGCGCTGCGGGATTAAAGAGGGTTAGGATTTCATGTGAAATCGTATTTTATGCTTAGTTTGATAGAAGTCGTAAAGAAATCAACATCTCAGGCGCACAAAAAGACCGCCATACGGGAAGAATATTCTGCAGAAGACACTCTGTGTGACCAATTTTGCATGTAGTTGAGAGCATAAGGGAACTTCCAAAGGGCGGGCTAAAGAATTATTATTTTGAATTTCCTTCACCGGGATTTTTTGGGCAAAAGAACATTTTGTCAAAGTTAAAAAAAAATCCCTTTTTACTTCTCCGGCTTCCTCCGCTCAGGCGGAAACGTGCGGAGTTCCGGGCAATTTTTCTTTAAAAAATTTTCTTCAGAAAGAAAAACTCTCTAAACAGTGCAATTTTGCGTAGAAAAGTGTTGTGCATTTTCTTCTTAAATTTAAATTAAATTCTTAAAGAGTGAGGTGTGAAGTAAAGAAGTAAAAAAAAAGTAAATAAACCGAATTCCCCGAATACAGCCAAAAAGATCATTTTGTAAATAAAATTTAAAGTAGAGAAACATTATTAAGTAGTGCTTGAAGTAAATATAATCAAATTCATCCGAAACAAGTGACCGTGAATGTAATTTTCAATCGACTGAAAGAGTGGTAGCAGAGCTGAAAATAATGGTCTGCAAAGTTTTGTGTGTCAGAAGTGTGATCAATAAATTCAAATTTTCCAGCCACTGAGAATATGGTGCCAACAATTCTACGCCTGGTGAATATACTTGTAAGTAGTAGGAATATAGATATGTCGAATATGTTCGTTCTACATTGTTTTCTCTGTGCCTTCTCCCCATTTTTGCTTGTGCGCTTACATAAGAGCCGTATGTCGTACATATATGTGGGTCCAATTTATTCCAATCACTCCAAATGAGCAGAAGCACTCAATTTTTTATTTCTCCTTCCCATCCGGTTGGAGATGCAATGCTCACAACTCATGCGGACATTCCTCAAAATCATGATCCGTCTGTTATAGTATAAAGATTCTTTTCTGATCCACAATAATCTTCTTTTTTTCTTATGGAAGATTCTCTGGATTTCCGGCGGATGATTCCACACGCGTTGTCTTTACTTCTTCACTCTCTAGGTGAAGGCGTTGAGTGGAAAAACAGAGCTAGAAAAAAGATAGTTTATTACGATTATTCCTGGGATTCGAACCGATGACTTTTGGGTTTATGTAGGTTGAAGTGCTCTAACCAATTGCATTACGAATTTTCCTTATTCAACTATTTGCCTTTGGTACGTTAGGAAGGCCGGGAAACTAGAAAATTTCTAGTATAATCCTGGCATTGAATTTTCAATTTTTACGGCAAAAAAAACATATTCAGAGCTCTAGAAAATTATAAAAAGCGAAAGCTCTGGAATGCGTTGAAATAATATTTGTAAAATCTAAGAATTTCTTATTTATGAGCCCTAAACTTTTTAAGAAAACAATTCTTGTATATTCTAAAACAAAAACAGAAATTCTTAATAAATAAATAAATAATAAAATTAAATAAATAAAAAATAAATAAATAAATTATTAAATAAATAAATAAAAAAATAAATAAATTCTAATTTTAAAAAAATTCTAAAGAATTTGTAGAATTCTTGAAAGTTTTTTGTGAAAAATCTTTGGAATTTTCCATTGAAGAATCCAAAATAAAATTTAGAAAATTTGATTTTGTGAATTTGGAAGCTTAAAAAATCTAGAAAAAAAATTATTAGAAAACTCGTCGTATTCAGCGACCAAGAAACGTTTGAAATCTTGAAATTTCAAAGATTTCAAGAGTTTCTTGGTCGTTGACTAAGGCTCGGAAAACTTATCTGTTAAGTTTTAAGTGTGGAAAACTTGTAGTATATTTCACATAAAATAAAAATTGAATACTACTAGACGTTTTGCTGTTTTTACAAAGTGATTAAATAAAGAAAAAATCTTATTGAAAAAATATCTTTCTTTAACAGATCATGAAGAAAACTGAATATTTCTTAAAACAAAAAGTCTTCTAGAGACACTTTTAAATAAAAAAAAAGAATATTCTTAAAGATTTATGTTTTGCATTAAATTAGTTTTTTTTTATTGATCCAATAAACCTTCTCAATCAGCTGATATTGGGTCAAAAACTACACGCAGAAAGTATCGCTCTGTAGGAAGAATCCCGCTCTCAATATACAACACAGCAATTCTCCATCCATTCCAGCCTATGTTTCAGTTCCGTCTCTCTTGTTAATTGTGAACACGACTTTGCAATCATTGAGAACATGTTTTCCACTCTTCAATATATATCCAAACGTCTCAAATGTTTCCATGTAACAACATAATTATAATTACTCGGCAGAGAAATTATTGATTGGATCTCCACTTAATGATTTATTGGCAAATTATCTCGCCACAGAGCTTTTTTCTTTATTTATTTATTTTATACTTTTCATCATTTGCCCAGGAGGCTAAAACCGCTCCACCAAGAGCGAGCGACGCGTCCCCGTGAGACAAGTTCATCACATCTTGATTTGTTTCTTTCACATTTATGCTATGGCCTCAAACAATTTTCCCGTAGCGACGGAAGAGAAAATTCCCCGGCAAAGGGGGGTAGTTTTGACGCGGAGAAAGGTACACCACGCGAGTAATATTTTATTGTATGCAAATGTTGTTTACACAGATTTCCACGCTAGTTGCAATAAAGTCTGGGTGTCAAGGAAATTTTCTTGAAAGCTCATGTTCAGAGTCAAGATTGTCAATAAAATATGACTTTATTTATTTTTAATTAATGTGAGAAAGTTTCAGAAATGATTTTATTGCTCCAAAGTGAAGCATAAATAGATTAATTTGTTAAAATACAGGGTGGAGTTGATTGCTATATAACTTGATTGCCTCATAAATTGAAAAAAATGTTTATATAAAAGCTCGCGTTATGGTATATACGTTGTAAATAGATTAGGATCTGAAATTAATTTATAATTGCAATGTTTTCATTTTAAATTGGTTTTCTTTATTGTAAATTTTAATTGCCAAATATTTGTTTTTTTTATTATTTCCTTAAAAAATCAAAATATGGCAAAATATAAAAAATAATTGAGAAATTTTTCTTTAAGAAATTAAGGTTCTTAGCTTCTGATTTCTGTACAAAGGTACAAGAATAATTTTCAGAATTTTTTAATATTTAAAATAAAAAAATTAATAAAGAAATTCATTTAGAAATTATTTTCATAAATTATTTCTTCCAAATAAGACATAAGGAATTAATAAATAATTGAAAAAAAAATCATTAATTTATGATAAATGTTTTTTTTTTAATTAAATCTCTACCGGAAAAAAAATTGCAAAAAATGTTAAAATCTTTAATAAATAATACACGAATATGAATCTATTGAACTACATTTAATTTTTTCAATTCATTAAATAAAATTATTTCAATAACTCATTAGGAAAACTTTTAATTAAAAAAAATATTGAGAAATATTTTCGAGGAAGAATCTTTATTAATTAATATTAACCTAAAGATTAGGCATTTGTGGTTTTTTTTTAAACCTTCTAGGGGGTTTGAATAGTGATTTTAATACATTACGTTTAAGCATGGATATCACGTTTTTATCCGACACTGAAACAGGACATATTCTATTAATTAAAAATTAAGAAATAAATCAGATAGGGTTTGAATTTCAATTGAAAATTTTGTAACATTCCCATCGTTTTTCCGGGAAATTTCTATATTTTCTTGAATCTTGCCGTAAATTATTTTAAAACGAAATTTGTTTTTCTCACTAAAAATTCCTCAAGATCTCAAAAAAACCTTCGAAGAATCTCATAAGAAATGGAGTTCCTCCCACAAGTACACCAAATTAATCAAATTAATCTCCCTTGGCTTTATTAAATTTCTCTTTCGTACAAACTAAAACTCCACACTTGGCCTCTGACCTGAAAAATCTCTTTGAGCATTTGAATCACGTTCATGCCGTTTTTCCTCGACTTTTGTGTGACGAGGTGTTGAGAATTTTGAGGATTTTTCACCACGCTCACACTGAAGAAAAGTCAGAGACCTCAAATGACACGGCGGCGAGTTCTTCGGGTGGCTGTGAAATAAACACCGTGCGCTCGTCGTATTAATTAAGGGCAACATGAACGCACCATTAAAGTTATATTGTATGTGCGCGCGGAGGATGGAGTGTGAGAGCTTCTGTGTACACCCCAAAAAGTCAGAGAGCATTTTAATTAACATCCCCACGAACATTTTGAGAAGCGCCCTGGAATTGTCTGATGCCAGAGACATCTCCATTTTGCTCTTTTGCATGTTCCTCATCATCGTTCTACCGATTCATGTTGCGAGGACTTTTTTCTTCCTCTTTTTTTTGCTTGCTTGGAGACCTTTTTTGCATGCCCCCAAAAACTCCTTCATCTTCTTCTCATATCGACGGTGCTGTGCTCTTTTGCAACATTTCTGCGAGTTTCTGCTCAAACGAGAACGATGCGCATTTCTTTCTTTTTTTTTTGGGTATCTCTTTTTTGTGAATTTAATTAAAAACTTGCATGAGCTTTTTTGGATTATGAATATGCTAATGCATCTCCTTCACCATTGAGCTGATTGTGTTTTTGGGGTTTCACACTCTACTAGTGGCTGAGTTTGTTTTTGTACACGGAGAGACTCTCGCCCCAAACTCTTGGGATGTTTTTAATAACAAGCGTATATATGTGAAAATTTTAAACAAACATAATTCAAACAATCCTCCCATGAGTATACCTATATACATCGCTTTTCTTCACACCACACACACAACATTCGTCGTAGACAAAACTAAACTTGCTTGGTGGAGCCACTCAGTGTGGGGAAGATGGTATGAGGGTGCAGTGTTCACCCACAGAAAACCACCCCCTTGGAGAAATTGGGGAGAAAGCAAAGAAAATTAAATGTGCGGTGAAAAGCTCGAAAAAGCTCATTCACACAGAGATAACCCACAGAAAATTAATCAAGACTTTGCGTGAAAATTTCAATAACAATTCGCGATACGATGGGTGCAGAAAAAACCATTCACACGGGGGGTGGCGCAGCTCTATTGGCGCGCCACGGGGTTGAAAAAAAAAGGCGCACACAACACACAAAAACTCCAGTGTGTGTGAGAAAATCCGGGGAAAGAGGAGTAAATGCACATTTCCATAACCCACCTCAATCTCGATTGTGTTGAAAGAGACCTCAGCACATCATAAACTTTATGGTCCATTACAATTTGATGCCAATTTAGATTAAAGGCGAGCACGAGAACGTAAACTGGTCGTAAAGTTAATTTTTATGTTGCGGCGCAAGTTTGTAGAGAGCTTTTTTTTTTCATTCGTTTATATATGTTCTATGTATACAAGCTCCCGGCGCACTCTTGCAGACGGCACGAAAAAAAAAGTGCCAGAGAGCCGTGTCAATATTACAAAATGCCCCATGAAAAAAATAAACCGCACGAGCGACGGCATTTTGTAATTTTGCAGCCCATCACCGAGGGGCCCTCCGCATGTACATAGAAGCCATGGCTAAAACACAACCCCGCACAGATTTGGCCCCAAAAGTGCCGCCAACGACGAAATTATTGTTTGCAATGCTATAAAATTTAGTCACCCCCCTCGAGAGAGGCAACAAGTTATTTTATTCCTTTTTTATTGACTTCCTTCACCCCCAAAGAGCGTACCCAGAGAGAGAGAGCCCTCCTAAGTGGCACGCCGTAAAAATCCTCAAGAGCTGTTTTGACGGATTAGCAGTCAGTAAAGCATCAAGAGTACTATGACAAGCACATATGGAATCCTTATCAATTACCCCCCGAAAATAACATCCCATTCGTCTTTCAATTATTTCCTCGTAAATTTTTATTGCCGGCAGCACGTAAAATGGACGTAAAAGTCGTCTTGGTTTTGGCTTCTTCCATGGCGCGTTTTTTTACCCATATTGGCCCGATTCTTTTTTTGAGATTTGTTGCACTGATAAGTCGTCCAAATTGACGATAAATTTTTTTTAGTGGTGCTTCTGTGATTTTTTCTTCTCATGTTCTTTGAGAAATTTGAAAGTTAATTTATTGAAAAATCGTATTTATTGATTAATGATTTTTTTTGTAGGTTAAGACTTAGAAAATAAATTTGTTTAAACCCAAGGGGTATTTATCTGGCAAATATTTTGAGTTTTTAAGTGCGACATCCGAATATTTCCGAAGATATTAATACTTGACTTTACATGAACATTTTTTGCTAAAAATCGAAAAAGTCAAAACCGGAAAAATTCAAAAACGTATTTAGGACTTTTTGAGTTTAGTGTTTTTAGGGTCCAATTTACTACTTTTCGGTTCGAAATTAGTCCTTTTTTAGGCTTTAATAATTTTTCTTTTAAGTTTTATTCCTCAATCTATCGGGTGCTACTTTGTCTGTTCGGAACTCAAACAAAGTTAGCCGGCTTTACAATGTTGCTCTTGCTACGCTATTTTGGGACTGAAAACCAAATATTTATCGGCTTGAATTTAGTCTCTTTTTGGGTATAATTTATTACTTTTTAGTTTGATTTTAGAATTCTTCGGCTTTACTTTTCGGTTTTATTTAAGTATTTTTTATGTTTGAATTTATCATTTTTAGGCTAAGACTCCTTAGACTAATATTTGAATTTCCTTTGCACATCACTCGAATATTAGCGAATAATTCTGAAGATCCGATAATAATTAGTTGGTATACCACAATCGTGGCATACCAAGTATTGTAATCGTCGGAAAAACCGACCACCTCAGATCGGGCTCAAACTTGGTATGAGCACGTTTTAGACTTCCCACATTACGAAAATGGTGGTGGAAAATTTTTGATCCGGCCGGCCTGCCGGCCGGCCGGCCTTCCGGCCGGCCTTCCGGTGGTCCAAACTTTATCTTATATCTCGAGAACGGTAACAGATAGAGACTTCCGGTTTGAAGTTTTATATAGAAATGTGGGTGTAAAATTTCATTTTTTCGCATTTTCAAAATCCAAGATGGCCGCCATCCGCCATTTTGAAATAACGTCAATCACTTCCCTTATAGTTAGAGGTCTGAAATTTTAGTATGTTGTAGTGCTCAATGAGACATTTTCATCGATAACTCATACTTGAAAATCGGTCAAGCCGTTTAGCAAATATGGCGACCTAAAGCAAAAAGTGTTTTTTCGATATAACTCGAGAACGGTTTGACCGATTTTGACCAACTCAGGCTCAAATGAAAGGTTTCAAGAAGCCCTACAACTCTCTAGAACATTCCAAGTTCCTGAAATGGCCACAAGAGGCGCTAAAATCAAAAACAAAAATTGCCTAGTTTTAAGGGGCTATATCTCCGAAGATCTGTTATAGATTTCCTTTAAATTTTGATATGTTGTAGAAGGACTAATAATCTTGCACCAGTCCGAAAATGAAGAAAATCTATGTCGCCGTTTAGAAGATATAGCCATTTGAAAAATTCTTGAATTTGAAAAGTTCTAATAGCCATATCTTCTGTTCTGCTTGTCCAATTTTGCTCAATTTGGTATCAAATTAAAGGTTTTGCAATAATCTACAACTTTCTAGAACATTAGAAACCTCTAGAACCACTCCTTGAGGCCAAAAAGTGCAAAAAACTGTTTTGGTAGAACAAAAATCCGCCATTTTATGTTCTGGAGGTGACCTTGAAATGTATCGAAATATATGTCAGATTATAGCTTATTTCAATACCTTTTTATAACTAGTCAAGAAATTTCTGTAGGTCTTATACAACCAGAGATATGAGCATTTTAATCTTTCATATTGATAAATTTCATTAAAAAAATCAACTTTGCCTACTAATTCTGCTCACAAATTATATTACAACGCATAGACTGACCCATCCGCGTTGTGGTATACCAACTCTAATAACTGGACGCGTTATGATTGACTTTCTCTCAGATAAACCCCCTTGTTTAAAGGTTTTTTCGCTTTTAGTTTCTCATTCTCCCTTCAATAATTTTCCCTCAAGCAATCTAAAAGCTTTTCAATGAAGAAATTTAAACACAAAGCCTCGAATAAAAAATCTTTCAACAATTTATTGGATGAATTGTTTTATATTAATTGAAAAAAAAAACGACAAAATAAATAAAACGAGACGAAAGAAATTTTGTGGTAAATTCACCAAATTGCACATCACAAACGCCGTAATTAATGAGAACAATAAATCACTGCAAATTCACTTTTAATTAATTTAATGAGGTATCTCAAAATAGTTGGCATATAAATTATTTTTCACCGCGCCACACGGGAACTTGCGGTTTATTTGTTATTAATATTCAAAAATATTCATGAAGCTTTTATCATTTTTCTGCTATATATACACATTTTTGTTGTTTAATTTTTAAAGATAAATATTTGGTTATATATAAATTTTAACACGTGCGCCGTGGACCTTTTCGTTGTATATATAGGTACCGTGTAAAATGGGAGAAAGACTTTGGATGGCTTTTCCTTTCTCTGTCGCACAGAGAGTAAATTTTTGCCGTAGATAAATCACCAATGACTTATTAATTAATTACACTTTGTCCCTCTCTCTATCTGTGTAATCAACAAGGCGTCATGTTTAGTGGAATTTATTGCACTTTTCGTTATTTATGGCGCACTTTTATTGTTTCGCGTCTAAATGGTGAATTTTTCGCGTATGTCGCATCACTCGTTGGTCCCATATTTCTTGCACAGTGTTGTATTTTTTTCTCTGCAGATTTTTTTTATAGCTACATACATACTTTGTTGCGAAAATTGCATCAGGAAGTCAATCTGGGCTGCTGAAGCAAACTGCAGCTAACAATAAGAATCATCTGATCGCACCCATAATGTTCTCTTAGTTTGAAGGCAAAGAGACGTTTTTCTTACGTCCACACTGAGGTTTTTTTCCTCATGGCTTTCAATGGGGCCCCAGAAGCCCCTCCCAGATGATCAAATGCCAGTCGTTTCGCTCGCTTTTTTTTTCCTACGAAATATTTTAGGCGGTTCAAAAATAGATTACAGACGGCAACCATGATGATGCCCTCGCACTACACACCGCCAGTCTTTTGTGTATAGCGAACATTTGGAGGAAAGAAAAGAAGTCTTGCATTCTGAGTAGAGTCACAGCACTGTGGAAGCCACGAGATTCATGCTATACGTCTCCCTCATCGTGCCATCGCATTTTTTTTCATATATATATTTCTATATTATATATAAATTAATTATAAAAATCTCTTTGCTCATGTTTAATTTCAGGTTTTCATCCTCAATGTTTATTCATTCCATATGAACGATGAGGATTCTAAATTGAGTTTCTTAATTAGAATTTTCAATTAGGTCGTCTCATATATTTTTCTTGTTTCCATCCACACAAACAAGCAATCCCACATCGCTTTTTGAATCTTCCGTCGTTATGTAGCAAAATTGCCCGAGAATGTTGGTTATTGATAAGATATAAAATACTTCTCTCAATGGACTTGCTTTCGGTTTAGCACTTAAGATAGTTTTCCTAACAGAAGAGAGAATTAATTTTAATAATTTAGGCTTTTGCGGTGCAGGTAAGAGCACCGTATTGAGACTTATCCACATGATAAGCTTTTATATTTAGGATGGAAATAGAAGATAAGTTATGCTCAGAAAACGTAAAGAAGCAGATTCAGTTTGATAATAAAAAAAAACAATTAATAACCAAAAATACCAACTAGAAGAAAATTAAAAAAATACACGGTTTTAGGGATATTTTATACATAAACAAATTATTATTTTTTAATTTGATGAATATTAAAAATAGATTAACCCTTTCGCGTTTTTTGGGTCATACGCTGACCCAAACGTGAAACATTTTATTTTTCCAATTATTTATAAATTTTATTAAGTGTTTTTCCAAGTTAAAAATACATTTTTATGCAAAAGAGGTCATAGAAGACGTTCTGTCTGAGAAAAATCCTCTGAAAGCATCTAAACAATAAATATAATGAAACAAAGAGCTCATGTTTCAATGTTTTACGTGGACGCGAAAGGGTTAAAAACGTCCTTGGAAATTAAACTAATGAAAATTGAAAAGTAACGGCTTTTGTCTTGAAATTTATAGTTATTTTGATAGTTTTTCACACATTTCTAACCTTTTGACATTTACTTGTAAATTTTAACATATTTTTTTTCGAAATTTTTGAAAATGCTTGTCTAATTTTTAACATCATTTTAGTGTTGAACGTTTTTTTTTCTAACTTTTGAATATTCTTTTCCTTATACTTAACGTTCCTTTTTATCACTTTCCTATCGTTAGAAATTTCTTTTTGACCACTTGACATATTTTTTCTAACGTTAGAAGTTTTGTTTTCAAACATTTAATATTTCTTTTTTATAGTTTCCAGTATTTCACGCTTCTTATCAAATTTTCAATATTTTTTTTCTGACGTTTGATGTATCAAAATTACCTTATTGAAATCTTAATTTTAAAATTTTTCTTCACTGTAAAAAAATAAATAATAAAAATTGAAAAAACAAAAATAATTTTAAAAAATTAGAAACTGTTTACTTGATTATTTCCAATATTTCTGAAATATTCGGAATATTTATATTAATTTCTTATTTTTTCAAAAAAATATCTTTTGATTAATAAATTATTTTTAAAATTCATTTCAACTCTGTTCCGTAAAGCCCAGCACAGAAGTCTCTTCGTTCTAATTTTGTAAAACATACTCACTCCTATTCACGACTCTCTTGTTCTTCTGCATGTTCGTGGTTCGATAGCGAAAGTGTCGCAGCACGAAAACCTTCCGCCAGGGTCGTAGAGGTGTGTGCCTGGTGTGCGGGTGAAATTCCCCGAGGGGGTGGGTGCCTCACCCTCTTTCGCGCGCACGGGGACAAAATGAAACTTTTATCTTGGACGCCAAACATGCTGCGGGCTACACGCAACTAATTTTGACATTAATGATTTAGCACCATTCTGTGCCCCTTTTTTGCATTAGCAGCCCTTCCGTGAAAGCAGTGAGGGCGGCCTACATTTTTAGGGGTGAATTTCCAATGAGTACGAGGGGGTGGAAAAAGAAGGAAACAACGCACTTTTGACGCAGTTAATTTACTCCGTCGTTGTATATGTAGTACAGTCAGGTATTGATTAACGTCGCATGGGATATACTCTTTTCACTCATTATTATTAATGGGTGGAAAGAGTATATCCCATGCGGCGTTAACCAATACCTGACTGTAGTTGATTGAGCTTTGAGGAAGGAAGTAGGGGAGCTTTTTCATTCACTTTAATTTCCCATTTGATCGGTTTGGAACTTTGAATTCAAGAAGTGATCTGCTAATTAATTTGTCATGACACTTTGTGATCGTCATTACACACGAAAACTATGAAGAGATCTCTATCGTGCGGCTGTCAATGTAGCTGATCATAATTTATTTTTGCCATTGAAATATGTACCTCAAGTATTATGGCTTTTTCAATACGTGAGAATATGATTTATATTTCTTGTTTTGTACATTAACGATACTTTTTTTTCTCTCTCGCTCTCTGTATGTTCCCTCCATGTCTTTTGGTTCAATTGCTGTCGTTGGTTCTTTTTTTTTTGGTTTAACTTCTTCCAAGCAACCATCCTGTGTGTGTGTCTCCCATTCATATTCATTCATGCTGGCTGCCAGGATGGAAAGTCAATCGAAATGGTTTATGATATCTCACATATGGAATGACTTCTGGACATATTTAATTTACCATTTATGAGAGACCTTCAGCCATGGCAGCGCAGCAAGTGTGGTTGGATTTTCAAAGTTTTCTTGGGGGCTGGGAGGCACGTCCGTCGATTGTGATATATCAGTTTGCTCGCAATGTTGCCTATCGATCATTCGATCGCCACACAACAAACCCCCTTTTGAGATTTCCTATCTCCTACCTGGCTCAGCATTTTATTTAGACGTACAAAACGGCAGCTCATACCTTTTGTAATGAAATAGCAACTAAAAAAAAAAGTCATCATCCACTTCTTACGCTAACCACGTCCAATTCAATGTTTACGATCAATATGCTCTATGCATTGCATAATAAAATCGGGATATTTTTATTGATTTGGTGTAAATCGTGCCTGACATGATCAAGCTGACCACACGCCGTTTATACCGTCGATTTTATCCATCTAATCGCATTGGAATAAATTAATTTGTTGATCTCTATTTGGACAACTTGCCTCCTATTGTCAAAGACATTTGCAAATCATTCGTGAAAAGATTGCGCTTCCTCGCCAAAAAAATGGAATCAAAGCGAAGAAGAGCGTAAAAGCATTAAATTAATTTGCAAATTTGATTTTTTTATGCAAGATTGTCTAAACGGGAGCTCTGAATTTACATAAACCTTGATTTTCAATTTATTTTGGTTAAAATTTCTCATTTTGTGACGAAACACTGAGAGTGTTTTCTCTAATAGATGGCGCTACTGACAAATTTTAGTTTCAGTACCTTCTTAGGATTATTTCTTAACTTAATCATATCTTTATTGTTTTGTTTGTATTTTGGAAAGAAAAATTAGCAAAATAATCAATGGAAAATAAGAAAATTTGGTAAAAAATCTTCTTCATACACAAATTTCATCAAAGGTGGCGCTAGTTGTTGATATTTTTGTTATACCATCTTACGATTTTTATCTAATATAAATAATTTCTCTATTATTAAATAAAAATTTCTAAAATAAAATACAAAAGAACTTATAAAAGAATTTTTTAAAAGAAATCTTTTAACTAAAAAAATTCCCCAAAATCCTACCCTTAACAACTCTGTGTGTAAACCCTCAGGAGAACATGAGGTATAATCCATGGGAAATTTCATCTAAAATAAATAAATGGGTTGGTGTTGTGTCCACCATGCAAGGGATGGAAGGAAGGGGGGTGGCTCTGGATCCAATTTTGAGATACAACACCCCCTCGTATATTGCCCTTTTGGACTCCTTCATCCATCTTCCCCACACCGGAAAATATTAAACAGAAGCAATGGGGATGGAAGGGAAATTGATGATTTTCATCTTTCTCCTGAAGAGCTGCAAATTTAAAGAGTCGCCACCCCCGCAACCAGAGAGAGATGTGAAATTTATCACCATTTGGAAAATTGTGTTTATCTTCGAACACCACGAGAATAATGTACTTTCTCTGGGACCCTGCGCATACACTCTCCCCCTCTCAATGTGCCCTGGAAATGATTTATGTGCTGGCAAGGTGACTCTCCGGAGGAGCCAAACCAACACCCCCCTCATCCAAAATGCTGAGAGCCACATTTTCCCCGCACACGGTGGGGGTGGATCGTGTAATTAAACAGTAATTCATCACAGAGTTGAAATACACAGAGAGACACGTTTTCGCTTGGGGAGCACCCACTTCAGCCTCCCCCACCATCTAAAAAGCTCGTTCAAACATTCCTCCGTGACGGAAGCACTTATTTGACCCATGTTCCTTCCGGAGGGTGAAGCACCACCCCCCTCCCATCCTGCACAATGCTAAAGGTGAGAGCACTCACACAGGGGGTGGGAAAAGTTATTAAAATTGTGAGTTTGGTGTGAAAGAAAAGCACACACCAAACGTTGGGGGCTGAATCACGCGCTTTGCTCTCCCTGAAAAAACCCCTTTCTCACCGTGTCATCCACCCCCCGCCCCTCCCTGGTAAGAATGAATTATTCGCCACCCTCGCAAACACACACGTGACGTCAGCAGCGAAATTTTAATTCACTCTCCCCCTCCGCAATGCCTGCGGAAAGCTCACCGAAAGCTCCTTTTGTGTGAATTCTGCACATATTGTAATTAAAAAGCAATTTATGGGTACTCTTTAGCGCCATAGCGACTGCTGAACTCATGCAGACACGGCGAGAATAAGGAAAAAAAATTGATATTAGTATCATGCTTTTGGTTGCGTCTTATCTGGCGAAATCAGCGAGACACAAAAGAAATGAGAGACGAATTGGCAAAAGGCGATTATTTAATAATTCAATAATTCCACGACTTCCCTTCTAAATGCTTTTGCTGTGCCTTTTCAGCATCAAATCCTCCTCAATCGCGCGCGATGGTCAGTTATGTTGCAAGCCAGAGGTAGGTGCTGGGAGATTTTTAACGGCGGACAGGCGCTCTGAATTTAATTTTTTTTTGTTAAGAACTTTGAGAAATATCCTTTAATTTAATTTTTTGAATTAAAAGAAATTAGATAAATAAATTGTTAGATTTTTTAGTGATTGTTGGCACAAATTTTGAAAAATGAAATTAGATAAAAATTAATGATGAAAATAAACACAAAATTAGAACAATTCGGCAATTTTTGACAATTTTGCGATTTATTATTATACTTATTTATAAAAAAAATTATTAAAATATAATTTGTTGATTTAGACATAATAAATAATATTTAAAAACTATAATCTTTAAATTTATTAAATAAAAAACATCAACAAAAAAGTAATACGCAATTTTTTATATCTTATTAGGCAATTTGTCAATTTTTCACAATTTTGCAATCTTTTCTTAACAATTAAATGACTTTATCGCAATTTTTCTTATTTTTTCTTTAAATTAAAAATTTAAGAAACTTCTTAAGAGACTCTAGCTAGAGTCTTTAAAACCTAGAGAGAGTCTTTAAAACCTATACTACTTAAAACCAAAATGAAGCTCAGCCTACGCCTCATAAAATCATCAGGCACTGCCCTTGGCGATTCCTTGAAAATTCCAATCACGCACCATCAAAATGATATTCTGATGATGTGTCTAACAAGAAGTATGTTAGGTATACCAACCAAGACTTTTTCCATCCTTTTTGTCCCCCCGTCTTTTTCATCATCCTCGCGCATCAAACATCCACCACATAAACCTATTGCGATGATGAATGCTAAACGCGAGGGAATGCCTTTTTAATATCACCATGTGATTGATATTTATTTCAGAATAATGAATTGTGTGCTAAAAATTTTTAATTAAATCCTTCAGCGTATCTCCCACATGTTTTTTTCATCGGCCCACAAAATTCTCCATAATAATACTTTGTGTGCTCTACGACAGAACGTCCAGAGCGAGTTGGTTTTGAATTATAAATTCGGGGCTTTTGGCCCGCAACGAATTTCAATGTTCCACAAAATTGAAATTAACATGATAAAGCGCATAATATAGCTGAATCAGGGGGATTATGGATGGTTTACGCATTGATTTATTTGGCTCCAATTGCACGAGAGAGATGTTTTTTGGGCTGGAGCATTTCATACCTCACTGCTTTCTTTTTTTTCCAACTACACCCCCACTGTACACGCGGAAAATTTAATTTATCACTCTATGCACAATTTTCCACTTTTTTTTTTCACTCTATCTGCAATTATTCAGTATATGTATGCGTGGAGAGAATTATTTTATGTACAAATGCAATGGCATTTTGTTGCCTCCAATTGAATTTATTGATTTTTTTATTTCGAAATAATTATATAATTTGCCGGCACATTCCTTCGCGAGATGCTTGCACTTGAATTTCCGTGCTCTCTGGTAGAGTTCAAGGTGAAAGAACATTCCTTGCAGTGTACACCGCATATATGCATTCGTTCTTTTGCGTGAAATAAAACAGCAGCAAATAAGCTTTGTTTACAGACGCTACAAAAAGAGAAAATTGCGGATTTATTCTTTGGATAATTTGCAATTTAATATTTAATTAATTGTAAATTACGTTTTATTTATTTGTCAAAATTTTTTGTTTATTTTTTAAATAAAAAGAGTTAGTTTTCTTTTGACAATTTTGGATTCAATTATTTTAATCAAAAGATTTTTAATGAAAAGATATGACTCTAAGCAATTTATTTCAAGTTGTAAATGACATTTGTAATGATTTGTCAAAT
This sequence comes from Lutzomyia longipalpis, assembly GCF_024334085.1. NCBI lineage: Eukaryota > Metazoa > Arthropoda > Insecta > Diptera > Psychodidae > Lutzomyia > Lutzomyia longipalpis. Next base: position 46,794,797 of record NC_074707.1, read on the forward strand.
TTCTGACAGCTGTCACATTTCGTGATATTTTATAAATATATTTTTTTCCAAAAAAAATCAATATAAAAAACTTTTTAGACAATTTTAAATTTATTCTTTTAACCAAGATGGTTTTATATGGAAAATCTGATATTCTACTACTTTTCTGACACAATTAATGACGTAAAACAGCGACTTTGACGGAGGTAGACGTAAATTCGAGAAAAAAACTAAATTCTTTTAATTCTTATAATTAAAATTAACCAAAATCTCAAAATATTCCCTCTGAACTAATTTTAATTTTACATCTCTTTCCAACGCATCAATTTAACTATTTCCATCTCTTTCTAATTGATATATACATGCAGTAGTGTAGGCTAATATATGTACACGACGCCATGTTTTTTGTACTAAACCGCCCATAAAATTAATTGGACCAAAGAACATCAGCAATGAAGCTCCTCTGAATATCATGGCCCAATCATGGTTTTCATAAATTTATCAAATCAAAATTCATTTCGTCGACTATGCCAGCATTTCCCCTATCAACATGCAAATGTACGTAGGTAGTTTTTTTTAAAGAAAATTTGGAGTAATTTTAATTCTTTCTCATCGATTCTTAGGCTACACACAGAAAAATTATTCGTATTAGTCGAATGCGAGTGAGATATTCGCACATAACCTCAGTTTGATTCGCACTCTCCAATGTAAACAATATAGGAAATACTCGTCATTAACGAATGCGAGTGGCACACTCGCAAAAATTGACAATTTCACTGCCACTTTTGATCAAAATTTCTCTGTGTGTAGGATTATCCAGAAAATTAAAAACGATTAGAAAACTTATTTGGTTAACGTTATCGTTGAAATTCTTACGCATTTTCTTACATTTTTGTATGTGAGTTCTCTGATTTATTTTCCCTCAATTAAATGATAATTTCTTGTAATTAATTCTTGAAAATTTTTTTTAAAATTAATTTTATATTAAAAAATATTTTTAAAATTCTTTTTCAAGCTTTTATTAAATGGAAGGGTCTTTGTTTTTTTTTCGCCACCCTCCCACCCGAATTAGAAAGTCTGTAGTCAAAGAGGACTACTGGACTGCAGCCTTAAGGCACACCGGTAGCCTCATAGGGAGATTCTGTTCCGTTTCAGGAAATCTGCGATTCCCATCAGCGGTCCCAAGAAGGGTCTTTGTGTAAGACACTAACTGAAAAAATGTTCCTTTAAAATTCTAAGAGTACACCACATCCCTAAAATCATCACCCCTTGTGGGTAATACATAATATATCTTTTGAATTTAGTCTAAATCACGAATAAAATTGCATGCGGAAGCATAGCGGTGTGGTGTGGAATTAAACCATTGCGGGGAGTCTGTTTTTGAAGTCTATTAGCAAAACATTTAATGCCAAAGTGGTGGCAAAAGTCGGCGAAAGAGCAATTTGTTGCTGAATCTTCAAAGCAAAAAGGAGCCGCATCATCAATCTCCAGCTCAATGCCCATAAATAATAACTGGTGTGTGTGCAACGAAAATGGTTGTGCATATTTTATCGCTCTTGTTTTTCATGCTTTTTCCAACATTTATATTTGACAATATTTCGCCTTGTGGAACACTCTCGCGAATTGACAAGTCGACCAAACGAAATGGGATAAACAAGCCCGAGAGACAAACGCCTCTCTGCCATTATTTTCCTGCCACTCCATTTTAAATGCTGGTTGTGCTTTTTTTCTTTTTTTTTTTAAATACTCCTCTGTTGGTGAATTTATGTCTGGGAATTTGCTTTCCCATCCGCGCCACTCTGCAAGTTTCCTCATTGCACTCCTTCTTGTCACTCACAATGTGAAAGCTCAAATTGATGAATTTTTCGGGAAATTTTTTTTTTGAGGAGAAAGAAAATTTAAATGAGCTTTCTTTCGTGATTTTTCCACCCTCCTTTTGTTGGTTGAAAATAAATCATTCATGGTTAATTGGAAATTGCAGAGCTTACGCGGAGGAATTTATCCAATTTATTCTTATTTGCGTGCCATTTACTCCGCCAGCCCGGAAGACAAATGTGTAGCACACCATCATAATCAAATTGAGGCAAATTTGCCGGTAGTGAGAGCTATATATGTCTGTTTACATATGTATATAGGTAGATAGGTATGTAGGCAAAGGAGAAAAAAAAACGCCAAAAGCACGTGAGAGAGAGGGAGCAACCCCTAATAAATCATCAGCCATTCTGTTGTCATTGACATGTTCACCATTTTATTTCATTCTACACACACTGTATACAATTTTTTGTGCCCCCTAAATACTCACCGTCATTCCTTCTCACCTCCACACCGCGGCAGGAGCGAGATGGGAGATTGAACAGCCATTACTATTTCACCCCTTGGGTGCTTCATCCATTGTTTCCCTTCATAATTCACCCAGAAGCACGTGGTTTCGTCCCTTTTTTGCCTTTGTGTTTGTTTGCCCGAACCCTTGAATATGTAGGTCGAACACCGTGCGCATGGCGTAGCTTTCCACTGTAGCGCCATCTCTCGAAAACCCCCTGAAACTTCCCACAGAGCTTTCCCAACCCCTAAACACACCAAAAGCTCACAAAATCATCCCTCGTTGTGCCTATTCAACCCTCAAAGCAGCAAGGTTTGTGTCTCTGCAGCACACAAAAAGGCCTCTAAATAGTCTCTCTAGCAACCCCTACCAAGAGCTTTGAAAGCTCCCGAAAACCTACCCTCTCGCGGATATATCAAAAAGCACAAAACTTGAGAAGGAGAGAAAAAAAAGATGAATGAAAAGCTCTCCCACAATTCTTCCCACATTAATCAATAAGACCCGGCGACAATTTTATTGCCATAGCCATTAACTGACAATTATTTGACTTTAATGCCCATTCAGCTTGCACATTAAACGTCTCATGTGGCAACGACTCTGCTGGGGCTGAAGCACGCAAAGGCTTCGTCGGCGTGTTTGACACAAAAAACAATCAAATTTTTATGGGTGTACTCCTTTAACACATGTTGTGAAGCACTCAAAAGAGGGGATTTTCATGGCTTTTGAATTTATCTCTATATGAGAGAGATTTGAATGAATTTTTATTACATTTTTTGGATTATAGAGAGAATGTTTTTGAGGGCTTTAAATTAAATTATTAAGAAGTTTTCTTTGTGGATATTTGTTTTCAAGACTATTAAATAAATAAAATAAATTTATTAAATCCTTAAAAATTATGTTCTGGGTTAAATAAAATATTTATTAGGGTAACTCACGTAAAATGTATTAGATTATGATTTTAGGGAAAAAGGCAAGGAGTGAATATCTGAATGAAATTATTCAGATCTTCACTAATATTCGCATGATTCACCAAAGAAACAAAATATTGGTTTTTAGTCATAAAACGACTTAGATTGAGAGGCCCCAGCTTGAAAAAATATTTAATGTAAGTCTAAAAGAGATTAAACTCAAGCCGAAAATAGTAAATTCAACCCAAAGCATGCTAAATTCAAGCCTAAAAATGACTAAATTACAGCTTAAAGAGTTCTAGCCAAAAATAGGCAAAGATTGAAGAACAAACACTTGAAACAAATTTTTAATTCAAGTCTCGAAAGAACAAAAAGTTGTCAATTGAACCTGAAAAGTAGTAAATTCAACCTGAAACATGCTAAATTTAAACATAAAAGTATTTTTCAGTTTTCAACCCTAAAAAAGGACTAAAATTAAAGCCTAAATAGTAGTAAATTCAAACCGAAATGGGCTAACTTTTTTTTCTGTTTTTAGCAAGCGTAGAATTAAAATTTTCAAATCTGTAAATATTCGGTTAATTCGCTGTTATAACCAAAATATTCGTACTACGGCATTACTATCTTAATTTTCTTTTAATTTAAAAAAAATCTTCCACAATTTTTCTATTAATACAAAAGCTCAATAATCAAACTATGTGTAATTTACATATAGTTGAATAAATCAGGTTAATGGTCAATGCTCTCTGTGGGCTCTGCTGTTGTCGAAATCAATAGGAAAACCCCCCAAAAAAGAGCCACAAAATGTATTGTTTTCAAAGACAATCTAATGCTTCTCATATATACGTGAATTTCTCTTTCCTTATTGAGGAAGCAATTTGAGTATGAAGAAATTTGTCAACAGTACACCCAATTAGTTATTCAAATTGCATCGCTTGGGCTTTTCGTGTGTGCTCAAACATGTCAATGGATGGTGTAATTGTTGGCAATTATTTGATGGAAGATAAAGAAAGTAACAACAAGATGAGGAATTGTTGAAATTTATGGCACTCGCTATCTCTTTGGCATATTTAATTGAATTTTGCAGAGGCGGAGAATCCACACCAAGAGATGATTTAGTTGGTGTTCCACTTCGTGGCCAACACCAAGTATTGTAATCGTCGGATTTTCCGACCACCTCAGATCGGGCTCAAACTTGGTATGAGCACGTTTCAGACAACCCACATTCCAAAAATGGTGGTGGAAAATTTTTGATCCGGCCGGCCGGCCGGCCGGCCGGTCGCCCAAACTTTGCCTTATAGCTAGAGAACGGTAACAGATAGAGACTTCCGGTTTGAAGTTTTCTATAGAAATGTGGGTGTAAAATTTCATTTTTTCGCATTTTCGAAATCCAAGATGGCCGCCGTCCGCCATTTTGAAACACCATCAACCAGTTCCCTTATAGCTAGAGGTCTGAAATTTTAATAAGTTGTAAAGCTCAGTGAGACGTTTTCATCGATAATTCATACTTGAAAATCGGTCAAGCGGTTTAGCAAATATGGCGGCCTAAAGCAAAAAGTGTTTTTTCGATATATCTCGAGAACGGCTTGACCGATTTTGACCATCTTGGTATCAAATGAAAGGTATTGAGAAGCCCTACAACTACCTAGAACATTTCAAGTTTCAAAAACATCCGCAAGAGGCGCTAAAAACAAAAACAAAAATTGCCTAACTTTAAGGGTCTATATCTCCCAACATCTGTTATCGTTTTCCTTTAAATTTTGATATGTTGTAGCCTGACTCAATATCTTTCTCCAGTCCGAAAATGAAGAAATTCTATGTCGCCGTTTAAAAGATATAGCCATTTGAAAAATTCTTGAATTTGAAAAGTTCTAAGAGCCATATCTCCTGCACTGCTTGACCGATTTTGCTCATCTTAGTATCAAATTAAAGGTTTTGCAAAACTCTACAACTTTCTAGAACATCAGAAACCTCTAGAACCATTCCTTCGAGACAAAAATGCCAAAAACTGTTTTGGTAGAACAAAAATCCGCCATTTTGTGTTATGGAGATGACCTTGAAAATTATTGAAATTTATGTCAATTTATAGCCTGTTTTAATACCTTTCCAAAACTAGTCAAGAAATTTCTGTAGGTCTTATAGAACCAAAGATATAACCATTTTTATCCATCAAATTGCCGAATTTTACAAAAAAAATTAACTTTGCCTACTAATACTGCTCACAAATAGTATTACAACGCATAAACAAACTTCTACACGTTGTGGGACACCAACTCTTATAACTGGACGCGTTATGATTGACTTTCACCTGTACTGGTGGGGATCTTTTTTGCTTTTCGTACCTTTTGTACTGATCAAGTTGCAGAGAAGTTGCATTCAATCATTTTGATTTTATTTTCTCTGTTGGAAAAAAAAAGAATCAGGCATCTCTCTTTCATGGTAGGTGGTGTGGTGAGAAAAAAAGTCGATCCCATAAGCCAATTTCTCGCATTGCAAAACACTAAAATAAAATAAATATATGTGGAGGAAAAAAAAGAAGAGAGAGACGATAAAATGTAAAACTCGCTGGAATTCTCCATATAAGGGATGGTCACGTTATTTTGGAAACTCGGGCGAACAAAATCGATCAAAAACTGTTTTTTTCGGTGTTAAATCTTAATTCCGACTATCAGCAATCGTGGCGCTAGTTGTCAAAAATGTGAACAAAGTGATGTGCCACGTGGTACGGTGACGTCACTGAGTACACAGCAAAATGGTATTTTAGCTCGATAGAGTTTCCAAAATAACGTGACCATCCCTTAATATGAGAAACACATCTCATAATGTCATTTTTGCACCTTTCTTACGTTTATCACCTCAGCACCAATTTTATTTTATCAAGATCCAAAACCATATCGGTGTTGGGGACTTCTTTTTCACACACAATTCGCCCCATTGCCGGAGACCGTTTGGTGGCATCGTGGCCGCGTACTCACAGCATTAAATGGGGACGAAGAAGAAATAAATAAAATTATCCCATCTTAGCCGCGTCGCTGCGGAGATCCGCTGGGTGGATAGTATTGGAAATCGCACAACAGCGGGCCCTCGTCATACACAATGGCTTACAAGTGATTATACATTTTCCACAGCACTCACAAAACTTCTCCTTTTTTTACCAGTCTCTCTTTGCCCCATTCCTTTTCCCTTCATCCCCCATTTGCAGTGGGCATCCACGGAATATTTCTTATGTGGTGTGCTCACTTCCACATCCTTTCTCACCAACTCATTGCTTATTATTTATTGCTATTATTTCCTTTTGTTAAGTTGTTATACCTCCGCGCGACACTTGTTGCAACAAACAATGCCCCCACCGTTTAACACAGCCCCCATATAGCTTGGCCATCACACATAAAAGCTCACACCCGGGGCGAAAGGAGAGTGTCAAATGAGCCTTTGTGTCTGGAGAGCCCCATTGGGCGCGAGGATATCCGGAATTGCTCTTTGGGCCTCCACCACCTTTCTTCTCCCTCAAAATGAACCGTGCGGGGAAATGATTTAAATGTACGATTAAACAATCAATTCAGCTCGATTCTTGTAATTTTGTCCCTCCTGCACAACATTCAATGGAATAGCACCACAAGTACCCCATTTATTTGCTGCACCATCGGGAATTAATTCAGGAAACTCCACAACAATGTATAGTTGAATTAAAATGAAAATTTTATTGGCCATTTAGAAAATGAGGGAAGATGATTTAGAGGTTCTTCGTGTTATTGACTTTTTATTTTCTTTTATTTCCATTTTGGAAGGACAATAATCAATTAAATTTGATTGATTTTCTCTCAAAATGTTTGGAATAATTTATTAAAATTCAAGGGGTGTTTATCTGGCGAATATTTAGATATTTGAGTGAAGTTATAATCTTCTCAACAAATAATTCAAATCTTGAAAAATGATTCGAATCTTTTTAACAAATAATCCGAATCTTGGAAAATAATTTGAAGGCTTTTGCTAAGATAAACTCTTCTTGTTAAAATTTGTCTTTAAAGTCCTTCAAATTTTTTTTCTTGGAGAATTCAGTGTTATTTTGAAGGTTTTTCAACCATTTCCAATATATTTTTTTTCTAAAAGTCAAAATCTGCCACCCACCCACGCACAAAATTTGCATTTTATGCAAAAGATTTCTCAAAAAAAAAAACCTCCCAAAATTCCCAAAAAATCCTCTGACTCATTTTTCCCCGAAAAAATGAACAAAACTCTCTTGCAAAACTCTCTAATTTACATGAAACAAGTTCAACTGGAAAATATCTGTGGCTCTTGTCTCTGTTGCCGAAGAAGTGCTTCACTTTTAGAGAACAATTTCAACACGTTCAAGAAGTGAAAAGTGCCGCCAAAAAAAATGAGAACAAAAAGCCACACAATCGCGAGATTTTTCACAGAGATTAAATTCAGTGGAAAAGGTAATATAACCTATGAGGTGTTTGGTGGGAAAAATATTTCGGAGTCTCCAATTCCATTCATTTCTTTGACCTTTGCCACATTTTTCTTTTTGCTAGCGAGGTGAGAGCGCGCGAAAGGTATTCACGCGGGGTCATTAAGTTAATGAAAATATGTGTAAGTTGTAATTATTTGTGGAAGTTGGTGCGGGCTCGCACACGCATGTGGGTGGAAAAATCACAATAATTGCGGGGAGGAAGTTCTCTTTTTTTCCAAAAGGGCTGCCTTCCGGCTCTTAGGGTGGGTTCTTGTATTGTTTTTTTTTCGGCACATGGGGTGGAGACCCCATTCTGTGTGGAAGTGGAGATGAAGTTGTTGCCTTTTCGTAGTTTTCCATGTTTAAGTAATATTCTAACATGATAGGCGGAACTCTATTTTTGATATATAGTCTCCCCCGCTATAAATTTCCCAGCACGATACAAATACAAATACACGCAAAGGAAAAACCTCTGAAGGAGGATTTTTGTTCGATTTTCTGCAGAAGGGCTGAATTTCCCATCATTGCTACACAATTTTCTCAAATTTTTCTTTCTTAAAAAATATTTTGTAACCGAAGTTTTCTATGATTTGTTTTCATATTTTTAGAATTTTTCTAAAGCTCATTGTGCTTTTTACAAATCTCTCATGTTTTTTTTTTTAAATTCTAGACCAATCTTAGAATTTTCATTGCTTAGAAAATTCTAAAGATTATTCAAAGATAACTATAAAGGTTATTTTATTAATTTCATAATTTTTCTTAAAGAATTAAAAGAATGGGAATAAATGGAAAATAATTTATTTGTTCAATAGTTTTCCTTAAATTTCTCGCTTAAATTCTTTGCTTAGAAATTTTGAAAATTATTAGAAGAAAATTATGAAGCTTTTGGTGATTGATTTTCAAAGTTTTCATGATTTTTCTCGAGGAACTGAGAGAATATTTCAATAAAATTAATTTTATTTGCTTCTGTCGATTTTTCCTAAAATTTTCAAGATTTCCCACGGTTTTAGAGTTCTTTTAAAGCTCCAGATCATTCAAAAAGCTTCCTTAACTTTTATTCAGTTTTAAATATTTTTTTAAAGCTTTTACTATTTTCCCAGAATTTTCCTCATTTTCCCTAAAAATCTTCCTTAACTTTTTTCGTAAGCTCGGTAAGCTTTCATGATATTTTTATTAGCAAGAAATCGGCTAAAAGAGACAACAAAAAAGCGTGTGAGAAAATAAATTGTTGGCAAGAAATTCTTTATGAGAGATTTTTTATCTCTTTTCAACCATCTCAAGAATATTAGCACCAGAATATTTTCTAAAGTTCCCCTAGACCTGCACAGATGGCACCAAATTCCTTCTGAAGATGATTCAAAGGGGGAATTTTGTGTACACTTCCCCACTAAATGTAACGTACATCTCTTAAGAAAAAAGATTATCTCTCAAATTAATTTTAAAATGAAAATTAAAAATAAATTAAAACATCAGTAAGCTTAATAACTTTATTAATTTATATTTTCTTATTACTTTTTTTTTCAGAAAATTCCCACCAGCATACATAAATTCAGGTGAGTGTACAGATGGTTTTTTGTATGGAGTCCTCGAAAAGAGAAAGTTTCTATTTAGAGAATTTCGTCTTTCTTTTGAACGAAGGACAGGAAGAAAAAAATACTCAAAAGAACCTTGAAAAAAATTAGGGCAATAAAAATATTATTTTAACGCAACATACGTGCAACAAATTTACCTTTTTAAGGCTTTGCAAAGACAGAGAGTCGTCACCTTTGGCCAGTTCCTTGGTGACATTCGAATGAATTCCTTCCTGGGCAGGAAGTGCGCGTGCAATTGTGTATGTGTGTGTGTAAGTGTGTGGAAAATCGATAAAGAAAATATGAGGAAATTGTGCAGAGTTTTCCCACCAAGAATATACTTTTTTTTTTTCTCATTCAACCATATGTCACTTTCCCGCAAGAAATGCCATAAATAACCACTGTGGGGCAAACTTTTCGTGTTGCACGACAATCAAACATTTTAATCGGAAATATCGGTGAATTTTTCCATCATTCGCAATAGAAGGAAAAAGTGCCTCCAATTTTGTTCAGCTAAATTGTTAAAAAAAAATGGAAGGAATTCAGTGGAGCCATGGCGAGGATTTTCCCGCCAAAAAAAGAATCTCCACACAAATTGATCCGCCAGGTAGAAACAAATATATACCAAGAAGGAATGAGAGCAAAAAAGCACGTAAGAAAGAAAAAACTGGTTTTAGCGAAAAAATCCGCGGAAGGCCACACCAAAAAGATCACTCAGAGTGGCTAAAAAAAAAAGAAATCTTCTTGGGGCAGCATCCCGCGCGCTTGTGCATCTAATGAAGTTCTTCTGCGAACTTGTTGTTGTGCAAAAGAAATGGGCATTCGAACACGTGAATTTGCATATTACGCGGTGTGGAAAGTCAAACGATGGGTTTCTCATGCCATTTACTGTGTTGTATACTCCCATTGCAACTCGTGTCGTCCACAGAGCAAATCAGCTGACCAGCACTTGGTGCTTCCATTTCAATTTATTTCATTGACATTCTGCCACTCTTTGCCCATTCTTTCATCCACCTTTTTTTTTACCTCCTTCTGCTTATGTGCAACACAGAATGTGAGAAAAGAGGAGCATCGGCATTTTTTTCTGTGGCGTGCCAAATGACCATTCGATTTAATTTGCATACCGAAGCGGTTGATTTGTTCCTCCACCAACCCAACAAAATGCTATGCGGTGTACATTCATCACAATTTATTTGAGAACCTTTTGTGACATTCATCATTGATTTTCTCTCCGGTCGATGCGAAAACTGAGTTGAAAAATTTTAGGATATTCGATTTTATAGATTAAGATTGAAGATTTTAATTTTTTGAAGCTATTTGTCTAAAATTTTTCAATTTTATATCAAGAGGTCAAGAAGATATTTTTCATACTGCTAAAGATGATTTGAGAGCGAAGTACGGGCTTATGGAAGAATAAGAGACCATTTTTTTTTAATATTTTCATTTTAAAGTTCTCTTTGAGTAAATTTACAATAAATCACACCTTAGAATGAATTCTTTTCCCAGTTAATTGAAGAAATTTGGTTAAAGGAGTTTATTCATCTGTGTGAAAAAATTCCTCATTCATGGATTAATTTTGAGCAAAGAAAAAGCTTTGGGAAAGTAAGAAATTTTTATTCTAAATGATTTTATAGATTAGAATCTATTCATAATTTCTTAAACATATTTTCAAAATTATCAATCTTTCGTTTTCTGAGATAGCTTGAAAAAAAAAATTCATTTTTCAATTTTTATAAATTGTGAAAAAATAATTTCCTTCAAAGAAGAAGAAACTAAGTTTTATTCAAAAATTTTAGTTACCTGATCACCAATTTAAAATATTTCCCATTTTATTTAAAGGGTGAAATTCACTGCTATGTCTGGTTTAGGTTAGTTAAATAAGGCTTTACTGTACAAGCTAGGTCTAAGTTTTTAAAGCTAGGTCAGATTTTCACGCTAGATCTTACTTTTATAAACTAGGCCTAACTTTACTAAGCTTATCCTAAGTTTTTTTTTAAAGCTAGGGTTACGAACTTTAAGTTAGGCCTAATTTTTTGAAGGTTTTTAAACTAGACTAATAAGTTTTTCAAGAACAGCCTTTGGGGTTTTTAAAATTAAGTCAAGTTGAATCGGAAATAAATTTATTTTCTTTAAAGATTTTAACGAATTTAAATAGGTACGCTGAGACATGGTTACAAAATTTCTCTTTATTAATTTGTTCTTATTTTGATCGTATTCAGGCATCGACATCAATAAAAGTAAAATCTGTCTTAGCCCAGCCTGACCTAACTTTAAAACCATAAAAGCTTGATTTTTTAAAATAACTTCAGAGCTGCTCTTAAAATTGATTTTTTTCTCTCAAAGCTTATACCTGATTTAAGAGACGAACTAACCCAGATTTACCACTGAATTTCATCCAAATCATTAATCTATCCCCCACGCAACTCTACTCTTCATCTATGCACAATTAAGTGTTTCTTTCCAAAGCTCTCAACCTCCAAATCCGCATTGGTGATTTTTCAGCTCATTTGAATTTTTGCTCAATTTCTTGGAAGTCCATCCAGAGAAGGCCCCGCCAGATAAATCCATCTCACACACAGTGCGGCACATCCACCCACCTTTCAAATATTAATTTATGACCAAAATCAATCGCATATCGCGACATTTCCTCTGACAAGTGCACCCATGTGTGTGGGTGCAGATAAGACCGGGATCGGGAATGAGCTGAAAGAAATCTTCTCTTTGGCTAATCTGCGGTGAATCTCCTAAATCGATTCATTGAAGGAATCATCGGGGGTTTAGGCAATTTTTTTGGGCAATTCTCCGTGAGTGTGTGTGTGTGTGGTGTTGTGCAAAAGTTCAGAGATCAAAGTGAAACAGCAGTATTCGGTGGGATTATGGGTCTGGCTGGGCAAATGAAAAGGATGGTTAAAATCAGGCGGCAAAAATGGCAATGGAAGAAGAGGAAATTTATGGGATAGGGGAGCGGCCATTATTCATTTTCATACTGCATTTCGGCGTGAATGCCATCCTCTTGTCCTTCTCGCTGAATTTCTCAGAAAACACAATTCCTCTCGTGCTTCTCCTTGCAGGGGTAAATCACCCCCCGAAGCAACCCACCCCCAAAACGGACTAATATATTTCCTTTAAATGATTTTCTTGGAAAAATTTCCTGAGAAAATATTCGAAGAAATTAAACATTAAAGGTAGGGCTTCAGACTTAAATATTTTTAATACAAAAGTTTTCTATTGAATTTTCTTAACATTTTGTGTGATTTAACCGTCGTGATTTTCCTTTCTTTTATTTTAATTTTTTTCATCTCAATATGATTGGGAAGAGTAAAAGAAATTTCTCCAGGTTTCCCCCTCTCTCTCTCTCTCTCTTTGGAGAAAATCCCCCTTCTCCGGTATTTTCCGGGGTGCTCTCAATTTTCCATCCTTCCCCCTTGCCTCGTGTGGAAACACAACCACCCTGACACGAGGTGGAGTGTATTTGTGAAAACCAGCTGTATTGATTAATGGCTTTGTAGATTTTCCTTTGACATGAGATCCCCTGAATGTTTACGAAAATTGTTCGCAGAAGCGGAAGTTTTCCACGAGGGTTCCATCGAGTTTCTTCTCTCTCAAGTGGGTGGGACGCATAAGAAGCCCTTTATGTTTTTTTTTCCACCCTCCCCCCCTCACCCTCCGACTTTTCCTATACCTTGTACGAAAATTCCGAGAAGCAAAAAAAAGGAAAATATTTTGAAGGATAATCCGTGTGCGCTGTTTAATCTCCCAAATTGACATCGATCGCAAAAAAAGGGCTTTCACAATCCACCCACCACCCCCTTCTCAAATCGTCCGGCGATTTTCCAGGAAATCACCCACCCCGAGGCGATATTGGGGGGTGCGGGTGGGAGTGGAAAACTATACTAAAAGTTTTCCCTGCCTTAGCACCCAAGTACAAAAGGATGGCAAAAGGCGAGAAAGGAGAAGAATGCTCCTCCGACGTTGTTATGTATAAATAGCTATCTTCCAGAAGTAAAGTTGAACTGACAGCGACAACGACTATGACGATGAGGAGAGATTCGCATTTCGCAGAAGGAGGGTGAATGAACAAGAGAAGAGGAGACGAAGAAGTATGAATAAGACGATGCCGAGACTATCATGGATTCAGCAAAAGAGATGCCTCAAGGGGCTGCTAAATGGGGTTATTTTGAGAGAGAAAAAACAATTTATTTATTGTACTTAACGAATAAGAATTTGTTAGAACAATTTAACCTGGAAAGATCGAATTTTTCCAAAGGCAAGAGCTTGAGGAATTTTTGATTTATTCTGGTTTCTTTGTAAGTTCTTTTTTGCTTGGAAATTGAGCTCATAAAATTGGGTTAAATGTCATTTTGATTTTTAGAGGAAATAAACTAGCATTGCTGCCGTTTTCTCGAGCAGACTTCTAATGAATTCAGCTATAGACGCAGGTTACCTAAAACAGAAGACTTCTTTTAAGTTATCCATTCATTTTCCTTTTATTACGATTTATGTTTAAATAAAATATAAAATAATTTTTGATTTTTATCTATCTGCGTCTATCGCTGACTTCAGTGCTAAGATATTTTTTAAGAAAACGGCAGAAATATTAATTTATTTACTCTCAAAATCAAATAAACATTCAACAAGGACTTTTAAACTCAATTTTCAGGCGAATAAAGCTAGAATAAACAAGAGTTCTCAATATTTTCCTCTTGAAAGTTCTTAATTTACTTCTAAAAATATTTTTCAGTGTTTTTTAACAATATATTTTTTTTAAATATAATATTAAAAAAGTTCCTTAAAGTCCATGAGTTTTATCTAAATGAAATTCTTTTAATTCATACAAAAGGAAAAGTTCTTAACTAACTTTTCTTCAATTCAAATTTTCATTCAAATTAAAATGAATTAATCTTCAAAAGAAAAACATTCAAATAACATTTAATTGCCAGCCCCTTGTCTTCCATCGACGAAGAACTGTGCAGCAGAGAGTTAGATGGGAGGGAAGTTTTTGAAGCTAGGGCAAAGGATAGCACACACAATCCATATATACAACATACCTACATATATAGCACAAGAGTGAGAAGAAATATTTCATAGGAAAAGGAGGGAAACTTTTGTGGGATTGGATATGAAGGAAGGCTTCACACAAAAGAGGCGCTCTTCTGTGTGAGAGAGTGTTGAAGAAAATTCGCAATTCAATTGCGCGACACTTTCGCATTTTCTCTCTTTTTGATATAATACCTTTGGCGACATACGCACGTGTTTTCTGCATTTAAAAAGAAGGTCCAGCGTACAACAAATTGATTCTTGCTGGACATTTTCTCCGTATGGATGGTGTGCTGATACAAATAATTGACAGTAAATCGATGTTACCGCAACCCCCGTCTTTCTTGCAACACATAACACTGCTCCGGGCAACACGACAGGATGGCACGAGCAAAATTTTTCGCAAGAATGTCTCTCATCGTGGAGGGCAACGATGGAACAGGGGCAAAAAAAAAGAGAGCAAAGAAGATGGAGAATATAAAAATATAATATGAAATAAGACAACAATTCAATTTGCTCCGTACTATTCGTCTGACATTGTCTTCTTCGTCTTTGACGGTGATTTATGTCGCAGCGGATATGCTGAAGGGGGTACACGAGGTACGGGGGGTTGTGGGTGGCAGCCGGGTGGGATTTGTGTGCTATTCTTCGGCCCCATTCCACCATCATCATCCGACACACACTCGATGGTTGTAGTTTGAAAAGTTTTAGGGATACACAGAGAGTGGCAACTTTTGCCGGCGAAGAAGCCACCCTCGCACGGGGTGGATGGGGGTTGACATGGAGACCGGGGAAGGGTTGGGAAAAAAGTCAAATACAGAGGGAGGGTGGAAATTTTGAAAGGATTGTGTGAAAGTCCTGGAGAAATCCCGACACAGAGACACCAACATGGTGGCGGAATTATAATCTATATACGGAAGCATATCCTTAATTAACATTTATTCAAATTTATGTAGTTTCAAAGGGAGGGATTGACAGTCCATGAATAAATTAACTTTTGCCAAAAAGGAGAGGGAAAGATAAATCATTCTACTAACAAACAAACAAGCATTTGGAGACACTTTTGGGAATTATTTTTTTTTAAATTCTTCTTCAAATGCATCATTAAAGATTTTTTTCGAGGTTTTTCTTTTCATTTTATATTGAAAGAAAATGGGAAAATCTGCATTGATTCAACCTATCAATGCTCCGGTTCAACAAAGCGCGAAAAGAGCTTTGAAAGCTCAGACTTTCTACGAGGTGGAAAGATTTTCTTTTTATTCTTTTGAATAAAAGAATCATCTCCTTAGGATTCAAAGTTTCCTGAAAATTAGCAAATGAATTTTTGGGAAAATTGTGATAGATATTGGACGAAATTCACTATTCAGTCGGATTT
This sequence comes from Lutzomyia longipalpis, assembly GCF_024334085.1. NCBI lineage: Eukaryota > Metazoa > Arthropoda > Insecta > Diptera > Psychodidae > Lutzomyia > Lutzomyia longipalpis. The sequence goes on from NC_074707.1 coordinate 46,810,437, forward strand.
AAGAATTTAAGTCGGTTTTTAAGTTTTGAGTCAGTTTTTTTTTAAGTCTGACTTACAAATTTTAAGTCAGCCTTAAAATCTGTAAGTCGGTTTTCAAAAAACTGATTTAAAATCTTAAGACCGACTTAAAAAATTTTAAAACCGACTTTAAAAGCTGTTTTAAAACCATAAGACCGACTTAAAAATCAACTTAAATTTTTAATTCCGACTGAGTATTGAATTCTACCCAGTGATTAATACAAAAATCGAGGTAAAAGTAATTCCAAAAAGAAAGTTCTGAAAATAAAACTTTTAAAGTAAAAAGCTTCTTAATTTAATCTTAACTTTCCTTAAGACTTTCTATATAATACAGGAACATTTTTTATTGATTTTTTTCTTATTAGTTTTTATTTTCAAAGTTTTTAAATAATATTTGAATCAAAAGTATTTTTTTCTGGAAATTTCACACACTTAAAATTTCTTGAGAGATTTTTTCCATTGAAATTTTCACGTGAAATTCACTAAATTCCAAATTCCTCAACTATATATTATACTCTTCAAGTTTTCCCATTGAAATTTAAATGGCAGCTTGTGGGTGGGATTCTGCACAGCTTCCTTGCAGGCATTTTCTTTTCATCTTTTCCCTTTTGTGCCACCCGCGGGGGCCCTTGGTGTGACGCAAAAAGGGCGGTCTGGGGGAAAAGTGGTTTGAGAAAGAATTTAATTAGTTTCGACATGACACACTCTTTCTTGTCGTCCCCAAAAGAAAAGGCCAAAAGAGAAAATTCGTGCTGCGACGAGGCGGGAAAAAAGGGAAAAACTTTCGTGAGTGACACAGAGAGGGCAAAGAAGAGTAAAAAAATGGAACGGAGACAAGAAAATATAAATTACTAGTCAACCCGAGCCCCCAATCACGTGTGAGCAAACTCCATTTTAAACTATAAAAGGGGGGCGGATGTATAATACCGTACCCCGAAAAATTCTAAAAATAAAAAAATCCCGTTATCTGACCCTTCAGCAGGTAGAAAATGGGAAAAAATCAGTTTTTCTGTGGGGGCGCTATAAAGGGGGAGGGGGCGGAATCCCATATAGCGCTTGCAACTCGTATTGACCCCCTCTACCCACATACCAAATTTCATAAAGATCGGCCCAGCCGTTTAGGAGGAGTTCATGTGCCACAGACAAACAAACATTTCAGCTTTATATTTAAATTATTTATAGCCGGCTCTTGGGTTTGAAAGCTTTGTCGTATTTTCGGAGAATTTTCTTTGTGGTGCCCCTGGAAGATGATGTGTGGCTGTGCGAAAGGCTTGTTGCGGGAGGAATATGGGGTACGGGATAAATGAGACAATTTGTTTAGAAGACTTGGGTTGTGGCCAGGTGAGGGTTATTTTGTTTTTTTTTGTGGAGGTTGAAGGGTAGCTGGGGCGGTCCGTGGGAAATGTTGAAAAAAATTTCCTCTTCAGAGCGCGACTCTGCGGTTGTGATTAATGACGATGATGGAGTTTTTCTTCTGTCTCTCCGGGGATGTTGGATGTGGCGAGGGGGAGACAACGGCTGTACTCTCCGGCCCATGCGCAGCATCCTCGTAAATCTCCCATCGAGCACATCACTCCCACTTTTTGGGGGCATCCCGTGCTGTGTGAGTGCGCGTACGCCATTCCGGAAAATCTTCCGGCGCGCACAAATCTCCCGCGCTCTCTCGCAAATCATTCGGATGTGAGGAAAATTTAATGTTTTGTTGCAATGCTCATACCCGAACCCGAGGTCCATGTGGGGAAAAGATGAGAGGAATTTTCCGAGTAAAATAAGGGGCTCGCTGTATGTGGTGGTTGAGTTTATCTTAAATGGAGACACTCAGTCTCCGTTCGGGCAGTCGATCCACCAACTCGAGCGCGTTCTGGACCGTTTTTCCACGCAATACCCCAAAGCATCCCGGCGGAAAAGTGCTCGCGTTTTCCCACATATGTTTGTCGCGTGCACGCACGAAATCGCTGGCGTATCTTTTGCCACGTTCACATGGAATTTTCGACGGAAGATTCGTGCAAGAAAAAGTCCCCAAACTGTGCAATTTTCCCCTAATTTTGCATAACGAGGTCCCTCTTCTTCGAGCTCTGCTTCTTCCACTATCCCCTCTGATACATCGTCAGCAAAGAAAATTTCCCAAATTACATATTTTCTTTCCCATTCACCGAAACGAAGAAGAAAATACATCCCGTTAGATTTTTCTTTGCGTGAAGATTTTTTTCTTAAAAAAAGTAAATTTTTTTGGAGAAACCCTCGGTGTGCGCGAAGGCGAGACTTCCTGTGAAGAAATTGGAGACATACACAAAAAGTGCGAACATTTCTCTGTGTCAAGTGATTTATGAGGCATGTGAAACCATTTTTTCCAACCAAAAGAATTTTCCTTCTCTCAGCCACATCAAATATCGGGAGTTTTCTCTCCAATATAATTCCCTTCCTTTTGCCATCTCCTCTCAAAATCTTCTCAAATTTCGCCCCAAAAAGAATTTTTTAATAGTGAATCAGGAACAATTTTTGTGAATTCCTAAGTACCTACACCAAGTGCGAACCTATCCCGCAATTATCTACTCTATAAAATTAAATTTAAAATAGAAAAGAAAAATATTTTTCTACCAGAAAGCTCAAGAAGTGTTTGGGTTTAGCAGAACTTGACGGATGCACCCCCAAAACCCCCCGGAAATGTCTCAAAACATGAAAAGTTCCATCACGAAATTCTTGCCGGTGACTAAAGCGTCGTGAAATGGGGAAAATGTCGCCGCGACGGAAAAAGTATAGATGATTATTTATATGACATTCAACACCAGCATAACATGATAGAAATTCTGTGCTCGCAGTGTGTCCCAAATGAAGACGTTGAGCCATGACTGTGGTGTGGTGAGAAAATTTGTGAGTGTTTCTGCCCCACAGATAAGACATTTGAGTGACTCTAAGGAGGGGGAATTTGTGGCAGAAAAGCTCCAACTAAAATATTGTCGGTTTCATAAATTGAGGTGAGTTTTTCACGCGAATAATTCACAAATAAAAATAAAAATAATAAAAAAAATAAATGAATTTTAAAAGAAAAAATTGTGGCGCCATCTCTTGAGAAATATTATGACAGTTAATTCATTTTTTGAATTAGTTTTTAATCTTTAAAAAAAATTATCTGCAAGAAAATTGAATAGTAAAATGTGTTTAGTAAAGAGATTGAAAAGGTTTTTTTTTAACACTTTGTAGTGTCTATTGCAGACTTAATTTGAATTGAACTTCTAGCGACATCTGTGGAGATTTAAAACCATTCAAATAAGGCATTGATTTCATTCTTATTGATATTGAATCTTCAGTAGAGGCTTTCTAAATAAATCTTTGAAGTTCAAGAATTTCAAAACTTCAAGTCTATATAAATTTATTTTTAATATAAATTTTATCTTTTAAATCTCTAGAATTATCAAATAAAATCCTCCAAAATACAAAATAAAAAAATAATAAAAATAGAATAATAAAATTCTTGTTAGAATTATTATTTCCCCACCAGTTGGTACTGAAAAAAAATTGAAAATTGTGTTTCACAACATTTTCTGGACATTCTATTGCTCTTTAGCTTTTTATGTCCACCTCAAGGCTTTGAAAAAAATACAAAAACATGCGCATTATTTGAAAAACCACTTGCTGTGTACCACAAGATCGCACGAGATCATGAACCTCATCCCACCACCTCCAACAGTCGCCACACACATCTCAAGATGAATTTTAATTAAATCAAAGAGAGAGAATTGAGTGTGAAGAAATCTGTTGTGTGTGAATTTAGGCCAGAGGTCACAGCGGTGGTTGTGATGCCCACAAGAAAAAGAGCAAGAAGTTTTTCCGTGCTGTGAATTATGTCACAAGAAGAGAATTTTTTATTTCACTCAACCTCGCAATCGTCTCCCATATTTCTTTCACCGAGAAATTTTCCGCATTTTATCACTCCGACATCAAAACACGCGTACAACCAGCAGAAGAAAATCACATCGGTCCCATTGGACAAAAATAATACAAACTGACGACTGAGAGGGGCGTGAGGGGGTAGGAATGGTGGGTGATGGAAAATTATATAGAACAATCATTTAATGAAATACAGAAAAAACCCTCCCTCCGAATGTGAAGCATTTTCTCCGTTTCGCACAATGATTTTCACGGCGGAAAAACAAGACGACGCCGGGGGTGGAAATTTGCGAGACAAGATATATCGAAGGGATGATGGGGGGTTGAAAATTTCTCCAACAAATATGATTTACAGTAAGTTAGTCTTCGGCTTCGATTCCGCCAAACTCCCCAAAATGCACAGAACCCCTTCCTAAGTTCCACAAGATCTACTTTTGCGCTTCGTTCCTTCACCCGGCTGGCACGTACAATTTATTTGAAGATTGCTATGCGTAAGATGTTTGTTTGATTGTTTGTTATTTTCATATTTTTTTATTAAAGAATTTTCGTTAAACAGAAGATTTATTTAAAACGTTTTTGTAGGAGTATTTTTCTCGTTCCGTGGTTGCGGGTTTAAAAGAAACGAATCTTTTCCCAAAGCTTTCGGCGTTAACCACGCCTTCCTCAGTGATAAATTTGTCAATTATTTGAACCCTTAACAACAATCTCCTTTGCTTCTCTTGGCATTTTTTTTATTTATTTATTTAAAACATTTTATTTGAACACAGAATAAAAGTTAAAATCGTTCTAAAATTTATTATAAGAAAGATTTCTTTTTTTAAATCAAAAATAATTTTTATTTTTAAAGTCTTTAAAACTCAAAATCAAAAATCAATTTAAATTCATTAATTCTACTTCATTTGTCAGCCAGGTCCTTTCTCCTTGTACACAGTAAATGTCTCAAACACGAAAGTCTCGCATGATAATCACACAAACATCCGGGCACCCCTCCCTGAAGCAAAACTCCATGCAGAACATCCCTCTCGTGGAAATCTTGTGTGGGAAAGGGATGAAAATGGTGAAAATGCACGCAGAAACTTTCAAAACGATGAACTTCCATGGCAATCTCTTGCCCATGGAGAAGACTTTTGAGTGGTGTTGCGCTTCTTCAATCCACTTTATACCACTATATGTAGTTTTCACCCTCTGTAGAAAATTTATCTCTCCACCAAGGCGTTAGTCCGGCCCACCAATTTCACCATGTTTAGCTTTCAGGCTGTGTGGAAGTTTATCTGCCACGGAAATGAGACGCGAAACTTCAATTTAAATTGCTTTCACGCACGAAATACAAGAAATGGAAATAGAGGGCGTGGATGGGGAGTGGAGGAGGGGTGGAAAAGCTGAGTTGGGGGTTGGGAGGGTTTAAGGGATGGTTCCCCTTGCTAGACGGGGATTTTGCACTTAATTCCATTTGAGTTAATTGAGTGTGCTTTAAATGTTTGATTTTATGCAAAATGAAATGTTTCTGAGCTGGTTTTTGATGATGCTTTATTTTGCACAGAGGGGAGTGTTGCTAAGACGGTGGTGGACGCATAATAATTTTTGAGCATAAGTGCTTCTTTGCATAGAAATTTCTTTCAAAAATCAAAAAAGTCAAAGCAATTTTATGAAGATTTAACAATAAGAGTTGATTTCCTCAAGATTAAGATGTTCGCGAAATTTCCTGAATTATACGTGACAAAGCAATATACGGAGCAAGCACGTTTGCAGCCGTACAACTTGCCTTCTAAATCCGATCTGTCATTTTTGCCGCTAAATCATTCATTTTTCCCCACATTCTCTATTTTAACCACTCGAATTCACCACTTCGAGTGCGCGCCAAATTCAAATATTATTTTATTTCATAACTTTTCCGAAGAAAGATGAACTTTAAATAATCTCAAAGACATTTTTTAAAGATTTTCTTTTAAAAATATTTTTAGTAATTAGTAAATAAAACAATTAATAATTTTTCTTTATTTCAATCCTAGATTTTGTTAAAATAATGTAACAAATAGTAAAAAAGAAATTAAGAATCTTTAACATGGATAAAAACTTTTAAATAACATTAATTCAATTTAATTAATTTTATTTGACCGTTTTAATAATTCCATTGCATTTCCTTTGAATAAAACAATTTATCTTTAGGAAAAAATCACAGAAAATACCTAAAATTCAACTCTCGGTGTTGTCTCTATCGGAGTTATGGCGCAAAAATGGTGTGTTTGTGTGTCTGGTTGTGCAAGAAAAAGCGCGACAAGTACATTAGGAGGAATAAAATGTGTGCGCCTCATGGAGGAATTTCACATTTGCCCTTGGTTTTCCTTTTGCCTCTCCCCCCACGACATACATAGAAATATTTCCCCACACCGATATTCATCTCTCCGTGGTAAGAGATGTGAAAGAGGAGGACCGCGAAAAGCAAAAAACAACACTGAAAAAGTTAAATATTGTGTAAGGAGATGTAAAACGCGTGTTTTCCGTTTAACAGATAACATTTTTCGATTTTAAAGCGATATTGCCATCAAACGACGATGTTGAGGAGCGAAGAGGTCAGCATATGCTGTGCTTGACTTTCCCCCATATGGAGTTGTAGTGTGAGCAAGATGGGGCGAAGGCAAAATAATGCAATGGACACGTAATGTGTGGGCTGACCGCGTTCAAATATCGTGGAACAATGCGCGATCCATGGCGGGATAAATACGTTTATACATATTTTGTATGTTAAGCGGCGCACGGTCGATTTTTTCATTCCACCAAGTCATCTTTGAGGCTTTTTCTGCCTTCGATCGTCCTCCCTAGGCCTCGTGCGGGGTCTTCGCAATGGGAAGATGTTCGAAAAAACCGCGATCTCCATGAGAGGAATTGCGCACACATAACAGATTTTTCCCTGTGATCCACAACTTGATCAAATACCGCGAGGCGAAGCAACAAAAAACTCAACCATAGAGAGCCAAAGTACTAAATCATATGTAGTTATGTAGCTTTATGTATGGTTTATGAGAATGGCGGGAAAACCTGTGAACTTTTGCACGAAGATCGCGTAGAAAATTTCCCTTGCACGTCTCCAATTGTCTCGTGCGGATCATTTTGCGACCATCATCGCGAATGATCGATCGCCTTAGCACATTTCGCATTGAGTTGTTATCGGCATGCGAAAAAAGGGAGACTTTGCGATTGATTTGTGATGACTTTTCGCGCAGATAATATTTATAAAGTATAAATAGAGCTCTGAGAGAGAGAAGATTTATGTCAAAATTTATTGCACACCTCCATCAATTTTCCATGTGGGTGAGAAACATATCTCCTCTTACCACGACGACTTCATTTCTTTGCAACATCAATCTTTTCCACATTGCTGAAGGAATGACTTTCTCACAATTGGCCCATTTTTGGTGAAAGATCCCTTTTTGGAGGCCATCAAGTTTTTTTTGCTCCTCACATATTGTGCCATGAGTGAAAAAAAACCGTCAACATCTCAAGAAATATCCTCAAACTCCGCCAAAGAGGAGGAGAGAAATGTACTTCAATAGGGCCAGTAATGGTAGAGTTGATTGCATTGTAGATTGCAAGGAAAAAGAATTTAATAAATTCTAAAAAAAGAAATTTAATAAAACATCATTATTAACTTTCTTAAAATAAAATTAATTAAAAAAGAATCCTAAAAAAATATTTAGAATAAAAAAATGAAAAAAAAATCCTAATTAGAAAGTCCTTAAAAGAATTAAAATATTAAAATATTAAATCATTTAGGAAATATTCCGCTTAGAATTCTTAGAACTAATCTCATAAATTCTTTATTAAAATTCCAATAAACTTCTGTCTAATAAGATAGACTTTATGTATAGGTTGGTCGAGATAACCTTGACCGGTTTTATAGGTTTAGCTCATAAGAATGGTCCATCTCATCTTGACTATCCTAAAGCTATAAAAAAGTTCCGAATGTCTCTTCTAGGTAAATCTCTTTTACTCTTTTAAATCTTAAATTCTGGTTTGATATTAGTTTACTTCAAAAAAATTTTTTTTTAATAAATATTCAGAAATATTATTCATTAATAAATAGAACTTAAGACTATCTTAATGACTTAAGAATTGATTTTAATAAGATTATCAAATACTGTATAAACAGTCTATTTTGTAAATACAGTCACCTAGGGGATAAACAATAGCCTAAAAATGTACTAATTAATCTAAATAAATTTTGATTTTTAAATCTAAAAAAAATCTATTAAGATTAGTTTAAGATTAAGATATTAAGTCAAACTGCATTAACGACTATTGTATTTGAATTAGCGACTTTTGACAGTTAGTTTGTGTAAATTCTATTTCTTTTCCTATTTGTTTATAGCAGTTACCATTTCTTCTCTAACGATTAAAGATTTATTTTCTATTTTTACGTTTCTTCTCGGACGTTTGACAACGATTTGAACGTTTGAATTTTTTGTCCTATTTTTTTTGACAATTTTATGTTTTGACGGTATCTTTTTTAACGTTTGAAAATTAACCGTTTTTAACAATTTATGATTTTTTTCCAATTAGTCGTTTCTTCTTTGACGTTTGTAATTCCCGTTTTAGCGATTCCTTTCTAACGTTAAAAGTTTTTATTAATTCTTTCGTGTAACTATGAGTAGTCTTGATTTTTTAATCTCAAAAGAAAAATTTAACTAGTTCATTTTTCAAGGAAACTCCTTAAACATTAAATTATTTAATAGTAAAATCTTATCTAGATTTAATCAATAAAATAACTTTTAACACAACTCTATATTTGTGAGAACGAAAAGGACCGAAATTTCCTTCAATTCCCATCTCGGTCGAGGGCAAAAGCAAAAGATGGGCAGGGGCACGAACGCCATAGAATGGAAGAGAGATGTGCGGAGTCAATGTGTTATGTGTGTATGGAGGGATGGGGCACAGTGTTGTGTGGAAGAAGACGAAGAGAGTGCAAGATGGATAAACAATTTATGGGAAATCGGCACATTTGAAACGTTCAAAAAATTTACATTGATACCCATCTGCGGGGAACGTGACTCGAATGTCTATTGTGGGGCCTCTTGTTGGGCTCTCTTTTTCACACTCGCCTGGGTTTGTTTATTTATTGCACTTATTTATTTACAATTTTATACAGCATTGATGAGCATATTGTCAATTACCGCGCAGTATCTTACTTTAGGTGCTCACAAACACCACACCGTGACCAAGAAGCCAACATCCATTGAATCACAAGTTATGCTAATGATGCTCAATTTGTTAGTTGATTGATTTTTATTATGGGATTATTGAGTGAGGAATCTCGTGGGGAATCTCACCAAAGATGGGATGCGCGCACACGGTGGGCGCACGCAATTTCATTTGCAAATTTTTTTTCGTTCTTGAAACCAACGCTGAAACACCTGAGCCCTCATTACTTTTTCATAAAAAACGGCGGGTCGTCAGCTTCCTGGGTTATGCGGTTATGTTTTTCCAATCAACCAAAAAGCTTCGCGAGGGGTTGGAAAATTCCACGGAAAATTGTTCTTTGTTGTTTTGGGAGATTCAATTTAGAAAGTAAAGATGAGGATAAAAATATATTTTTGGAGATTCTTTAAGGGGGGTCTCTTTTGAGAGCTGGTGAAATTAAATATTTTAATTTTTCTTGGGGTTTTTCTTAAATTCGGTTTTCAAGTGTTGGTGACATTTAAAGACTTATCATTAAAGAGTAAGAAAATCACTTTCCGCCATCTTAGATGCGACGCCATCTTGAGATTTTCCTCAAAACACAAAGGTAGGTTTTTCTCAGGATCTACTGGATGTATTTTAATAGGATAAAAAGCAAATGAAAGAGGAAATACCAATGCAGATTTTGATGTACCAGAATTTTGAATTTCCACTCTGGGGCTGAGAAAAGTGGAAAAATGTGACTTTTTTCAGATATTTTTGACGTTTTTCCACTTTTCTCAGCCCCAGAATGGAAATTCAAAATTCTGGTACATCAAAATCTGCACGGGTATGTCCTCTTTCATTTGCTTTTTACCCCATCAAAATCCATCCAGTAGATCCTGAGAAAAACCTACCTTTGTGTTTTAGGGCAGTTCTGCGGAAAAGTCGGAAAATCACAAGATGGCGTCGCACCTAAAATGGCGAAAAGTGATTTTCTTACACTTCAATAACTAGGCTGCAAATGTAACCATCATCGGATATCCAAGTTTAAGAAAAACCCCAAGAAAATGACAACATTAAAAATGTGTAAATTCTAACAGATTTCCCAAGAGACCCCCCTTAAGAAATCTTAAAAGCAGAAGCTTCTTGAAATTTTAGTAAAGAATTTATGAGATTTATTCTAAGGATTCTATGCTGAATATTTTCTAAATGATTTTTTTTAATTCTTTTAAGAATATTCTAATTAGGATTTTCTTTCATTTGTTTTTAATAATTCCTTCTTCATTAAAATTTATTTTAATTAATTTTTCTGACATCTCTAAAAATTCTTATTCACCTTTCTAGATTCCAACTTATTTTTGGCAAACTTAAATTCTAAAAGAGTTCTGAAGCTGATTTTATTTCTAAGATCTCAATTATTTTCTCGAATTTTCCCTTAAAGAGAGTCTTTGAATTTTTTAAAGAAAACTTCCTTAAGAAATTTTGCAGTCTTAAAAGCAAAAATTTCATTTTCTTACCAACCAATTCGTACCGAGTAGGTATCAATTCTCATAGCTTGCCCCTGCCTGAGCTTGTCCTCTGTGTTTATGAGCAGCTGTTATATGTTTTTCTGTCATAAAATTTCACTCTCTATCTTTATGAAATATACATATCTCAATGTCTTTTGGCAGTGAGAAAAAAGTTACTTAAAAATTCCATTGGAGTTTATTAAACTTACAGACTCAACGACAAATTGATGTGATAACTCCGCAGGGGAAGATCTCTTGATTGTTGGTAAATTTCGCCTCATTGTGCGTGAAAGAAAAAATGACGGGAAAAGGGGTCAAAATTTGAATATTTCACCTGGACCCGAAACGCGCAAGGAAATAATGAAGCATTAATAAGAAAAGGCACATGTTGGCGATTGAAATGTCCGATAGTCCATTTTCACATCTAATCTTTCCTCACGAATAACAACAATTAACCACCAACCTTCCTTTTCGTTGGTGAGTGCAAAATGCCGAAAACTTATTTTTCGGCCTTTGCCAGGTATTACGAAAAAAAAATTACACGGTTGAATTTATGTTGTGTGTGAGGGCGTATGTAGCCCCCCTCCTTGTAGAAGATCTTCCGCATAACAAAGACCAATTAAGAAATCATTGCGCTGAAATTTGAATGTAACTGTTCTGCCACGCTTTTGGGCTCTTTTTTTCTGGCAAGAGAGAATAAAATCTTTGTATTTTTTTTTGGGAAATTTCTCTGCAAGTACGTCGACAATGGGAGGCAATATGTTGACGATTAAAAATGTGGAAAAGAAAATGCTAATAGACCAGCCACAAAGTGAACGGAATCGCTTTCCGCGTGTATTTTGACCGCATAAATCAAGCCATGAAGTTCAGAATTTTTCTCTCTCTCACAAGCTTTTGTGTGTGACCAACAAAACCCACGGATTGGGCGGTGTGGGGAAAAAAAAGAGTCCATGGCAAAAAAAAACTCTTTAGCACTAATTAGGATGTTTGGGAGGAACACGGGGGCTCCATGTTCGTTCCGCTTGCCCCATGTTGGACAATTTTGTATAACATTAGAAATACATTTTATCCATTTCTCAGTCCTCTCCCGCTTTTGTCCGGGAGTTTTTTTATTATTTTCTCGTAGTAAAACACGGAAAGGCTTCCTCTTTTTACCCCTCTATATATTTGCTTTAGTTCGTGTGTTTGCACAAAGGCAGCTCCTGTGGGATTTTTGTACATAAATTCAAAGGATATGTGGGCATTGTTTACGGAATTATGAGAGAAAGATGACATTTTTCCCATTTTCCTTGATGAATTTGAATAAAATTCATTGAATTTTTTAAAAAATAGTTTTGATTGCAGATTGATCAGCATTTTGTTCAAATTTTCCTTCAGATGTTGACGTATAGAGCCAACGAAATAGTCAAGGAAAATATTTAGGCTGAAATTTATCACTAAATTATGAAGTTAATTTTGATTTTTTATTATTACTTTGGACACATTTTAGTTATATTTTGTGCAAAATAGAATTGAACATATTTTCTGCACAGAATGAAACGATTTTCAGTGACAAAAGTAATATTTTTCAATGATTTAATTAAATTAATGATGTAAGTACCTGGCGTCTCCACTGTTTATATTTAACATTTAAATTGAATCATTCAATGAATACCATCTTCAACTCCCTACATTATTTTAATTTTTTAATTTAAAATCTTTTTTTCTCATATAGCTGTAATAAATATTAAAATAAATTTTTCATAAGTGGAGCCACCAGGTTCCTACCAGGCGCCTCCATTGCTATCTTCGCTGAACAAAAAATTTTACTAAATTCACTTAATTTTCTCTCTCTCGGTTTTATCTCCATTTCCACCAACTATTTCCCCAATTCTCGCACACAAAACTACCACCATGTCGTCTCAAAAATAAATTTAAGTCTCACTGTGGCCACATAATTCTCCACACCAGCTAAATTCTTATCATTTCACAATTCTTCAGCTTCTTTTCCTCACCCAGGAAGCACTCCGTAATTGCCCAAAGTACACTCTAAGCGGTTGTCAACATTAATTCGCCCAACACTTCCTTGCTCTCTCTCTCTCTCTCTCTCTCTCTCTCTTCTCATTAGCTGTACAGCCACCCCCATATTTGGGGGCTCCCAAAGTGGGTGGTGGCGTAGAAGTTAAGGGAAAAACATGCAGAAGAAAACCATCGCACAGGGTGAAGTTTGGGGAGGCAAAAAAAATAACATTGATTCTCTTAACCCTCGCACAGAGGCTCATATGTGTTGCTATAAATACATTACATTAGCACCCTCGAATGTGTGTACATATTTTTGGTATATCATGTGAGTCAGACGAGGGGTACCCCGGGGGGTTGATGGTGGAAGAATCCCTATATAGCCAAGCCAGAAGTTTTCGATGATGAACACAAAGCGTGAGAGCAAGAGGTTGGAAGAGAGCGAGAGAGAAAGTTGTATTTGCGAGGGATCGTAAATCAAATGCATCAACCCCTGTGTCAAGCCACGCCTGTCAACTGACTGGAGAAAAGGTATGAGGTGGGGTAGGAGGGTTGAATTTTGCCATCAAAAAAGCCCAGGCCAGAGACATACACACATAGAGCACGAGAAAATGGATATATAGAGTGCGAAAAGTGTGAGTGAAAATGCCATGGAGGACGACAGTTTGAGCATAAACCGTGGCACACAGGATGAAGAAAAAAAACTACATATAGAACGTTGAGGATAGAGTAGAAAATTCATTTTCTCATCGCTGGATTGTCATCCAAAAATCCTTGCATGTCCTGCAACTTCCCCTCATATGCAGCTATTCCTCTCCTGTGGGACTTCATTAAAGCTCATAGGGAAAACCATTAATTCGATTGAGTGTGAATCACTCACTTTCACGGTCAAATTTCAATTTATTTATACGAGATTGTGCATCCGCATGGATTAAGGACATAGGGGGAGATAAAATCATCCCATTGTGCGTGCTGCTTTTTGCCCTGAAAAGAGCGATTTAATTGGTTTTCTAATAACAATTTGCCGTAACGTATCTTGTGTCATTTAATTAAATTTAAATTTGACACATGTTACTATATTTTTACGTCATTTAAACGTCAAAAGGTAAAGTTGTGTCAAAATTTTGACGCTTAATTTATTTTTAGTTTGAAAAATGCCGAAAAACGGAAGATTGACTTTAAGAAAAAAGAATTAAATTATTCGAAAAGCGTTTTATCATTCTTCTTCCTAGAAAATGAATATCAAACACTAACAAGGGCGCATTACATTTTATCCAGAATAATTAGGGTTTGTCTTTTCAGAATAGATTCTCTTTTAAATATAAGAAGAGCTTGTACTAAATATTAGAACACGAGTTTCACTAAAATTTGGCGTTAATTTAATTTAATTTAATTTAACTCTAGTTGTTCATAGTGTATACAAATGGAGTAATTTTTAGTTATAAGTTTTTATTATTTTAATACAATATTCTAGAGAAATTCCGATTACAAATATTTGGCACAAGATCTCCTTAAAAATTGTCCTGAAAAGAGGAAGTCCATCCCTTCTGGACGAAATGTAATGTTCCCTTGTAATCCAGAGGACGCAATGAAGTCTACAATTTTTCAATGCAAATTAATTCGAATATTTTACCAAATAAAGAAGCCACTCTTTGGCATAAATCTCCTCATCAAATACCAATTGATATACATTCAGAATTTAAGTCTTTTTAATAGCTGGATCCTTGGGAAAAATCCTTTTTAATCGAAAAAGGACTTCTGGATAAAATCAGTTTATTTTCCTGGCACGCTCCATTGATTTCCGACTTCTTTTGTTGCGTCGAATGAGGTTAAAATTTATGCGATCACAACACCTAAAAATGATCGTAAATCAAATTGGTAAAAGGGGCGACATTATTGATCTCAGCTGGAGGATCTCATTTGGTCAGGATGGGACAAAAGAAATTGCGGCAGGAAAGGGGTTAAAAAATGCGCCACTGCGCAGAAAATCAATTTGGAATCGATTGAATTGAATTCAATTGATTTAGCGCGGTGTGTGTTGTCTATCGATTTGGAGGTGAATTGAAAAATAGTTGCGGATGGCCAAAAGCCGGCTCGAAAGCTCCCAGATAGTGTCAGGGGATGGTCGTAGGTTTTTTCTGTACCAGGGAGAGTGTTATCGGCGCGCCGCCTAATTTATGACTCGTATTTTGTCCGCGAATTTTTTTTGCACCCTCTCTCTTCACCCCAACCCCCTTCCCTGAGGGGAGGCTTTCAATGAAAATGTGCTAAAAGTCGCTCTCGGGGGATGATTTATGACTCAACGATTTATCGGAGACAATGATCGTGAAAAGTGGTGGCGGTTTTTGTATTTAGCCAGTTAAATGCCCAATTTTTGGCAAGGGGGATGTTTTACTGATTTGACTTCCCTCAAGCAGTGATTGTAGGTCGAAAAGGAATCTCTTCTTTGAAATGAAATAGAAGAGAAGTTAAAAAAAAAAAAACAAGAAAAATATGTTGAGATAATAGAGACGAAAAATTAGAAAGTTTTTGCTCAAGGTGAGACACTTTCGACCCTATTGAGTTTAACTTCTCTTTTCTTTTGGAATTCTCACTCACGAAAAAAAATTCCGCCAGCACTAAACATCAAAGAACGTTGAAAAAATGTCTTTTACCTTTCTGGTCGGGGATTGTGATGATGAGAAAACCCCGAGGGATGGAAGGAGGGGGTCTCTCTCTCTTTTTTTTGTTGTTGGGAGAAAGATGAAGAAATCCCAGTGAATGGGAACCCACCCACTGTGCCTCAATTTTTGTTCCATCTTCCTTTGCACCCTGAATAAACAGACGAAAGAGAGAGGAGGTTTTTCCGTTTTCCAGTGTTGAACTCATAAATCATAAAAAAATGTCCCCCAGAACTCTCTTTCACATTTTCACCCTGATGCTGAATTTTTTTTCAGTCTATTTTTGCATCACTGTGAACCATTTTTTTGCCACCCCGACTTTCGCTGAGTGCTTTTTTGTTCGGATTTTTTTGTCACAGTGATAAGAGATTTTTTGTCAAGGGATGTTTTTTGGGGGTACGTTATTAAAATATTTTTTTTACAATTTTTTTGGGCAATGCGCGGTGGAAATGTTATTTGCTCTTGAATTTTGGAATGAAAAATTATGCTTTAGGGGTTTTCCTGTTGAAATTTGTGCTTAAAATAGCCTGATGAAAATTCTATGTGGAGTGGATTACATTGACAGTAGTTTTGACAGAAGAAAATTAACTGTCAAAATCCCTATTCAAAGTTTCATATTATAACAGTTTTCTGGGTTATTTGTTAAAAATTTCTAAATGAATTATTAAACACTGTTTTTATTTGTGCAAAATCAGCAATTTTGATCAATTTGATCTAGTCAATTTTTGCGTGACTTTGACAGTAATTTGAATTTTCAAAATTTCCTTCGTTTCTCAACTGAAACAAACTAAATACACAAACCAATTTTCATTCCATTCATCCCACCGCCACATTAATATTTCTTTTTTCCTTTCCAAACATTGCACATAATGAATTAATGAAAAAAGAGGCTTTTTGATTAAACATCGCGCCTCTTTGCACAGTGTTATAGACCTCCCTTGAGCCATGAAGTCTCATCTTATTTCATTTAAATCAAAATGATTGAGAGAACATTATATTTCCGCGTATGAGATTCAGTGTTTCGTGAAAATTTCAAAATGTGATTTATTATTTTTCATCGTTGATATAAATCAATTTGTGTTACATCAAAATGTTATTCTTCCCTCCATGCGTTTGACTTCACAACACAGGGAGCACATCACCTTCTTGATTAATTCTTTGCTGAGCAATTAGCGTTAAATTATGACTATTTGGTGTGGTGAATTCTATGAAATATTCATGTGAAAAATTTCAAATTAACATTGAGAAATTTTCCCTGTGAGAGGATTCTTTTATTTGATTAGAAGGAAAAGGGTAGGAAAAGTTTTAGGAGAGAGAGAGTGAGACATGAGCTAAAAATAGGCATCAAACGGTGATTTATGGAAGAAATATTTTGATTTTTCTGTTTATACACAAATATTTTTGGGACAACATGTGCAACTAATTCTCCCTTCTTTGCTCAACAAAAATTTCGTCTCCCAAAATCCTCAACGGCGGAAGCGAAAATTCAAAGGGATTTCCAATGCTCCTGCATCTGCTGAAGGGCGAAACTTGAGAGAAATTTCTCTCTCTTCCCAACTATTTGCGTCTCCCGGATTTTCTTTGTGTTTTTGGGAAGTCGCCCCTTTGGGATATTCACGCACGGGAGTCTCCCTGGGTTGGTTAAATGGAGAAAAGTGATATTCCCTCGGCATGGTGCAGGGATGGCCCGGGGGTGAGTGTGGCAATAAAAATGTAAGATCGTCGGACCATGACTCGGAACACCGCTGGGATGAAAGCTCATGTTTTCCTGTTCGTTGTTCATTTTCGTGTTGGCTTATTTTTTTTCCTTTCTCTCTCTCTGTTCCTTTTCTATGTATGTGTAGCTCATTTCCACCCTTAGCTGAGGGGGTGTGGAAAAAAATTACAAATGACCTCTTGTGGCCTTTGGTCGTTTTTCATCGACAAAAGAACCAATCCCCGGTTTTTCGAGGAAAATCGCAGGAAATGTCACGAGCTACGGATACGAGGGTTGGAAAATGAGGGGGGAGGTGGAAATTCACAACTCACGGGCCCCTTGATGGTCAAAATTGAATCATTGCTGCAGCAAATGGAGGTAAACTAAATTGAAGCGCATTTGCATTATCAGCAAACATTTGCAGAGAACATTGTTTGCATAATTTTGTAGCCAATTCCATAATTTAGGGGTTGTTCATTTTGAACGTTTAATGTCTCAATTATTTATTAAAGCTCTATAGGTAATTTAATTAATAATCTCTACTGTTAATAATAAATTTTCATTTAGCATTAAGACTCTGAATTAAATTAAAGGTTTGAAAAGGAAGATTTAAGCTCAGAAAATATTTCTTTTTTTAATTAAAAAAAAGTTTTATAATAAAGTTTTTCAAAAACTAAGAGATCCTTTGAAAATATTTCGTTTCTGTTTAAATTTTGCAAATAAATAATTTAATGAGCGATTAAATGGGCCAATATAGAACCCTTCTGGACGCGTCTGAGGGCTGTCATTGAATTCAGTGAACTTCAACCCCCATTTGGGGTCAACCCTCGTGATTTTAGGGTGACATTTTCAACTGCACAGAGGAGCCCTGTCAGCTCTCTTGCAAACCAACATGACATCGAGTCTGATTTCGACGTTGAAATCAATAATCTACTCATTCAATTTTGATGATAAACGAGTTGATTGTCCCCAAAGTGTTGCTCTTGCACTTTTCACTCACCCCCTACATAGCAATATATACATAGCATAGCCAGAGGGGCTCTCATTGCGTCACCCAGAAGTCCTCAATCAATCTCAAATGAAAATTCTCTGCTAGCGAAGGGACTCTTGGCATGAATTGCAGCTGAATAAATTCACAGGAATTGACGCAAATTGTCGTCCATCGATCCTTTCCAATAAATTCTTTTCACAGAGCATCCACGACGATGGGCGCTTAAGATGTTTTTGCGCAAGGAGTTTTTGCAAAGTGGAAAGTGCTTTTCATTTTGGATGCATTGCTTTAATTTGCCGAGACAGGACTCCCAGTGGGAATGAAGATGCTGGCGCGAGGAATGGGGATGCAACCCTTGGGGGAAAAAGGGCGAAAATCGATGCGAGGGTGAAAAACAAGCAACTTCCAAATGAATTGTTTTCATTTCAATGTCGAACCCGCCTTCCGTCTGTGCAAAAGTGCTCGAACAGGGACTCTCTCGCATGGAACACTTGCTGAGCGCTTCATCAATCAAGCCATGGAGGACCTTCCTCCCTGAGCGAGTTGCAATTTGCTGTCGAAGGAGGATTTTTCTCACCCTCTTGTGGGGGGAGAAGAGGATAATTTCGCCAAAAAAAGACCTCGCACAAGTTTTCTCTTCCAACCCTCCAACAATCTAAGAGGAAATCATCCATGCATTCCCGGAACGAAAGAGACTTCTTTCGCTTTCTTCTGGGATTGTTCGGGGGTTGTGCCTAACATTTGCCATTGGGGTGGATTTTTAATTTTGTGGATGGGAAGGGAAGAATTTCGTAGGTTTTTTGTTTTATTTTCAATTAGAGAAGAAGATTATTTGCAATAATTTCCAAATTAATTCTATTTTTAAGATTTTATTTCGTATCCAAATTACGTATAAAAAGCTTCAAATCAAAGCTTTCTATTGAAGCATTCTTAAGCTCCATAAAATTAAAAAGCTCTTAAAAAATCTTCTTTAATTTAGTAAAATTTTAATTTTTAATAAATTTTCATTAAGAAATTTAACTTAAATAAATTCATAAAACTTCTTTCAAATTTCTTGTAAATCAAATGGTTAGAAAGGAGGGATGAAAGTCCTTAAAATTCCAATCGATGATCGAATTGAATTTATTCAGCTGCGCCCTGCGGTTGACGACCTCCCCAAAGTTTTCCCAAATACCCTCCTAACTCCAGCCTAGCCAGTCCTGTGTGGTTTAGATCATCCCCAAAAAGGCAAATATGTATGCCAGGATCAAAAATCCCTCCCGGGGAATTCACTTAATTACTCACACAATTCAACCCCTTTGGATATTGCAGCGAAAGTGCAACCCTTTTGGCGTGTATGAGGTGCTGAATTAATAATGAATTTTTGCCAGACAGATGGGGTGTGTAAAGTGGCCCCAAGGAAGGCCAGCAATAGCCCAGCAATGGCCCAGCAATTTGACCGAAATTGTGTTGCTGGGTGATTGAATTAAGTCTGTCGCCCCCTCATTTGTCACGACGGGCAATTATTGTGATTAATAGCTCCACTAATAATTCAAATATTCCTATACATACATAACACAAGAGGAAGAGCCCCCCCCTCTTCCCAATGAATGGAATTTATTCCACAATATGCAAACAACATTCTTTGCGTGAAACTATTCAACTTGAATATCTCGCGAAATCTGGACAAGAAAGGAATCACCCACATAGCTATATATTTCGGGGAGGAAAAGCCAAAAAGGAAGAGCCATACGCGTCAAGGTGCCGCGCGTCAGTGGTGTGGAAAGAAATTTCCATTTATGGGTACAAATTGCATTTTCCCCGCGAAGCATAATCTAGTCAAATGTTTCGGAATTCGATTTAATTTAAAAGTGAAACGTGTTCTGAGTGCAAAACTAAGATTTTTCACTTTTTTTTTCTTAAACTTATTTTCTATTTTCATCGCCATCCCAAAAAAAAAGCCAGAACTTGTTTTACTTTCTTTGGACGAGTGAGAGAGATTGTTGGCAAATGTAAGCGTCGTTGAATATGTTTTGAATTGTAAATTAGTTTTTCGATTTGCACCACTCTTTTTTTATCTTCTTCTTCCACTGGTAGTGTCTTCCCGGGGAAGTATAAATTGAATTTCCTCGCGATTTCTCATGAATAACCACCACCACCACCCCCTTGTGCTTGATGACGACCAAATTATTCCTCATACTCTCCCAAGAAAAAAAAACCAAGAAGTTTTGGCGCCAAAAAAGCTCCAAAAGGAAAGAAAAAGTGCGCGAAAAAAATTCATTGAGAAGGAAGAAAATAGTATTTTTGATTACAATAATGAATTGAATTATTGCAAGATAAACAACGTATTAAATGGTCATAAAGCAAGTCCACACACAGAGCGTTTATAGAGACATAAAACTTCAATAAAATTCCACTTTGTTGCCATAATATTCACTCCCGGAGCACACTCTCGAATGCCAACTCTCGGCGCAACAGTTCGTTCTGTGGCGGAGGAACATAATCTCAAATTTTATTGCATCGTAAAACATCATCATTACCATCGTTTTCTTCCTCTCTCTCACCCAAAAGGAGGGTTTCTGTATACTGCTGTATATGGCTAAGATTTCCACACGCGTTCTCCATGCTATATATACAATCAATTGGCTCTCGTTGGTGCGTGTCATTGAGATAAAATTGTCATTTGCATAAGAAATCACGGCGTGATTGACAGGGTTATCGGATTTTATTAATCAAAACGGACTTGTCAACTTTCCTCACAATAAATACTCTGGCAAATGCAACATGTAATTGATTATTTCAAACGAAAGTCAATCATAACGCGTCCAGTTATAAGAGTTGGTGTCCCACAACGTGGAAAAGTTTATTTATGCGTTAAAATTGATTTTTGAGCAGTAACTATTAGGCAAAGTTGAATTTTTTTGTGAAATTCAGCAATTTGATGCATAAAAATAGACATGGACAAAAGAAAATGAGAAAAACTCCCGTGCCGTCAACTTCGAAAGCCGGTGAAAATAGTGCCTCAGTGACCGGAAAAATCTGCGACAAACTCTCTGATATAGCCACCGATTTAAGTGGAGTGAAAAATGCAACCCTTCAGTTGGGTAACATCCCTGGAGGTGCAGAAATTAGTGAAAAAATAGATTGGCTGTTGAGTGAGGTGGATGAAATAAAACGGATCATCAGTGATCATGAGCAGAAAATAGCTCAACTCACTGAGGCGCATATCGAGCTGGAAAGCGACAATGCAAAGTTGAGAGAAGATATAAAATCCATAAAAATCTCACTCGAAGTTGAGAGGCAGAACAAATTGAGGGGGAATCTATTGATCTGTGGCTTGCCCATAGAAAAAGATTTTGCCCCCAAAGATGTGTTTAAAAAACTCTGTGAGAGAGTAAATTTGAGTGATGATAGGTTGAACAGTGTCGGTACCGATCAGCTTCAGTTGGTGGTCGCTGATACCAAATCTGTGAGAGAAACGAGATTACTCGTAAAAAATCTGGATGTGGATTTGCGAAATGATATAGTGGCAAAATACAAGGAAATGCGAAAAAAGAAGATTACCCTCAAATCAGCAGATTTGGTTGTATGCGGGGACGACAAACCAATCTATCTCAATGAGCAACTCACGGGATATTTTCAATTCTTGTTCAAAAAAGCCCGCGATCTGCGTAGAAATGGTGCTTTGAAATTTGTGTGGACTGTGGAGGGAAGGATTCTAGTAAGAAAGGATGATGGTGGAAAAATCCACCGAATAGAACACCTGAATGACTTTGACAAAGTTATATAGTGATCAAAAGCTTTCCCTCCACAATCCACCAATTATTAACACAAATGTGAACTTGAGTGCGCGAATGTTGCCGTCGGCATCAGTGAGTTTTATGTACTTAAACGCGCGAAGTTTGAAAAATAAAGTTGACGAGATACAGGCGATTGTGGAATCTCTCAATGGTAGCATGTCGTTGATTGTGGTTGCGGAGACCTGGGTGAAAAAAGAGGAGGAAAAATATGTGAACTTGAGTGGCTACGATTTTGTGAATTGTCCCAGAAAAACCAGAGTCGGGGGTGGTTGTGGAGTTTTTGTGCGTGATGATCTGAGCTACGAGATCAAATCAATGTACTCGGATGAGTGCAATAGTTTTCTCACCCTGGAGATAGAAATTGATCGCATTAAAACCACGGTAATGGTGCTCTACAGGCCACCAGGGTATGGTAAACATGATTTGAGATCGTTCATGGAAAAACTATTGAGTGAGTTAAGCAAAATTAGATCAAAAAACACAATAATAGTTGGAGATTTTAATGTGGACCTAAATGCTATGCTGGACCCAGTGAAAAATATTGCGAGTGATTTTTTGGCTGAGCTATGTGCAGATGGATTTGTCCTCTGCAATGCCGGTACAGTGACGCGCCCGTCCAGCAACTCGCTGCTTGACCACATTTACACAAACAATCTAAATCTAAAATTACATCTTAATTATGTTCATGCAGACATTTCGGATCATGTACTGATCGTTGGCTCTTGGAATTCAAATCAAATTATTAAAAAGGCCTCCTACACCAAAATACAAATACAAAAAATAAATTATATTAAATTAGAAAGAGACTTAAAAATTGTTAGATATAAAAGTGGATTTGATATTAATGATTCGATTAAAGAATTTTATGATGAATTTAATAATGCCCTGAGTAAAAATAGTAAAATAAAAGTGACTAAAGTTAATAAGAAATGTAAACCGTGGATAGACAAAAATTATATGCAATTGGTGAAAATAAAGAATACGTGGTACAGTAAACTCATGAAAGATAAAAACAATGTGGAAATAATGAATGAATACAAATATTGGAAAAAACGTGAAAAAAAGTATAAAACTATGAGCAAAGAAAAATATTTTGTGAAACAATTTTTAGAAAATAAATATGATGCAAAAAAAAATTGGACGACAATTAATGAGCTGATTTATGGAGCTAAAAAAGGACATAAAACTTTAGACATTTTCAAATCAAACAGTGTTAGTGAATTAAAAAATAAATTGGATTCTTTGAATCATTATTTCGCAAACGTTGGATTAGAGTTAATAAATAAATTCAAAAATCAACCCCAAGAAATAGCAAAAAAACCTAAAAAAATATTTTCTTTCTCCACAACCACCGATAGTGACATGCATAGAATTATAAAGAAACTCAAAAATTCCTCCGCAAAAGGTGTAGATGGGCACACCACCAAAATCTATAAAAACTGTGCATCTGTGCTTGCTCCTCAACTTTCGAATATGGTCAATGACAGCCTCTTGAAGGGAGTGGTCCCCGTCCAATTAAAATCCAGTAGAGTTACACCGATTTTCAAGGGTGGAGCTAAGAATTGTTTCTCGAATTACAGACCCATCAGCGTCTTGCCGGTAATGTCAAAAATCCTTGAAGGTGTCGTTGCGGAGCAATTGACTGATTTCCTGCAAGCCAACTCCATCCTGTCGAATTCCCAGTATGGCTTTCGGCCTCGTAGCTCCACGGAGTCGGCGGTGTTCGACTTGGTGTCTGGCATCCAGGCTGCGCGTGATGTGAGCCATAGTGCGGTAGCAGTCTTCATCGATGTGAAAAAGGCGTTTGACGCCGTCGAGCATGCATGCCTATTGAGGAGACTGGCGGAGTACGGCGTTGTCGGGCGTCCGAGGGACTGGGTAAAAGATTACCTCAATCTCCGAACCCAGATAATCTCCCACGAGGGCACAACATCCGGTGAGGCGGTCTGCGGAGCCGGTGTGCCCCAGGGGAGTAGGCTGGGCCCCATACTCTTTACGTTGTTCATCAACGATCTGGAGGCACAGAACTTGACTGCCCGGGTGTACATGTACGCTGACGATGTGTGCCTTATGTATTGTGGGGAGGACATACAGCACCTTGCTGATTGTGCCAATTCGGACCTCTCAAAGCTCTCATCATGGGCCACACGAAGGAAGATTACGGTCAATACAGAAAAAACAAAGGTCATGGTGTTCGGTGGGCGGACTGCGCTGCCGCCAGTATTGTTGGATGGGATGAGGCTTGAGGAGGTTTCGAGCTTCCGCTACCTGGGAATTATCATTGACAACCGGCTGGAGTTTGGGGAGCATGTGAGGGCACTCATCTCTCGCTTGGCATCGGTTAGTGGTGCCATCAGACGCAATATGAACAACAGTGTCAGCCAGGCAACGAGAAGATCAGTGTACCACGCCATGTGTCACTCCCTCCTTGCATATGGGGCGCTGATCTGGGGCCCATGTGGGAGTGCTGATCTTATCAGTGGACTGCAGAGGGCACAGAATAAGGCTCTCAAGGCAATTTATCAGCTTGACTGTAGGACTAGCACAACATATTTATATAATCACCTTAACATTAATAACGTAGATCAAATCATAAAATTCAAACAGATCATGCACATATACAAAATTCATTATAAACTCACTCACTCAAACCAGCACCTAGAAATTAACGAAAACAGGAAAAACACAAGAAACATAGAAACAATCAAAAACATAAAGCCTAACACAACAAAACATGGAACAAAATCAGTAAAATTTTCTGCAATTAACACATACAACAACACACTTTCTTTAAATAACAAATTAAAAAATATACATAATGAAAACAAATTTAAGCAAGTTGTAAATGAAATAATCCGTGCACAATGAATGTCCCTTTTCTTCTTTTTTGTCCATGATTGATCTCCTGTTTGCTGCTTTCTTTGTTAGTTTTAATTTTATAATTTTGTAAAAAAAAATCAGTGTATAGTCCGCTATATGTATTACCTTTATACTCAGGGCATATTTTTAAATAAATAAATAAATAAATAAATATCTCTAGTTCTATAAAACCTACAGAAATTTCGTGACTAGTTTTGGAAAGATCTTGAAATAAGCTATAATTTGACATATATCTCAATGATTTTCAAGGTCACCTCTAGAACACAAAATGGCGGATTTTTGTTTCACAAAAAGAGTTTTTCGCATTTTTCGTCCTCAAGGAATGGCTTTAGAGGTTTCTGATGTTCTAGAAAGTTGTAGATAATTGCAAAACCTTTAATTTGATACCAAATTGAGCAAAATCGGACAAGCGGTTCAAGAGATATGGCTCTTAGAACTTTTCAAATGTAAGAATTTTTCAAATGGCTATATCTTCTAAACGGCGACATAGAATTTCTTCATTTTCGGACTGATGAAAGATATTGAGTCAGGCTACAACATATCAAAATTTAAAGGAAATCGATGATGGCAATTCGGAGATATAGCCCCTTAAAGTTATGCAATTTTTGTTTTTGATTTTAGCGCCTCTTGCGGATATTTTTGAAACTTGGAATGTTCTAGACAGTTGTAGGGCTTCTCAATACCTTTCATTTGATACCAAGATGGTCAAAATCGGTCAAGCCGTTCTCGAGTTATATCGAAAAAACACTTTTTGCTTTGAGCCGCCATATTTGCTAAACGGCTTGACCGATTTTCAAGTATGAATTGTTGATGAAAACGTCTCACTGAGCTCTACATCATACTAAAATTTCAGACCTCTAGCTATAAGGGAACTGGTTGACGGTGTTTCAAAATGGCGGACGGCGGCCATCTTGGATTTTAAAAATGTAAAAATATGAAATTTTACACCTACATTTCTATAGAAAACTTCAAACCTGAAGTCTCTATCTGTTACCGTTCTCGAGCTATAAGGCAAAGTTTGGGCGACCGGCCGGCCGGCCGGCCGGCCGGCCGGCAGGCCGGCCGGATCAAAAATTTTCCACCACCATTTTTGGAATGTGGGTTGTCTGAAACGTGCTCATACCAAGTTTGAGCCCGATCTGAGGTGGTCGGAAAATCCGACGATTACAATACTTGGTGTTGGCCACGAAGTGGAACACCAACTAATTACTGACAAGGTGGAACAGGGTCGTCAATGGGTCAGGAATGGCAGATTGTGGCGCCTATAATTTAAATTCACCAATATTAATCACGGCGAAGAAAACATTAGAAGACGTTTAGGCTGAGAGTTTGAAGATTTCTTAAAAAATTATATTTTTTAAAAACTTTTTAAATATTGGTTTAAAAATTTAAAACTAAAAAACATTTATTTTAAATATTTATAAAAAAAAGAAAATAAAAATATTGATCTGAATTTCAGAGACAAGTCTTGATTTTTTCCTTTAGAACTAAAATCTTATATCAAGATTATTTTATATTAAATGATTATTAAAAAAAAACGTTCTTAACATTAAGAAACTATACATATTTTAAAGAAAATAAAGACTAAACGTAAGATTGTCTTTTTAATCAATCAAAGGCAAGAAAATTTCCGATTCAATGATTTTTATAATTTAAAATTTATACATTAAGAAAAAAAAATAACGAAAAATGATAGAATATTTCGTTATGTTCTCCAAGGAAAAAAATAAAATCTTTGCATATTAAAAACATTTAATTTGTGATCTAAATCAATGAAACAATTTAATAAAACGATCTAACAAATATTTCAGAAGCCTTTTTATTATGTTTGATCATAAAAATATTCTTTCGTTAGGTTCTAAAAAAATTCTAAATATTCAACAGGTATTTACCTATATCATAATCCCATCAATTTTCTCTATCAAGATTAAAAGCAAAGAAAACGCAAAGTTAAATGAAAATCATAGATTTATCTTTCGTTAAATTAATTAGGTTCTATTTAATACAAATTTTCGACTGAATTGTATTCCAATTAGTGCAAAAGTTTCTCATTCATGCGTGATTCATGCGTGCAAGAAGTGTGTCAAAATGATCTGCAAATCACTAATTGTGTGCCTCATCGCAGAGACATCCCCGCGCGAGATTCCCCGAGAAATCTCGGGCAATTCAAGCGCAATAAATAAACCACTTAACCAGATACTCTCCTTTGATTTACGATCAGGCAATAAAAGACGATGACTTGCTTTTCATTCCACCTAACTCTTTCCTACTCCCCCAGCTACATATACCAAAGTATGTAATGTATTCCCGTCTCTTTTTAACGGAATAAGTAAAGAAGAAGTTAATGAAAAAGAAAAAGTTTTTACGGAAGTCCGGAAACCGTTTTGCTCGCCAAAATGCTCACAAAGCTCCTGAACATGGATTCCCCGCCGTCAAAATAGTGGGGTTCAGATGCATTTTAATTTTTTTTTTATTAATTGTGTGGTGTTGTGGCAATTTTTATTGAATTAAAATATAACAAATGTACGCGAAAAAAAAGGAATTGCAACCCATGTTGACTCACTAATGAAGTCTTCTCGCATTGGTGCATGCAAGAAAATTTTATTAGCATTTTGCAGTGGTGCACATGAGAGTGTTTAACGATGTCGTTGCATTTGCATATTTGCATGTTATTTTTGCGCGGCACACGCTTTTTCTTGGAAGTGTGTAAATTTACTCGGAATTCCAATTGCACTCCCCGCTTTTGTCCCCCGCGCGCTATACTCGCGCCGCGATATCGAATGGGGATAAAAAGTGTGTGTACTGGAGGCTCTGGGATGAAGCTTGACAAGAAGATGTGGAGAGAAGTTGCCGGAGGAATGGGTATAAGAGATGCTAGGATTAGGGATGAAGAATCAAAAGCCAAAGAGGTTCTTTGCATTAAAGAAGAAGGGAAGATTTTTGATAGAATCGCACGTGTGGCTTGACGTGGAAACCAAGACTTAGTCTTTGGTGTTTTGAGGAAGTTTCGACTTTTTTGTAGCTTAATGAAAATCGTCTTAAGTCAAATCTGAGTTTTTCTAAAGCAGAATAAAACTTCTTTAAGCTAGACAGTTTTTTTCTAACTAGGTTTAAATTTTTAAAGTCAGTTCTAAGATTTTTAAGCATGATCTTTGTTGTAGACTAGACTTAAGTTTTTTTTAAGGTCAGGCTTTTAAGGTTTCAGGTTAAGTCAAGCTGAACTGAGCCTGAATGCGTCTTAAAAAAAAGAAAGACCTAAAGGAACTAAGGTTCTGCCTAGTTTTCAAAAGTCAGGATTAAATTTTTAAGTCAAACTTACATTTTTTGAGATATTTCATTAGTTTCTTTACAATTTCTTTAGATAAAGTTTTTACCAATAATTCTAAAAGTTAGAAAGAGGCTAGGTTTAGAATGCACCTAACACTACCTCACCATGACATATATTAAAAAACTTAAGATAAACTGAAGCCTAGTTTAAGTAAACTTAAGCCGATCCATTATGCTAAAAAAAAATCGCAAAAAAGCGAAACCAAACAAAAACCGATCTAAACTTTTTCAAATAAATATATTTTATTATAAAAAAAAATTATATTGCCTATCGAGAGATCGACGTAATTTTTAGTCTTAAGGTCATTTGAAAATTAAAGGGAAGTGGAGTGGTAGGTAAAGTCTCCAGTTCAGAATGTAACGTGAGGTGGTAACCCTAATTGGGAAAAAGCTAAGAAAAATCATTTCATTTGGTACTTAAAATAATCAGAACATTGCCTATTCGTTGAAAAGTTTTACTGAAAAATATTCTTTAACAAAACAAGAGAATATCCTTTAAAAAGAAAAATTGTAATAAATCTTTTTTTTCAATTTTTATTTTCTTTCACAATGCGCTTTAGCTTAACATATATACCAGGAATTTTAAATAAAAAAATTTCCGAGCCCTTTTCAAATTTTTAGAATAAAAGAAAAAAATATATATATACAGAACCCATCTCGCTAGAACTAAACAAAAAAACATGAGAGAACCCTTCGTCCTCGAAAGAGCATTTTATTCATTTTGTGAAAAACCCTTTCATAGAATTTTTCCAGGAGATTGTCATGCCGGGAAAAAGGGTTGAAAATCCATTTCCTCCGGGTATGAAAGAGGGCTTTTGGGCGAAGGACAAAAAGTCAAGCACCAAAGATGCGCCAACAAGAGAAGTTTGCAATATCCACCAAAGCGGTGGGCGCACACCAAAAAGCGAAACACACCCCCATAATCCATGACATGAATAATTCCCTTCACCAGCAATCTGACGGCTTTCATTAAAAAGGCAGAGGAAGCAAGATGGGATTCCGAATGGGGTCTCGTTCTCCTTTGGAAATTTGAATTCAGCCACACAGGGTGCTGCAGCCGCATGGATCGAAAGGTTTTTTCGGTGGGAAAAACGGGAGGTTGGGCCGGACCCCCTGGCGGTCTTGCTGTGTGTGTGAGATTTGCGACGCCGGATATTAAAACCATTCTCCGGCGGGCACCTTGTTCACTTCTCGACGCGGCAAGGGGCGCATCTCCCGCACAAGGGGGATGGGAGATCGAAGGGGTCGAATTGAATATTCATGGCGGCAACCCTCAGCTGAAACTGTCGGGAGTCTCCGCATGTCTTCACCCACACTCGCAGGAGTTGGGCAAGGAAATCCGATCTCTGACTGACGTATTCGCTTGGAAATTTGATTGTGCTATTTTCCATCTCCGTGGGGGTGGCTATTGTCACACAATCTCCCCTGGATGCCTTGTTTTTCCACCCTGTGGAGCCTTCAGTATGCAACAATACCCATATACATTCCTCATGACTTTTAGGGGATGCTGTTTGGTTCTTAATTAATGAGGCGATGTCTTTCAATTTAGGCCTAAATTGATGGAAAATTTCACAGAAATGATTTATATGCATGTTCAGAATGAATTTGCAAAATTGTACTGAAATGGAGGCGCCTGGTATTCCCGAAAGGGGTTTAAAATTCTCTAAAAGTATAAACATTTTTAAGATAAATGAGGTGTGCAATGTAAATACGTTTTCACTGAAATTTTTAATTTATTTGTCATGCAATTGAGAAGTTTAAGAGCTACTAGGCGTCTCCACTGCCATTTATAGATTTTTTTTATTGCTAAATGAAGAAAGCAAATGATTACTCAACGTCTCCACTGTGATTATTAATTTTGTTATTCCAAATTAGAGATAGTAAGTATTTAACTACCAGGCGTCTCCTTTGAAATTTTAAGATAATTCATTATGAAATAGACAAATTATTTGACCACCAGGCGCCTCCACTGCAATTTATGTTTGATTTGCTATTAAATTGAGAATTTTGGCAATAACCAGGCGTCTCCACTGTCATTTCTAGCTTATTCATCACAGAACTAACAAAGAAGTTCATTGACTACCTGGTGTCTCCACTGTAATCTATTACATAATTTGGTAATATAAAAATCTATAAATGGCAGTGGAGACGCCTGGTTGTCTTCAAAATTTTCAATTTAATAAAATATCTATATAAATTGCAGTGGAGACGCCTAGTAGCTCTTTAAAAAATTGCAGCAATCAAAAAGTTCCCTTTTCGCAATTAAAATTTTTTTTTTATTAATTTTAAATTCTCAGGAAAACCAAAAAAAAACTATTTAATCCCTTTAAAGAATTTCTGATAATTTTTTTTCAAGATAATTTCAAATTTTTAATTGAACAAATATGACTAACTTTTAAAGAAAATTATATCGAATCAACAAGTAAAATTCTTCTTTGCTATTTAACAATTTTCTTCGCATAAATGTGGATTCTTTGTGGCTTGAAAGAAAAGATAATTCTGCGAATATTCCAGTTTGGATTTCTCTGTGAGAAAATCCTCTGCAATATTTTTCGCCCATAAATCAAGGGGTTGTCAAACGTGGAGGGAATCAATCAAAAATCCTCGTGATATGGTGAAAATTACAGGCGATCTCTGTGCCACATTTTCGCGCTATGTAGCTAGATTAGCTTGGCAGAAGGGTGCGCGGTGGGTCTGCCGAAGGAAACAAGGGAGGAAGGGGGAGAGCTTAAGCTGAGATTTCATCTTCACAGACGCGAAGCATTAATCCAAAACGAAAATGTGGAACAAGCTATATAATTTTCATGATTTATTGGTTGCAGAATATTGCGGATAGGAGATGTGATAAAAGAATAAATAAACCATGGAGTTCTTCCACCTTGAGCAAGTCACTCTCCTCGGTTCTTTTGCTTTTTTTCTCTCTCTTTATTCTCTCTCTCAATATGGCCCAATGTTAAAGGCTGGAAAATATTTTTTTTAAGAATTAAATTCGGGAAGGCGCGACAAATTCTATGGAAGAATTTCCTCCAAGTCTCTGATCGTTTTCGTGAATGGGGAGATTTTGAAAAATGAATGCCGTTTGAGCTTCTCAGAACTCCGCCATCCGTATCCCATGAGTTTGGGGAAGTGTTGGTTAATTCGAGGTCTCGAGGCACATTGAAATGAAATTGGCCAATTATTGGAATACCATTTCCTGGATCCCCTTTACCTCTTCCCACCAAACCACCCAAAAAAAACTCCTCTACATAGTTCTCCGTTTGAGAGAATGAAAACTAAAACAAAAAGAAAAAAAATAAGAGAAACATTAGCTATGGGTTTGGTTTTGAGAAAAGAAGAACATGAGGTTGGGAGAAGAGAAAAAAAAAACCACCGTGTGGCATCTCCAGAGAGCGTGTTCTAGAGACACACTGCGCGAGAATGTGATGTATTTATGTATATAGTATTTTATTAAATTATAATTCGTTGTACGGCTCTTGAGTGGAATTTCCATTTTTCTATATATTTTATTCCTAGCATACACGTTATCTTCAATTTTGCGCAATAAATCAATTTCTGAAAGTTATATTATAATTATTGCCTATAGGCCGTTATTTTGGTAGACGAAGAGGGGGTTCCGTGCTCTCGACGGGAGGGTTCTCGCGTCGTATTAAAAGGCAACAACGTTTCGCCCGTGAAAAAGGATGGATCACGCCAGGGTGCGCGGGGTACAAAAGGGGGCGTCTTTTGGTTCTTTCTCGCTCTCGCGTTGCTTGCTCCGGTGGTGTATTATATGTACATCCGCACACACAAGAAAACAACGCCGATGGTGTACAGCAGAAGAAAAACATGAGGCCCCGAGTCCAGCAATGTGGAACGAGAACGCGACCAAGGCAAAATCGATGGGAAGTAGTTGATAAGACCGGGGCTGTACACCACATTACAATTTCCATTCAACCCAAGCTAGTATACAAAAGAGAGAAAATTATTATTAAATTCTCAACCCCTCAAACGCCGCATGTGACCTCACAGCTATATATGTTGAAGTCCATGAGCCGCCCGGTGCAGCGACTGATAAACACAGTGCAGCATATTATCACCTTACCATGGGGTCCCCCAAAATACCTCACACTCACATACATACATAGCATCATGAGCATAATTCCTAACAAAAACGGCAAAGAGAAAATTTCCCCGGTAAATGTGTCTTTTTGGGAGGCTAACATACACCACGTTTTAATTATTCATTGCCTTGAACGATGATCACAGAACAAAACCAAGCCAACGTCAGCTGTGTCATCATCACGGCAATATGAATAACTAGCGCGACCATAAATCAATTTGGTCTAACATTTTAATTTCTCTCCGAGCGGACAAAATGGTTTTATGATTATGAATTTCAAGAGCATGCAAACAACGCGCCGAAAAAAAGGGTGGTCGGCCTTTTTTTTTTCAACTCTGCGCTCTTCTTGTTTATTACACCCTGGGCCTCACCAAACAACTCAATCCGCAGCTACCATCCCTGCAAGAATTTCCTGTTTAGGAGGCCGTCTTCTGCCCAAATGAGGGGATGTCAACTAATCTGAAATTGTGCTTAAATTATTTTTTATTTCACTTGGGAGATAAAAGGACTCAAAAACTCCAATTAAAGGATCAAAACAGTCAAGAAAAATTTCCATAATCTAGATAGTCTAGATATTATGCCAAGCCGTTTATAAAAGTTAATTCTAAAGCAAAATTCTTGAAATATCGACTTAGAAGTTTTAAAACCCTGTAACTGTAACCGAAAAGAAAGGGATTTAAAGTTTATTTTATTTAAGTTGAATTTTATAAAAATAAAAAAAAATTATGCTAATTTTATGAACTCAAAGTCAACAGAGAAAATTATCTAATTAAACATAATCAAGTATAATGGACAATTTTGGGTTAATTTGCACTAATCGTTAAGTAAAATATTCAGTAAATTATTCGCAGTATTTTTCTATTAGGAATATTCTCAAGATATTTGAAAAATTTTGCAAAATACATTAGGAAGAAGTTTGATGATTTTCTCATTCTTAATTCTGTAATTCTTCTTTTTCATTTTAATTTTTATTCGCAATATTTTCATGATAAATGCGATATTCCTAATACCTATCAAAGTTTATCCTTATCTCATATTTATTCTTCTAAGAATACATAAATTATCGAAAATTATTCAACAAAAAAATTTAGAAATGAGGAAAAATTATTTCTCAATGAAAAACGTTTTTTTCATTTATTTAAATAAATTTAAAATACAAATTCATAAATTTGAATTCAAGAATTTTAATTTTTATCCACAATTTTTTTTAATGTTCTAAGAATGTTCTATTCTAGCTTAATTACAAATTAAAATTTTCTTTTGAATTTTCAAAATATGTCTTCTCATATTAGGTAATAAGTTTCTTTCAATGATTTTCTGAAGTTCTTTTAAAAGTCATTTTCCTTTTATTTTTTACTTTACTTTTAACTTTTTACTGCAATATCATCCAGAATCTAAAACTCCCCTGAAAAACTTAAAAATTTCTAAAAAAAACATCCTAATTGAAAAAAAGAAATACCACAAAAATCAATTAGTCGTGAGCCCCTTGATTGATCTAAGCTAGAGAAAAGAAGGCAATGCAACAAAGAAGTCTTAGATTTCCAGTTCTTCCAGTTGCTTGAGTCCCACGGGGTGGCAAATGCAACTGATAGACTCTCACATTGCCACATGATGTGTGCTATGTACACAACCCCTCCCCCTTTGGGAGCCAAGTCCACCATATAAGCAATATTTTTCAATTAGAAGCAAGTCTCATGAAATAATTCGATTATTCTGGTCGGCCGGAGAAAAATGACGAAGGAAAAATATATGGCGATGATTGCAGATGATTTCCCCGCATGTATATGAATTATTATGGAAGGACTAAAAGGGGTGGAAGGACCTCACAAGGGGTTGTACTTTGTCCCACACAATGTTAACTCGAAGATATTTCAGCTTGTTTTCCTCCTGTTTGTCCTGTGTGGGCTTTATGGTGGTCAAGGGGATTCTTTAATAATCTCTGTGGTTGGAGGAAAAAGAAGCCGCAGCCATATGTTTTTAGCTTTGTTGGGTTCTCTGTGTGTAAATTAGAAACATTGGCCTTTATATTCTTGGGCTTCTTTCTTTCTCTTCGCTGTCCAATGGCGGAACGAAAAAATAAGAAGCCAAGAACTAGCCTAATACGATGACATTTTCAACACACCGACTAATTTATGACAATCACACGCTTTTTCATTGTGCCGAAAAATCCGTTTAGGAGCTTCTCACGAACAAAAAAAATTCATTGCAATTTACGGGGAATCCACCAATTAATCACGGAAGTGATTTCAATTGGTTTTACATGTAATCTCCCGGTGATGATTACACCCGTAGAGGGTTCGTGTGACGCCACATAGCTTGGCGGCAACTTCTTTGTGTTTCTTATGTTTTTTTTCTCTCCTCTCTAATGGGATTTATAATATCTCAATGTGTTGTCGTGGTGTGGAGCAAAAACCAACATTAAAGGACCTTTCCCCGAAAGACCTCTGCGGAGCACCTTATGTGTCCAACTGTGAGACGTTAAGAGAAAGTTGGATGATTTAATTTGAGGCTGTGATCTTGGCGATTTATTGCGGTCTCGATTATACGATGAAAGCAAAGAAAAACGTAGAACTTCCACCCCTTAAGATTGAGTTGTGTGTAAAATATATATTATCCTTAAAAAAAAAGTTCCATCCCCCAGACAATCGATTTTTAATGGTCTTTTCTCTTTCTCTTTGCAGGTAAATAAAAGACACCCGGGTACGGCAAAGGGAAAAGTGTTGGTGAAAAATCTCCAAAGACGGTCATAATTTGCAAAAAGGAAACGTGGACGGAGGAGAAAATCAAAAAAGGTTGGAAAAGAGACCTGTTGGTCTCATCTCGAGGGAACCCTTCATGTCTAATAGCCATTAAATTAGCATTTTCTCTCTCTCTGTGGGCTTTTCTGCGCGCGAAAGCTCACCCACAACAAATTGCACATTTGCAAATAATTCAATCCGATACGCGAGATTTTCATTAATAATTTTCCTTGGCACTTTCACTTTTTTTTTCTTTCCCGGAGTTTTCTCTCCCCCTGGCCCTCGTAATGCTCCTCCAGGGAAGTCCCTTTTGGCGCCAAAGAGTAAACTTCCATGTACCTAAGGCAGCCGGTGCGCGGGGTGGCTAAAATCAATAGTAAATGGTGCTCTCTTTCTCACCGCAAGACGCTGTGAATAGTTGAGGAGCATAGGAACCATTTAGCATTGTGTGAGAGTCCATATTTGCGCAGGTCATATTTCTTATTCAGTCACCATTCCGCACAGTGCTGACTGATTTGTTCTGACAGCTCAACACGCAGCCAAGCAGGGGACTCAACCCACTCTCCTCGCCATTCTCGTTCTGCCCAAAACTGCAGCCATTTGGCATTTTCGGCTGCCGAAACGTCCACATATGGCGGATATATTTGTATGATGGGCGCATAGGGTGGGATCTTCTCTCTACGGCAATTCCTTCAATGAGATTTCCCCACTCCATTTTCCTTCCCTCAAACACATCGCTCAGCTGGAGAAAATGTTTTGTTTGCCATCCAGGGGTGGTTGAGGGGTGCCCAAGAAGAATAATTATTATTATTTCTTTCTTTGGCAAACTTTTCCATTCCTGAGTATTTTTAGAGTAGAACAGAAAGTACAAGCTTTAAGATTTTTTGGATATTATTTGTGAAATTCACTAGTCGTTCCTTTAAGTTCTCTTGAGATTCTTTAAGTTCTCTTAAGATTATTAAAGTTTTCTTAAGATTCTTTAAATTCTCTTAATTTTCTTTAAGCTCTCTTAAGATTCTTTAAGTTTTCTTAAGTTCTCTTAAGATTCCTTAAGAAAAAAGTTAAGATTGCATATTTTTGATGATTTTTATGAATTCCTATGTCCGAAAGTGACCAGAAAAAAATCATTTAGAAATGTGCATTTAGTTCGATTTACTTAAGAAATCTTAAGTTTCGCTTAAGAAAAATTAAAAATCCTAAATTTTTCTTAGGAGATTCTAAGTTTTTTTTAAGGAATCTCTTAGAAAATTTAAGTCTGTCTGAATTTCACCCAATGAGTCATTTTTTAAACCTTTTTTATTACTACTGGATATTAAGTAAATATATCTTCCTCAAAAAAATTTCTTAAGTTTAGAAATAATCAAAAAAGTTTAAAAGGCTTTAAGATCTTTTAAAAAGTAAAAGATTTTATGAAGTTCACAGAATCAATTTATTTTTATTTCTTTCTATATTTTAAGGGGTTTATTCGCTATTACACATGGTTATTCGATGATAACAAAATGAATAATAATTCGCTAAATAAACTTTCCATTTTCCTCTAGGATCATTAAAAAAAATCTTTAAATATTGGGCCTAATTCAGCGACCAAGAAACCCTTGAAATCTTTAAATTTTGTACTGAAATTTCAAGATTTCAAGCGAATTTCAAGGGTTTCTTGGTCGCTGAATAAGGCCCATTATTCCCAAAAATGCAAACAATGACGTCACTGTGGTAATTTTTATCTCTTTTAGTGCTTGAACAAAAAGATTCCAAGATTTCTTGCAAAAAGTTTTCTACTTGCCAATTTCTTCCACTGAGATTTCTTCTACTGAATGATTCATACATTAAAAGAGATGAAAAGCACGATTCGAGCATATTGGTGACGTCATTTTATACATTTTTGTTCAAATCATGTCCCTGCTTTTTCCACTTTAATGATTTTTAAAATATATTTTTGATCATTTTCAGATCCATTACAAAACTAAATTCCATGTCTTCCATCGCTTGATGAATTTTCTAATATAATAGTGAATAAACTCCTTGAATATTTTATTGCTATTCAGTGAAGATTCTTAATGCCGCCTCTGGCATCTTGAGGCGACTTTTTTCTCGTCTTTTCTTCTCCTCTTTTGGGTGTTTGTATGCCATTTTGACAAATCGTTAGGCAAATATTTACTTACTGTGAGAAAGACAACGATGAATCACGGTGGATTTCCACTTTCCGCCCAAATAGAGAAGATACTTCCAATGGAATTTTTCCGGGGGCTTTTCCCCCCTCTGGCATTTTTATCAAGATTTCTAGGCGAGGAATTAATTGCCACGACGAAAAAGGCTGTGGGGGTGGGGGAATTTTTGGTCTTTTAATGGAAAATCCTAAGGGGTCTGTCCGATTGAGCCCCTATGCGGAGTAGTAGTAGTTGTTGTTGCTGCTGCTGCTGCAAAAAATGAGGGAACTCACAACGTGTGCAACGAGAGACAGCAACACCCGACTGGCAGAGCTTCGGCTCTGTGATGAAGGCTGTGAGCAATTTGTGGCGTTGCTCTGTGCTCGAGAGCCACGGCTTTTCTCAGTGTTTGCATGACATTCGGGAAAATCACACGCGATTCTCAGTTCGCTCTCTGTGTGTGCTTTTGTACGTTATTTTTTTTTTACTTTACGAACAATAACTTTCGGAACTTTCGACGTGCGCGGCGATGTCCACGGGACAATTTCTTGAGATTTTCACACAAATTTTCCCCTGAATTCCTTCCAAGTGATGCAAGAATTTGACGAAGGAAAAAAGAACTCTAATTTTTCATTGAGAATTTTCACGATGAAAAGCTCAAATATGTAAAAGAAGATGCAAAAAAAGAAGTTATGAGAGAAATGCAAAAGAATGTGTGCCTCGTGTGGTCGCCCACAGAATCCTCGTGAGTAAAGTGGAGTGATTGTGTCATAATAAATTTATTTGAATTATTCATTCACGATTTTTAGTGCATTTTATTGTACATTATTCCTCCGGTTTCTTCATTCATACATTTATTCCATTGAGAGCACAACCTCTCTTTGCAATTGTGCTGTGTCTGTTGTGCCTCGAAAAAGAAAAGAAAAAAAAAAGAAAAAATTGCCCATCATTTTTCATTTACGCGCGTGAAAAAGCATGGACTTGTGCGTGTGCCCCATAAGTTTGTGAATTTTCTCCATTCGCACCACAAAGTGTAAAAGAAAAATATATTAAATGCCGAGATAATAGCAAAAATTAAATTCACAAAAATTGGTGAACCATCGATGACCACACAAATGGGGGTGGGAGGTGGTTGAGAGAGGAAAAAATGCACGAAAATATGCGTGAAATGAGATGAGAAACTCCGATTGTGGTGATTAAAGTTTATGTGGAAAAGCAGTGTGAGTGTGTTATGCTCACAAAATGGGATAGTTGTGGCCTCATGGAAATGAAAAGGCTGTGAGTGACACTCTGACACAGTTACAATTCGGATAAGAACATTACAAGCAAGGTAAACCATATGTCAACGGCAAGTTAACAGCATAATCCGTCTCTCCTACCCAGAGCCAATTCCATTTGTGCATTTGTTGCTCGCGCGCAGCTTTTATACTATTTATTGGCATCGATAGTCAAAGTTATATTCAAATTAACCGTCTCCCTGGGACAAGAAAAAAAAACATCACACTAACATTTTTGCTTAGATCACGCGAGAATCCAGTCCACAATGTTTTCATATACAAGCATACCATACCTACTAAAATGGACTTCTTTTGCATAAAAGACGAAAATTTAATTAAAATCGACAGCTCACTTAACTGAACTATGAGCTTTTCTCATTTATTTTACATTTGCTATATACATACATAATCAATTAGTTTTGAGAGCTTATTTTTATTGGAAATCTCTAAGGGGGAGAATGGACTAAATAAAATTTATGGGTCTGATTCAAAGAAAATTTTAATTAAAAGAAGCGTGAACGATATTTTATAAATTTTGAAATTAAAAAAAATCTTTTCTTGCGTTAAAATAATGTTATAAAATAATTTTTAATTAATGTTTATTGGCTATATGGATCCTAAAGGAATCCAACAGCCGTACAAATTTAAAGTGGAGAAGAAGAAGAATTAATGTTTATTCTTAAAGGTTCTTAAAACAATCATTAAAAGTTAAGAAATAAATTTACAAAGTTTCAATAATTTTTATACAAAATTCGAGATGTTTTAAGGCAAACTTTTTCTAATTAAAAAAATCTTTTAGATGAATTCATTCTTCCTAGAAAACATTTTCTTTGAAATGTTTTCTGAATTCTTCTAAGACTTTTTTAAATGCTTAAAATTAATTTTTATTCAGATCGTGATTTTTTTAATACTTAAACAAGAAAATAATTTAATAAAAATTATTGATCAATAAACTTGTTAATTCTTCTCAGGAAAAATCGGTTCTAAATGAAAAATTCATAATTAATGTCTGACTAATATTTTTCATAATAATTTCTAAGTTGAACTAAACCCTCAGTTAGAATTTTTTTTTAGTTTTATACACCAACAAATTCTTTTAAAAGAATTTTCCCTTATTCTTCACAAAGAAGCTCAAAATATAAACTCAGGGGTTGATTATATTGAAAATCTTTTTTTTATATATAAAGTTTTGATTTTTTTAATCGTTCCACAGGGAAAAATTATAAGTCTAACTATTTCAGAAAACTCTGAGAAGTTTTTATCGATTTTATAACTCGATTAAATAACGAGATAAATTTGTGAAGATCCTACAATATTAATAAAGAAAAGATTTTTATCTTAATCAACCCCTCAATATCACTTTTTCATAATTTTCTTGTGACCTTCACGAGGTCCTGAAGTTCAAATACTTATTCAATTTCAACTGATGTATGTACTTATGTTAAAATTAATTGAATTTTATTATTTAGCAACTTACATTGTGATGCAAATCACTAAATTTGTATGCACTCACTTTACCTCAAAGAAAGCGAGTCTTTTTTGAGAAAACATTCCGCGGTCGTAACCATAAATTATCCTTTGCAATCAGATTCAGCAAAAAAAATCCGCCCTTGGGGAGAAGAAATTGTACAAATTGAAACCTTGTTATCCGAGATGTAAGTGCCGAGACTTTATTTGTCCCGGTGAGGCAGTATCAATAAATAAGAAAGAAGCTGCAATTCAATGCTATGTATACGTACAGCACAGGGGTTGCAGAGTTTCCGCCTCAGAAAGCGAATGAGACTTTCTCCGTTTTTGCCTTAAGGGGTGTCTCCGTGCATAATCAACTCCCACTGAGCTCAATAAATCAAAGAAAAAAAGGAACCACCACGTGGGAAAGAGTCTGCGGTCTCTGTACAGGTCCTTTACCCCTTTTTCCGCGTGGCCTTCGCCTTCGTCTTAACCCCAAAAATCCAATTTATCGATCCCCACAACACGCGATAATTTATGTCACCAGCTTGTGTGTCACTTTTCCCTTCCTGGGAAGTTTTATTCAAATTTTTAACCCACTTTATTGGCCATTCTGGCGTTCCTTTGGGTGTCATGCGAAATGCAAGAACCTGTTTTTATGTTGTGCCGTCGCGGACCGTCTTATGCAACCGTGCGCCACGTGTTTCCGAAGACGCGAGGACTCCCCTTTTTTCTTACCCAAACGAATTCCTCGCGAGAGAAATTCTCCGTGAGGAGTGATAAAAAAGGTCATTTCGCTTCATTTCCTCGCTCTGCTGCTCTTTTTTTATCGCATAGTATTTCTCTGAGAAGCATGAAGAGTTTTTTTTAGCATGCTACTTATACTTCTTTTGCTATGTATACTTTGAAAGCTTCACGTGCTTTCGTTCAAGGAAAGTTGAAAGCAAAAGGAGAATTGTGTTTAAAAGGACATGGAAGAAATTATTTTTTTCAATTTGATTCAAGTTTATTTTTTTTAATTTCTATTTATTTATTTTTATTACGGGTTCCATTCGTTTAGATGATTTCCCCGAATTTTTTTTAGCTGTGATTCTTTCTTCAAAGAAGCACAGCTTCTGTGTACACTCAAAAATGCAAAGTCGTCAGATCGGGCTCAAACTTAGGATGAGCACGAATTAGGGTCCCTACATTCCAAAAAATGGTGGCGCCAAAAATCTTTCCGGCCGGCAGTCCGTCCGGCCGGAATATAACGCTATATTGCAAGAGAACGGTAATAGATAGAGACTTGCGGTCAACGGCAAAGTTCATATATCGGGTGGAAGACATCCGATTATGAAGTCAAATCCAACCCCCCACCCCCGCGTCCGCCATTTTGAATAACTGTCAAATTTTGTTTTCGCTATATCTCAGCCCCTATTTTAGCTAGAGGTCTAAAATTTTGATATGTTGTAGAGGCCATCAAGACCTTTCAAACGATACCTCATTTTTGAAAATCGGTCAAGCCGTTTAGTCAATATGGCCGCCACAATTTTTCATCGAAAATCGACCATAACTCGAGAACGGCTTGACCGATTTTGATCAACTCGGGCTCAAATGAAAGATATTAACGAGCCCTACAACTGCTCGAAACATCGCAAGTTCAAAAAATGACCGCAAGTGGCGCTAAAATCGAAAACAAAATTTTCGATGAGTTTTCGATGAATATCTCGAGCACCGCTTTATAGAATTGCTTCAAATTTGGATATGTTATAGCTGGCTATAATATCTATCACCATGCCAAAAATGAAGAAAATCTATGTAGCCGTTCCGGAGATATCGCGTTTTAAAGTTAACATGTCATATCTTGAGTTGTTCAAGTCTAGCGCCCCGCGAAGCGGGGCGTTTTATATATACATATACAAAAGTAAAGTAAAATATATATAAATGCATAGATATATACATTATATATACATATAAAATGCAAAGATAAATATATATAAACTGCAAAGATAAAAATTAAATATAGCATGGATGGAACAGTATAAAGCGAAAGAACGGTAAGTAAAACTTACGGGCTGTGATTCTTTCTTTGTCAGTGAAATGTGAAATTGACGGAAAATTGGGGATGGGCAAATTTTAAGTAAGGCTTTCTCGCGTACCGAATCACAGCCAACGCCCACGATTAAGGCTTTTCACAAAATTTCTGAGCGTTGGCTGTGATTCGGTGCGCGAGAAAGCCTTACTCAAAATTTGCCCATCCCCAATTTTCCGTCAATTTCACATTTCACTGACAAAGAAAGAATCACAGCCCGTAAGTTTTACTTACCGTTCTTTCGCTTTATACTGTTCCATCCATGCTATATTTAATTTTTATCTTTGCAGTTTATATATATTTATCTTTGCATTTTATATGTATATATAATGTATATATCTATGCATTTATATATATTTTACTTTACTTTTGTATATGTATATTTTTAATGTCTCTATAATTGAAAAGATATTGTTGAGAACTAAAAAAAATCTGAAAATTAAAAATTATGCTTTAAAAGATTTAATTTATAAATAAAAAGAGTTTAAAATAGAAGTAGAGGCGCCTGGTAATAGATCTGTTTGGTAACAACCAGGCGTCTCCATTGCACAACTAACTGATTAAATTAATATATTTAGAGAGTAAAATTTAATTTAAAAATTTATTTAATTTTCATATAAAAATCAATTGTAAATATCTTTGAATAATTTATTGCGCAGTGGAGACGCCTGGTTGTTTCCTAGGTAGCTCAATTTCACTTTTATTTTTTGCTTTTTCGTTCTCAAAATTATGTAAAAGAAAATTCACCAGGCGCCTCCACATTTATCTTAATCTAATTTTCTTTCATTAGTTGAATATAATTATTTTTTATTAGAATTTTTAAAATGAACATAAAAAATCAATTAATATTTCTTTAAATTAATTTATGAAAAGCTTTAATTTCTTATCAATTTGAAGAAAATTAATAAACGCAACATTATTAAGAGAAATATGTAATCTGTAGAGGAAAATTCAGCAGTGAGCAGCTGATATAGAATTTAAATTCCATAACCGACTCATCAGATATATTTTATTCATGTCCACCAGCCATTACTCACAAAAGCCACGATGTTACTTTGTAATTTTTTTTCTCGCTTGTAAAAATTATTATTATTTTATCTTTTGCAAAAATTCAATTAATAATAAAGTAATACAAGTGTGAAAAATGCATTATGACACTGAAACACACAACTTCTTGGAAAAATTGCTTGTTTTTCAAATGCGGCCGCATAGCTAAGTGGTTGTTCTTTTGAGCATAAGAACTTGTTGGTGATCAAAATGATGGATTTCTTATGGATGTTCGTATAAGATGAATTCTTGATATCACGAAGAGTTTTTTTTTCTTTGCACATTTTCTTCTTTCTTTCATGCCTCGGGGAAATTTATCATTCACCCTACAAGAGGTATTATGTTGCAATTTTTTTTTCTGCAACATATTGAGCTCTTTTGGCCATGCATTACGGGGGCTAAAAAGATATTCAAGGTGGCTTCTTACAAATGTTTCTTTTTTAAACATTTTTATAAAGCTCAGTGTCTTGGGGGAGTCTATGGATGGTATTTTGGTGGGAAGAGTTTGTCTCCGGTGGGTGAGGGGGGATCCCGTCTGTCGGTCTCTGTGGCGTTTGATGCATCCCAAAAGCATACCGAGAAATTCCCAAACAATTAAGACATCATCAGATACGGCCCCCGCGAAGAGATGCATGTGGATCATTGAGATTAATTCAATTCGCTCCGACCATTTGGACGCTCTGTTAAATTTCTCCTTCTGGTCATTGTTGCCACAGC
The DNA here is from genome assembly GCF_024334085.1 of Lutzomyia longipalpis. Taxonomy (NCBI): domain Eukaryota; kingdom Metazoa; phylum Arthropoda; class Insecta; order Diptera; family Psychodidae; genus Lutzomyia; species Lutzomyia longipalpis. Next base: position 46,853,878 of record NC_074707.1, read on the forward strand.
CACACATCCAGACCCCAGAGCTCAGTCTTCTCGTTTTTTTCCTCTCTCTGTGTGTGCTTATATGCCTTGAAATCTCGGGCTCTTGGTGATCGTCTGGTGCGGGTACTTCTTGTCATTTCAATTGGAAGAGGATATGCTTCTGCTTCAGTTTGCTTCTTCGGGTCGTTTTTCATGCAACTTTTCCCACACCCATTGTAACGTCGTCGTCAAATCGAACTCTGAATTTCCATTGCCTATCTCTCACACCTCCATAGCTTATAATTAAACTTTTTTTTTTCCCTCTGCAAAGTCCCCCACTTTGCAATTTGCTTCAACAAATCCAGCAGAAGCCCTCCAACATACATACATAAAATCTCCGCATCGGAAGAGGAGGCAGAAACATTATAGTTTAGCATCGTAGTAAAATGTGAATTAATATTAAAGTATAACATCACGGTGGAAGGCAACAAATCATCTAATTTGCATTTTAATTGCAATAATTTCATTTAACACCATTTTATCGCAGAAGGTGCATAATTGAATAATAAAATACCATTTCGTCGTCGTGTGTACACCACAAAATTCCTCAACTTTTTTTTTATTTTGTTTCAATTCTTGGATTTCTTCGCACCCATTTTTACCTTTTTCCTATCCCATCCCGTTCCCGCGCGCGCACACACTGGTCCCACCAGAGAGTTGGCACTACTGAGAAAATTGTCTTACATGTTTCACGTTTGTTATTATCTCACCGGCAGCAAATTACTCGCCCTATGATATTTCTCATAGAGAAGCGACGAGAAATCCGCGTTGCATTCATTCCTTCCAAATGAGCAGAAAATTCTCTCTCTGTGAGCCATCCTCAATGGGCTGATGAAGGATTGAATTTTTCACAAAAGGGGCTGGCAAATCTTAAGATAGGCTGAGAAAAATTTTTTAAGAAAATATTTTTTTGTAAAACATTTTCCCATGGAGCTTTTGATTTATATGTGGAGCTTTTTCAGGACTTTAAAAAGGAAATGCGGAATTCACTACTCAGTCGGGCATAAAATTTTAAGTCAGTTTTTAAGTCTGTCTTAAGGTTGTAAGTCAGATTTTTAAGACTGAGTTTAAATTTTTAAGAAAGGTTGAGAAAAATTTTCTAAGAAAGTATTTCTTTTGTAGAAAACATTTTCCAATAGAGCTTTTGAATTATCTTTGAAGCTTTTTCAGGGATTTCAGATAAATTCTATAAATAATATTTCTTTTCTGTAGCCCAAAACTTAGTTTAACAGTTCTATTTTTTTTTAAATTTATTTAAACACATAATTCAACTGATATATACATACCAGGCGCCTCCTTTGCAGAGCTAGAAATTTATTTAAGAAAGTGTTTTTGGCTTAACAAATAAATGAAAAAACTTTGAAAATTGATTAAAATAACTATGGAATTTATGTTTATAAGAATTGGGTTCACTAAAAAAATTGAAGGCTTACAATTAACACTTTAAATTTTTTTTTTACGTTTGACATTTCTTTTTAAATGCTTGATATTTGTTTTAAGTTTTTGAATTTATTTATAGACGTTTGATGATTTTATTTTAACGTTGAACATTTATTTTTTATCATTTTATGTTTTTTTTCATGACATTTTACAATGTTTGACATTTTTTTTCCAAATTTTGACGTTCCTTTCTTATCATTTAACTTCTTCTCTAACATTTGACATAGTGAAGAAATTTGACATTTCTTAATCGACTAAAAAAATCCTCTTTTAAGTTATTCTTAATTATTTTAATCTTTAAAGAAAATCTGAATTACCTTAATTTTTTAAAAGGTGTTTCGATATACAAACAATTTAAATGGAGGCGCCGGGTATTTTGTTAAACCATCAATCACATATTAATTCAAATAGTTGTAATAAAATGGAGGCGCCTGGTAGATGATAAATGTTTCAAATTTAACAAGAAAAATTCAATAAATAAAAATATTTGGACAAACCAGGCGCCTCCATCTCCAAGACATTTCAATTCCATTCTAAATTCCACAACATTTAAGCACTTGCCAGCCCCTTTTGCATTCTGAGCTGGGGGGCAGTAGAGGAGAAAAAGTATGCTGAAAATGAACCTCTTAAGTACAATCTCTCTCACATACAAATTCTATATAATTTTTTCGGGATTGTGGGGGCTTTTGCCCTTTTTCCTCTCTCCTCCACCTCCTCCGTGTATGTGCGGTGTGTGGTACAAAAAAGGGCGTTTGGTGTGAAGCCAGATGCTCACCGGATGAATATTATCCAATTTGTTCTGATGCACTTGTAATTCATATAATTGTCTTATTAAATGTGCATTTATACCCCATAAACACGAGAACCACGGGAGCAGTGAATCCGACATTAAATTGTGCTTCTGCGTGGAGCTTATACGAGCACCGTCGCCTTTTGCACGAAATGCCGTCGCTTTGGCACAATTATTGTGATAAATTAGTTGAGTATGTTTATTTGTCAATTGAAAAACTCATTTTTTAAACTTATTATTTTTGCATAATACAATGTATACAAGAGCACCTGTGGAGGTTCTCTCTGTGTGCCACACAACTTCAATGCCAGCTCACCGCTTTTTTTGGCGGGAAATTTTTGGATACTTCTGGGTTGGGAGCTGTAGAAAAAAAAAACAGCAGGAAAAATTTTTCCTCACCCGGACAATGGCTATAAATCTGCCAGTCTCTCGTGTGATGCCTTTTTTCTCTGTATTTTATTTTATTTTATTGTGTCACGGAAAACAGTCAAATCGGAAGTAGTGAAAGATACATTTTTTGTTACTTTTTTGTGGCATTTCTGCTTTGTTTTCAATTCTCTCTCTCTCTGTGCCCCTCTTGGATGGCTGGGGGGTGTTTTTTTCGGACACTCTCCCCCTCGTCCTACTTCCGTCGCCACAACCACGATGAAAATTTATCATCACTTCCCGTGTAGATGTGGTGAGTCTTCCAAGGAAGACCTCGGTACGGTAGAAGAGAAATATTCCAAACATTTGTCGGGATTTTGTGGGTGAAAGTTACCTTTAGAGAAAATTCACGTGTATGTGGGTTCTTTGACCAGACTGCGAAAGAAAGAAAAAAAAGAAGAAAAAGTGGCTCATTTTTTGGTGTCTCCGAGACGTGAATTGGACGAGAAATAGAAAGTTTCTAGAGCAGTTTTTTTACGTATTTCGCCATGGTGTCCACGGGACCACACAATTGACTAATAAATTTGCTTGTTGGACGCAACATTTTTCGGAGAAACCTCATGCGTGGAACTTCCTAAATAAATTAGTTCAAAGGTTTTGTACATAAGGGAAAGCAGTGACCTCTCACGTTACCAAGACAGGTAGCTAGCAATCAGTAAAACAATTTAAATGTTCCATTTTTTGGATGAAATTGAAATTATTGATTTTTTTTTAAATTGAGCTCTTAATGATTAGCAATAAAATCGAAACGTCGCTATAATTTTCCAGTAAAAAAATGTGATCAATTATTGTTCAATTATTGATCAAACACAAAAATGTCAAAAAATTCTTTTTTTTTTAAATTAATAGATTGAAAATATACAAAAAAAAAATGACAAAAGGATGCGAGAAAATTAACTGATTAACCAATAATTGAAGATAAATTCTTTATTGTTCAAAAATTGAGCATTAATTGACCAGGTGTTTGATTAAAAAATTCGAAGAACAATTTTTGGGCAATAGTTGATTAATCCTTGATCAAAAATTGATTGACTTGAGTGTCAATATTGAGCTATTGTGGTTCACATAGAGGAACAATTATTGAACAAAAAGAATTTAACTAAGATTGATCAATCCTTGGTCCATAATTGACTGACCCAAATTATTTACCAATTAATGGTCAATATTTGCTCAATTTGGTTGATTCAGTTACAATTGAACATTTTTTGGCTCATTCCATTTGTTTTTCCACTGAATTTCATATTCAAAGCTTTCAAGACATTATTCAAAATTCCTTAAAGCAACCTTACATAAAATTTCCTAAAGTTCAACATGTCTTGTTGTTGCAGAGGTCGGTGGCTGAACATTCATGAGACCAAACACACACTTAATAAATTCACTACAATTCCTCCCGAATATGATTCAGTTCTCTTTCTTTTTTATCTCTACACACGAAGGTGTTTTACATAAATAACGGGCAACCAAATTTATGGCGTTTTGGTTCCCTCTCGAACGCACTTCTTTTCCTCCTTGGCGTGGAAACAAAATTTTGGTGTAGAATTAAATATAATTCCTCAAATTCTCTCTCTAGCAAAAAAACATATTCAAAACATAGCTGAGATGTTCTTTTTTTTCTATATACTTATGTTTCCCAAAACATACCACACTTGTGTGCCAATTTCCACAATCTCACAGAGATTTCTGGGAAGAAGGAGGCATCACACGAAAAAAAAAACGAAGAAGACCACTTACCAGAAATAAAACACTCTGGTGGGTCACAGAGAGTGGCGGAGAGGGAAAAAAATAAAAAAAGAAGAGATGAGAATATTGGGAAAATAAATTAATTCCACGGAGGAAGCTCTGCGCAACATGAAAATGCAAAAGAGGCAATTTACGCAGTCATCAGTTGAATTGAGTAACCAAACTTGTCACCAGCTTTGTAATTTGGTAATTAATTTTCGTTACACACCGGCGATTCTGATGATCAGGCTCTCTTGCTGCCCTGTTGTGGCGACAAGGCCGTAGACCTCCCTGGTTTTTTTTTTAACACACGGCGCCCTTTTTAACGGTTGCTTTACGAATTCAATCAAAATCCACGCGCGAAAATTCCGCATTTTCCGACTTTTCATGTGCCAGACATTCACGTTTTTTTTCTTTCTTTTGTGCTTCAACCGCCAAAATGCGAGGAGAAAAGAGGAGGGCCCGCAGACGATGGGCTGTGAATTTTACTTCCAAGAGGCCAGAGAACCACATGTTCAGTTCCCACAAAAGCATGCAATTAGTGTTTTCAACCAATCACACAATCTCCGTAATTGCTACTTTTGCCTCTTCTTCACTCTCTCCATACCTCCTGTGCCAAACCTCATACTTATATGGTTTCATAGGACGGCCCTGCCATGGGCTAATCAACCCATATTTTCACGCGGGGGAAATTTTTGTTTCTGCGAGGGAAAAATTCTGCATTTTCCACGTGATGTGCAATTAATCAAAGAGCAATAAATATATTTGTGTAAGACACGACAATTTCTCTCATGAACTTCATAAAATGTGTCAACAACTATAAATTTCCCAGCAGCATTTCAATGTAGCAGAATATCAATAAATCTCTCGCAATTTTCGTGTGCAATTCATTTAAGAAAATCAAGTGATTAATTAACACTAAATGCTTTTTTATTGTCATAAAATCTTTTTTTTTTTAACACAAAAAAAGTTTCTTTAAAGTCTTCTCTAATTCATAAAGCTTTAATTTATTGAATTTCTCAAAATTGAGCAATTTGGGGGAAATCTCCTATTTCGGGTAATATATAAACCATTCTGTTGTGTCTCTTGGAAAATTCGTGAGTTCTCTTCTGGCACCTTTCGTGCTGTGTGGAATAATAAACGCAGCATCCACGTGAGACGCTCTGCCCACCCCCCTGGGTGGGCGCTTAGGAGAAAAAATAAACACAAAATTGAATCTTTAATATAAAAACGAAGAAATTGAGCCAGAGATAGTTAATTTTTTTCTTTCTTTTTCTACAAAACGTATAAGAGAAGTCCCGGAGATGAGACTGAAGCCAAGGAAAAAAGACAGTCCGTGTCAATAAATAATTCCTCTTCGCATTTTGGCATGTCGGGGCGTTTAGGTGCACCACCGCACAGCTGAAAGAATCCATTTTCCACCAGCCACTGATGTGCAATAAATAATTCTCGAAAATAGTTGTATGTTGTCTCAATTGACGCTGTGAGACGGTGGCTGTTTCAAGTGATATTTTAACAATGCATTGATTTTGCACTTGAGATGCGCGACTTTCAATGAATTCCTCGCTGTGCCACTGCGAAAATTCCTCCTGCGTGTCTTCTGCCTCATCATGGCATCTCTGGCATGGGACGAGACAGCCCCCAAATGTGCTCTTTTTCACGCCAAATTGTCTCACAGCATTAACATCATTCTCATGTCGTACCCCACGCCCACTCTCCCCCCATGTCGCCCTTATTGTACGTTGCGCCTAAGTTGAGAAGGAAACGGGCCAAATTCACTCGTACCACACCATTCTGACCACTTTCTCCCCCTCGTGGCACATTCTTTCATCCCCCGGGGATACCCGGAATCAACCCCCCCTCGAGAAGTGCTTCGCATTGTGCTGACACAGCCGAAATGTCCAGGTGATTTCTAGGGGTTTACAAATGCTCCTTCTTTGAGGGTTAGAAATGGTTTTCTCGGTCTTTTTGGATTAAAAAAAATCTCTTGAATTTGTTGTTAAATACTTCCGGTGTTCGTCAGTGGAAAATTCCCGCTCACCCTAGGAAAAGCAACAATTTAAGCCGCTTTCGAGCCTAATATAGACTCTTCTTCAGTGGCTGAAAGGACACATTTATTCAAACATTTAACATCCTTTCAGTCACTGAAGAAGAGCCGCTTTTAGGCTCAAAAGCTTTGGCTTAAGTTTCTGCTTTTCCTTGGGTGAGCGGGAATTTTCCTCTGACGAACACCAGAAGCCAACAAATTTCTTCTTTTGAATTTACTTGTGTGGAATTTTAGAAATTTTTTTGGGTATTTAGCCTAGCAAATAGAAGCTTTATGAAGAATATCAAAAGTTCAGAAAGCTTAGCAATGGAAAATTCTTTATTTCATTAGCGCTCACAAGAAGATAAATTCTTCTATTTATCTATTTTTTTTCTTTTTTAAAGAAAAATAGAGCTTTTAAGAGCTTTCTATGCTATCGATTTTATCTCACCGTTTTTTTTTTAATTCCTTCTAGTTCTTATTTTAAAAGAATTTTAAAGAAAGATTAAAAATTAAAACATAAAACACAGAGCTTTTTCAAAGTCATAAAAAAAGATTTCTGAATAAAATAATGTTCAAATAATTTTGGAAACTGAGAATTTTAAGAGAGATTTTTGAATCGATCTTTAAAAAAATTTAAAGAAGAATTTAGTATTTTCACTTATTTATTTATTTATTTATCATTATGAACATTTTGTTTCTGTAGTTTTCCAAAACTATTTAACTACCGCTTACAATATTTTTCAGCGACGTTTTAACCTAGATAAAACCTTCTTCAGGAACCACTTAAATGGAATTTCTTTCTTTTACCCTTCAACTTTTCTTCAATTTTCATTTACAACAAAAAGTTTGGAAAATCTATTTAAAAATTAACAAATTTATAGAAATTCCAAGAGATGATTAACAAAAATAAATTTTCGCTTATCAACCCCTCGGCCTAATTCACATTCCGCACTGTAACCGAAAACATCCTGCTTGACGTTGCACTTTCGAGATCATTAATTACCGTGGTTGTGGCAAAACTTATAGAAATGTCGCTCCTTTTTTTTCTCTGTTGAGTGAGGGAGAACGAAGGGTCCTTGTGGGGGTGGTGGTGATGTTGCCATTAACATGAAAGTGCTCTTGGCATGTCCATTAAGCACCTTCCGGTCAGCATGGGTCCCAAAAATCTGCAATCCGCAGCTCAATCTGCGAAAAATCTCCACCCCCACTGAAAAAGCTCGTAAAGCTCTTCCCTCACCGCACCGTATCCCTTTTGCAAACTGCAGGCGTCACTAATTGCCAACACCAGAAGACTTTTATCCTCTCTCGCTCTCTCTCGGTAGCGGTGCTAATTAAAACGCGCGCCTCTACACATTACCTCCCCCTACTCCGCTAGCAGTGAATTTGTATGTAAAACCCCCCTTGTGTACCCCCTTTGGGGAAGTTTTCGCCACACAGTGCAATGGAAATTAATTTATGTTGTTGTAGCGGCTTTGCACCTTTGTCAGGAGGCTTCGGAGTGCTTCTCGTGGATATATTTGGGGGTTAGATAGGCACGGGTTAAAGTGGTTTTTCGCGGTATTAAGGGAAGAACTTTTAGTGAACTACATTGTTTTTGGTTTAGATAATTTCGTTGAATGTAAGAAGAGAGCTTTAAGAGCTTTCAAAGTCTATTATATAGAAAATTTTGAATCTTTTAATTTATTTGAATTAGAATGTTTGATATGTATCAAAGATCCTTTTAATAAATTCATAGAGGCTCTAAAAAATTAGACAAATTTTCAAAAATAATTATTAGTCAATCAATCATCAATTTAAATTCAAAATAATTTTTTTTCCGAGTGTATAAATAGCAATTTGAGGACTTCATTCATCAAGATTGACTACGGAGTCAGACACTTGGTTCTCCTCTTCACTCTTGTGGAGTGTTTAGAAAGTGTTATCACATCGTTAAATCCCAAATAAATGACGTTGGGCTTTTTCGGAAGCTGGCGCTTTTCACATCGCATACATAAATTATGAGGAGACCGTGTTGATAGTTTTACATTTTGACTACACCCCACATACCGACGGAATTTCCTTCATCTCACACACGACTCTCTGCCTACAGGGGGGTGGGCCACTTCCGCTGCTCCTTTTTTTCTCACTCACATCCACATTCACAGCCCCTTGAATTATTTATGCGCCGTACTCTCCGCGTGAGAATCATTTACAGGAAACACCACTTAAAGTAAATTACGATAGAAATGGATTCAACACCCCACTGATGAGGTGTTTTAGCGCAACCTCCTTGGTGTGTGGCCTCGGTGGCTGTATGCTCGGGGTAGGGGGTGAAAAGTCTCCGGGAAATGGGTTAATTTTCCTCAAATTAAAATCATATATGCGCCACATAATTTTTGGAGGGGCTGTGGAGGGAAATTTGGACACAAATTGCCTGGAATATTTTGAGAAGGAAAGCCATCAAACTCCTTTGAATGAGAGGGGGGTTGGTGCCCCCACATGACTTTCACCCCATGAGTATTTCTGGGTGTTCGACACGAATTTCAATCACACCGAGAATGGCATAGAAGGGAAATTTATTAACTGCGAACAAGGAACAGAAGTAGAGACTCGCGGGAGGTTTATTGTTGTATTCCGTAGTATGTAGAAGCAGGGCGAAAATGGTGCTAAGGGGGTGGGCACGTGAGCGATTTCATCTGCCCCGATCTATGCGCGAATGTCTGCGGTAATGATGACTAAACTGCCGACAAGCACGCAAAGGTTTTTACCTTCGAATTTTTCGGCCAACATGCACGAAGAGAAAATCCTCGTAAATGGCAAAAATATCTCATATTGGAAATCACTCCAAAACGGAGAATGTGGAATTTCTATCTACTTACATGTGGGGGCCAGGTGAATTGGCTTCTTCTTGTATGCGGGGGAGTCTCCCCGATATGCCAGATGGCAATCGGGAGACTCTCTTTTGGAACCATCTGTCGGGCTTATTTGCACCCTCTCTCATACGGAAACACTCTTTTATTGTACCATCGTGTTGTTTGGGATGGGCCACACGGAAATTAAGTTGTATGCCGGAAGAAAATACTTTAATTTGTTTTTTTTTCGTTCAATCAAACCGTGTGCGACTTAAAGTCTGGCCAAAAATTTGCAGACAGTATTTAAGTGGAAAAAAAACTAATAAATAAATGGAGGAATATTTGTCAGGGAAGATTGCACATCAAGCTTCATTGGCAAGGGTTATCTTTAGGGAGCGCTCTAAAATTTGGTAATTTCCTTTGAAGAAAAACTTGGGGTTTTTTTTTAATAATAATGTAAAATAATTTTTTTTAATGTTTAAAAGCATTAAAAAAATAAATAAAGAAATATTCTGTAGCCTTAAGGTCTAAATTAATTTTCAAGGCTTGAACATAAAATTACAAACAAAAAAATATTTAGAATTTTTAACATTAATTTTGATTTATTTCGACATTTGAAAACGATTAGGAATTTCTTTTCCAAAGTCTGGTTTAACTTTTAGGCTCAAATCTAAATATTTTTATTAGAAAGAAATATTTGTTAGATTAAAACAAAATTTAATTTAAGAAATTCTAACAAATATTTCTTTTCAATTAAATTTTTAGGCTCGAGACTGACAGTTAAACCAAGAGGGCCCAGGGAGCAGTGGATAGAACACTCGAGTTGTGTCCATAGAGTCTCTGGTTCGAATACAGACGGTACCGCCCGTAAAGGGATAGGATGTTTGTATCTCGATAGGCAAACATCGTACTGTGCTCGCCGAGAAGGCATGCTGTATTCACGCTGGGTGTCCACAGCTGTGGGTATGTCTCTCTCAGGCACACGGAAGCGAACGCCGAAAAACAGAGATGAAAATGCCCCTGCCTGGCTAACGTTGTAGTGGTACACGTTGGTCAGATTGTTGGATTGAGAGAAAGAGATGATGCACTCTCATCCACAAAAAACAATGGCCCTCTTGCATCAAATACGGAGAACGAAAGTAACACCTAGATGACTTTCCAATCTGTACACAAATCCAGTTTCACAAATGATAACCCTCTGAGCGCTCTTTGTTGATTCTGTGATAGGGTGAATGGAAACATTTGCCTACCCTTTGGCGATCGATTCCGATCAATGAGGAAAGAAATTGCCGCGAGCTGTCGTTCGGCTTGGGCAATATCGATCTTCAATATATATCAGATAATGATGATAAAGAACCGAGGACCCTTCCACAATAGACCTTTCAGGTCGCAGTGGGATGAAAGCGACTATACGCATTCGCCTCAAATAAAATCTGAATCTGAATCTGAATCTGACAGTTAAACCAGACTCAAAAAAAATCCTAATCTTTTTGAAATGTCAAAATAAATCAAAATGAATGTCAAATGTTCTAACTATTAGTTGGTGTTCCACTTTGTGGCCAACACCAAGTATTTATTTTTGTAATTTTATGTTAAGGCCTTGAAAATTAATTTAGAACTTTAGGCTAATGAATATCGAATAATTTTCTTTTATTGACAAACCTTTAGAATGTGTAATTGATTTTCCTTTTAATTTTCTCAGAAATCTAAAATAACTTTAGAGTAATTAAAAAAAAATTTAATATTTTTTATTTAATCTTTTCAATTCAATTAAAGAAAGTTATTCTAAAACGGAACATTCTAAAAATTCTGAGATAATCTAGTTAATTCTGAATTATCTATCTCGTCCTCAGGCTTACTCAGCATAAAATAAAATTTATTTTTGAAACATCTTAAAATTATTCAAAGAATTTTAATACTCTGTAAGTTCTGAATTAACACTAATATTTTTTTTATTTAATAAAGAAAATGTTAGAATTTCTTTGAGTGTAAAAACCACTACATTGACGCAAAAAAAATAGGTAGACGCATTCGTAAAAGCCATGCGTTAAGCTTCCATTTAGTAATAATTTAGATATCACAAATTACAATATTTGAGTGATGATTTGTAGGTAGCTAAATAACTGTCTTTAGTGCTGTGTGTGCGTATTATTGGTGGTCAATTTTGTAGGTACGTCAATGACGCAAAGAGAGGCGTCTTTATGAGTTGGGTGTGTTAGGTATATAGCTGCTGAATGGGCAAAAGATTGCAATTTAATAGATAGTCATTTAATTTAATGAGACAGGCCTTTTTCACAGGCATCTCTCTCAGCTCATTATCTGTAATGGGATCCGATGTCTTTTTCACTCATCAGACTCTTCTTTTTTTTGTACCTTCTCGCGCGCCATCCACCTTGCTCCACGCAGTCAGCTCAATTTCCTTGAGGTGAAGCAGGTGAAGTGTCCCCATATTTGATACGCACAAGCATGATCAATTGACAATAATTTCTCACAGATATATCCCACTGAGCAGTTGATTTGACCAGTTCTCACCTGATTAGCTGACGAGCTCTGCATGCAATCCGCCGTGGTGCATACGGAAATGGTTTGGCCTGGCTCTCCGAGAGAGCCCAGCGCAGCCAGGGCGACAGGCACGTCCCCATGTGACAGAAAAAGTACTCATCCATGGCCAAAAGGAATTCCCATAATATGTTGCCGAGTGCGAGTGATCGCCATAAATGTCGCACAGGCGATCGCAATGCGATCTCCTGCCTCCCCGCGTGCACCGCCAAACCGCACAAGGGGTGATTTTGAGATATGCCACAGCAAATTACGTCTGACATGTCATTAATTTATTGGATTTCACTCACAAATATCTCTCCCGTGTGAGTGATCTCGTTTTTTTTGCACCGCCGCGCTCTCATCTCGCATATTGTCTAATTAAGGTCCGTCATCGTCCAATTTGCACCTCATGCAGACCTGACACGACTCAACCCATTCTCAATGCTAAATTATTCTGAGCACACAGCAAAATTTCATTCGATACAATTTTCGTGTGTGTGCGCGCGGAGAGACTCTTACTATGCTGCTGCTGCAAAAATTCCAAATGGACTTTTTTCATCCATCTGCCTACCATTGCTCGGACCTCGGTGGTACCCAATACCTCGTACACTCCTGGCGTTGGAAACGTGAGAGAGAGAAAATGGCAAAATACGATCTTAATAACTCAATTTAATTCCTATATAGCAGTTGAAGATGGGAATACATTAGATGTTTTATTTATGGACTTCATAATTGTCCCTGCATCTCTATTTAGTCATAGACACTCGCATACGATCGCGATCAGTGCGACTTGTTTCATCGCACGCACTCCAATATGGTCGCACAGCGCGCGTTTAATCGTTCCCAAAGACAAGTTGTGGCACCCATCGTGACCGTTTTCTCTTTTAAAATTAATAATTTTCTTTACTTCTTTGAATGAGTCTTAAGAAAATTTACTAAATTCATTAAATGAGAAGGAAACCATTAATTTTGAGGATCCAATAATAACATTAACGGATTACTAAATGTAAATGTTCCTGATAATCTTAAAATACCTTAGAAAAAAAACTATAAGTCAAAAATATTATTTTTAAATTTATCATGTTGCATTTGCAAAGAAAATTCGAAAACAAAACTTAAATTTTTTTAAAATTATACCTCAATTGATTACATTTTGTTAAAAAATTAACAAATCAAAAATACCAGGCGTCTCCACTGCCAATTCTTAACTTTTTACAGAATTAGGAAGTTTAATGACTACCAGTCGCCTCCACTGTACTTTCGAGCTAATTTATTTTGAAATAGTCAAAGTATTTGATTACCAGGCGTCTCCACTGCAATTGTAAATTAATTTGTTTTGAAATAGACAAAGTATTTGACTACCAGGCGCCTCCACTGCAAATTTCAAGCTTTTTTTTTAAATAGACAAAATATTTGACTACCAGGCGTCTCCACTGCAATTTCAAGCTTATTTATTTTGAAATAGACCAAGTTTTTGACTACCAGGCGCCTTTAAAATTTTATTTCATTCAATTTCATAAATTTTTATGCTTTTCAACTTGTAATTTTTAAAAATTCTCATCTTTCGAAAAAGCCGGCTCTTCACATTGACCTCATCTGCGATGGTTTTCAAAGAGGAGTTTCAACTAAGTTGCAAGAGTGGTTTTGAGAATTCTAATCACTCTGTGTGATTTCTTGCAAATTGCTTTTTATAGTGGGAAAAAATGTCTCACGAGAGAAATAGCCAATAATTACATATTTTCACATGTATAAGACGCCACATAATCAGCTCATTTTCATTGCCCAGCTGAAGTGAAAAAAAAAGCTTCTCAGTACAGAGACACACACACATACAGCAGAATACGGAACTTTAGCAGCGAGTTTAGTGTAGAGACTTAACTCACCCGCACATTGTTCAGGGTTGGCGCAATTCTCGTGCAAGTGAGGCACGATGCGTGTCATTTGCTGTGCAGATCCGCGATGGTAGATAAACCCAGAAGCAATCTTGTCCATTTGCGGAGTGACGTGAAATTGCGCACGTGCCCGCCAAAGTCAGGTCGTCTCGGTGGAATTTTATTGAATCTGACACCACCGCGCGTCCTCGCATGAAATACGGGTGCGCGTTTCTCTCCCTGACCAAATGGGGGTTCAACAACCCTTTCTCACTCTCCCCCCAGGGCAATGGCAAATCAATAAAACCCTCTCTCACACACTCCCCCATCCCCCTGACAAATTTTCCTCTGCCCCCTTTTTTCTGCCCTCACAGTGGGGGTGGTGGCAAAAAAAGAGCCCGCGTTCATATGGGAATTTTTGAGTTAAATATTGAGATAAAGTACTTCCTGCGACTTCACCTGACCTGTCTAATACGTTTCCACGCGGTAGTCCTCTCCAGGTGAAAAATACGCGCCAATTCAGCCATTATTTTTCATCAGCAGACTCTGACTCTACCAGTCCACACTCTGGGGGATTCTGGCAGAAAAATCGCCAATAGATTTTTTTTAACATTCCTGCACTTTTTGCAAAAGGGGAAAGTTCTTTTCCCCCCAGAAAATTGGGAGAGAGAGAACGCAGTCAGGTGCAGAATTTCTCCCAAGAGGGAATAAATATTTTTGCAGCCATACGAAGGGGCTTTTCATGGATTTTCCAATAAATTGAGGGAATAAAAAGAAATATTTGAAGCTGAGGAATAGTTGGTTTATTTCAGAAAATATTGGGAAATTTTTGAAATAAAATTTTTCTGAAGATGAGTCATAATTGTATTGTCTTTCATTATATTTTTATGACAATTTTAATTATTTTGTAGAAATAGTTTTGGAATTGAAAGGAATATTAGTTTAAAAGCAATGCAGTTCCCGGAAAGAACTAAAAAGTGAGCTTTAAGTTTTAAATAAATATTTAAAATTTAGGCTGTTTGAAAATTCAACGTTAGAAGATCTAGAAAACTATAAACAAAACGTTAGAAACTCTACTAAAAACGTTAAATATTCTGGGAGTTATGACGTGAAAAGAAAGCTGAGAGCTAAATATTATTAACATAAATAATAAATCTTTGTCTAGACAGATTTTTAATGTAGTTAATGTGTTTTATCAATTTGCATTCCAATTGAAAGAGAAAAGCTTAAACATTTTGAATACTTTTTACATCATTCATAAATATTCTCCTTTTATCTCTAATAGAATCCGAATATTTTAAATTCAATATGTATGCCAAGAAAGAAGAATCATTTAGGCAAAATGTTAAATATTCTAAAAGCATTTTTTATGATTTTTCTTAACCCATATTTGCAATGTTTTAATTGACTGATTAAAGAAGATTAAGATTTAAAAAAAAATATAATAAAACGATTTAAGAAAGAATTCTTAAATTAGAAAGAATTTAATCTTAAAAACTGACTGATTTAGAACACGGAAAATCATAAAGAGATGATCAAATAATTTTGGAAAATTCTATAGGAACAAATTGATACAAATGTGAAAAATTCTAATCATTTTTTTTTAACTACAACAATAAAATAAAATAACTAATTTTATTGTTTCAAAATTGACTTGAAAACTATTCTTGAAATTCCTCGAGTATCCAAAATTATTTGACAACTCCTTATCTAAGAAAATGAAAGAATTCTCAGACAAAAATGGGTTAATAAGAATTTTTTTTCTTCATTTTATTAGGAAAAGAAATTGAAAAAAAATAAATTAATCTCATTAAATTCTTTGGATTTTAAGCAACATAATAATATTCCATTTGAGGCTTGACCTACATCCTACCTCCACAATTCACAATAACCCAAAGCCTTATTCCCCAATGAGGAGCATCAGTATGTGCTCACAAAGTACCTCCCGTCTGCTAATTAGAGCCGACGGCAATGGCAATTCATCGCAAGCGAAGTTGGAAATGCGTCGGGGAGGAAATTGCAGAGAATTGTGGGAATGTTGAATGAAGAAGAAAATATTGGTTTATTTATGATGTGTGGAGTACATGTACTTCTCTCTCTTTTTTTTGCTCCTTTTTGCCTCCAATTTCAATCGATATCCAGTGCGCGAAAATTGAGATGAAGCAGCTCAAAATACGCGCAAAGAGCAAGTCATTCCAATTAGTGATGAATTATTTATTTACTGGTGGGGTATTGACAGTTTTATTATCTCCGCGCTGGCCCATAAAACATCACCGGATTATCTCTGGACTCAATTAATTTCCAATTGGGAAACAATTAAAATTTTACACCAAACAGCCACCACTTGAGATGCGCGATTTTTAGGCGTGCTCCACTGAGGGTCCAGCAATGGTACGATTTTATTTTTTTTTGCCCTCCTTCCTCCCGCGACGCAGTGACGTCTCAGCCATTTTGAGACGAGGCTTCCTCTATGATGATGATGAATTTCCCCTCTCCACCACCAACACAGCCACACATACATTCCAGCACGTTTTTTCCCCCGCCCCCGAGCATGTGTTGGTGCGGTAACCGTGACAAGTGGTAGGGAGAGTGGGGGAAGTGGCTACAATGCAACGCCCATAAATAATCAATCATAGACTCCTCGTGGCCTTTCTGCACACTACACAACATAAGACCGATTCTCTCATAGAATGAAAACATAAAAAAAAATCCATAAAATCGGACAAGTCAACCAGATAAAAAGTCTCGTGCCAAGATTGCAATCAAGAATTTCTCCGGAGAAGAATAAATTATAATTCTTTTATCTCCGTGACCGTATTTGTACGATTTTGATGTACATACATATTTTGAACAACAGCAGCCATCTAATGTTCGATTTTGGAGTGAGGAATGATTTCACAGACACCACCACTCCAGTATTGAGCTTCACATCATTCAGTACAGGTGTCACTGCTTGCTTCTCTGTGTTTCTTTCGTGTTTTACTCCATCCATATAGTGATGAAACAATTTCCCGCGCTTTTGCATATATATGTTGTACATACATATATATTTTTTAGGTAAGCAAGGAGGGAAGAATTTGGGGTGGGAGAGAAGAAAGGGGTAGGGGTAGAGAGCTCGGTGGAGTTTATACGGAAAATGGTTTGTTAGGTTTAGTTTGAATGAAGGAAAAATCTTCTAAAAATCACGAATGAAATAAATATTAAAGGCATCTGAATTATTAAGAACAGATTTATTTTTCTGTAGATTTAAAATAAAATTATTAATTTTTATTTGTTAAAGGAAAGTTTAAAAATAGTTCTTTAGACAATCACTTAAGAAGAAAAATATTCTGAAACTTTTTTAAGATGGAGAATTCTAATAGATTAAAAATTTTCCATAGCTTTCGACACCAGAAAGATTTTATGTGCATCAATTTCAAAGTGAATTTTATTTATATTCTTGTTACATTATCAAAATTATGCGTGAAATTCACTAGTCAGATAGACTTAAGATTCGTTACAAAAGAATTAGGTTTACTTAAGAATCGTAAAGTTTTCTTAAGATTCTTTCAGTTTTCTTAAGATTCTTCAGTTTTTTTTAAAGATTATTAAAGTTTTCTTTTTAAGTTTTCCTAATTTTTCTTAAGACTTCTTAGAAAAGCCTTATTAAGATTTCTTAGGAAAACCTTAAGATTTCTTAGAAAAAAATTAAAATTGCCTAAGTAAATCCAGCAAAATGCTTATTTTTTGGTTTTTACAAATTTCTATGCTTGAAGACGATCAAAAAAATCTTCGAAAAAATATTAATTTAGCCCGATTCAGCCTGACTGAAGAAATCTTAAGTTTCGCTTAAACCCTTACTTTAAAATCTTAAATTTTGTCTTAGGGAATCTTAAGTTTTTTTCTTTAAAGTGATTAAATTTTTTTCAAATATTCTTTAAATTTTCTTAAAAATATCTTAAGTTTTCCTAAGTTTACTTTTAAGATCTTAAGAAAACTGAAAGATTAAGAAAACTTAAGTCTTTCTTAAAGAATCTTAAGTCGGTCTGACTAGTGAATGTCACCCTATAACTGACTGAAGGAAATATTTCTTTTCTATTTATCTATTAAAAAAAAATAAACATGTTTAAAAATTTTATTTAATAATTTAAAGATTTTATTGAAATGTTCTATATAACCTGCATAATGCCCTTTCACTCTGATCTAATATTCTTTGTAATAAATAATAAAAAAATTGCGCAGAAAAATGCTTGTTTTCTGTTGATTAAAAATAATTCTTTTAAAATTAATACCTTAGAAAATTTAATTGAACACTTGAGTCAAAAGCTTTGAAATTTTCTACATTTGAGCTAGAAAATCAGCTTGAAAAGAAAATTAAGCATTGAAAATTATAGAATCCCTCTTTTTGCAAAATAAATCTGCATGGTTTTAGCACCCTTAAAAATAATTCAGCAACGTCTCTCTTTGACTCGCATCCCTAAATAAAGGGTGAAGAATTAAGCCACAAAAACCTCCCCTATCCTCAATGAAAATTTGCAAAGCGGATTAATTTCACTTTGGCACCGAAAAAAAAAGAAAGATATTCATCCAACCAGCCGAGAGGGTTGCAAATTTAATTGAGAGGTCGCAGAATTACCAAAATAATTATCAACCCCTTTTGCTTTTGCAAATATTTGTCCAGACAGCGTGAGTGGGGGGTGGGTGGTGTGATTTTGCGAAAATGCCACGCTGCAAATTCTCTGCACTATCGCATTTTGTGTGTGGGGGGGTTGGTTGTGCTGCCAGGCCCGCCATTCGTCATATTCATTGTCGTCGGTATTCATCTTATGAGCGGGAAATTATCTCTTTTGCTTGGCTGGGCTTTCGCATATGTGTCTGTGTGTGTGGGTGAGAGCTTTCACAAATCACCCCACGAAGGGAGGAGGGTTGAATTTTCGGGGCGGAAATGGAAGCTCACCATGTTGTGGAGTGAATTCAATCGTCGCCTTGTTTTCCAACCACCCCTGCAAGTGATAACAATGGGTCTACTATATGGGGCTGATTGTGACTTTTGTCGTACATTTCGGGCACGGCAGCACCACGGGGATGACAATACAACAATTGCCCAAAGGGGATGAGTGACAATGCAAAGATTGTCATTTGCACTCATCCCTGTTTGTACAAATTTTCCCTCGCAAAAAATCTGCTGGATGGTTCGCGAACAAAGGCCTATAAATATCAACGACGCGCGTATCGACAGCGTCTTATTTGAATGCATCCCCGCCCCTTAAATCTTCCTCTACATAGTTTGCAATCACAGGCAGGGGATGATTGGAAGGGGAGAAATTCTTGAGCGTTTCTCAGTGCAATTTTAAAGCTTTCTCCGTGCATTTGAAACACAATTCTCATTCCCTTTTAGGAAAGCTTCGTGTTTATATAGATTTCCTCCATCCTCCCAAGAATGGCATTGAGTGGAAATTCCAAGTATTCATCCCCATCCCCCACGCACCCACACACACTCACAAGGGGATGGCACAACAGGACAGACCTGCTGATGACGATGATGAAAACAAAACGGAGCACACTAATAAATTAATCACGGCAAATGTTCGCACCATTTAGCAAGAATCCAATCCGATATGGAATTTAATTTAGAGAGGCACCCAACTCTCTCCTATTTTCCATGATAATTGCACAAGGAGAAAATACTCCAATTGAATTATTTGCCTTCCAGCGACATTACTCACACGTACATATATCCAGTGAATGGGGGATGATTTGCATTGAGGGGGTGGTAGCCATTCATGGGAATTTGCAGATTGAAAATGAACTGAATTCCCGACAAAATATTGGTGCATTTGCAGCATTGAATTATTATCAGCACACAAAGTTATGTTGCTATTTTTGAGCTTTTTATTACCTACATACATATTTAGGGAATGCAGGAAAATTAATAATTTTAATGATAAATTAGGAATTTAAGGAATTAATAATTAAATTCAATTTGTGAATTTTAATTGTTAAATTTTCTGAATTGAGGGGTTTGAAAGAATTTTTTAATCGTGAAGTTTAATTTATCAAAAATTCCATAAAGAGCTTTAGTAGAATATTAAGATATTTAATAAAAGCTTTGTATGGATTCTTAAGAACTAACTACAAAATTTAAAATAAAATTCTTTTATTAAACTTTTCAAGAAAGATGAATTTAAGTCCCAAAGAAAATCATAAAAAGATAAAAAAAAAACAATAAAAATTCTATCAAAATTCTGTTCTAAAATGAATAAAGTCCTTTGAATATTAATCATTGAGTTTCTTGTTCTTGCATAAAATTAATTACAAAAAATAAGAAAATTAAGACAGAAAATAATAAACACAAGAAAATATATAAGCAAGAGAAATAAGAATTTTTCTCGTTTCTCCAACATTTTCATTTTATTTTTAAAAATATCCACAAATTATTAGGCTTGTCTGAAATATGTTTAGAAGAAATAGTCAAAATAGAGACAAACATTAATTCATTTGAGATAAAAAAAAAGTAATAAGAACAGGCTTCATTTTAACTTTTTCTCTGCTGAACATCTCATAAAATCTTCTAAAAGCTTTTATCAGCCACAGAGTCCTTTACTCATAAATTTATCCTTTTAATTCTCATGATATTGCAGGAAAAATCTCTCCCACGTTGAAGAATTTTCTTCTCAAATAATTCATTCATTCGCAAGCAAGTGGCCGCGGAGAATGATTTCATTTGCAAGATTATCATTTTGGCGTGCGGACCCATAAATCTTTCCTCCTTGCGGAAGGGGGGCAAAAGAGACGTGAGATTAATTGTTGTTGGCATCGATCCTCGCAGACAGATCTGTTGCGCTTGTTTGACAATTTATCAACTCGACAATATCAAACGCCGGAGTCTCCGCATCTTGCCTAATGCAATATAATTTTACCCTCTACTGCACAATTGCACTTAGCACCGGCGATCATCTCGCGATCACACACCGTGAGATCTCTTTCACGTACATTCTTCATTACATTTTTTTTAAATGTTTTTTTTTTTACTTGCGCTTGTGAGTAAGCTTAAACCACGTGGGGAGATCGCGAAGAATGCACGATCGCACGAAGATCGCTGGTTTATTTACATATTTTTTAAAGATTTCGTAAATTGAGGATAAAAAAAATGATGATCGTTATGAGAACATGTGTTTCTGGGTTGGAAGATTTATCAGTGTCTCCCGAGGAGTTTCCCACGCGATCGAGAGCGATCTTCTAGAATCTAGATAGAGAAGATCACAATTTTATCGCACGATCCACACAGAATGCAATAAAATGAATTGCGAGGTGTTAATGATCGAGAGTTGACAATCATTTCCCTCAGAGAGTTATATTTAATCTCACGATGGTTGGGGGAGGAGTTCAAAAAGAGGTCAAAAAGTAACTTCTTCCAATTTCTTTTTTTTGAAAAAGTCTGCATCATTTTACAGCGACATGTGGAAGGTCGATCCCACCCCTTGATCTCTCTCTATGGAATTTTTAAATGATCCTCAAATTTTCGCATTTCTCTCATGTCACGAAAGGTCCCTGGTAGCTGAATGAAT
Organism: Lutzomyia longipalpis; assembly: GCF_024334085.1. Classification (NCBI taxonomy): domain Eukaryota; kingdom Metazoa; phylum Arthropoda; class Insecta; order Diptera; family Psychodidae; genus Lutzomyia; species Lutzomyia longipalpis. The sequence goes on from NC_074707.1 coordinate 46,875,090, forward strand.
ATCATATGGCGCACCCCCTTGTAGATGGTCCATTTAACGTGGAATTTTCATAATCACGATCACATGGTCTTTCCCAAAGGGGCGATCCTCGTGATCTTCTATTTTTTTTTCTTTGAAGAAAACCCAAAATGGGGAGTGTTTTCGCACATGTTCCATAATTCCTGGCATTGAGTGAGAAAGAGAAAAAGTTTTTGCCTCCGTTGACAAGTTTTTGATATCCAAACTGACGAAATCAGTTTCTTTGAAGATCGTGCCATGAGCAGATCAATCTCACCATGGCGAACTTCTTTCAAAACACAACGTGAGTCTTTCGCGGATTTGTGATATATTTTTAGATTTTACAGAAGCCACACAAAGCTATCGCGCATTAGAGACATCCTGAAAGCTGTTCCAACTTTCTCTAGCCCCATGACTAATTTGGCGCTCTTTTCTCATTTGCAGGAAATTTTCGTTACCAAGGCCAAAGGTGTCGGACAAGAGGATCATCTTGGATACGCAAACAATGAGCAATCACTTGCAGTGCACAATTGAGTGATTGGAAGCCCCTTTGAGTTAAAAGAAAAGAAAAAGGAATAAGTGATGTGTTTCATTGCGTACGGATCGCAATAGAGAGAGAGCAAGAGACTTTGTGAAGTGACCAAGAGTGTGTGGCTCTGAGAGAGCCATCTGTGAGATAGCTTTAGCATACATAATATATATATTGATCGGGCAGGGGCAAAAGCACCAAAAATTGGGGGTGACGACGATTGGATCTACTGCGGTGACGAGAGGAGTGTCAAGGACGCAAAAATGACCATGAGTACAAATAATTGCGAAAGTATGACATCATACTTTGCCAACAGCTACATGGGGTCCGAGATGCACGGGCACTACCCAGCTGGTGGGGTAGGGGACCTCGATGGTGGGCAGCAGATGCATCACTACAACCAGAACCCAAATCAGGGTAATCTGCCCTACCCGCGCTTCCCGCCCTACGATCGCATGGGGTACTACAACCAAACCATGGAGCCCGCCGCCTACACGCGACCCGACAGCCCGTCGAGTCAGCTGGGGGCGAGTGGGATGCCCCAGCAACCCAATGGGACGCCCATTGGGTCACAATCGCAACAACAGCAGCCACAGCAGCAGCAGCAACCCGTCGTCTATGCGAGTTGCAAGCTGCAAGCGGCCGTTGGGGGGCTGGGAATGGGCGCTGAGGGTGGTTCACCACCCCTCGAGCAAATGGGTTCGCATCATATGAACTCACAAATGTCGATATCCCATCATATGGCCCATGCTCAGGGACAGGTGAGCTTTCTTTTCATTTTTTTCCCAAAGAATCTCTTCAATTGAAAAAAAGCTTTTCTTCAAAGCTTTAAATTATTTTAAAACATAAAAAAATATTTATTTTGTTCTTTAGGTTCACCAGAATCCTCAGCACATGGGTATGTACACACAGACGGGCGGCGGGCCGCCCGTGGGCCCTCCACAGGGAATGATGCACCAGCAGGGTCCACAATTGCATCAGGGCCAGCAGCAACAACCACCCAACAGTCAAAACACCCAATCTTCGCTGCCCTCGCCCCTCTATCCCTGGATGAGGAGTCAATTTGGTAAGTCTCAAAAGCATTCTTATAAGCATCACGTTTGTGCATTTGTATGCCCCCCTCTGTATTCAAATTTCGCGCCACAACTCAACACTTTTGCCTACCTCGTGGAGTTTTTTTTTGTACATTTTCTCTTTTTAAAAAGTCTGTATTAAGAAAATTAATTCGTTACGGACTCAGGTGATAATACTTGGCAGGTCTTTCACAATGACCTGATCCCTGCTGTGCAGAGCAAGGGGCCGCGCCACTCTTCCGGGTCTCTTGTGTCTCTTTGCACCAATTTTAACCATTCAGAAGGGAGGAGATCATAAATATAAATCCAAAGACGCTGTAAATTCCAACTTTGTTGCCATATATGTGTGTTCTTTTGCATGTTGAGCATCAATAGGGTAAGAATGGTCAGAGTTGAGAGGGAGAATTCATCATAATTCTCTTGTTTGTGCAAAGAAAGAAAGAAAAAATTGCACAAGAAGTTGCTGGAAAAAAGTAAAAGAGAAATAGCTAAGAAAGTTCTGCAGGAGGTTACGAGAGATGTCCTTTTGCATTCTCAATGAATTTAAAAGAAGATCCAAAAATACACATTTTTTTTTTTTAATGAAATAAACTCTTTTATTGAATGAAAAAAAAATTCTGAAATATCTTACATTTATATTTTTTTTATAGATAGGAAATTAAGATTTTTATTAAAAGATAAATCAAAAAATTAGGAACGTTCATTGAAAAAAAAAAGAAATTATTCGTTAGAAAATCTGGGGTTTTTAAAGATTTTCCAAACGGCTTTTATCTTCTCTAAGAACTTCTAATAGATCTATTAGAACTACAGAACTTTTCCAGAGCTTTCGACTCTGCTACAAATAATGAATCATTTTAGATAATTGATCTGATTTTTATTATTCTTTAATAAAACATTAAATAAATATTATTATCTTGCGTTTCATTTTATTTAACATTTTAACTTTGTTTTCAAAGATTTAAAGAAAAACTATAAAATTCTCAACTCTTCACAACAAAAGCTCTATTTCAATTCAAAATTTAAATTTATATCTAACTCAATAACTAAGTTAGAATCGTTAGATCCAAGTTAAGAGAAAGTTAAAAAAATGATTTTTAAAATCTATAAAAAAAATTGACTAAATAATGCAAAATAAAATATCAAAAAAGAAATTTAAAAAATTTAATTAATTAATATTTTATTTTATTTAGGTAAAAAATAAATTAAATATTATTATTCTTTGCTTCATTTTAACTTTGTTTTCAAAAAACTTCAAAAAGTTTGAAAGGAAAACTAGAAAATTCTCAACTCTGCACAACAAAACATTTTTCCGCATTTCCTAAAAAAAATCTAAAAGAAAAAAAATAGAAGAAATAGAAGAAAATGTGCGGAAAAGTTCCAAGGAGAGATCAAATTCTATCGTGAAAATCAACTTGAAAAAAAAAGTCGCATAAATTTCAAGGAGCAAACGGGGTGAAAGGATGGTGAGTGGACGTGGAGAGAAAGTTGGTGCGCACTGAAGGTGGTTGAGGAATTAAATGTAAATTACCATTTCAAGTCACACAAATTGTATTAAATCAATTTTGGGGGCTCCCCCTGAACCTCAGGAGTGAGTGCGAGAGAGAGACTCTCGGCGACCACAGAATTCAGTTTAGTTTACACTGTGGTTCAACGTCTGAATTACAAGCATAAAAGCACGTTTCTTCTCGTTGGCGGCCATAAATTTAGCGACGCTCAACAATGTTGCAACAAGTGGCTCGTTTTCAGACATCTTGATGTACTAAAGAGCTTTCTGGTTTAGATAACTATATGGGGGATACACACCCCATTCTCTGGACCCCACACACAGACACACACCATTGCCGTGAATTCGGTGCGCCTCTCTGGCTCCTCTTTTCACCCCCTCCCCCGTCTCTCTCGCTCTCTTTTTTGTGGGTTTTCCGGATGGCGAGATGTGCGAAAAAAAGAACTCTTCTCCATCCCCTTTGTAGAGCATTTTACAAACTCCCCAAATTATCCTTCACCATTCTGCGTCATTTCTCCCACTAACTTCCATCCTTCCTTAAACCCAGTTGGAGGTGGGTTTTCAATCTTGCATCACGACGCTAAAATACCCCCCATTCCTCCAGCACACAATTCCAAAATGCTTTGTTTGGATGGCGGGAAAGGAAGCTTTATGCTACGGGCAGAAATGAGAGAAAAAAAAGAAGGACAAAAAAGCCACCCAACAGGAGAGCAAAAAGCACACGATAAATAGGAAGAGTCGGTGAATGAAATCGTTCTCATTGTTTTCGTATTTCCACCCCCACCCCGTACATATAACAAAAAAGCCCCCAAAAGAAGAAAATCCCTGTGAGAAAGGGAAAAATTTATTTCACTTTCCCCTTCCATCCAAATGAGAAGAAAATGCTTCGTGGGTGATTTTTCTTTCTCCTTCAGATCACAACGCGATTTTCTTTGACAATAGATGGGGTATTAGTCAACTTCCAAAACACAATAATAACGTATTAACCGTAGGAGGGTGGGCAGAGAAAAGTTCCCAAAAAGGATTTTGCGATGAATCCTTCATGAGCAGAAGGAAAAGCCATTTTTTTCACGTTGACGTGTGTGTGTGTGTCAACTGGGGGGGCAATTATCGAGGCTAAAAATTCTCGCCACACGAGGTAATTCCTCATGTGGTGTAAGAAATCCCAGATGGAATTGCATTCCATTAATAAATTTCATCTTATTATTAACTCTTTAAGAGACACACCGCAACAACGAAGCCCGCCGTTGCGCTGGAGCGCTTCTGGTAACAGAGTTGATGGGGTTATGGGTAGAAAATAGTTTCAAGATGAAGATTATTTTTTTAATTAAGGTTTATGCGGAAATAATTTGAATGTAAAGCTTAAGGACAGAATCAGAGTGCAAGCGAAGTCTTAGAAAAAAAAATGAGTAAATTCGAGTTTACAAATTCTGGGAATTTTCTAGCTTCTTTACCTGATTTTCTAAACTGAACTGAGGTACACTAAATTAGTAGCATCTGCTTTAATTTATAGTTCAGAAATATAAGGAAAGAGCTTTGTGAAATTATTTTAATTTTCTATTTCAGTAAACCAATAGAGAAATTAAGGAAAATTTTCTGACTAATTTGCAGCTAGAATCATTCCTGTTTTGTAGTCCAGTAAACAGTTCAGTATAGTTAAAAGATTCTAGTAAATTAACTGAAGTTCTGACTAATTGGAAGATAGAATCCTCTATTTTTATATTTCAGTAAATCAGTAAAAAGAATTCTACAAAATCATCAAATTTTCTGATCAATTCAAAGCTAGAATCATCCCGTAAAGAGTTTCTGGGAAATCCTTGTATTCTAGTTTAGTAAACCAGCTAAAAGATACTTAATAAATCATCTGAATTTCTGAATAATTTTTTTTAGTTTAGTAAATCATTAAAAAAACTTCTAGAAAATCAAAAAAAAAGGTCCTGACCATTTTGAAGCCAGAACTATCCTGTAGAGAATTTCTGGGGAATCCTCGTTTTCTAGTTTAGTAAACCAGCTAAACAATTCTAGTAAAGCATCTGAATTTCTGACTAATTTGAAACTAGAATCGTTGCCTTTTCCAGTTTAGTAAACCATTGGAAAAAAAATTTAAGGAAATTTTCTAATTTTCTGACGACTTTGAAACTAGAATTTTCTAGAAAATCCTCATCTGATTTTCTCACTAACTATACCTTCTGCACTAAAAGACAACGTTGTTCGACATATAGTAATTCATTCTTCTTAGTTTGTAACTAATCTCAATTCCTTAACTTTCCCAGATTTTCAGACAAACTTCAATACGTTTTTTAATATAGAAATTCCTCCAATTCTAATTCTCTTAAAATCCCTAATCTATAATAGAGTTGAAACATTCAGTTGCATTGCTCTCTCTTCCTTGTCCAGCACTGCCCGCAATGCCTTTCATGGGTGTCTTCGTGATGCATCTCGCGTGAATGTTGCAGTGCGCGGCATGTACAAAAAGGTTGCATCCAAGTGCCAACATTGGGTATGGTTTTATATGAAGGAGCGCGCTTGGTGTACAAGAAAAGGTATCCACGAGCACAGATTGATGGTCCCCATTGCATACGGCAATGTAACTAATGGCCTCAATCAATTTTCCTTTACATCTCAATCTCTCCAGCGTCTTTTCCCGGGCTCTTCGGGGGAGAGCCCTTTTTGTTCTGGCTCGCACACAAAACATTCAAGTGCTGCGGGGAGGTTTATATTGTGTGTGTGCGATGTCCAAAGAATGGGGAGAATTCTTTCTTTTCGGGTAGTGGTGGTGGGAAGCTTATGCGGCGATAAGACGGCAGGATGGCAGGACAATGGCATGATTGAAGGCATCATAGATTTGCCAAACGGTGGACGTCACACTGCTGCGAGCTTGCAAAGTGGAACGGCGGGGGAGGGAATTTCATTTGCAACAACTCAATTTATGTGTAAATTAATCCAATTTCCACATTCAGCATTCGGTGCAGCACCCAAAAAGTGTGGGTGGATTGTCGCGCGGGCTTTAATTGGATTCCCATCGTCAGGGATGGGCGGTTGAATTGCTTTTTTTGGGAATCTTCTCTCTGTGTGGTTGCTTTTGTATTTTACAAGACAAAAAGCATTGAGAGAGCATTAAAAAATTGTGTTGGTTTTTAATAAACTTGAAATTGTTAGAATTGAATGGGTTGATTTAAATAATTCCAATTCATTTAGGGTATGAATGAAGATTAATTTGATTTCAGGGATAAATATCTGTGTCGTGACTTTTTTATTTCAAGCATATTCTTTAAATATTCTTAATTTTTTTTTCTTTAATCTAATTTTCTTTTCATTCAAACTATTTTTTAGTGCTGTGAGTTTCTCCTTTGAAAAAAAAAATCTTTCAGCCCCTTTCTCACCCTTATTGTTTAAGGGTTCTCTGTGGAGGAATTTCCCATAACATATCTTATATAATTTGCATTTTATGTGTGTAGATAATAATTTAAATAATTCACTGAATTTCATCATTCTCACCGCAAACTTTCTCTCACCCCAAACGCACCGCAGAGAAAGTCTCCCCCTTAAGGGATCCAAAAAGGATCTCTGCGAGAGAGATAGAAAAAAAGGAACTAAATTGTCGGGTAGAAAGATGACGTTGAATAATAACTTGTGGCATTGTGTTGGGGGTTGATTTTCTTGGGTGCATCCTCCGTGGCAGGATGTTTTCGACGCGCGACCCATATCAAAATTTTTAGACAACAGATTCCATTTTAGGAATTTATATACATATATCCGAAACCTTCGATGGGTGGGTATTAAGTAGAGAAGATGGGGAAAAAAAACTCTGCCACAAAGAGATGAATCCCGAGGAATGCCCTGCTGATGAGAAAGATCTCCGTGGTAAAGCACAAAAACCTTCGGTATCCAGGAAGAGCACATGTGTGTGTCTTGCGGAGGAGATAAAAAGCAATATCCAAGAACCATCTTCTTCTCCATTTCCATCTCGATGGCTTTTGGAAATTTTTCTTCTTCAAAGGGGCTGGAATAGAGAAATAATTAGAGTTTTTTTCCTTCTCAACCTCCACATCGTGATTATGCCATACCCCGCGCGGGGTAATGCGGGGTGGTAAGAAGAGAGCAAAAAGAGATTAAAGAGCTACATGGCCATAGCACCAAGAGCGGCACTGCGTGGCAGGAAGACAATTTTGATTTATGGATGAAAATTGGATTAAAATTGATGTAAAATTTGAAGATATTAAATTCCATTGGGCGCACCGGGAAAGTTTTGCCTCCATGGCCAAGCAAAGAAAGAAACACATACAAAAAACCCACCGTCTTGTGTGAAATTGCAATTAGAGGGGAATTATTTCAAGCTTTTCACTCAATTTTCGACCAAATTGAACTTTAATATGATTTTAATTACGATTCTTGTGGGCAACTGACTCATTTTCTTTTTCACCTCCCGAAAGGCAACCCAGCAAATGCCAAATTACACCGTGCGCGCAATTGATGAATGCCATCAGAGTTGAATAAACTAATCTACAAGACTAGCGCACGTAGTGATATATACTTCATTTTTTTTACATACCTACATATTCTTATTATTACCCAAATTTTCCACCCAGCAATTGCTTTTTGGATGTACCCACCGACTAATTTCCTGCCTTAGTGCACGTTAATTGATTCTCTCACCGTTTTCAGTCTCACGTCAAAATTAATATTCGCCCAAAGGCAAATGTGGGAAGATATTGATGGTGGAGGTTTATTTGCATGCGAGGGCAAGTGCTATAGCCGGGAAATTCCTCTATTTTGTTTACAAAACACAAGAATTTATATCAGGAACCGAGAAAAAAAAAGTTTTTCCGGAACTGAGAAAGTTTAGGGGGATGACAGAGTTATTTAAGTGAGCTTTTAAGGAGCTTTTTTCCAAAGGAGGAAATTCTGAAAGTTTTCTTTTCTGCGTTGAAGGATGAAAAGGAAATTTTTGACAACGATTTTAAAATAAATCTAGCTCATGTTGATACAAATAATTAATTGATTTCTCTGCCAGTAGAAATTTTTCTATTTTAAGAAATAAGTGATTTTTCGACGTGCAGCGACAATAATGATTTTCCGGATTTTTCGTCAGTTAAATGGGGAATTCTTACCCAGAAAAACTCACGTTTTCCAGAGCTTTCGGGTCTGTTCGGAGCCGTCTTCAGTAGCTATATTTGTTATATTTTTTATTCAATTAAATTTTGTTAGGAAAATTTTAATTAAAATGAAGAAATAATATTTTAATAATAATTTTTTTCTTATTGGGAGTTTTATCATACAAAAACTACAGAAACTTTTATAAAATGAAAAAAAAAATCTAAGAGATCTAACCCAATTTTTTTAAAAAATTTAATTGGGATTTCACCAAGAAAATGTTTCTAAAATTAAGCTTAAGTTCACTAAATAAATTGTTGAATTAATCTTTCTTTAAATGCATTAAAGAAATCTTTCATTTTCTCTTTTTAAAATTTCTCAGCAATTCTAACATAGCCTAGACAAAACATAGATAATGATTTTGAAGAAAACCCGGAAATTCTCCACACCATAAAAAAATCATAAAATTCTTATTAATTTCAATTTAACTACTTCCTTAGAAATATTTTTTTTTCACACAAACACCTCATTCATTAAAAAGAAATAATAGTGTTCTCCTTGATGTTCTTGCTGTATGTGCGATCAAAATCCCCTCGTACATCTCATTCGTCTTCTTGGACATTCCTGCGGTTTTTTTCGCGTCCTTTTTTCTTGCTATATGAGCAGCACATGATTAAAGTTTCCAAGCCCGAAAATTCCTCATCTTGGATTGCAAATTAATATCACGTCGTCATTTATTTAATCCCCATTGGAAGATGGGTGCTTGCTGGTCTCTTCTCTTCTCTCTTTTTTTTTCCTTCATGCCCCCATCTCTCTCGTCATTTTCATGGTGCAAACGGCTGAAAATTTTTGCTCTAGGAGTCACAAGTTGGGATTAAAACACATGTTCCTAACTGACAAGAATAAATACATCGGCATAGTGGAGTCTTTTGATGTTGCGCGCGCTTGTTTTCTGTTTTTTTTAATGAGAAAAAGAGCAGCTAAAGGGGGGTGCAAAGGGCACAACAAAAGGCTTTTTATTTATAAAACTGCGAGACGCCGAATATGAAGAATTTGGGTGAGGAATTTTCGCGAGAGCGGGAAAACATGCGGGGTTGAAGGGGAAATTAATGAATTAATTATGTGGCATGGAAATTTTGATTTATTTCTTCTCGTCGCTATTTTCATTACGCCACAAGAGAATTTTGTACAGAGCAGAGGGTTGGAGGTTGACACGAGGTGGGTCAAAAGATCAACCCCCTCCTGAGAGTGACTTTCTAATTATTTCGACATGATTCTCCACGGCAGCATCCACACAGCCTACGCAAAGGGATTCAAAAGGCATTAATCAGGCTGTATTGTATATGAAAGAAACTTTGTTGGGTCTTCATTAATTTGAATCCACCTTGATGACCATTTCTTGCTTAATTGCGGCGAATTTTTGACACCAAATTTATTTTCATCATCCCACCAAAGCATAAGAAATGCGCGAGAGCGTCTTTTTTCTGCATGTACCCTACCTTGTGTCCTGTATGGCAGGAAAGGGGGTGGGAGGGGGGGCTAGGAGTCACAGCTCAGGTGTTGGGTACTCCGCATCGTGTCGACAAAAGAAAAAAAGAAGTAAAATGCGTGGCAAATGACTTTGCCGGGAGTTTTGTAATGCATACGGAGAGAGCTCATTTCATAGCCAATGGTGGGGAAGTGTTATTAATTTTCTTTGAAGCTCGCTATTATTATCCCCAACACAGTACCTCTACATATGTGGAGGCAAGAGTAGGTAATTGAATGCCCGCGGACATTGAATCAGATAATTATATTTCTCATCATAATTAAATTCCAATTCAATTCCGCCATCTCATTTCGACTTCTCGCCAAGAGTTTCTTCTTTATTTTTTTCTTTCGTTCACCCATCACTACATGCGCCCCGAAACCACTCCTCTGATGAGGAATGACTCTGGATTATCGTGCTGCCTCGTATATGTTTTTTGTTGTTGTTGTTTATTTCCTTCCATACTTGCCCATCATCCAAACAAAATACCCATCAAAGTCTAATGGCTCTTTAATAGTCCACAACCACCATTTCGGCCATTTTTTTTGAAACTCTCTTTGCCATTGATCTACCATCATTTAGCTCATCTCGTGTAGTTTTTTTCCCTCTCTGACCCAGGGCATTGTGGGCGAAATCTCCAGGGCACACGCAAAGTGGAGTTTCTTTTGGGGAGAAAAAAAAAACACCCGGAAGATGCTAAAATGGGTGGGAGGGTGTGTGGGGGAGGTTGATTTCTTATCTGACCAAATGTAATCAATTGAATGACGTCAATCACGCATTTTGCCCAAGGGGGGAAGCAGAGTTGCGAAGGAAAATTCCACGAGAATTTTTTCTAGATTGAAGATTGATTCTTGAGTGGAAATGTTTAAGAATTTTTCTTGAAGTGTAAGGAAATTCAGAACTAAATATCTGAATTGAGAATTTAAAACAAAGAGTATTTATCTGAATGAAAGTCGTGAAATCTTCGGAAATCTTAAGATTTTTGCTAAGATTCAGATAATTCGCCAAGATTCAGACATTCACGGTGGTTCAAATTATCTATTTAGATTTTCTTTAATTTAAGGACGATTCGTGAAGATTCAGATCATTCGCAAAATAATTAAGATAATTCATCAGATTTAAAATCCTTGATTTAAAAAGGTTTAAGACAACTTAAAGACCCTTAAAAAATTTCAGAGAATGAATTATCAAGTTTAGCGCAATCTTAGTCCTAAATCTCTGTATTCAAATATTAAACTTTCGTATTTAATTTCTAAATTTCTGTATCTCAATCTTAAATCTCAGAGCCTGTGAAAAAGTATTTTACTACATTAAAAAAAAATTTTACATTAAAAAAAACTGAACATAAAATTCTATGGTTTTCAATTTTAATTTACTTGACTGATTTATTCCAAGTTAAGAAAGTAACTATTATACCTATTTATTTAGTTAAGATATTCAGTGCTTTAAAAGAGGTGTTCGGTCTTTCTAATTAGTTTTTTTATCTTAATATATTGTGTAATTTAGTGCTTGAATTCCTAATTAAATTTTTTATTAAACTGAAATTTCATATTTAAAGTTGCCTGAAAATAAAACACAGCTAAAAGGCATTAAAAATAATTTTGGGATAGAATTTTTTTTAATTTTCAGGAGTTTTAGAAAATTCAAAAGTCTAAAAAAGAAGAAAAACTGTTAACTTAAGTGAATTTTTCGGAAGAGTCCGAGAACCTATACATAAATTTTCTCATAATCCGTTCTGCAAGTTAACATAAATCTATTAATTTAGAACTCTAATAGAATCAGAGATTATGTACTTTTGAAGAAAGAATTCAACCAGAAAAAAAATCAGAAAGGAAATCCCCAAACTACTATCTAGATTCCTCTCAACTCTACACGCGGGTGGCAAAGAAGATTTTTGGCAAAAGAGCCTCTTGGGCTCAATTCAGCATAATACATAAACTCCCAAAATTTCTGCTTCGTGGTGCAATTAAACGATTTCCATGCGTGAATCCCACAAGATTTCCCTTCTATAACATTATGTTTTGCTTCTTTTGCTTCTTCGGATCTCTTTGCAGAACGAAAGCGTGGCCGGCAGACGTACACGAGATACCAAACGCTGGAACTTGAGAAGGAGTTCCACTTCAATCGCTACTTGACGCGAAGGAGACGAATTGAGATTGCGCATGCCCTCTGCCTCACTGAAAGACAGATTAAGATTTGGTTCCAGAATCGACGGATGAAATGGAAAAAGGAGAATAAGACGAAAGGGGAGCCCGGCTCAGGGGACAATGCAGATGAGATCACACCACCCACAAGTCCACAGTAAATCTCCGCCAATTCCCAAAACAACTTTTAAATTATTTAAAAACAAAAAGAAAAAAATAAGAACAAGAAACCTTTTCCTGTTGATTCATCCTCAACTTTGTCTCTGCAATCAGACCATGCTTCCATGCAATGATCGTTGATGGGATTTATTTGGGTTAAATTGTGACAGATAAGAGGAAGTCTCGTGGTGATTTCCACCCACAAATGATCAAGAAAAAAATGAGAGAATTTCTGAAAAAAATTTCCCTTCAAAGCAATGCAGAGAAAATTGAGGGGATGAATAAAAGAAAATCAATCTAACTGATATTAATTAAATGAAGAAAAAAAAAGAAATAGTAATGAAAACCAACTCATGTGACCTCAAATTAATTTAAAAGAAAATATAATTAATATTTAATGAGTAAACGTGTAAGAGTTAGTAATGAAATTAATATATTATGCGTATAATTTCGTGTGTAAAAAAAAAAACAAGTAGAGACCCCATTTTACTAATGAAAACACATGACAATTGGAAAGATGGACAAGGACGCAAAAGCATGTAAAAGATTCTGATCAAAATTCCCTATCAAGCTTTGTTTTTTCCCCCATTCAATTCAGCGCGGGAGGGGGGAGTGAAAGAAAATTATTTATTGTCAACCGACCACAAAAACAACACGAAAAGAAAGGGCAGGATGTGAATAAATGGACTCTGAGGAAAGCCGGCAATGAAAGAAAAGCATTTGGAGATGAAGCGAAGGAAAGTTAGAGGCCAGTGATTCAGTGCAATCGAATGGAAAATGCGAAAATGGAAGAGCTGCAAAAGAAAAAAAAGAAATTTGAGATTTTTTTTGAAAAAGAAAAACACTAAAAAAATTACCCAATATACGTACAAAAGTGCTGGACAATTTTTAAATGTACATAGTGTGTGGAAAAAACCATTAAGAAAAATTTTAAGGAAGAAAAAAAGAAGTATTTAGACATAGAAATTTATTAAGGAAAATGAGAGGAAAATTTTACTTATTCTACTCCCAAAAAAAAATGAACAAAAAGAAAAACAAAAAAATTATATAAATAAATTTGCATATTGAGAGAATTATATATAATTTTCGAAGAGAAAAAAAAACAAGAAAAATCATCTTGTTGGTAGACAAAACAAATCTAAAGAAGAAAACTTTTTAATTGTAATTTTCATTGTGATTCGCAAATGAATTCTCAATTTTGGATATGACGTATACAAAATTCTGCGAGATAGGTGAGAAGAAAAATTCTAATAAACAAAATGTTAGAGTATTTTGAGAAAGTATAAAAAAAGTCAAAATTTAGTAAGAAATATTTGGATTATAAATTCGTCTTTGACGCCACTGAGTCCTTAAGTACCATAAATTTAAAGGAAAAAAAAGAAGGCAAGATAGTTTTATTTAGTTTGGCACAATAAGGAACATGGGATTGGAAAATAAATAAATTAATAAAAAAACCTCATTCTCAAAATAAAAAAAAATGAAAGGATTTGTTGGAAAAATTAAAGAAATTATTTAATAAATTCAAAAATTAACCAGGAAAATTGCAATATTAATTTAAAAATAATCTCCTTTTGCATCTTAATTTGAAAACTCGCAAAAACAACAAACTTTCCTCACTTTTTTTTCCACCAAATCCCTTCAAAGAAAAACCGTGTAAGAAAAACTAAAATCTCTGTATAAAATAGACAAGAAAAAAAAGTGATGTGAAAATAGTCTGTAAAGTAAGTTTAAAGAACAAAAACAGTGTAATTTTTAGCTGATTGATTCAGAAAGTACACGTCGCAATACTCTTTTAATTTTTGCCCCACGACTCATCTCATTTATCATACAAAAGAAAAGCAAAAAGAGTTTAAAAAAGAAATAGTTTGTAATTTATTAAATAGCAAAAAAGCATTTGACAGTACCCTGAATCTCTTTTACCCGCATACCAAAGCCATAGACGTTCTGTAATTAAAAACAAACAAGTCTCGTTTAATTTAAATAGTGGTGTATTTTTTATATATATATAAATGTGTGTGCCCATAGGAAGAACAAAAAAAAAGTAAACAAAGAAGAGCTGAAAGAGTATTAAGGAAAGCCAATAGTTTAATTATTATTTTCTCCGCACAAAGTCTCCCAAAAAAATAAGAAAATTTTTCTCCCTCTTTAAGGACTGATGAGCACAATCGACGAAAAAGCTGTGGATAAAAAATAAATTTAAAAAAAAATCTTGAAAACAGATATACGTAAAAGTAAACCGCCCCAGATTGTATGATATTTCGTAACAAAAAAAAACTCGTATTTACTAATTTAAAATATATTCTACTAAATTCTATAATTAAATATTTAAAAGAAGAAAGAAAATGTTAGACAAAGCATTTTTAATGATATTTCTGATATTTATATATATTTTAGAAATTGATTGAAAGTAAAGTATAATGAGAAGAAATTGCGAGAATTAATATTTATCTTAAAACCGTTAAAACAGCATTGTCTTTGCAAAATGTATAGTAAGACTTTTGTGGGTTGTTTATGTTTCTACCGTTTCAATAGTATTGGCGCTGTTGTCCTACTAAACATTTTAAATCTTTCAAAATAATTTTTTGAGAAGAAAATTAATTTATCTGCTCTTCTTCTTCGTCTTTTTAGCGTTTACCAGGTTGAATAGTTATCTCTCTGTTCAATGGCAGTTAAAGAAAAATCATCTTGTGTCATAAATAAAATGTCTTTGCAGTGCAATAATTAAAAATCATTGAAATTTGACCCAAATTCTTTATTTTTTTCCGTAAAATTCCAACCAGAATTAATGAAATGAAATTCTTTCAAAAATCCTCCTATAAAAAAATATTACACAGCGCCATCTGTTGGTAAGAAATTGAACAATTTCGCACTTGAAACAATTTCTTTACTATTCATTTGCAAACACAATGGTGACACTATCACCTCACCAATTTGTCTCTTTCAAAATGCGCCAAAGAATTCCTTCGTTACGACCTCAAATTGTTGCCTGCAACGTAAAGGGAAAAATACTTTCTCGTATCTCAACTTTATGCCTTCCTTGTGTAAAAGAAGAGATTCTTTTGTATGACAACGAAGGACAGCGCAAGAAATTTTTTGACTTTATATTTATAGACTTTTCCCATTTTTTTTCTGGTGCGAATATTTAATTTTAACTTTAAAAAAATCAAGAAAGTAAAAGAAAAGTTGAAGGCAGAAAAATGGGCACAGAATGTAAATTTGTATTAAAGACGATGCAAAAGAAAAGATGAAAAAAATATAATATATTTGACTATAGAAAGTGAAAGAATAAGAAAAAAATGAAGAAGAAGAAAACCCTATAGATTAAGAATGTAAGATAGCATTGATACAAGTAATGTGAAATTGTGATTATTTTTGTTATAATGTAACAGCATATATATTAATTTAAACAACAACAAAAAATGTAGAAAGCAAACACCCTCGAGGATAAACCATGGAGGAGATGTTCTACAAAGCCACAGGTGAGCAAGAACATTTTTTTCTTTTCTTTTTTTCCTGGGAAATAAAGGGACATTTTTCTACAACAAAAAATGGAACATTTAATGAAAGAACTAAATTATTAAATTGGAGTTTAATGAAAGAAAAATCGTGCAACAAAAAAAAACTCTTGAGAGAGCACTAAAAAAAATAAATTTCTCATTTTTTTTTCTAATAAGAGAGTAGTGAAAATTTAGAATAAATTATATAAAATTTTTTCTATTGGTATTAATTGGTTTCTAAAATATTCGAAAAAGAAGAAAAAGATTACAAAAAAAAATTGAGAAAAAAAATCTATTAGTAATTAATTCTTAAAAGAAAACTATTGGAATGACGAAGAAAACAAAGTGAATGTATAAAATGAAAAAAAATCATTTGAGAAGAGGTACCATTATTAACTATAAATAAAGAAGAAAAAGAAGAAAAAAAAACTATTAATTAGATAAAGAAAGAAAAGTGAAGTTTCGTGTTGAAACGAGACCATCAATTTTTTTTTGTTTAGAACCGTCATAGATTATATACACAACACTTAAATAATATTGTCGTATATACAAGAAAAAAAAGAAAAGTATAAGATAACAATAAAAAAAAACATTGTAAAATATTTTAAAAAATCGATTTTTAGACACCTTCCCGATGAAGACGCATTTCTCGAGGGTCGGAGGGACGGAGGGAGGTTGCGTACGAAGAAAATGGCGTGCGGGCTAATTCTGCTGACCAATCAATCACCGGGCATGAATTTATTCTTGTGTATACCCGGGCCCTTGCGCGTTGGCTTCTATCACTCAAAATGTTCTTTTCGTCATAAATCAAATTCAGAGTGAGACAGAGACCTGTCTGTTGGAACTCTTTGGTGCCACAGCAGCAGTCCGGCATCTCCTGGAGATGTTCATAATTTCGATTAAGTTATTAACTGGACAACAAAAGGCCCCTTTGTGTGCCTTCGTGTACAGAACAAAGGACACCCCATCAATTGCTGTTGGAGGAGATACTCCAAGAAGTGCAGAAGAAACGCACAAACGGGGTTGAGCAGGAAGTTCTGGGTTACAACAAGGAAAAGGGGATGAAGCTTTTGGGACTTTTTGGGGGGAGAATTTTCTTAACCACCCCTCCCGATAGAATTGGCGCACAAACAACCGTATTTCATGCAAATTTTCTATTGAATTTATATCAAGAAACTTTGCGTCCCATTTACGCAAGAGAGTCAAAAGAGATTACTTGAAAAGACATTCAGTATCTTTCAAAAACATACCAAAGAGGGGTATTCATTTTGAGGGAATTTTCTGTAATGAATTGTAAAGAATTTTTATGTCAAAAAGTTTATTTTTGGATGGTTATTATCTTCATTTTAATTTAGGGAAAAAATGATAAAGTAAAAACCTTTAAGAACATTCAGAACAAATTAAATTAATTTAATGATTATTCATTGATTTTCATTTCAATAAAATTGTAGGGGAACATGGCTCAAATCCGACCTCCAAAGGTCCGCGCAGAATGAGAATAAAAAAGATATAAAATAAAAAGCAATAATTCTTAAATTTGGTATCATTTTAAAGCCAATTTAATGGTCTTTTTACTCCCATAACTTTCATTAAAAGTTTTATCGGTTTTATGTAATAGCGGATTGAAAAAAGGTCGAAGAAGGTCGGAATTGGGCTAGTTCTCCTACTAAATATTGTAAAAAAATCATTCAAGAAAATTATTAGTAAAACATTTTGCCTCAAAATGATTTCTCAAAAATCTTTTAACTATTCTCTTTATTTTCACTACAAGATCAATCTTAGAATCATAAGATTAGGCCTTATTCAGCGACCTAAAAACCCTTGAAATTCGTTTGAAATCTTAAAATTTCAGTATAAAATTCAAAAATTTTAATGGTTTCTTGGTTGCTGAATAGGACCCTAATCTATAAAATTATAAGATTTAAACCTCCTTAATATTTCTTTTAACTCATTTTTTACAAAAGTCATTTGAAAATCAATTTGAATATTTTTTCTTTATTTTTTGTTCTATTTGATTTTTTTAAAGTTTATTTTTAAATCAACCCTGAAAAAATTCAAAATTTACCATTAGCAAAAATGCAAAAAAAATTATTAAAATTAAATCAATATATATACTAGCAGCTTGAATATTTTTTATTAAATACTTTAAAAAAATCTAATAAAAAACTATTCGCGAATAAAAGTTTTAATTTTTTTTAATACTCCAGCAAATTAAAAACTTCAGTATTTCTTCTTAAGAATATTATTTTATACAAGTTTTTCAAACACTTTTAAGAATTAAACAAAATTCTTTTAACAAATAAAGATATTTAAAAATTTAAAAAAAATCATTAAATATTGAAGAAATTTAAAAGTTCTAAAATACAACCAAATTTTTATTTATTATACAACCAAATTTTATTAAAAGAAAAATGAAAAGAATTCTTATTTAAAAATTCTTTTCAAAGATAAGAGATAAAATTCCCTAAATGAATACCCTTTTTGGCGCCCCTTCAAAAGTTCTCCCTTAAATTCAATAAACTCTCTTCTGAAATTTAAATATCCCCCTCCGAAAGCTCAAAAATATTCAAAAACCCCAACTGATGAAATCCGTCCAACAGTTAGGCCATCATATTGGGAGGAGGGTTGTGAAAGTTTTCTTGAATAGGTACCCTGTTGGATGAAGGATGTGAAAAGGGATATCCACCCCAAGCTTTGGGGGAGAGGGTGGCAAAAATCTTTGTAAAGTCACCAAAGGGGGTGTGGTGCATAAATGACGATTAAATGTAGCTTGAAGGCAAGATATGCCGGGATAAAGTGCGAGAAAAAGCACAAAGTTTTGCCACCAAGAAGAAGAAATGTTGAGGAGAAAAAGGCTCAAAAAGTATTGTGTGCACCGTAATGTCTTCACGGGGGGAAGTTTTGTCTACCATTGCGCTACGAGGGTGGGGAGGGTTGAAGTTTTTGCTTCATTTCGGGGGATGAGGGTGCGCCATCAAGACTCTATTGATTTGCAAAGAAAGTGAATAAATTGGGAATTTGTGGTGGCGCAGAGAAGTTTTGTTTGTCTTGGCCGCATCGATCAATCATCGCGATGGACACGCGGGGGTGGTTTGGCCGTTTTTTTTCTTTTGCAAGGTTGGAGGGTTGCAAATGGCAAAATGGTGCTCAGAGTACACATATATACGGGGATGGTTGTAGATGGTGTGCAAAGACATGGAGAATATCAATGCAATTGGGCGTCACAATCAACACTTAATGTTCCTTTTTACGTAATCCGACACCATCGGCACAGAGATCATAAATCATGCATTAAGCATTCCATTGGGATAGATAATTTTTTCCAATCCCCCACACCGCGATATCCAACACAGCATCGTCTACATGAGGAAATGTTAAGAAGAAATACTTCGGGGGCGCAGAGGCATTGGCAGGCAGAGTTGTGAATTGTGCGATGAGGAGCCCAACTAGCTGTTGCAGCAACATACAGTGGAACCGCTCATGGGCCAGAGGTAGCCGAGGGGCCATCATGAAATGGGCACATCCGCATCGAGGTTCCGCCTGGCATGAAGGTGGTCCAAAAGACGAAGACGCCTCCTGATTGCTGCAAATACCCAAATTTCGCCCAAAAATGCACCAAAAGGTCCAGTTTTTTCGGCAAAATCCCATCCGTCAGGGTACAGAGGTCACCCCAGGGGGTCAAGAAGTGCCAAAAAGCCACGAAAAATGGGCTTTTTGGGCTCTTTTTTGACTTCCTCACCCGCACCCTATAACCGTCTCGTTTCGATTCACTGACATCTTTATGACGGCTCGTGATCTCGAGGTGCTCAAGCCATGCCCGCCGTATAGCCCCTTTGCCACGGAGAGTTCCCCCGGAGTTATAGCCTCTTCCACGGAGACAGACAAGAAACCCATATGGGTGCTATGAGAGAGAAAAATCCCCGCATTAATTACCTCTTTGCTCTCTAATTGTCTACCAGTTGAAATTTTCAGATTTTCCATTCAATTACCATACTTAAATATCCATAAAATTGAATTGTAGTGCAAGAGAGCGTGGGTGCTTCCCGCACTTCTTGACCATCAGCAGCATTCGCACCACAAAACAACAACAACAGATCATCCCCATCAAGGTAAGTTTTCAATGTCTCAGAAATTCTTCCACGGGGAGGCTTTGGATGGAGAAGAAAAAAAAGGTGCCAAAAAGACCAAAAGAAATCGGCTGGGTGTTAATGGGAAGACAAAGTACCATCTTGATTGCATATCGTGAACCTCATGCGCCGCAATCCTAAATAGCCCGAGGCGTGAATATTAATTCGCCGCTATTACAATCTCAGCACCGGGCTGTAATTTAGCACGATGGTCAATAGCAGCTCTTCACCATTGCATATCACATTCATTAGTTTGGGGTAATTTCTGCAATCTGCAACAACTGATGGCTCCGCTGAAAAGAGCCAGAGCAGCAATTTTTTGGCCATAAACCACGACGGGATGTCTTCAGGTTGTTTCCTTTCGCATAATATTCGCAATTTTCTCCTCGCATAAACCTTCATTTTAGCTCCAGAAATTTTGCAAAATAAATTCAATTTCTTAGGCACATTTTATTTTATAAAAATTTTAAATTTAAATTAATTGTAATTTTATTTAAATCACGAGTACAATTCAATTAGTTTTCAATAGGAGATTTAAGTCTGGTTTTGATTCGAGTTCTTTCGCTTTCTTTGCATTTTTTTCTTAAAGGATTGTAAAAGTTTTTTTTTTGAAGAATATTAAATTCAGGGGTATTCACGGAAGAAGACGTAAGTGAATAAGTAAAATTAAATAAGAGGAATTAATCGTAAGTATATGAGAATTTCACTTTTCTATTTTTCTTTCAATTAATTCAAGCCAAATATAAATTTAAAGTAACATCAGTTTATTTTTTACTTTAAAATCAATCTGTAATTGATTATGTTTACTTTACCTTAGTTAGATGGTTTTTTTTTACATTTCTTATACGATTTCTTTGAATATTTTTAATTTTTCTACAGTCAAACGTATCTGAAATTATGCTGCGAATTAAATCCTGATTTTATCATAATCTTGAATTTATTTTAAAATTATTTTCTTAAATTCTCATTCTAATATTTATAACTAAACTTGTTTTAAAACCAAAAAAAAAACCTTTTTTAGTTTTTTTCCCTTCGTATCTGCTAGTTTGTGGTTAATCCTTTAAGGACCATTGGGTCATACGCTGACCCAAAAGTTCGATTTTGAAAATATTTAATTTTGAATAGTTATTTTTTAAATATTGAGTCCAAATTAGTAGAAGACTATGTATTTACAACCTGATCATTTTATGACCACAAAAGTACATCCCCATAAGAACTCACCAGGATCAAGAAGGACGAAAAATCGAAAAATTGAGTTGGGATTTTTGTTAAGAATGTCTTATTTGAGCTCAAAGGAAATCATAAAAATTATTTTTTGTTCAATCAACTCACTACATTGATCGCGGACCGAAAAGGGTTAAAGAATATATGTAAAAGAAAAGTTTGTTTAATTAACTTTGTTCGTCTGCTTACGCACTCTCTTAGGTACTCTTACGTAAGTTTGTTTATTGTAAAATTTATAAATTTTCGTGTAACCGTTTATTTCTGCCTTTTAGAGCTTACTTTTTAATACAAAAGAATTAAAAAATAAATAGTTTAAGAACTTTTGTAGAAATTTTCTGCTTCATTTGCGGAAGCCAATTTCAGACAAAGACGAAAGCTTCGGTAAACCTTCTTGGCACCCGCTACAGTACTAAAAAGTTCACAAAATTTTATAGGCATCATCCCTTTAAGGTTCTTAAGATTTTTTCTAAGAAAATTAAATAATTGTCTCTTTGCCCTATTTTTTCCATTCTTTAAATCCTTTTCACAAAAAAATAAACGATTCAATTAAAAATCCAATTTTTCTTACTGAGAATTTCAAAACAAGAAGCAATGAATATTTGTGATAAATGCGTTTTATTGTTGCGTTAATATTAATTAAATTTGAAGGTAGATTGTGGAGTTACGTAAGTTTGATTGCAATTTATTTATAAATATATTGCACACAATGGGAATTAAATTGAGAGAGAGTTGATGAAGTTCTCAAAGCTAATCAGTCAAGATTTCAGTAGAAAAAAAAACATTCAATGCAATTAAAGAATAAAGATTTATTTCTACAAAGGAGGTTGTAGTTAAACGGAACGAGGGGAATTAAAATTATTTTTTAGGGATTTTTATGAACTTTTAATTTATTAGAAGCTTTTCTATTTATGATTTTTCATTATTTTCAACATTAAAGCAATTAAAATTGAAGCTTAATGAATTTTCATTAATTATTCTGAAAATAATTATTCTCAAAATGTTAATATTAAGACTGTAGATTGAAAGGGGATTATAAAACATTTCCAATCTGTTCTATAACCCTTAAAATAGGACCCTTATTCATTTTTGAACTTCTCAAAAAAGCTTCTGCTTACATGTAGATTAAAGCTTTCGTATAAAAGTAGAACTCTTTATTCTAATACCTGCACTAACATCGCATACAAACGTTAAAGAACTAGAAGCAGTAATGCCCGAGAAATTATTCATTAATTCCACATTGAGTCTCAAATACAAACATAAAGGCCAAACAATGGTTTTAGTTTTGTTGAACTTGACGACCCCGCCATCATTAACTTTACATTAACAAGAAATTCCTCCGAATTGTTTGAACAAACATTTTCGGGTTAATTTTCTCTCTCTCTCTCTCGGTTTGATAATTTAGATAAAATTCTTTTCTATTGTTTACTTCTTTTTATGTTTAATTCAGTTTTTTTTTTTTTTTTGAGAAAATTTTCTGCTTGGCTGCAAAAGTTTTCTCTTGTAGCTTGATTTTCTCGCAATGTGTGTGTGTGTAACAATGGAAAAAACTCCCCCAAATGAATGGTCATCCGGAAAGCTCTCTAATTTCCCCCGGAACTCACATCCATACACAATTGAAAGCTTGATAAAATTTTTTCGTTCCCTTGAGGAATGATTTGCAATTTTTCTCCCATCTCGGACCTCCACACATCCTGGCTCGACCAAAGAGGCGGATTTATCCTGCAAAGAACTTTGGGGGTGGGTGTGTGGAAGCGACCACGGGGCGGCGGCGGAAAAGCTCGAGGGAGCGGAAAAAGGGAGCATGTGGAAGGGGGAAAAGAAAGAAAAGTGTAGGGTGGAAAAAGTGAGCAGAGCATTGGGGGGGGAGGATAGTGTGTGGTGGGTTGTATTATTTGGAATACAATTTCGTCCTCAATGTGGCAAATTCTCTGAAGCGATTTTTCGTCCCGTCGTTGGACGACAAGGAGAAAACGACGACGTTTGGTATTTTTTCTCACTCGCCCCGGCATTGCTATATATACTTGCCACGCCACTGACATTGATGGATTGGCAAAACGGAAAGCGAAAAACTGAAAATGTCACTCGGATTAATGTTTGGGTATAAAGAGGAGGAAAAAAACTCACCCTTAAATATATAGCATTGCTACAAATGTTGACTCACTTATATAGCGTGCTGGGGCTCCTCTGTCTCACTCTCTCTCTCCCTGTATACCTACATACATAATATTGTATGTATGTAATGTAGTTTGAGTGCGCAGAGAGATGGAAAATTTCCTCATTGAGCCATTATTTAGAATTAGAATTCGAAATACCGCCACTTCGCTGCCTCTTCCCATCTGAATCCGCCACATACGCTTTTTATGTGCACAGAATGTAAGGGGGGTGGGGGTTGGGGCGCCCCATGAATGATGGCTACGGTCCAACCCCCAAAAACGTGGTCAAAGAATGGCAAACGATCAATTTTCCCAGGATCTGCACGCAGTGAAAGTGGTGACAATTCTCTACGACGAAGAGTCCTTCAGGATAATGTTTCACTTGTTCTGCTTTCATTTCATCTGGTTTTTGAACTTTAATTTTAAGGGTAATTGGTAATTTTTTTAAGGGTTGTTTGGCTTTGAAATTCTTTTCTTTGAGCCCCTAATTTTTTTTTCTAAACATTTTGATTTTTGTGGAATATTTTTTAATAAGCTTTTCTAATCTTTAAATTTGTATAAGAAGAAATTTTATTTTAATTTTTAATATCTATTTTTTTGGCACTTTTAATCTCTTTATTCTTTCATGTAAAATACAATTTAAGTCACTTTTTATTACAACCCTTAATTTTTTTGTAGAGAATTGACGAAAATTAAATCAAGGCTCCATCTAATCGTGAGACAGAAAAAGACTAATGTTAACTCAATTTCCTTATCGCGACTCAAATTTTCCCTTATTTAGACTCAGCCTTTGCCTTATATAGACTCAATTTTTAACAGTCACCATAAGGTCTGAGTCTAAATAAATGAATTGAGTCAACATTAGTCTTTTTCTGCGTCACAATAAGGTAAATTTGCGTCAACATTAGTTTTAACCTTTAAATCATTATTAATTTATTTAAACTGAATTTAGTTTAACATAAAATTTAATCTTTGAATGATTTTTTAAGTAAATCAAATATTGGATGATCAAATAATTTTGAAAACTTCTCAAGAACAAAATTACCAAATTGTGGGAATTTCAAATAATTTTTTTAATGGAAAATATTAAATTCTGATCAGATTTTGTTTCAAAATTGACATAAAAATCGCTCTTGAAATCCCCCGATTTTTTTTTAAAAATCATTTGACCATCATCCCTTCAATTTTTTTTAAAAAAACTTAAATAAATAATTCTTTTCAAAAAAATAAAATAGACAACAAAGCAAATTCTGTGTTAGCCAGAATTAAACATCCCTTTCAACCTAGCTTGCTCCTTCTCTCGTCCTTGTCGTCCGGAATTCCATTCACGGCGTGCTTTTGAAATCTCAGAGAAATCCTTCAACAATGAATTTCCCCCCAAAATTTCAAAATTGCCAATTCCCCGCAGGGGGCTCCTCCTCTCATGCGTTTCGCGTGCGAAATCCCCGCGAAAGCCACCCCTCTGTATTCCACAGAGATGGAATCCCCCACCCCTTGGCAGAAATGCTACGAAGGAAGAAAAGCCTCCCTCCGCCCATCGTGCCCAGAGAAATATCCGGCATTATGTGGCATTTCTCTTTTTCTCTCCACAAAATCCTCCCCCTAACGTTGAGCACTGAGGCGACGCGAGCGCGTGGGTGACACAGCCATCAATCACCGAGGGATGATGGATCTACCATCACTGTATCCATTTTAACTGGCAAACACACAGGAATGTGGGTGAGGGTGGTGGATTTTTCCACACGCCGGATCCTTCTCTGTCTTCTCGCTCTGGCCCATTTGTTTGGGTGGATGTTGGCGCACACGAAATTGCTCGCCCCAAGATGGGGGTGGTGGAAACTCTCTCTCATGGTATGTTCCTCTGTTCTTTTTTTTCTTCAGGGAGCGTGTTTTGTTTCATTTCCTTCACTTTTCCACCCCCCAAACCCCCATCACAGCCGCCTTGCAGCATCATCAAGCAAAACCACCCACTCTGGGCCACCTTCTTGTGCCATTGTTGGCACACTCATACTGATTGAAGTGGCCATTAGGTTCTCGTTACACCACTCAATGGCTGGCAGGCACTCACGATGGATTTTCAGGAGGGGCGGAATGATGGAGGAGCTCCGGGAATACATCAGACACCTCCCGAGATGAGTGATTCTCCCGTACACAATGCGATTCTCTATTAGTTAATCATTCGTTGGGTAAAATAAATCGGTTGTTTAAAGTTCTAAAGCAAGGAGAAAATTCTCGTGATCTCACTCTGTTTATTTTTGAGACTTTTGTCTTTGAGTTTAAATAGATGACTTTTCTTTTTGAAAATCTTTTGTAATAAAATAAAATTAATAATAAAAAATTTATGGAAACTAGATTCAATAGAAAAGATCTGGGGATGAAATGATCTATGAACGGTTAAGAAAAATCCATAAAAATATATTCAGCATTTTTTAATATTTTAACTTTTCTTATCCCAAATTATTCTGAGGTAGAATCTTTGTAAAATTATTTATTTTATTCTTGAGTTCATCTTCAAATTTTTTTTATTATCTTTTCAATTTTTAAGCTCATAATTAGAAATTGAATAAAAAGATTTAAAATTACTTAACCCGGCGCCTCCATTGTCATCACACTCAAATGTGCTTTAAAGTGAATCCCAAATTACCAGGCGCCTCCATTTGATTCATTGTATATACATATATTAAATTTGAAGGAATATTGTAATAAATTATTGCTTTTCTATTAACTGTGTTTTCTTAAAAAAAAATAATATCTGCTTTTTGAATTATATAACTACCAGGCGCCTCCATCACAACTATATAGAAAAGCTTCAAGCGCTGATTTTCAGTAAAATAACTTTATCTTCATTTTAATTAGAATTCTCTAAAATTTACTTTTAGTATTCTTTCTAAAAGCAAATGTAATTGAAAGGAGTTTATGCATTTTTGGGCTTTATTTCACTCTCAAAAAAAAGTATCTTCTCTTTTTAAATCTTTTTTAATGTTTAATAAAAGAAAAGAGAAAAGAACATGAGAAAACTCAGCAAGATACATAAACTATTTTTTTTCTTAAAGATCTTTCATAAAAATATTCTAATTTGTAGAGAAGTCGTTAAGGAGATCTATCTCGATTAGAATATCAGTGAGTCTTCATTGTGTGGATGGCATGAAAGCCGCCACACATAAGAGCCGTATACCTCGTGATGTAATGGCAGTGCAAGAGGCGAAGAAGGAAAAAACAAACAGACTCAGTGAAGCAGAAGGTGGACAGGAAGGCAAGAAAAAATTGGAAATGGATTGTGGAAGAGCTTTTGCGAATGGGGGGATGTTGGAAAAAATGACTGACCGGAAGAGATCTTCTCCGGGATGGTTTTTCTGCTGAATAGACGCCGCCGTTGCGATTCGCAAAAAAAGGTGGACCATCGACAAGGAAAAATTCCCCATAAATCATCTCTCTCTCTCTCCTCTTCTCGTCTCTTCCGCATGGCCGTAGGGACACCCCCGCCATAATGGTGCGGTGAAGAATAATTTGCAGGAAGAGAGCAAATTCCCAATTCTCGAGATTGAAGTTCAAATCAATTTTCCAGGATGAGCGTAGATTCACGCGCCGGCATTTAAATGTCGAGCATAGAGAGCCAAATGTGTTGTAAACTGTGAAAGGTCCGTGCTCTTTTGCACCATATTCCACCACCATTCATGGCTTGTGCTATGCGGGTACAACACCGAACCATTCACCTCCAGATTCAGTGAGCGCAAAAGAGACTACACGGGTGGAAATGTTTTGAAATACTGCCACATCGTTAAATTTAATATGCGACTCATTTAGTCGAAGTGCTGCCGATTTGTTTGGAATATTTATTGCTAAAATAAATAAAAATCTCTTGAACGCACACACACCAATGGGCGAAAATTATATGGAAATTTTTTTCTTCTTCACAACATATGATCCCGGACCTGGGACAATCTTCAGTGCACATTTTCAATTTTTTTTATCTATCTCTCTTTTTCTTTCCGTTTTAAAGCCCACCTGTTTGTCTATTTATTTTATTTTAGAAGCATATTTTGGGGAAGGGAGGAGGACAATTCTCGCGCTACTTTTAGCCCAGCAATTTTCACGTACATTGCGTTCCTCGTAGGTTCTTTGTGCTACACAAAAAAGTTGTTTTCTGTGACCAAACAGCGGAAAGAATGGTAAGTTTGGCGTTTTTTTTAATCTATTATAGGCACTTATGGACCAATTAGGGAAATTAGGTTAGGTCAAGTTAATGATGGATGGGGTTGATAAACATGATAATTTTTAAGAGAAATTTACATTTTGGAACAACACACTTTAAAATTATATTTTTTACCGTCAAATAGAGGGTAAAAAGCCAAGACAGAGGGCTAATTTTATGGTTTTCGTCTTAATTAGGGGATGATGATAACTGTTTCAAATGATAAAAATTAAAATTTCTTTAAAGATAAAAAAATAATCTATAATTTATCATTAAAAGAAAAAGCAAAAAATCGCTTAAAAAATCTCAATTTTTCATAGTTATTGAATCACTATTAAGCAACTTCTGTTAATTTAAAAGTTTTAATTGCCAAATGTCTTTGATTTATCTACTTCTGTCAAATATTTGGTCATTTTATCTAGTTCAATTGGTGAAAAATATTTGAAAATTTTATTCAGTGAAGATATTTTTAAGAAATTCATTTGGTGAGTAATATTTAATTTCTTTTTTCAGCAATAGGGAATTTTAACTAATTCAAATGGTTGAAACAATTAGCGAAAAATGATTTGATGGAATTATTCTGTCAATTTTACACACTGAATACCTTTTGTTATTGTGACTAATAAACTTCTGTTAAATTGACTGTTTCAATGTGCTGTAGTATTCTTTAACAGAATGACTTCTGCTGTTTTCACTGTTTTATTCTGTTATTTTAACTAAATAACTTTTGTTTATTTAAATCGGCGCTTTTACCATTTGATTTGCCCAATTTAGCATAAAATTGAAAAAATTCATTTTCGCTGATTATTTCTGTTATTTTAACCAAAGTTTTTTTAAGAGTGGATCATCCCTTATTTGCTTGATTTTACTAAAAATAAAGGAGTAGATTCAAATGCAAATTTTTTCTTTTCTTTCCCTACAAATCATCAGTTAGGGCATTCTTGGAAAAATCCTAAAGATTTTGACATTTATTTCTTTCCATAAACAAGTTTTTGAAAGAAAATTATTTTTCAAATGCTCTTTAAAGTTCTTTCTGTTTTCTGGAACAACTAATGCTTTGTTTTTCTTTTATAGAACCACAAAAGAATGTTTTAAAAATTCCATCTGTCAAAATCTTACAACAAACTTTTAAGTTGTTAGAAAAGAAAAGAAAAGATTTTTATCAGAATCTATCCGAAAGTCTTAAAAATTACCAATAGAATCTCGTATTATGTAGTTTAGAATGAAAGTCAAAGTTCCCAATTAACTATTATGAGAAGTTCATGTTTCTATTAGCATTCCAATGAAGGGAAGGAAATTCCTCGTGAAGTTTTGAAACTTCTCGCCTATATAGCTTTTCTCTAATCGTAAAATATCGAGAAGGGATTTTGGTGGCTTATTTTCTTCATCTTCTTAGCTTCAACTAGCTAAAAGGGAAGACAAGATCGTCGTGAAGAACGTGCCGAGCAGGGGGTGCTCGTGAATTTTCCCTCATTAAAATGCTCAAACAAAGCAGAAAGCTCTCTTTGTCGTTTATATATAAAATTTGTTGAAGCTCCCCAAAATCCACTTTCATGGGAGAATCCCCATTGAAATTTCCCGTCATCTGATGTGGGAGTTGGGGGTGGAATTTTCAGGGGGTGGGTTGGGCATTGAAGGGTTTCCGTGTTGAGGACTTGGGGGGGGAGGGAGTGGGTGGAACGGCTATGGTAGAAATTGTTGAGAACATCCTTATATTATGATGCATGGTGGTTGATTTATGCGATTTAATTTCCTGCACCACCGCTGTGTCCCGATGGCGTAAGCTTCAAAAGAGGAAATTCCCACCCTTGCCATCCACCCCTCAGCCCCCATTCGCATGGCAATAATCTCTCTGTATCCTTCCACGGGAGTATAAAATAATTCCTGCGAGAGTGACACGGTGTGTGATGCAATCATTTTACATCATAGCACTTTGCAATTCAACGCTCAATCATTTTGAATTTGAATTGTGAAAAAGGGGTATGAGTGGGTGGGTAGTGGTGGTTTGCGTTAGGAGGTCCTCTTCCTGTTGCCAAGCACTCTGAGAAGATCCACACAGAGCACACGTAGAGGGGGGAGGGATGATGAATTAACGCGGTAGATGGTGGGATTGAGTGATTCCCTCCAATATAAATGTGAATGCAAATCTATTATTTTTCAACACTTTCCCGTCCAATTAATCAACCAGGCATACCGCTTGCCACAGCCTAAATTGCACACCATAACGCGCGCGTCCTGCAAAATCGTTTGCGGAAAGCTCACAAGGGGGGCAAAGCTAAAAGCTCTCTCACATTATTGCACATGGGGCTAATTTGAAAATCAACAAATGAGCCGTGGTGTGGATGATTTGTAATAAATTACAAAATGAAAGAAGGGAAAAAAATGCAACGGGCGGGAAATAAAATTGATTGTAGCATAATGCATAGGTGTTTGGGCGGCAAAATGGAGAAAAATAAAAAGCTCTCTCGGTATGCCCATAGCGGGCAATTTTGTTAGCTTGGGAATATACAATTTTAATTGCACTAATTATCCATACAAATAGCAAGAGTTGCATTTATAAAAGTTTCATGTGTTATTTGTGCAATTATTTTGCAATCAAATTTATATTAAACATGTTTTTGCCTTTTGCGCGCGTACAATTTCAGGCAAAACGCGCTCGCGATTTTGATGTTTTTCACCCCAATTATATTCCTATATATTCCACAATTACTATTTATTTACCGCCTCATTCCCCCCCGCTACAGCTCTCACACATTTCATTCCCATTACCATTTCTTTTGCTCCTCAGACTCTTTTTGTTTTTCTCTGTTTTTCTTCCCTCCCTTTGATCTCAATCGAATTGAACAAGGAAAAAAAAACACATAAAGTGATAAAGAAAATTATACAAAATTCACACATTTCTGCACGCAAAGTGATCATTGTTGGGGGTGGAAATATGTGAGGGTAGCTGTCCATAGTTTGAGGGAAGAGGGTATGAAACAGAACATGGAGACATAGGAGTTTTCAGGGCTGCTGACAATTGAAATCAAATGAATCAAGAGCACGGTATCAGGCGGCGAAATCAAATATTAAATCACTGAGCCCCGTGGCACTTCCGGAATGCACCAGCCGCCCGTATGCAGGACTGGGGACGTTTGCAAAATTTCTAACACCCAACAAATTCATTGTACAAATATTTTATCTGCGCCGCCACTGAAATATACAACTTTCCATCCATAAATTAAAATGGCAATTCAGCAATATTCTGATGAATTTATCACCATGGGAATGGCATTTTGTTCTGTGGTTTATTCACTGATTAAATTGGATATTTTTCACCCACATTTTTTTGGTTTGACACCTTTTTTGTAACTATAGCACGCAACATTATGATATTTTAAGCTTTATGTAGAATTTTTAATGTTTGAAGAGTGTTTAAAAAGATTTTAGATTTTTTAACATTGAATTATGTTATTTATTGAGCTTCTAAAGTTAGATTTATTTTTATTTCTTGAATTTCTAACGTTTTTAGCTGTGTTTTATCTTAATTTATAGAATGTTTTACATTTGAATTTTTTCTTCTAAAATACTTAATGTTTTTCCCTTTTTTGTAGATTTTCTAACGTAGGATAATATTATTTATTTAATTTCTAAGGCTAGATTTATTTTAATTTGTTGATTTTCTAACTTTTAACTGTGATTTATCTTATTTATAGGTCTGACATTAGAATTTTTTCTTGTAAAATATCTAATGTTTTTAACTTTATTTGTAGAATTTTTAACGTAATAAACTTTAATTTGTAAAATTTCTAACGTTAGATTTATTTTATTTATAGGATTTTCAGACATTTATGATTTTATTTGAAATATTTCTAACGTTAGATAATTTTATTCACAGATTTTTTTTTACCATTTGACACTTTATTTGTTTAATTATTTAGTTTTTCACTATTCATTATTTTTTTATTTATTTATTATTTATTTATTTTCTCAAATCAATTATTTATACATAATAATGTTCAGATATATTTTTTTACAAAATTTGAGGTAAGTGTGGCCTATTTTATTTGTAAAGTTTTTAACAAAACAGATAACTTGTCTGCAGAATTCCTAACGTTGGACCTTTTATGTGCAGAATTCATAACGTTTAAATACATATTATTTGTAAATTTTCTAATAAAATAGACAATTTACATCACAAATTTTAACGTTAGAATTTTTGTAGAATTTCATGGATTTTTAAATATTTATTTACTAAATTTTTTACGTTAGAATTTTCTATTTGCAGAATTTATAACATTAAACATTTATTTTTTAAATTCGAAACGTGCAATTTATCAAATAAAATTAAGGCTCATTAATTGATTTCTTAACTATTAAATAACCTTTAAGTTTCGTATCTGTGATGTATCTAACTTTGTAATTAATTATCCTTAATAAATCTCAAACATCTTAGGAGCTAAAATTCATTCCTTCCTTCAAGAGCTGCAAATATTTTCCCATCACACATCAATGTTTCTCTCTCAGGCTGACTTTAGCGGGATTTTTTTCCCTTCAAAAAGGATTTCTCACCCATTTCACGCTCTGCAAGCAATTTTGCATAATACATAGAATCCACTTGTTGGAATTTGCATGACCATGGGAAGATGTATGCAAAATTCAACCCTGAAACTCCACACAAAAATCCTTTTTCTTCATGCTTCACTTTTTAATTGGATACAAGTTGCCAATTTAGTTTGCATTGAAGACGTATAGAGGAACCCCTTTTGGAGGGTTTGTCCTTGTCCGCAAAATGGGAACAATTCTTATGCAAAAACCTGCCTCAATTGGCAAAGTATTTTCCGTGGAAATTTGCATAAATGGAGGTTGGTTTTGTGGTCCGTACTCGTAAACACCTTTTGCACAACGCGCACATCACCCCTTGCTGAGGTCTCCAAGGTCTGACCGAATGTTATGGATTTTAAATTCAAAGGAATCGCACCCCTTGGTGAATTTTTTTTTCAAGCCTTCAAAGGTATTTCACGCGGAGGGTTTGTTTATTGCAGAGAGTTATGTGGAATATCTTGTAGAGGGATTGCAGCGGAATTTCCGGTTGTTGCGAGGATTCTCTCCAGATTCTCTCCGTAAATACCACGAAGGTTTGTAACCACATTTCTCCAGCCTTGTCTTGTTGGGAATGCAACTGAGATCCTCACTCGGCTTGAACACAACTTGAACATTTTCATTGGGAATTTTTTTTCATCACACTAAACACCCCCAGACTTGATGCCAAGAATGTTGGCAGGCGGTTGTTTTTTCTCTGCTCCTTCTCCATTTTGCTAAAAGAAAGAAAGAAAAGTTGCAAAAATATGCATAAAATTCAAAAATTTGCAGCTTCTGATTTGCCTCCCATGGATTCGAAACAATTGGTCTTGCGACAGTGAGCTGTAGAATTGGCAAAGTTCTCCCGGGGGGTGTATGTGACACATACACAGTGGGTGGCTATATAGCCGGAAGGTCCGTCTCCCCGTGGCGAAATTGGGTCAATCTTGCAATATTCTACGCTTCCTGAATGGATAAGTGTTGACCATTTTCCCTCCTCACAGACATTTGCATTTTTTGATTTATTTCTTTCGGAGATGGACAAACGGCAGCCACCGAAAATGAAGTTTTCTTTCTCCTGAAAATAAATTCTCAAAATATTTATGACTTCTTTGTCTCCTCCGACAAGGACAAATAAAAGATCGATGGAGTGTGTAAAAATAATGCTTCTTTGACAGTCTTTAAAGGCTACTTTAAATATTATATAAGAATGATTTTTAAAGGATTCTGTGTTATTTAAATTATCAATTCTAATTGATCAATTCTATCATGCTAAAAAATTCTTTTTTTTTTATTTACAGAATTTATATGAATTGCTATATGTTAATTTAGAGATGAAAATCTCTCATTATAACAATAGTTTAAAAAGAAAGTTAAAATTAAATAACAAGAGAAGCATAAAATTCTTAATGTATTTTTAAACACACGAATAAAATTCTTATCTTAGAAGTTCAAGTAAAATCAGTAAAATAAATTCCTAATAGAAGTTCTCTCAAGTATAAAATTCTAACGTGTTAATTTCAAAGATAAAATTCTAATATTCTAAAGATCTATTCAAGGATGTCTTTTTGAGATTCTTTTTTTTTTTAATTTCAAAAACATTGAAGAAAATAAAATAGAAGAACAACTTGAGAATTCTTTACAAACTTTTGATTCCTTTTTCAAAACTTTGTTGACAATTTTGAATTGTCAACTCTTTCTTTCTCCAGTTTTTCTCAATAAAAATGTTTCCTTTGGATGAATCCAAGATTTAAAAGGAAAATTTAATTTTTTTTTTTGGAAGCTTTCAGCTCACTCCTTTTTACGTTTCTCTATAATAGTTGCTGGTTTTGAGTGTTTTTAAAACATTTAAAAATTCACTTTTTATTTCTTTCATTGTAATTTTTAATAAATTCATTGAAAATAATTTATTTTTTAGAAAAAGATCAAAATCTTTGAACTTTTAAGGGGTATTCAATCACCCCTAATTTGGCTATGCACCTCCTTAAAATCCAAGACTAACGTAGGAAAATTAATGAGACTATAAAACCTTAAAACAGACCTTTATTCGATTTTAATTCATCAATTTGAACATCATATCATTCCCACAACATTTAGCTACATAATTCCAAATATTTCGCACGCTATCTGCGGGAGATTGGAACGAAAAGAAAACTAAAAAGGATTTCTCTATATGATGTGAGTTACTAAACCCATTCTCCTTGGGCCATCATCATCTTTAATACATGAAGACGGTATGTGTGGTGTTGGAAGATGGAATTCTCCATTATTAAAATGCAGCATCAAACACACGGCGAGAGAGAGAGAGAAGGGGATGAAATGTTATATATACATGTGTGGAGAGTCCTGTTTATTTTTCATCCCTCACGGTGTCACCCATGCGACGGTTTTTCCTTTGCTCGACCCAACCCCGCATATGATGGCTTCCATTGCTTATTTTTAACAGAGTGCCATTGTTATTTCTGTGTCACAATCCAAAGGGGAGTATCAATCTTTTTCCCTTTTGCCGTCTGCTGCCTTTTTTTCCGTCCTTCTTCAGGGGTGCGCACCATGATGGATGGCATTTGTCACTGTCGCACTGCCTTTGTGCCATTTTCTCACTCACAGTGCGCGCATCATCTCGAAGATAGTGCGCGATTTTTACCTCACATTGGCTTGAACATGCTTGCAAATCATCGCGATATGATCGTTCCACCCCTGCTCCGGGTGCAAACTTTCGATTTCCTCCGTAATAAGGAAGCCCAAGGAGCGGAGGGAGGTGGGTGCAAAAAGGTGTTCAGTGAGTCATTTAAATGGCATTCAATAAATTCCCTTGCTCGGTGTGCGCGAGGACTCATATTTATCCACCTGTTGGACAGGCGGCGAAAACTTTTTGGCAGCATCCGCGCGCGGGAGAACTCTTTGATGGATATTCGGATGGAGAATTGGCTGCCAGATGCTGTCTGTGGGACAATGTCGTTGGGAATTTTTGGGTGGTTAAATTGATTGGGAATATAGGATGATTGTGAGGCGGGTGAAGCGAGAAACGCATGTCTAATTCATCAATTATTTATTAATCAATTTCATTCGCATAAAATTCGAACAAATGACGAGATCTGACAGGCCATTAATCATCCGAGACACTCTTCACACTCTCCATATTAATTGATAAATTTGCCTCTACTATAATCTTCCTCCTTTCCTTCACCGTGGCAAGGGGGAATTCTCATTTTGTTCGCCCAGTGAAAGCCCCTCAAGTGTGAGATCTTCTGGCGTAAGAATACAACACCAAAAGCAGGGTGTACTGAAAGTTATAGAACATTACATTTTAAAATTTATTTATCCACTAGATGGTGCTGCTTTTCTTATTCTTATTCTAAAAGCGATATCTATTGAGCAAAATTAATCAGTTTAAATGACAATTCTAAAAAAAAACACAATAAAATTTAATTTGAAGAGCTGGTATATTTTACAGATTTAGTTTAACTTATTCCTATCGAGGTGAATTGTCGCTTCGCTCCAATTTTCCTCGCCCCGCTTCGCAGGGTTTTGTTGCGCTTCGTGCAAGTTTTAAAGAGGAAAAAAAGTTGTGATGGTTGGGGCCCCTTATCAAACACAAAAGAATAAAATGAGCAAAGTGAAGAAATCGTTTATGTGACGGATTGTGGCGTTTATGTGGCGGTTTAGTGGCGTTTATATGGCGAATTGTGGCGCTTTGTTGGCGTTTATGCGGCGAATTGTGGCGCTTCGGTGGCGTTTATGTGGCGAATTGTGGCGTTTATGTGGCGCTTTGGTGGCGTTTATGCGGCGAACTGTGGCGCTTTGGTGGCGTTTATGCGGCGGATTGTGGCGTTTATGTGGCGTTTATTGTGGCGTTTATGTGGCGGATTGTGGCGCTTTGGTGGCGAATTGTGGCGGGTTGTGGCGTTTATGTGGCGGATTGTGGCGTTTATGTGGCGAATTGTGGCGTTTATGTGGCGGATTGTGGCGTTTATGTGGCGGATTGTGGCGCTTTGGTGGCGAATTGTGGCGGGTTGTGGCGTTTATGTGGCGGATTGTGGCGTTTATGTGGCGAATTGTGGCGTTTATGTGGCGGATTGTGGCGTTTATGTGGCGGATTGTGGCGTTTATGTGGCGAATTGTGGCGTTTATGTGGCGGATTGTGGCGCTTTGGCGGCGTTTATGCGGCGGATTGTGGCGTTTATGTGGCGTTTATTGTGGCGTTTATGTGGCGTTTATGTGGCGGATTGTGGCGTTTATGTGGCGGATTGTGGCGCTTTGGTGGCGAATTGTGGCGGGTTGTGGCGTTTATGTGGCGGATTGTGGCGTTTATGTGGCGAATTGTGGCGTTTATGTGGCGGATTGTGGCGTTTATGTGACGGATTGTGGCGTTTATGTGGCGGTTTAGTGGCGTTTATATGGCGAATTGTGGCGCTTTGGTGGCGAATTGTGGCGCTTTGGTGGCGTTTATGCGGCGAACTGTGGCGCTTTGGTGGCGTTTATGCGGCGGATTGTGGCGTTTATGTGGCGTTTATTGTGGCGTTTATGTGGCGGATTGTGGCGCTTTGGTGGCGGATTGTGGCGGATTGTGGCGTTTATGTGGCGAATTGTGGCGTTTATGTGGCGGATTGTGGCGTTTATGTGACGGATTGTGGCGTTTATGTGGCGGTTTAGTGGCGTTTATATGGCGAATTGTGGCGCTTTGGTGGCGAATTGTGGCGCTTTGGTGGCGTTTATGCGGCGAACTGTGGCGCTTTGGTGGCGTTTATGCGGCGGATTGTGGCGTTTATGTGGCGTTTATTGTGGCGTTTATGTGGCGGATTGTGGCGCTTTGGTGGCGGATTGTGGCGGATTGTGGCGTTTATGTGGCGAATTGTGGCGAAATGTGGCATTTATGTGGCGGATTGTGGCACTTTGGTGGCGTTTATGTCGCGAATTGTGGCGTTTATGTGGCGAATTGTGGCGTTTATGTGGCGGATTGTGGCAAAGAGAAAAAGTGAATTTCACTCATCATTTATGGCGCCGAATTAAAAAGTAGTCAAAAAACATGATTTTTATATCGGGACTACATGAAGGGGGGCTCTGGGGGAGGGGGAATTAATTTCGTTGGTAAAAACCGCCTGGGTTTGTATTCTCTAAAAAAGAAAAACTCTCGTGATAAACTCCCGAAGGCGTTTTCCGGGGAAAAGGTGAGGAAAACTTCACGTAAGCGTGATCGAGCGACTTCACGAATTCATGCCCTGGTATCAGTAGTCTCTGTACCAAATTTCATTGCGATCGGACCAACGGTGAAGAAATGCATAGCTGTACAGGAACGAAATTATAGAGAGACCTATTTATTGAAAAGAAAACTTTATTATTTTAAATATTCTTCCAAGGAAATCAACGCCATTTCTTAGACAAATTCACCAAACTTCTAGAGACACACCTAAAGCCTTCTAATTTAGAGAAATCTCTAAGCAAACCCACTGTATTCATTATTATACATAGCAAAACATTGGCAACATTTTGAGTCATCCTCTGTGCGCAAAAAGATGCGAGACAAGAAGCGCGAGGTACGCATAAGTAATTAAATATACCCACCTTTTTTCGCAAAACCCACTTCATTGCAATTTCTTGCCACGTCTCCGTTGCAATTTTGTAATTAAAAAAAAGAGGCAGAGATCATACAGAAAAAACTGCAAATATGCGATTTCTCACGAGACTACCGTTGACCCAAGTTAATTTCACGACGTATCCGCCCCTTTGTAATTCAGAAATCATTAATATTGCACCCATTAGGAGTCCATCAATCAAACCCTCGGCAATTTTCTCGTTGGACCGTTTCACACCCGAGAAAATTTTTACATAGAAGAACCATCGATGCGTCTCCTTTGTGACTTTTATAAACAAAAATGTCCATGCGGAGTTTTAAATTATAATAAATGATGTTTGGAGTGTTTATCTCTTATTATTACATCACCATCAATAATGGGGCGCGCATTGTTCATTTGCGGATAGAGAGCCCCATAGTGTGAGAGCCCTTTCCATCCCAAGAGACATCAAATTATTTTGACAACTAATGATTGCAAGAAATTAGTCGATTGATTAATGATTCTTCGTGAAACAGACACGCTTTGCCTTTTTTGAGGAATTCCAAGTATTTCCTTCATTTCTTTGTTGTCCCACCAAAATCATTCAAAAAATTTCCCCGCGTGTCTGATCTTTGGAGAATATCTGGCTGCATTTTGTTTGGAGTCTGGGAAAATTGTGTGTAAATGATTTTGAGGCTCCCCAGAGGGTTTTGGTGCATTTAAACTTTGGGTGCAACTTTAATTATTTCACCATTTCCCTTGAGGTGGGGAGGGGAGCTTAAAGTGCATCCCAAATTAACTTTAAGGGTTGCAGGGGTATTGCACATCATCCAACTTTAACTATTTCGATTACACTGTGCATCACACAGAATTTAGAAGGTTGATAAATTCTTTCAATTTAAGGAAATTTAATCTAAATGAATTTTTTTATGAGAAAAATTGAGTTCTTTGCAAAAAATAAATATTTTCAAGATTTTTGGGTAATTTTCATAAAAAAGTATTTAAAATTCAATTTAGAATTGATTGAGAGTGATAAACATTGGATTAATTATTCTAATGCTTTTATTTAAGATGGAGGCGCCTGATCAACACCAGGAGGTGTATTCACTAAGAATGAAAAACTCTCGTGATAAACTTCAGGCTTTTTGTAGGGAAAAAGTGAGGTAAACTTCACTTGAGCATAATCCTCTTTAAGAAAAATAATGCATCCGTAATAAATTCCCGTAAGATTTTCCCGGTTTTTACGTTTCTTTTAAAGCGTTAAAGCCTTTAGGAGTTTATCACGGGAGTTTTTCACTCTTATAAAATTCATACCCAGGCGTCTCCATCTAATTGTTTCTATTTTTATAATATCTGATACCTTTTTTTAAATCTTAAACTAACATTAATTCTTCATTAATTCTTCGAATTAAAATTAAATAAAAAATCGACGTAAAAACTTTAAAATGTCCGAAAATGAAAGGAAAAACAACTTTAAAAAATTCAAACCATTCAAGCTTCCCTTTTCATCGCTTTCTTTCATCGGCAAGAGATCATTCAATATCTCTTAAGATAAACACCATTCGTTCATTTTTCGTAAACAAAACCTTTGAAGTGAAGCGCAAAATAAACACTTAAATAAACAATATTCCTCTACTAAGCATAATGTGCCTCTTTGTCACCCATTTGGTAGCCCCTGGTGTGACAGAGGAAAAAATAACATTTTCCCAATATTCAGGGGAAAAGCGGACGCGCGGATGAAAAGTTGCAAGTGTCGATGGAGCGTGTTGGATGGAAAAAAATCGTGAGGGAGATCAATTTATTATTTATTTATGCCACATCATTATTATTCGTCCAACGAAATCGGTTGATAATCTCCGGGGAA
Organism: Lutzomyia longipalpis; assembly: GCF_024334085.1. Lineage (NCBI taxonomy): Eukaryota > Metazoa > Arthropoda > Insecta > Diptera > Psychodidae > Lutzomyia > Lutzomyia longipalpis. The sequence goes on from NC_074707.1 coordinate 46,914,287, forward strand.
TTGTCATTCACAGCGGACAACCCCTATTAATCACACATTGTCCAGGAGATGTGAAACTTCATGCGAGGGTGGTGGATTGTCGTCCCTTTGCCAATGTGAAAAACATCCCAGGAGGTAGCTGGAAGTGAGGGTGGATTCCACCGCCCATTGGGTGGATGGAAAAGCTCAAGATTCCTTCCCTTCGACTCTCTATCAATTCTATGGAAGACATCTCTCGTCGACACAGAGAGGGTGCTTGATAAATCATCACACGCGGAATGCATCGAAGGGCCACCAAATATTTATGCAAACTTCCGAAAAAAAAAATGTGAATAAAAAATAAACCAACAACCTTAGAGCCAATTATAAATTTTAATTCAACTCCCTTTTAGCTAGAATTTTGTGTGTTAATTTTTTGTCGAAAGGGGTTAAAAATCTCTCGAAGGGGACGACACAATTTATGGGAACCTCGAATAATATTATTTTTTGTCCTCTCTTTCTCCTAATGTTGTATAGTGAATGTCTCCCCGAAAAAAATGCCACAGCATAAACTTCCTTACATATATGTATGTAAGTATATATGGGCTCTAAATGGCTGCCACAATCGAAGGGAATGAATAATTTTATTTATTTATGCATTGACAGAGAATGATTTTCATAGCAACCACAATTTATGAAACACAAACACGGGGAGGGGGGAGGGCAAGAGGCAAAAAAGAGAGAGAAAAAAGTATTTCATAAATACCAGCATGAGTCCCTCCACGGATGGTTGAATAGCAATATTTTTCCATCTCCCCGTTCATTTTCTCTTCCTGCTCAACACACAACTCAGGCTCTATCCGGACAGGATTTTCCTCGCCAGTAGACTTTCCCAGAGACATGATTTCCTGGACAAGAAAAAAAGAAATGCTTTAGGAAAGTCCTTTTTCTCTGGTTTCTAATGGAATTGAAATCCTTTGTGCCAATGGGGTGCCTCTTGATATTATTGGCAAAAAAGTAGATAAGAATAGTGAGAACCACCCTGTAGGGACAAAAGGAAGAAAAAAATCTCCCTGTAGATGGATTAAAAAAAATTGGGATCAAAAAGGAAAATTAGCAGCTAAATTAAAAGAAATTCATTAAATTCTGTAAATTTTCTGCTTTATTTTAACTCTTTCGCGTTCTTTAGGTCATAATGTTGAATCAATCGTGAAACACTCTATTTTCTCGAATTTTAATTTATTTTATTGTTTTTTTAAGGCAGAAATACGTTGAGTTTGACGTAAATTAGACCAAAGAAAACGCGTTTTGAATGAAAAATGTTCTCTAAGCATCCACAGAATAAATATTCAGAGGGAAAGATCGAATGTTTCTGTTTCACGTAAACGTCAAAGGGTTAAGAACTTATTCTACTTATTCAAAAATAAATTGGAAAATTAACTTACAGTTTTTGTGGAATTAAATTCAATGGAATTTTCATTTTTTAATTTCTAAAACAACTTATGATGATTTAAGGATAATTCAAAATATTGATATGATTCCAAATTAATAAATTTAGGACAGTCCAATATTAATCAGATTGTTTTATAAACATTTTAGGGGAAAATATTTCAGCTAATGAATATTTTACAATAATCTTAAAGAAATAAAAAATTTTTCCAGTAAAATAGTAGACAGCCCAGTACACGCATCTACCCTCGAAAAAAACTTCCCCTCTCACCTCACAGAGTATATATTTTTTTCAACACAAAAAAATATCCTAAAGGAAATATCCTTTAAATAGAAGGCAAGTTGGTAGAGAAAAGATTACTTTTGTAGTCCCCTCTCTTCCATGGAATTCCGTTGATGTTGACGGATCTCCGTCATTAATCTGTGCACGACTTCCATAGAAAATGGTTCAGCGCATAGAATCCGCATGATAGGAGTTTTCTCTCTTGTTTGGGGGTGTGGGTGGAGGGATGGGATTTTTTTCCTGCCACGGAGAGAGGGAGAATTGTGTATTCGTGGTGTTGGGAATGAAATTGGATTAACAAGGAAAAAGTATCCCAAAAATGCGCGCGAGTGCCTATAATGAAAGCCAAAAGAGCGAAGAATGAAAACGCTTTTCGAATTTTAAATTACACACCACTTTGCATTTTTTCCTGCCGAGCTTTTTATTTTGCCCCTATACCGCCCTCCTTTTTTTTTACAGGCACGATGGAATGGGAAAATTATAGGGGAAATGGACAAAAATCGAGATGATTTTTTGTGCTTTTGTGAATGTTAATTTTCACCCGGATGGATTTTCAATTTCGTATGTGCCCTCATCCACAACGTGAGGATGAGAGGCATAATCAATTGCATGAAAACAAACATCAACTAATGCGAGCGGTCATCACCTCCTTCTCTATTGCTTTTGTGGTGGCCCCCCTATATATGAGGGGACTGCCGGGGGTCCAACTCAGACGCAGGAATGAGCGAGAAAGAGAGGGAGAGAACGAAGGAAAATATTTAGAGTGGAAACATTTGACATGGAAATGGACGAGAACATTATTTCTTTCATTAATCAAAGCTCCGTGGAGAGACGAAATGGTGTATGAGATGAAGGTGCCACCCCCTCGATATCAAGCACTTCCTCACCCGCAACTGTGCATCTGCTCATTCCCAGCGGAATCGACTGTTGGGAAAATTTTACCATGTAAACTTTTCCATATGACTTGGCGTGGGTGGAAAATATTATTTGCTCTGGGAGACCACCCTCTTTGTTTTTCATCCCTCCCCCATCCATTCAATCTGCGCTGAATTGGGGGGTAGGTGGGCCAGGGGGTGAGGAATTTCGTTGTAGATTGTTGGAGAGAGAGAAAAATAAATATGACCTGGGCTGCACTTCTCTCCACATGAGGATTTTCCGAGGGCATTGGTCTTAATTAGAAAACTAGTGATGCAGAATGGGGGGTGGCGTCCGTTTCAGAAGGCGCCTTTAGCTCCATGGGGAGCTCACGTTGGGGATCACTGGAATAAGCTGACAATGAAGGAAAGAGTGCGGGGAAAAGGTGTGTTGTATGGAGAGATTCACATTTGACCATAGCCCATTGAATAAAAAAAAACTAATCTAAAAACAAGGGAGGGAAAATTTTAGCCTGTAGTGTACAAATTTTATTAAGACTGTAGGATGTTTGATTGAACAATTAACAGAACTTTTACCAAAATTTTTAATATTTTTTTTGTTAATACAAAGAACGTGAGAAAACGTTAATGAATTATTTTAAAACAATTTATAAAAAAGAGAGTAAGATTATAATTTTACACCAGTTTTTACCAAAAAGAATCATTACTTACCGAGTTTAACCAAATTGTGCTTTTGAATTTTTAGTAATATGTGAAAAATGAATTTAATTTTACCAAAAAAAAAACAATTCTTAAACTCTTACAACTTTTACCAGCATTTTACCAAAAAATTTTCAGGCAATCAGGTAAAGTATTAATAATTTTACTTTACAGCTATTTTTACAAACAACAATTAACCATAATTTTACCCAAATATTAATTTCAACAGAAAAATTTACAATATTGGTACAATTAAGTAAAAGAAATGTTTTTAAGTAAAGCTAAATAATTACTTTTCGATAATTCAAAGCATACGAAAGTTTACCATATTTTACCATATTTACCACCAACATAATAATTTTACCAAAATATTTTTTTTTACTTTTTAATTTAAACAAATTGTCTAAAAGAGTACTTCCTGCAATATTCTTACTAATAAAATTTACCATCAAACTATTTTGATTAATGCAATTCATCAGTAGTACACCAAAGATTGTAAAAGCATCCCCCTTTGAATCGTCTCCAAACCATCGAATATGTACTCAATGAGTTATTCCCGGTAATATTTCAATCGTTCTCACAGAGAACTCACAAATACTCACTGTTCGTGGTGGAAATGCTAATTCCTCTCTAATCCCCGCAGCATCTTCCAAGATGGAGCTTTCATGCCATTGAGAAAAATCTCACACCGAAAAGGTATTGATTTATCGTACATGGGACTCTAACATACTTTTTACGGGATGTTGCCCGGGTATGCTAATTAATTTTATTCCCCCCCTGCCCACAGAAACATTTCTTGTCTTCTTTCGGCTCTATATAGAGTTGTAGCCGAAGCGACAGTTGAGACAAATGACCAGCCGCGTAACAAACTTTGATGCAATTATTTGATTTTATTCGAGACAAGAGGAAGTTTTTCATTTTTTTTTGAGGAGGGATTGTGTGGGGGTTTAGCCTCGTGGGATTCACCCCCATTGCCCAGGAATCGTCCTATTTTTCACAAGCCTGGGGTACTCCCGTGCCTTTCGATGTTGCTCTCTGGCAAACAAATAACTATGAAAAATGTTTGGACTCTTGAGAAATGATCGAGAAACTTTCTTTTCGGTGTTCTAAAAGTGATTTTTGTCATTTTTGCAAGCATCAAATGGGACTTTTCTTTGCTCTTCTGTGTCTGTTGTTTTTCTTGGAGCTTCTTTGGGGGTTTGTGGTTGGTTGGGAAATGTACATAGCATATAAATATTTAAATTTGATGCTTCATTTTGGGTGTGACGATGATTTAATTTGATGCTCTTTTTCACCATCATTCGGTGTGTCTATTTTAATTCAAAACATCCAATTCAAGTTCAGTGCTTGATGGTGGTTTAATATAGAGATGTCTTGGACCGTGGGACTCTCTTGGGTTGGGATTGGAACAACAAGAGGTGGAAGAACTTGTTTCCAAGTCACTTTGAATATTTTCTCTTTTTTTCGGTTCTTCCAACCATCTTGAAGGCATTTTTTGTGTGATAGAGTCTCACACAGAAAAAAAAATGAGTCTCATTGGGGGAACATCTTTTGGGTTTGATGATCAAAGGTGAAAAAATCTGTCTCACAGAAGAGGGAGTACGACTTTACTCATCTTCAACATCAAAGATGTCAAAAGGACGGTGGAGGGATTAATTCATGCATTGATGAGCATCATCATTGCAGCTCTTTCTCGCGATGCGCACCCCTTATTCCCAAATTTAGCTCACCGTATATACATCCAAAGCAGAAGAAGACAAGTCTTAATCCCTTTGGCATTTCTCCTGCACGCAAAGATTGCATTTTATTAATTGTTGTTTGGGAATCTCTACGTGAATGAAAAAAATCATCCACTGTTGGTGGAATTTTTCTTATGTTCGGAAAACAGTTGTCATCAATTTATATCGCTGAGCGTCGCTTTTGAAATCAGTTTGGATTTATAAATAATTACTTAACATGTCGGTATATCTTTATCGTTGGTATTCTGTCATGTCATTAATATTACTTTCATTTTTTTCCAACCATCCCATATACACACACTTCCCATTCCCAACATTACATACAATTTTATTAAATTGATATATAACACAATCCTCAGCGACAAGAAAAATGCTTCTTCCACCATTATTGTGTTGCTTCCAATGTACATATGAAGATGAAATTCTTTCAGTAGAAAATTTTACACAAGAAAAAAATCTTTATGCCAAATACAGTTGATAGACGAATAGAGGAGGGAACATATCCCATGAAGAGAGGATTTTTTTATCTGTGGAAGAATGATTCACATGGGAAGGAAAGTTTTTTTTTGCTAAATTTGAAGAAGACAAAGAAATAAATAAATTTATTCAATCGCTTCTAGCTATAAAGATTGGTGAATAAAAGATACTAGTCAACCCGAGCCCCCAATCACGTGTGAGCAAACTCCATTTTAAGCTATGAAAGGGGGGCGTATATTAGTAGGGGGGATGAATAATACGGTACCCCGAAAAATTTTTAAAATAAGAAAAACCCGTTATCTGACCCTTCAACAGGTAGAAAATAAGAAAAAATCAATTTTTCTGTGAGGGCGCTATAAAGGGGAGTTAGGGCGGAATCCCATATAGCGCTTGCAACTCGTATTGACCCCCTCTACCCCCATACCAAATTTCATCAAGATCGGCCCAGCGGTTTCGGAGGAGTTCATGTGCCACAGACAAACAAACTTTTCAGCTTTATATATTAAGATTGATAGAAACTAAAATTCTTGCTCTAAACCACCAGGCGCCTCCATCTCAAACTTCCTTCAATAGTCTTCTCATTAAATACCAGCAATCTCATTTTAAAAAACAATAAATAAATAAAAGCAATAAAACAGAGAATTTTCATGCAATTTTGTGTTTGAAAAAAAAAAAAGCAAAAGAGTCTCACTTTAGTTTACGGCAGGGAAGAATCTCAATGAAAGAATATACCAAAGAGACCCAGCACAGTAAGGTAGACTTTTTTCGAGAGAAACAACAGAGAGAGATCAAGGTGTTCAAATTGCACAAGCCGAAGCATTCAGAAAAATCCGGGGTGATGTTTGAAAAATTACCACCTATTGTTGCATGTCAATCTTGGCATAGATTCGTCATGACGTTGAATAATTGCGGACTGAGGAAAAATTCCTGAGAAAAATATCACTCTTTCACGCCTCACGAAGGTGCATCCAGCACGATGTGACCTTACTTTTGGTAAATATAAAGAAAAGAAAATCACTGAAAGTTGCCCCGAAAAAATCACTTTTCTTTACCTTGCAAGACCTTCAAGGCAACCTCTGCTACGGGGAGAGGGATCAATAAATTGCCCAGAGGCTCGTAATTGATGCTTCCTCTTTAGCCTGGCCCTCGACATCCTCGCGGTGTCTCAATTGGATGCACACCTTCCGCGCGCTGTTGCACGGTGAAAAAGAGCGATGCACCTCGTTTGAAGGCCTCTACCCGCGTAATGGATTGAGCCATTAAACTAATGACATTATCATCACATAATATAATGTACCTTAATTAATGGTAAAGCAATATTTGATTGATTTTGGTGGCTCTCATTTTCAAGCCGAACGTGCGAAGAGCCTCTAAAAAGAGAAAAAAAGGTAAACGGCAAAATGGTTAAATATACATTTTGTTGTATTGAAAGAAAAGAGAAGAAGACGCACCATTAAAAGTGCTTCGGTTTTAAGTGGCTTCAATGCGAGGTTTTGCCATCGATTCCTTCGACACAGCCCAACAACAACTAAAATGACTTCATTAACTTATCTCATCACTAACCAATCTCCCCAATACGGGCAATTTATTGAAGATTAAAGAAAACAGGGAGAGAAAGGCGTGAAAAGACGCCAATTATTTCAATTCATTTAAATTTGCACTTTCCGATTGGCCAATCAAAATGAAAATTGCACCTCAGAACGTTATTTCGAAGACGTTTTAACCTGTTTTTTTTTAACCGAAACAAGCTGCTGATTCGGTTAAATTGAAGATGAAGGAATTGAACATTCTCTAATGCAATATTCGAAGTTAATTTAAGTTTTCCATTTCAGAGATGATGGCTTATATAGGAAATATATATTATGACAGGAAGTTTAAGATTTTGCACCCTTTTCATGCACCTGGATGTAGGTAGGGGTAACTGGGGTAAAATGGTGAATTTGAAAAAAAATAAAAATTAATATCTCAAGAAACAGTGAGAGCTAATCTGTCTAATTTTGTCAGTAGTTGCACTTCATACCCCTGCCTAAGCCTAGAAAGTTTCATAATAATTGATCCAATATTTTGGCTTTTATTTGAAAAACAATTTTTTCGAACCTCAAAGTTACTCTGACCACTCAAATACAAATTCAGTTTTGGCGAAATTCTCTGCAATATTTTTGATCCAAATGCATTTTTAGACAGAGTAACTATTGCTAAACACGAATCTAATCTAAATTTTCCGAAAAAATTTTCCGAGTTTTCCCGTAAAACACTGATAGTAAAAAGTACTGCTTGGGGCAAAATGGTGAATTGGGTGTTTTTTTAAAATAACTTTTTAAATTTTTGAAAGAATAATTTTCCTTAATTAGTATAACTATTATATACAATTTGGGATGTTTAATCACTGACTATTACCAATTTTTATAAACTAAAAAAATAAAAAAGGCAATTTCTTAAATTTAAAGTTTTTTTTTTAATTTTTTGTATTTTTTTTATTAAAAAAAAAGTTTTAGTTGTTACATAAATCTCTCATTCTCAATAGATATTATAGTGCCTTGCTAAAATAATTTCATTAAATTAAGATTAGCGAACAAAAAACGCAATTAACCGTTTTACCCCAGGATTTTTGGAATAAGCAAATTTAGAAGGGTTTGGAAAATGGCCTGAAAAAGGATTTTCCCATTGAGATAGAGAAAAATCGTCTGAGACAAAGTTGTAGCCCGGAAAATTTCCTATAAGATAATCGTCATGGGAAATCTCAAATATTTCCATGGAACTCAGGAAAAATTATCTCTCAAAAATTCACCGAATTACCCCAGTTTCCCCTATGCTAAAAAGTATTACGAGAACGTTATTAAAAAAATTGACCCAATAGTAAGGGATGAATTTTAATTTCGCAAATATACAATTTAATTTAATGGACTTTTAAATAAAATATTCATTAAATGTTCTTCAAGCAATAAAATTGAGGAATTTCATAAAATTATATAAAATGATTAATAAAATATAATTACTAATAATTTAAATTAGAACTCTGAACGTTTTCATTTAATTGATTACCAAAAAAAACCATTTAAAATATTAATATTAAATTAAAAGAAAAAATTTAAAGAATTTCCTTGTTTTAGATGAAAGAAAGGGGTAGATTCTGGTCAAAATCTTTTCTATTTTTTCTAACAACTTCAGAGTTGTGAGATTTTAAAAGTGGAATTTTTAAATCATTCTATTGTCGTTCTATAAACGAAAGACAAAGAATTTGTTCTACCGGAAAACAGAAAAATCTTCAATGAGATACAGAAAATAATTTTCCTTCTAAAACACGATTAAAGAAAAAAGTAAGATGTCAAAATCTTAAAAGATTTTTCCCAGAATACAAAAAATCTTATATGTAACTGACAAATTGTAAAAAAAAAGAAAAGAAAATATTTTTATCAGAATCAACCCCGAAATCTAATTCTCTAGTCAAAAATCTTTATGCACTTCAGTAGTTCAAACCTTACCCAATCCAGTTCAAATTTAAGACGTTCTGCAAACAAAGATTGCAAAGTCGCCATTTGAACTCATTTCCCAAAAGAACTGCACCCTTTTCGCATTTGGTAGTGAAACCTAATCAAGTCCCTTCTTTTATCCACAAAACACACACACGCTGTTTGTCTCACCAGGATTTGAGATTAGGAATCTATGTGAAAGAACATTGGCAATGGCGGCTTCAATCCCCCTTCAATGATGGTCTCTTCTGTGCAGCACAAAAGAATTCCAGTGTGTGATTCCGGAATGATTTTCTCTTCCACCCCTCTTGATGCGAACGGGGATTTGTCCACCCTTCGGAAAGGTATCCTCGGGGGTAAGTGAGGATGGAAGAAGGAAGAAGTTGGGAAAAAAACGGGGGATCATCAATCACAAATAACCTACTGCGAACAGACATCATCACACAAGGAGGGTTTGGCCCTCGACCAACCACCACCGTTTTTTTTTCCAAGGGGTGTCTCTCACAACCCTCCTCCAACAGGGAATTTTTGGCTCCTCGGCACTTGCGGAAAACGCACTTGCGGACTTGGCTGATTTGACGACACTTGCGGACAGAGAAGGCTACCTGGGTACGAAAGGGATTTACTCTAGACATATGCGGACTTCGGAGGGTAGGTAGAATTTTGAGCATCGACAAATTTGCCACTTGCGAACAGTATGCGGCCAGCAAAAGGGGCCTTCTGTATGTGTGTGATCCGAAGGCGCAGTGTGGGTTGTGAAAACTTTAAAAATTAGCTAATCGTTCATTAATTCAAAATTCTTCAAAACGATTTTTCTTTTACGATTTTTAGCTCTCCATGCCCCTGTCCCAAGGGGTGTTTATCTGAATGAAAATCTTCGGATTATTCGCTAAAAATTCGGATGATTCGCCAAGATTCAGATTATTCGCCTAGATTCGATTGATTCGCCAATATTCGGTTTATTTGTTAAGATTCGTCTATATTTTTGATGCACAAATATTACTTTTTAGGCAATAAACTATAGCTTTTAAACATTTCGCGTATTATAGACGTACCTAAATATATCTGTTTGAAGTTTTTAAACTTGGTTTCAAATTTAGAACGATTTTTTAAAAATAAGGGAGGCTCAAATCGTCGTAAAATTCGATTCCCTAAGTTCGGGTTCAAATTGTGCTTAATAGCACATTTTATAAGTCACATATTTGCGTTGTAACGATGTCCTCTTTATCCAGCTCTTTTCGGCCAGCTTGTTATATACACTTACCTGCCGGTGTGCTTTTTTTGTAAGGGCGCCAGATCTCCGAGGAGATCGCACACCGGGGGTTTTTGAGAGGAAAAGATCGCACAATTTGGGGAGGTTTTTTAATAAAAAGAAAAATTTACTTAAACCTCACTTTAATTAATAAAAAGGAAAAATTATAAATTTGGATGTTAAAGAAATTTACTTTACACTGTTTTATTTATTTAAAAAGGAAAATGATTTTATATAAATTTAATTTAAAGAAATTGACTCTACTTTAATTTTACACTTCAATTATTGGGCAAAAAGATTTTAATTAAACGCGGAGATGTTGAGATGATGATGTTGCAGCTAGGAGAGCTGAATCCCAGAAGAACGATGATTACTCACACAAGAACTGGCGATAGCCTTAAAATCCCCACCACCGATCTTTCGATCTCTCTGCATTTGCCCTGAGAGGATTTTGGATATTTTACTACCGCCTAAATTTATACACCAGCCTAGCGCATGTACATGAAGATATGAATGTAACAGCGTAGTAGAACTGTTTTTTTGGCCTGTAGGCTGTCCAGCTTTTTGTTCTTATAACTATTAGTTTTCAACCAACTATTGAGTTTTATAACTATTGAGTTTTGTAACTATTGAGTTTTTCAACTATTGAGTTTTATAACTATTGAGTTTTGTAACTATGGAGTTTTTTAACTATTGAGTTTTGTAACTATGGAGTTTTGTAACTATGGAGTTTTGTAACTATGGAGTTTTGAGCCAACTATTGAGTTTTATAACTATTGAGTTTTATAACTATTGAGTTTTCAACCGACTATTGAGTTTTTGTAACTATTGAGTTTTTTAACTATTGAGTTTTTATAACTATGGAGTTTTGTAACTATTGAGTTTTATAACTATTGAGTTTTCAACCAACTATTGAGTTTTTTTAACTATTGAGTTTTTGTAACTATTGAGTTTTTTAACTATTGAGTTTTATAACTATGGAGCTTTCTCCAGTGGAAACTGACGGGATGTTTTAAGTTATGCATAATTCTCACGCGGGGGTAGTGTTACGAACGTCGATCCCGCAACGGCATCTCTTAGGACAAATAGAAGTGGGGAGAGAGAGATAAAACTTGACGTGAAGGAACAACGGCAGTCTTTGCCGTACTTGTTGCCAAGGGAGCTTCCCAAACAAAGACACAATTGATCACTGAGGAAGACGCACAGAAGCGTCGAAAGCTTTGGCCCTAAAATTGAAAGGATGTGTTTGGGTTGACCTACAATAGTTTTTTAACTATTGAGTTTTGTAACTATGGAGTTTTGTAACTATTGAGTTTTATAACTATTGAGTTTTTTAACTATTGAGTTTTTATAACTATGGAGTTTTGTAACTATGGAGTTTTCAGCCAACTATTGAGTTTTATAACTATTGAGTTTTTCAACTATTGAGTTTTTCAACTATTGAGTTTTTATAACTATGGAGTTTTTGTAACTATTGAGTTTTTTAACTATTGAGTTTTTTAACTATTGAGTTTTTATAACTATGGAGTTTTGTAACTATGGAGTTTTGTAACTATGGAGTTTTCGGCCAACTATTGAGTTTTATAACTATTGAGTTTTCAACCAACTATTGAGTTTTTTAACTAACAGTTATAAGAACAAAAAGCTGGACGGCCTACAGGCCAGAAAAGCAGTTCTACTACGCAAATATGTGACTTATAAAATGTGCTATTAAGCACAATTTGAACCCGAACTTAGGGAATCGAATTTTACGACGATTTGAGCCTCCCTTATTTTTAAAAAATCGTTCTAAATTTGAAACCAAGTTTAAAAACTTCAAACAAATATATTTAGGTACGTCTATAATACGCGAAATGTTTAAAAGCTATAGTTTTTTGCCTAAAGAGTAATATTTGTGCATCAAAAATATAGACGAATCTTAACAAATAAACCGAATATTGGCGAATCAATCGAATCTAGGCGAATAATCTGAATCTTGGCGAATCATCCGAATTTTTAGCGAATAATCCGAAGATTTTCATTCAGATAAACACCCCTTGGGACAGGGGCATGGAGAGCTAAAAATCGTAAAAGAAAAATCGTTTTGAAGAATTTTGAATTAATGAACGATTAGCTAATTTTTAAAGTTTTCACAACCCACACTGCGCCTTCGGATCACACACATACAGAAGGCCCCTTTTGCTGGCCGCATACTGTTCGCAAGTGGCAAATTTGTCGATGCTCAAAATTCTACCTACCCTCCGAAGTCCGCATATGTCTAGGGTAAATCCCTTTCGTACCCAGGTAGCCTTCTCTGTCCGCAAGTGTCGTCAAATCAGCCAAGTCCGCAAGTGCGTTTTCCGCAAGTGCCGAGGCACCGAATTTTTACTCTCAATTTTCCAAAGCTATGGCAGGATGAAGTGAATGTAGAAAAAAAAAACTCGGCCCATCGGCGATTGATTTGGATGCAGAGCAATATGACTTAATCCAAAAAATAGTGAGAGAATTTGTTGCGAGAAAAATTTCGTTGATCGATTGATGGGGGATGGAACTGTTGCACGATATTAATCACTGGGGATATTTACACAGACTGCATCTAAATTCTTTAAACAAATTGCCATAATCCATCAGGACACCTGTTCCCCCTGAGCCAGCGTGCCGAAACGAAAAATGCAAAAATCCTCGACTGTCGGGAAAGCTCTAGCAGGGATTCTACGTACGCGCTGGGGACCTCCACATCCTTAAATATTGCTACCTGGTGCAAAATATGAAACACTGCGACGTCGTCTTTTTAAGTCCCTTTTTTCACCCCTGTTAAAGTATCTATTTTTATGCTCTGCATTGGAACTATAAATAAAACATCCAAAGAGATTAATTTTAGGAACTTCATTGTTTCTAAATTTAGGCATTTAAGTCTTTCATACAGGGGGGATTCCCTTATCTTTGTATTTTTCTTTTAGTCTATTATTGGATAGGAGATGGTTGTCTTTAGTTTCTTCATCACATAGAGAAAAACACCTTCAACACTACCAATTAAGTTTTAATTAAATGTTGTTGTATTTATAGCCACATTCCCCAACTCCCGCCGATGCTTCCAGAAATGTTCGACTTTTGCATTTTTTTTTAAAGAAGACTTTAGGGAAGAGTGGTCTAAACTGACCCTCCAGTACTTTATTGATCTTTTAACGAATAAATTTTATTTTGCAATTTTTACTATCCCCTAAAAATAAATATTGGATGGATCCTTGTCTTCATTTTTGAAAAAAAATCAAAAAATAACAGGGTTCATTTGAGGCCATCCTCACCTAAATATTACAAGAACATATGATAGTTTTTAAAAAATATATATAATGTATAAGAAATGCATTTGAAATTTGGGTTTTGTGATTTTAATAAATGGGCATGTCTTGTACGAGAGCTGACGCGAGAGTCGCGTAGTGAGAAAGAAATGTGTGTAATGTTGTATTAAAAATTCGTTAACACGAGATTAGGAGGAAGAAGATCGGAATACACATTCCCCGAAATCCCCCCGGCAGACGCGTGAAGGGTGTTTGAAAAATGACTGGCCATTTGTCAGATGTTCCATGGAAAACCCCTCAAAGAGATTGAATTCACGTCTCAAGAGTATCGGTGTGTGGAACACACCCTTCCTGGCCTCTCCTTACACCCGGGGCTTCCTTTTCGTCTTCAACAAATCCTGCGCAGCCCCTTGGAACCCTACACCCTCCCTATAATATGTATATTTTTAGATGTAATAATATGGATTCGATGAAACAAGTCCAGTTTGTTGGATGTTGTGAGTCAAAAACGGTTGAATTTTTCAATAATTCTATGAAAGATTTTCTCGAAATATTTTAAAGTGTATTAAAGAAAATTTAAGGAAAGTTTTTACTTAAAAAGTCTTGAAAAATTTAACTGAAAATTATGAAAATTCAGATAAAAATTATTCTTGTGAAGTTGTCTTTCAAGATCTACAATGTAAGTCAATAAGAAATATTTTAAAAATAAAATTTTAAAGTCTTTTTAGCGATAGTTTTCGTTACAATTTTCTTCATAAATATTTAATTATTAATTTCTTCAGTTTCTTTATGATTGCTACAGTCTCTAATTTTTTTTCATTCTCCTAAAACTTAAAATTAATATGTCTATTGTTTTTTTTTGCAGGCAACATAAAACAATTAAGAGTTCAATAAAAAAGAATTGGCATCGTCGTGATCATCTCCTGAGGCCACTGAATTCAACAAAAACGAAAAGAATAAAAACAACATGGACAGCTTCCCACCGTCTTTGGAGGAGCCTTTTGTAAACGGAGAAAAAAAAAGAGGTGAGATTACTCAATAGCAACCCAATAAACTATCCAAACTCGGCGGTGTTTATTTTCCACACACACGCATTGTTTGAAAAATTATCCGCTACTAACGACAATAAATAATGCAAAACATTTTCTTCTCTTTAACCATTAAGTCACATTTCATATTGGGATTTAATTGAGTTGTCTGGGTAAGAGTCGTGCCTCTTAATTCCACCTCTCTCGCGCCTTTTCACGCATAAGATTATACATAACATATATAGTAATGGTAACCATAAATATATATAGACTTTCCTCTCTTTGGGGGTAGAATTTATCAATCGATCAGAATGTTTGTTCTTTTTCTCCACCATCGAGCACTTTGTTTTATTTCTACGCCACAATTAATGATGACTGTCCAAACCGTCATTAATTTGAGGACCGCCTAAAGATTCCACGACGCAACCAACCAGCAACATTTTAACAAAGCCTCACCAGAGAAGGTGTCGTGCTTCAGCCATGGAATTATATCTTCTCTATGGCTTTTTTTTATTCTTTTACTCTTCGTGGCCCCAAAATATATCCCAACAAGCATTCCTAATGTATTTTTAATCAGTTTATTGGAGAACTTTTGGCCTGTCTTTTTTCTTCTTCTCGTTCTTTCAAGCCAGTTTCTTCGTGTTCTTTTATTTTTCGTTAACATCTTCAGGTGAATTTTCTCGACAGGAAGATCATTCTCGTGAGTTCTTTATTTATTCAAATGAAACTCACAGAGAGACATTTTATTCACAAGAAAGAATTTTTATCAGAGAAATATTTCGGATTTTGGGAGAATTATTTGAGAATTTTAGAATAGATTGGTTTGTTCTAATATTTTCTTTAAGCTCTGTTTAGCTATTTCTTTGGTTTCTTGTGTTGAAAAAAATAGTTCTTTGTAAAATAAAGTCTTTCAATAATAAGATCAAATTTTGTTTATTTTAGAAGTTTCTTTATTAGTTTTGTAGATAAAATCCTCACTTTTCTAACAAAGATTTTTCTTTAATTTTTAATGAAAACTCAAGGCATTGAATTTAATTTAATTCAAAATCAAAAGTACATAAATTAATATTTCGTGTTTAGAAAATTAATTTAAAACAACTTCTTTTTGTTTTTGAAAATGAGTTTTAAATTAAACAAAAAATATTTTTGAGCTTAATTCTTAGAAGAAATGGAAGCCATTTTTTTGGTAAGGAGTTCATCAAAAAATCATAATTTATACATCCAATGAGACAAAATAATTTTTTCTTGATATTCTTAACTTCAAGATCCTTCTGTTTAATCTCTTATTTGTGATCTATGGATAATTTTTTAAAATTTCTTCCTAATTTCCTTTTACTTAAACTTCAATCTCTGCAGCTTTTTCTTTGCTTTTTTTTCTGGAGATTCATCGTTCTCTCCTCAATTGAAATTCATCTCGTCGCTGATTCCCGATAAACCCCCAATGCCATCTCATACCACACCCCCCCCCCCCGGCACGGTGGATGTCTGTGAGAGGGTAACTTTTAAGAAAGACTTCTTGTGCGGAAAAGTCCCAAAACTCCGACGAGAGTGAAGGCACTCAATGAAGAGGAACAAATTTCGGGTGTTCTTTTTAATCCACAACGCACGGATGGTGGTGCGGGGGTGGGCATGCGAGGGGGTGTACGTTGGAAGAAGTTGGGTCTCTCAAGTGGAAGACTTTGTTGATAAAACATCCCCGAAAGTGGTGGGAAGGAAAATTTCTTTTTGTTGCTCCCAAACTATGTTTTCCACCCACCCCCGTTGATATATCCAACGAAGCGGGTTGATTCTCATCGCATACAGCGAGGGGTATATTATATGCTATGTATGTATGTATGTGCCTTAGCTATGTGTTTGGTAATGGCGTCTGTAACACGTACAATGTACAAGAGCATCCTCTCCTATCCTTTTGGGAGCTCCAATGACAAATGATACAAAATTCGTCAATGTCAAGCCATGAGAATATAACTCACAGCTTCGAAATTATTCTGGCGGCTCCTATTCAACAAACAGACACTTTTACCGTCTAACACTCAAAGCCATATTGGAATGATGTGGGGCGTTCCTCGCAGGCCTTCAGCGGGGTGAGGGAATTTAATATTACTAAACGAAAAATGCTATCTCGCATTCTAAAAATGCTTCCTTTTTTTCCCTTTTGCCACCCCCCGCTACCCGTAACCACCCTTACACAATTTTTCCGCCTCCGCATCCGGAAATGCGCGCGAACTTTCCTCCGCGCGTGTAGGGGCTGCACCACACATTTAAAATGAAAAAAAAAAAACATTTTAAAATGAAAAAATAAAATAGATGAAAAAGAAGGAAGGAAGTCCTCAACTTCTTACACACTTACACACCCACGCATATGAAGAAAATTCTCCTAATTTATTGATGGGCCTGACAATTCCTTCAGCACACACATCCACCCCTATCGCGATGATAAACTTCCTTCTTCCTTCAAGGCAAAAGGAAAATTGAAAAGGAAACATTCTGTGAGGAGTTTTTGACAATTTGACACAATCTCTTCGCAATCCATGGAGATGATTTTCACAATTTTCAACCCAAGAAGAACTCACCGGGAAAGGTGAAAGTTTTCCTCTCATTGGGCACAAATTGAATCAAAGACATTGGGTTGGGGGAAAAATAAATTAATCCCATTTGATTCCTTCACTGCAGACCCCTCATAATCCTTCGGCACCCTCCATCACATTCACAGGAATTCCTGGGCTTCCACCACCATAATGTACAATACACTCATTCCCTCGAAAAACAATGCCCGACGCATTAGTTGAAGCAAATCATTTGCTCAACTCGAGATTTGATTAATAACATTTTCCATAAGCTCTCGGTATACTTTTCTATCCCTCGCATGGAATTCATTTGCAGAATTCAAATTAAATTGGTTGATTAAATTGAGCAAATGCCAGGCAATTAAGTAATGCGCCCCCAAAACCGCGGGAATTTTTACCTCTCCCACTCTTTAGAGGTTCTTTAAATTTGAAGGAGATTCTGGGAATTCTTTGAGGAACGTTAAAAGCCTCAAAGTTTTTTGAAAAAATTTCTATTTGACAACAGTAGTTTTCATAAAATTAAAAGCAAAAGAGATAAACTCAAAAAATTAAAGAATTTTTTTTTAAGAATTCGGTTCTAAAGAAAATTCATTTCATTTCTTCTGAATTTAATAATTCAAAATGAAAAATAATTTTAATAGGGAATGAAATAAAAGTTTCACAAAAACCTATTATTAAGAAAAATACTTTTGAAACTATTTCATTTAAGAGAACTTTTTTCAATCAATTTATTTTTAGAAAATTATGTTCTCAAGAACAAAGAAATGTTTTTATTATGTATAAGTTTAAGAGAATTATATAATGTACATTTTTTTAATAAGTATAATTCTAAAGAAAAAGAAAAAAAAAGTTCTTAAGACAAAAAATCTTTAAAAAGTTTTCATCTGACTAATCTTTTAAATTAATAATTAAATTTAATTAATTAATTAATCAATTAATAATTTAATTTATTAAATATAAAAGTAATGTTTTTTAAGTAAAATAATTTCTTTAAGTTTTCATCTCCAGCTGGAAATTTTTTAATTGTAAAATTATTTTTTCTTCGATTTTATTTCTCTTACCTGTTCATGAGATTTTCCTTTACTTTTTTTAATAAAAAAAAATCCCTAAAATTTCCATTAAATTGACGTAATCTATGACGTAAAAAATGGAATTTACTCTACCAACTCTGCCTAAACAATGTATGTATATAAAACAATAAATTATGTATATTCTCTTAGGTGCTTCAGCTGTTGAGATTTGTTCGCAGTTACTCTAATTGCTGTCTTTCTATCTTTATTGAATCTTCTTGTTTATTTAAAGTGCATTAACAGCCCATCAGTCTTTTGTAAACATTTTGCCTTTGATGAATTGTCTTCTGTGTGTCTGTTTTTGAAAATCGCTGCAATTTAATGCAAATGAGACTCTTGTCCAACCTCTTGTCCACCTAATGTGTCCCCATTAGAGGTAAAGCACACTCACAAATATTTAACCATGGGCCGTGTGCAAGGACACGGGGTCACGCAGGTGGGAAAGAAAGGCCATATGAGGATGACCATCGCCTATTCACCCGCAGGGGGTTGCAATCAAAGGGGGTGAAACAGAAAATTTCATTATGGTGTCATTATTCTAATTCCCATTATTTTCTTCGTCTTCTATTCATTTCAGCCTTCATGCTAGAGGCCTCCTCCATATAATCTACTCTGGTTGATTTTTCTCCTTCCCTCTGCCCCGCCATTTGTTGGTTCGTTTTTTATCGTTGCGATTACTATATACAGGCATTATGGCCATGGGCATTAAACAAATTTTCCCCGGTATACGCGCGTAGTTGCTTTCGTGTGCCGCACGGGGTTTTCCTCCCGTACCAGCAATGGGGCAACCCCTTTGTCGCAAAAGGGGGACGCGTACGTTTCTTATATTGCCAGGATGGTGGGAAAAAAGTGCGTAGAACATCAATCAAACTATTAAAATGTTATTATGAGCGCGCCATTATGAAAGTTCAAAAATGAGCGCGCGCTTGATTACGGGCTCCACGGCATTTTTCCATCGTACCAGCAAAATGCGAGAGGTGCCATTGTGAGGCCCATGGAGTTTACCTGGCGTGCCTCTATTTAAATGGCTGCACAACACTCGTGGTCTCGCTCTTTCACACCAAAACTTCTGGGTTTGCCTTTGCCTTTCGATGCTGCTCTTCCTTGGCCCTCCTTCTCTTCGCATTAGCTCTTCATATGCGGGCCATGACTACGACGACCGCACAGTTTTGATCATCTCACAAGCCCCGCGAGCCACGTCCTCCGGGCCACAAGGAGCCTCGCACCATCCGGCGGATCTTGATGATGGAATTGCGTGCTGCAGCCAAACACAAAATTACCCCAGCAATGGGTAGGACAGCAAAAAAAACGTAAAGAGCGGCCTCAAAGTACACAATGGTGTGTTTTTCAGTGATATTTTTGTGCGTAAGGTAATTTCCCTTCTCAACCCCCCTCCCCCGTGCGCCACCCCAACCCCAACTAAACGTAGATGGGATTCACCTGTAGCGATCCCATTTTTCACACACACAAGTAAAATCCCAACCCCTTTTGTGGCAAAAAGGCGGCAAAATTGCTTACGATCATCCGCAATTGCATGTAATTCAGCACCATCAGCGCGGTAATCATTAAAATCTTCCTCCCACCGCTAGAAAAAAAAAGGAAAATAGCTCACTTCCCAGGCTAATTCCTCATCAAATTCACAAGGTAATGACTAATTCCACAAAATTCTCAATGGCACCCCACTTAAAAGTTCTGCCCGGAAGCCAAAAAGTGCCGCGAGATTTTGGGTTGTGGTGCCATTATATTTAATTAAAATACATTTTCACTGCAATTTTTGCCATGTCTTCAGCGTGCCATCAAATGCTCAAAATCACTTTAGATTTGGTGGTATGGAGCTTTGTGTGGCGGCTGAGAATCACCTCCTTTCTATCAAGCAAATGAGCCCCCTAATTGAATGACATACATTTTATATGAAATAATTTTACTGTGTGAGAAAATTCACGCAAAAAACCGTGCTAAAGATGTTTAAATTGCTCGCTCAGTCAGATGGATTTCATTACAGAATTTAAATCATTTTTTGCCTACATTTAATCGTTTATGTTTGAATTTGAATTTTGACGTTCCTAAATGTCAAAAAAAAAACATTTTTTTCATTTAGAAAATTAATCGAAGGATTTAATTTGATAAATCAAAGGGAAACTAAAACAAAAACATGAAATTTTATTCAAAATTATGATTAGAAAATTTAAAAAAAAGAAAAATCCCTTAAAAAATATGAAAGTGTAAAAATATTCCGGATTGTATGAAAATTCTTCAGGAATATTAACCCTTTCGCATCCAATGTGAAACACAAAAGGATATTTATTCTATGAATGCCCTCAGAGGACTTTTCTCAGTCAGAACGCCTTTTTTGTTCTCTTTTGGTGTGAATTTGATGTTTTTCTAACTATGAAAAATTAATGAAACTCATAAATAATTGAAAAAAAATTGTTTCATGTTTGGGTCAGCGTATGACCCAAAAAACGCGAAAGGGTTAACAAAATAATGAAAATAACAACAACAACAACATTTAAACAGAACTAGAGATCATTAAACCTGAAAATAATTGAAAAAATGGGATTGCAAATTCCAAAAAAATAATTTTTATCTTTCAGGATTGAAAAAGGATTTCTGAAAGTCTAAAAATATTTTAAAATTACGACAAATTTTCCGAAAATTTACCAAAAAAAAACATTTCGTCGTTCTATTGTATAATTCCGTATTATTTTTTAATCTTTTAACAATTGTTTTCTAATTATAAAGGAGAATTTTATTTATTTAATTTCTTATAATATTTATTTTGAATTTATTCTGTTTAATTCTGCTGCAAAAAGTAGTGTTTTAACCAAAAAAAAATATTATAAAAAATATTTCTCCTCAAGCACGAGGATTAATTTAAAACATTCTTATTTAATATATCCGCGAAAAGTCAATTTTTGTGCTCAAAGGGTTAACGAATAACATTCTTTTTGTAATACTATCTTCAGGCATTTTTGTTAAAAGATAAATATCAATTAAAAACTTGCAAAAAAATGAAAAATAAATTGAAATAGCAACAGAGTTTAAAGGTACTTCACCCCTGACTTCTGCACCGGCGAAAAGGTGGTTTGAATCTGGGACATTTGTGCCCGCGGCCTCTATGTATGTATGGTGGCTACTCTGCTCGTTGATTAATGATAACATATAAAATTTTCGGTCTTTTCGGTGGTTTGCCGGGTTGGTGAGAGCAAGAAAATTAATGATTTTATAATAGGGATAATTGAATTTTATGAATGTGTAGATGTAAATGATTATTTGCACATCATTCATCGTCTAAATAGTTTTTTTTTATATTCACTGCACTTCTGCACCCCCTGCTCCCCTATGCATCATGCCAAGAATTTTCTTTTTTTTTCCTCCAATGGATTTTATTTAAATTAATTTTTCCTTCAAATTGGAATCCTTTTTGGAATGTTTTTTTGCACTTTGAGTTCGATGATAGTTGAGGGAAGTGAAGGAGAGGTGGCGTAAGAAGAAAAATATATAGCAAGTCACAGATAGATGGCCTTCCCTGTCCCGCTTCGTTCAAATCTCTTATCTATACTGAAAATATCTTCCGCTGAGAGATTTTTTCTCAATGTTCAACAGACAAGAATTATTTTCATTCATGTCGAAATTCTTTACTTTTTTTTTCGTTGGTTTCTCCACGGTGCCTTCCAAGATGTTGTTCAATGCTGCCCATGCAAATATTGCACGGCCCATGTAATCTCAATGTGCCACATCAGTCGCGCAATCAAACATCGCTCTTCATGATCCAACAAAAGGGGAGATTCGGGGGATATCGCGGAGGTTTTGTTTGCGACGCTCTGGCTTCTTTTGCAGACGCGCCAATTCGCAAAAGACTGAGAGGAAATTTCAAAGAAAAATTTTCAAGAAAAATTTAATTTTTTATTGAGAAATTTAGAATTTTTAAAAATATTTTTGAGAAAATTAGTTTGAGGTGAGAAGAAAAGGACGTGTGGCTGTTCGTGTGTCCAGGAGAGAGTGTCCTTTGAGGCAGATGGCTTTATTGAGCCGCCGCTGTGACGATGAGTCGACCATTAGACGGCCCATCGGGTGAGCCAGCGAAGGCCACAAGAAAAGTGTGACCAATGCTTCGGACAAACACGTAAATACACTCAGAGGAATTGCTGTGGAAAAAATGAAATAAAGAATTTTTTTAAGTAAAATTTTCATGATTTTTTCAGAGTTTTGTTATTAAGAAAAATTCACCAAAGAAAACTCTTGGAAAGAAAGTTAAATTTCCTCTCTGAATTAATATTTTCTTAACCAAAATTTCTTTAAAAAATTCCTTTAAAGAAACGAAATATTTTTGAAAAAAAAATCATGCAAAGATTCTCAAAAAAAAAGTTCAGCATGCAGAGAAGAGAGAGAGAAAAGGAATTTCCTTCCTTTCTGTGAGATGTTTATGCTTTTACAATTATTGCTTTTCACCCCAATAAAAGTTTCAAAGTAGCCGAAAAGTGTTTACCTTTAAGTGAAAGAGATAGAGAAAAAAAAATGGGAAGCAGTCAGACACTTAACAGTAACATTTATGATGAACTCTCAGGCATTTTTCCTCAACTCACACAGACACAGAGTCTTTCCAAGTGATTCCCAAGGAGGAATTTTCGGGTGAAAAATTGTCTTGAAGACAGCGACAATTTTACAAAGAATTTCTCTTTGGTCATGCGAGCAACCTCCTCCCGAAACTGTAAAGTTTTATTGTAATAATTAAGTAATAAAAAGACATTTTATTGACCCCTGTAAAAGAAGAACCTTCCAAGGATTTACCGTTCTCCCATGCTGCCTTATGCTAGACCTTGGTATGAGCGCGCCTTTCAGGTGAGAAGGAATCCACGCAGAAGAAGTTCAAAAACATTCTAAACAGGATGTTCAATTCAATTGAGTGCAGCCAGATGGGAATTGCAAATTTTCCGTGAAATCTCTCTTCACAATTGACTCCAATCTTTCTGCTTAATTTTCACCTGAAGCTCATTCAAATTTGCCGCAACATCCTCTCTTTTCCCTCGAAATAAAAAAAAGGTGGGACAATTTAGCGAATTTAACGGTCTAATTCCACAACAAAAGCCCACAATTTTCAAACGAAGAATAGAGAGTTTGTTAATAAATAAAAAATGATGCAAAATCCCGGAAATATCATTGCTATGTACAATACATATTTGCTTTGCTGCAACAACTCACCCCTGAAAATTTTGCACCACTGTGTGTTTGAAAAAAAAAACACAGAACCGTCGAAGGAACGAAAAGCAATAACTTAACATTTCCACAAAATCCCAATAATTCACAAATATTGCAGGCCCGAGTGGGAATGGGACGGAAGAGCGTGCGAGGATGAATGGAAGTGAGAAGGATTCAGCGAGAGTTTTCTCTCTTTCGTTTCCCAATGAAAAATGACCTCAAATTGATTTCAATACACGACGCATATAATTAATGATTGATGCAAAACTCCAACAAAAGAGGCACCATTCAGTCAAAACCATCTGAAGCCGATCGATACACATTTTAACTCACACACAGCTTGTTTATCGTCTTTTGCCCCCACGACGAGAGGGGTGCTCGAAGAACCAAAGTATATATTATTTTCTCCCCCATGTAGTACTCCACACACCATATATAGCATAACAGGAGCATATCTCGCAGATTTGGAGCATTATCGCATTGCTGCAAAAAGGGAACAACTCGGCGCCCTTTTTCACCACAAACCTCCACAATGCAGCTGAAGCGACAAAAGAAGACGCACCGATGACCTGGAAAGATAATTAACAGCTTCTTACCTTTGTAGCGACACTGAGAGAGGCAGAAAATCAGTGGAGGTTCATAAAATGAATGATGCAAGAGAGATGAACTTCGGAGATGCTGCTGCAACACACCTTGTTGGCTTACACACAAGGGCTATTTAAATGCCATAAAAAACCTACATATAAGGAGCAAAGCAGTGTGAAGGTATACAAAACATTTTTTTTTAACTCTCAGAGAGCAATAAAGTGTTATGCAGAGGTATTTTTTGGAATTTTATGATCATTTTGAGATGATTTTGACGACTTTCTTAAATTCTAATAGTTTAGGAAGTTCAGACATTTCTTTAGACCATTAAATAAACTATTTTCACGCTAAAAAATAAAATAAATGTTACGAAAATTAATTTTTAAACGTTAGAAATGATCGTTAAACGATATAAAATATGTAAATTCTGGAAAAGAAGCATAAAACTAAGAAAAGAAACGTCAAACGTTAAAAAATAGTCGTTAGAAATTCAAACATTCATTATACATAAATTCATGTTTTGTCTATTTTCAACCTCTTTGATATTAAAAAAAAATCAAGACACCCCTTGAATAGATCTCTCCTTACAATTTAATTACGTCTACCATTGATGCCTAAATCTATAGACTTTAAGGTGAAATTTTACGAAAAATAAAAGAGTCTTAATAAAAAATCTAAAAAAAAAATTCTTTTAATTTTTAAGAACTAAAATTGACGATCTAAAGCACATTTTCTCTAGCTTCTCTCAGTGGATTAAATAAATAAATAAATAAAATAACTTTTCTCATAAGCTTTTTCTTTTAATTAATATGCAAGGACCCTAATTCGTACTTATCCCAAGTTTAAGACCGATCTGACGACTTTGAATTTTGGAGTGTACACAGAAGCTGTGCTGCTTTGAAGAAAGAATCAGAGCAAAAAAAAACAAAGCAGGGTATACCTCCCAATCGTCTTGACTTGCCAGAGAACTCTATTGCTCACTCCTTCAGCGAAAATTTTCAAAAAACTCTTCAAGAAAAAAGAAATTAATCCACTTCTACTGTCCTCAGACACGAAGGTATGTCCACAAAAATGAAAAATTCATTCATTCAATAGAAAATCATCAAACAGCCACCCCCGCATCGGAGCTATATATGTACGAAATACTACAAGTAATTCAGCAATGTCACAGAGTGAGTAAAATTTAATTGAATTTCCTCGACAAGAAAATCAAATGGAGAGGAATTGTTGAAAATCGAGGGTGATTGGGCATCATTTGCCACTGACTGAGAGAACCCATTGAGAGGCGGAAGGATGGTGAGGAAGAATTGAGTCCATTGAATTGGAAATTGGAAGCTGTGTGAGGTGTGGGACAATTTTCGGGAGATAGTTGAGTAAATATTTTGCAATTTGAGCCATCTGGGAAAATTTTGCAACACCAATTTTCCAATTAAATGGACACGACAGGATGGTGTCGTCTCTATAGTATAGAATAAGATAACAGGGAGTCCCACAATACTCTGTGTGCGATGACCAATCTTGTGGGCCAGCTGACTCGCGCGATCTGTTGTTGTGTACGCACAAGAAGCGAGGTAATTGATGGACGCGCGTCAAATGTATCATGTTTTGGATGGAGGTCCATTAAGAAAGACACACCAGAGAGGAAGATATCTGGGAGTCTGGGCCAGGCACACACGGTGCTGCTGACGGTGCGCGTCACTTTGATGGAATTTGAGAAATGCCACACAAATGAAGCCACACTATCTGCGATATCATTCATTAATATTGTCGATTGCAGGAGGTCCAGCTTGTCAATTTCCCCATCCAACATGCGAGACAACTCCAACAGGTCTTGCGCGCGATTTTTTCTCTCCCACAATCTTTGGCCCCACAGCTTGTCCACCAAAATCATCAAAACAAACCTCTCAAGCCTCAGCAGAGCCTCAACTTGTGAGCCAGATTAGTGGCGTATCCTTCAGCTTTTTAGAGATCTAATATTTTTCCCAAGAACTCAGTGAGAGAAAGAACGAGGCCCCCTGAGGGGGTGAGAAAAGAGGGACATAATTGGGTGTTTATGGGCCACAGAGAATGCAGTGTGAAGCCAATTGTTACCATCAATATTTACTCCAAGACATCATCATTGGAACGAATTCCGTGCCCAAGGACTCCTTCCATGGAAAAGAAAACCAAGAAAAAAAAAAGAAAAATCCTGCAAGGGGTGCGTTTAATGCGATTGGTTGTCGAATTGGGCCTTTTTCGGTTTTCCCATAAATTTCGCACAAGTCAGTTATCCTTACATCTCAATATGTCACAAATACATGCAAATACTCCGATGAAATTTATGTTATTTAGGGTGCATTCACATGGATCCTTTTTATAAAAACGTTTACCACCACAGGGTGATTCCTCATAAATTTTATTTTTAGAAAATTATTTGTTTTGTGATTTTCTCAGAAATCTTTAATAATAATAATAATTTATTTAGTTCCTTATACAGACTAGTGTATCGGACATAGTATATACATGGTGTTTTTACAGATTTTTTAATTTATATATAATCTATTAGTTTTGTATTGTGGAGAAATTTCATAAGTTTTTCAATTTTTCTTTCATTATCGCTCAAAATAATTTTTACATTTTTATCTAGGTATAACTCTTTTCTCTCTTTTTCAAATTGTATACAATATATTAGAACGTGTTCTACGGAATTCTCTACATGACATGTTTCACAAAGTTTTGACTCATTTGTTGAATTTCGTTCTAGTCTATACCCATGAGTATATCTAGTATGCCCTATGCGAAGCCTCGTTAGGGCAACGCATTCCCTCCTCGAGAGGTTTGCGGGCATCTTCCACTTATCAGTAGCAACTTTTATTTGATAAAGAAATTCTCCCAATTTATTCCATTCGTATTGCCAATGAAGTTCAATTTTTATTTTTATTTGTACTTTCAAATTAAATCTAGAGTACAACTCTGGATCTGTAATGTTCTTATTCCTGATTATTTTAACCCAAGGTGGATTGAGTGATTGAATCAATACGGGATTTATGTTGGTCAGTTCATATTTAATTAAAGCATTTTTGACGTAGTGAAAAAAAGAATTCTTACCCAACCGAAAGAAGGTTGAATTTTCAATTGATAAAGCATATGTGTGAAGTGGATGAAATGGATTTGACTTTAGTTTAAAAAAATAGTTAAGCAACAATTTATCTCTAATTAAATTTAGGGGCAAATGTCCGGCTTCTACTATAGTGCTACTAATTCAGAAATCTTTATGAAGATTTTTTATGTAAAAAAATGAAAGTATAAATTATTTAAAATAATTATAAAATTGATACAAATTATTATATAATTTTTTTTACATAAGAAAAGCTTGTAGTAAGCCATATCGTTAAAGGTCCTGTTATCTATCATTGCTGGGCCTATAAAATTGAAAAAATTGTAAAAAAAACAATATGAATATATCTTTTTTGTGTCTTAGGGGTCGATCCTGTCAAAAAACTTTTCTTATCTTTATTTATAAATAAAAAATTGAAAAATCTTTCCCCATACTTTAGAAGAAGAAAAAACAAAATCTTTTTTTTTTCAAAAATCGTTCAGAAAATTTTAAAACTATTTCTGGAACACACATTTTAAAGAAAAATAATCTGTAACAGTCTTGCAATATTTCCCTATTATACTCTTTCTAATTTTCTAATTTTATAAAAATTAAAAAGAATAAATTAAATTAAATCGTCAATCAATTCAATTTTTTATATTTTAACAAGAAAATTCTTCCATAAAATATTTAATATTCTTAAAAAAATAAATTTATTTGTTTTATTAAAAAATCTTCAATTGTAGCTAAATGAGAAAATCATTAACTTTCTCAAATCAAATAAGAAGTTTTTTTTTTGTTTTTCCGGCTGTCGCCATGAGTAGAAAATTTCGTCCAAAAAGAAAGACGTACTTCCCAAAGCTTTCAACCCTTATCCGGGCTTTCCTCAGTGGCTGGAAGTGGGTGAATTTTTTTATTTAACAAAAATGCATTCAAAACAATTTTATACAATACATAAGAAACACCCTGTGGTACCCTCTGCGTGCGTTTCCATTTGCCTGAATTTGTGCTTTGAGTCACCAACCCCTCGGAAATGTGTGGCAAAAATCACAAATATTCCTATTCCCACCTCAATGCTCTTTGCTCTGCATTTAGAGGGGGTGGATTTTGGTGATTATTGAAACTTACTCAGCCACAGGCCTCACCCACCCCCTTATACATATTTTTTGCCCCTATATATAGGAAAAATCTCTGCTAATTTTCCTCAATTTCCCTTTTTTTTTAAATATTAAGTTAATAAAAAAAAAGAATTTTAATAGAGACATTTCGCGATTAAAAAAAATATTCTTCATGTAAATAAATGTATAGATAAAATGCTTGATTATTGAAAGAATTATATATATTCGGGGAACAATGCGAGGGATGGGTGTAGAGAGTTGCAGAGGCAAAAACTCCCTTTTTTCTTCATCCCTCCTGGGTCATGGGCAAATTTATGACGGCGGAGATTGTCAAATGGGCCCCGTACTTTTGGGTAGGGGAAGGTCGGATCGGATGCAACCCCGGGGGTGAGGAGTGTGTTTTTGGCACACGAATTTCAATGCCAGCAGCAGCCCAAAAGTCATTCTGCAGTGATAGTTTGGAGCGACCAGAAGTGCGTCCAGAAGTGCATCCGGAGGTCTCTCCTACAAAGTTTATTCGTGCTACCTCCCTTTTGGATTATGAAGTGAAAGAAGTAAGATTTTCTTTGGGATCAAAGAGTTTTCTTTTGTGAAATCACGTGCTACTTAAAAAAAAAAAAAAAGAATAAATAAATATAATGGCAACAACTGAACAATTTCCCGATGCTTCTTATTATGGATCCACGTACCCTCAGTATGGGGCAAATTATTTGGGCAATCAGTATGGCTATAATCATGTGCAATCAAGTCAATATAGTGCCAATGGATGGAGTCAATTTTACGGGAGTTGTGAGCAGCAGAATGGCCATCTCAATCATCCTCATTACCCAACCAATGGGCCAAATTCTTTTTCCCCAACCACTGAGAAGCTTCAAGGGTACGAAGGATGCGTTCCTCAGGGGAGCAATGGTGTCAATGTGAAGGAGGATAAGCAGCAGGGGAAAACGGAGGAAGCGCCAAGGGTGGAAAATGACTCCCCCGCACTGAGAGCACTACTCATGAAGCCTCCAACAAAGACCAAATACACCCCTCAGTATTTCTATTCAACCATCAGGAATGTCTCTCCTGTTACCTCATCAAATCCCACCTACAACCAGGCGAAGACCTACGAAGATCCTTATGCGTTCTATCGCAATGAAGGTGGTAGTTTTGGACAAAATGCGCAGGAAGTGGTGAATCCTCCAACAAGCTACCCTTCGAGTATCCTTTCGCCCAATCGCACGGAGGATAGTTTGGATTTGATGGATGCCTACAGGACAAAAGTGTCAAGTCATGGATACACGAAAGAGGGATTTGAGTCCAATACACAATTCCCCGAGGCAGTAGCAGCCATCGTGACACCACAGAGTAGCCCTAGTGGATTTGTCGAAGGGATCGGAACACCGCCATTGTCGCCCAAAGAGGCAGGAGCTGTCAATCAAGGAGAGAAATCTGCACAATCATCCCCCAATTTGGTGCCACCCTATTCGTGGATTCATTCAGGTATATATTGCAAAAAAAGAGCACCCCTCTCTTTACCAAAAGATCAACCCTAATCCCTTTTCTTCCTCCCTCTCTTATGCAGATACAAAGAATAATCCCAAAAGGACACGACAGACATACACGAGATACCAAACTCTTGAGCTTGAGAAGGAGTTCCATTTCAATAAGTACTTAACACGACGAAGGAGGATCGAAATTGCTCATGCACTGAGCCTATCGGAGAGGCAGATAAAGATTTGGTTCCAGAATCGACGGATGAAGGCGAAAAAGGATCACAGATCTGATAGCCCGCAAGGAGTGGAGGACGCCTCAATGCAATTCAATCACTTCCTCAATTCAACACCCTTCTTCCATCAAGATCTCAACCCTGCAGCACTTCCTGTAGCACCCCAAAGTTCCTACCAATACCCAACGTGATTAAAAAAAATCTTTTCTAAATTAATCATAAATTATAATTAATCAAACATATCTAGTTTTAGTAAGAATGCGTGTGTATTTTATTATATATTTTATTTAAAAAAAGAGCAAAATGTAGTATTAGAAAAATGTTAGTTTTAAGACAAAACCTCCGAATCAAAAGGCCAATAAATTAAGTTAAAGTAAAACCATTGAAAAAAAAAAGTGTCAAAGAATAAAATTCCCCATCCCTGTGCGAAAAGGAACAAAAGGCAGCCAGCTGGCAGCGTTGCAGGGGTTGCTTTCGGCGAGGGGTAATACCATCAATGGGATCAATGGGATATTTGGCGAGTGGCTGCCGAATATGGCGATCATCATCTGTGAACTTGACTTTTGTTCAATGCTATTTACTTTGCGGGGTGGATTTTCCATCACACACATACATATTGTCAGGGTGGAATGTGCCTTGAAGTTTTGTTTGAATTTGCCAAGAGTTTGGAATTTTTGAGAGACGATTTGAGCCATCAAGGGTTTGTAAACTCACTGTGGATTGGATTTCAAATGTCACGAAATTATTAATTGAATTCTGATTAGCTTCATTGAAAGAGGAATTTTTTTAAATAGGAAAATTTACTCAATTTTAATTAACTGATTTACTTTTTTTTTAAGAAATAAAAGAAAAATTGGTTAACTAAAATTATTTTAAAGGAAAATTAAGATGATAAATCAAAAAATTAGTTTTTTAAAGTCTCAAAGAAGGTCGTAAAGAATTTAAGGATTTTTCAAGCAGAATAGGGTACATATATGGTATGACCCGGCGTCTCCACTGCAATGTTTTACTAAAGATAGTATCAGAAATCTCTTAAAAATATAAAAATTATTTAAAAGTATATTTAATTCAAACATAAAATAAGATGGAGACGCCTGGTATTCAGTGAACATTTCTTGACTACCAGGTGCCTCCATCTTAATATGTACCCAGTAAATAAATTTTGCCAATCATTAATCTATTATTGAGATCAATATTGAGTCAATATTGTAGGTCTGCATAGATGATCAATAATTGATCAATCGGATTGATAAACAATAATATATCAATAGTTAATCAATCAGATTGATAGACAATTATCGCTCAATTCTCAATCAATCTTATTGATTGTCAATAATTGATCAATCATATTGATAATCAATTATTGTATTGCTTCTTCTAATGAAACAAAAAATATTTATTTCAAGGAAAATTTTATTTGCAAAAAATTATTCATTTTCTTTAAATATATAGTTCAAGGGTTACAGTTTAAGAAGTTTAAGAAGGTTCTGTTCACGTTTAAATTTTTTTTTGAATTTTCTTTCTTTTTATTTTTTATTATTTTTTTTTTATTTTTTTTAATTACATTTAACGTATTTTGGTATTTCTAATCATCCGCAATTTTATTAGTTAATTTTTATTGATTAGTCGTCTTCTTCTCAATTTACGCACAAACTAATGATTCTTGAGTATTTCTTTGGGATTCTTTTTCCAAAAGTTACTAAATATGATTTTTCTTTATTATTTTTGTAATTTATTTAATTGTTTTAGATTGTGGGTAATTTAAAGATTAATTTGAAAATATTTTAGCAGAAAGAATTAAAGCTTTAATTTAATTTTTTTTTAAAGATTTTAATGAATTAAATCCTTTCAAGTTTTAAAAAGAATAAATCGAGGGCTACATTGTAAAACCGTTTAACATTGTATGAGCTTTGAACCGACTTAGCCGTTTTTACAATGTAGCCCTCGAAATCCTTTTCTCAATGGACTATCATATGTACTTACACTGCTTGTACCATTTACAGCACAGATTTCTCTGAGTGTATTGCCCATAAAGTTACAACAACACAACATCCGTAGTAAAGAAATCCAAGAGGAAGAAAATGTGAAAGAGGAACTTTTGTACAAAGTAGCAAATCCAAGCATTTGGAACGGAGAGAGATGTGCAAAAGTATATGGAGCCAACATCAATTGAACTTTTGCGATGCATTAGAGATTTTTGCGTCATTATTGGCATCAGGAGAGAAAAATCCTTCGCACAGGTCGTTTATTGTGAATTTCTCTGGATGGGGTACAAAAGACAAACGCGCGCGCGGGGGATGTGAGTCAATTTAGCCTAATGGATGTTTGTGCGAGTTGAGCGGAAAACTTGGGCATTTGATGAGCTTCCGCTGAACCTTTTCTGCCCAACATACGTGGGGTTAGATGGAAATGATGCTTTGCGAAATTTTGTGATTTTGCGCCATATTAAAGTACCCATATCTACCTGTGATGTTGGCTCTTTATTCCTTCCTTCTATACGCTGCCATATGAGACTCTCTTGTGGAGTTTTATTTATGACCACCGAGAGATAACTTATTGGCTTTCGGTGTTCATTGCCACGGAAGATGCCTCACTGGAACAATCTCTTCGGCGCGTTCTTCTGGTTGCGCGCGCGGGGTTAGGTGTGTTGTGTAGCAGCAAACCAGCAACAGAGGCACAACCAGATTAAATGTGCGCGCAAAGTTTCTTTTTATTCCTTGTTCTTGTAAAGTATTTCTCTTCTCGCAATGGGCTCAATGCGGGAATAACAAGGGCACACCATCGAAAAGATGCAGCAGAGGAAATGAGCATTCAAAGTGAGCTTTAGGAGAGAAGGAGAAAAACATCGCGAGCATCGCTCATAATAGTGTGCGGACATGGGGATTTAATTTATGGGACCAATACCTAATTAATCCTTGCATCATAAACGATGATTTTATGCTAATGGATACAAACGTGGTGGATTTATGGAATTTCAAATTTGTTTACGACCGCCACCATCAGCCTCTCACTTTGACTAATTTATATGAGAATTTTCTCATGTTGATACCAATAAATCTGCCCTCAAGACAGATAAATCCAATTCATCTCTCTCTCTTTCTCGACCATTTAAGATGCCCCATTATAGAAAGTCATAGAGCATTTTCGAAGAAATTGGAATAATTCAAAATTTCATTTAGATTTATTGAAAAGTTTCAAAATTCTTTTTAATTAAATTAACTCAAAATTTTAAAATATTCTAGAGAAGTCAATTTTTAACAAAAATTTTTAAAATTTCGCACAAGAAGAAATTATAAAAATCTTCCTTTAAGATAATTTTGTGCGAGTATACTAAGGGCAAAAATGGATCAATAATTCAGATAATAATTCTTAATACATTTCTGCGCTAACCATTCTAGATTTTTTCTTACAAATCCGAATTTTCTCTGAAATTTTGATTAAAAATCAAAATATTTTTTCAAAAATACTCCATAATTTAAATAAGTCTTTTTCCAATAAGAATAAACCACATTTACAAAAAACTCTTTCCCTTTTTAACTTCAAGAAATATTTCATGAAATTTTCAATAAATTTCTCATCGTCTTGAAATTTTGAAACCCTCACTGTAAATCACCTTTTAAATTTTGCCAGATGAACTCTTAAAATTCCATCGGCTTTTCCACCATAGGCCTAAAACCGTTGAGCTACTTTACATTAAATACCAATAATTCTCACACCTCCCCCCACTGTGATATACATACATATATACTTTTTATTCAATTCTCAAAATCCCAGAGGAAAATTCAATTTGCCTAAACGATTAAGCAAAAAAAGGAAATCAGAAGAAATATTAAAAGTTTTTCCAAGGAACATTGGGAGCATGAATGGGGGGTACTATGAAGACGATGAAAAGTGCTCATCAGTCAGTCTTGGCGTGCAATGAAAACTGGAAAAGTAATTATGAAAGCAAAATAATAACTTCTTTGTTCCTTCAATGGGTTTTAATTAAAACTCTACCCGAACGCATGCAGCTCTTTTTAATCACTTTCCAAGCGCCTTTTTTCGGTGCCATTCTACTATTTAGCTTAAATTTTCATACCATATGTCGAGCTTCAAAAGTTTCGCGGGAAAATTCATGCAATTTTCCCCACGTAAAGTTTTTCTCCATCCACCCCCTGCTGCTGCTGGGAGAAGGCACCCCAAGAAGGTCGGTGTGTGTGCAGAAAAAAAAGCAATTATATTTTGTGTAAACCGCCACTGTGGAGTTGTTCTTGTCAGACGTGTCTTGTTGTAATTGACACACGGAGAGGAAAGTCATTCATCAATCCATTTGGATATTTTCCTACCGTTTGTTGTATTTACAACCCCCTCCCCCCACCAAACCATTTCACCAAATTATATTCGAATAAACATTAAAAAAAGGTTGTGCAACCAAAAGGGGTGATTAATTGTCTGTGGCCCCATCAGCTCAAAATCAGCACTATATCAGTTCTCTGAAAAATAGGGGATGATGCCCATGGATGATGCTCTTCTGCAAAATTTTGTTCTAGAGGCGTAATAATTTTTATTGACTTTAAATGCATTTTTTTTGCTGCAGTCATTTAAGGAATATTGTGGCTCCTGTTGCAATCGTGATGCTCTTCTGTGTGAAAGTAAGGAGAGAGACCCCTTAAACAAACCGAATGCTTCGTCGTGGAGACAGAATGACAAATGATGCGAGTTGGCAGCCAAAATCACCCTCAAGTTAGCACCCCCCCCCAGAAAACAATATTTGAACCAGAGGTTTACAACTTTCTTATTTGTTTTGTGAACTCTCTTTGTGGGCCACAACATCTCCCTTTCCCCCAAAATACACGGGAGGTTCTGCTGTCTATCTCTGGTAAAAGACATTGCTGGGGTACAAATACAAATTAAAAATTCCACAGATACTGCATCCCTTGTGGGTAGGGTAGATAGTTTGCTTGTCTCCTAAAGACTGCATTCTGCTGGTGAGTAGATGAACTCCCGAGGTTAGGGGTGCAAACGAGGCAGGTAACAAATTGCACTCTGAGGTTTTTCGGTTTGTCTTCTTTTTTTTTTCACCTCCACCTCCTCCAGTTGGACCATTGCTGGGTTCCTATAGGAACTCTACATAGCTTGTCTTCTCGCTTAGGGATCTCGTGTGAGGGAGAGAAATTTGCCTGCTGAGGAAACAAATTGGTTGTCCCGAATTTGCCTAAAAAGGACCGAATTCCAGAGAACAAGAGACGCAGTCTGAAGGAAAAAAAATTGCCACCCGCAGTTTTTATGCAAAGTACCCCTCAAGGGCAGATATATCGTTCATGGGAGCTCCGTGCAAACCTTCCTTTTTGGCTGTTTTATCCTCGATGGGTTATATATATTTTTGCTCTTGAGAAAATTCCACAAAATGTGGACAACAATTAATTACTACAGAAGTCGGGGGCTCCTTGATGGCGTTGGGGCTTTTGCAGAGGCGCCTGTGGGCTCATCTCGGTGACTCTCTCTCGGAATCCATTAGATGACTGTATACTGGGGATGCGGAATGGCCTTTTTATTCACAAAGCGACTATATGCCGGTATGTGCCTCCGCACAAGGGAAGCCCCAGCAGTATTAATTTCTATCATTTTGGAATTTGAATAAATTTGAATACGAAATGCCTCAAAGGAGGGAGCGAAGAGGGAATTGGTTGGATGGGAGCACCGATTTCGAATGTGATGTGTCTCTTCTGTTGATCATGAGACTTGGATGCAGAAGCCTCCAAGTTTTGCGAGCACATGGCAGGGCGGTACCCACGTTCACGTACACTCCTCCTCCGGCAGCATAAGCCAAACCTCTTGGCTTGCGCACATCACGCAAGAACTCTTCATCCACCAACTCAACACAGTGGAAAAACCAAGACAACACTACATTGCATAAAAACCAAACTGAGATAGCTCACTGTGGTAGCTCCTGAGCTGAAAGAAGACAACAAATCAGCAATATAAATTATGTGATACTTATTTAAATTATTTATTTTGATTTTTAGAGGCTCAAATGAATAATTCTCCAACATAAAAATAAATTGGTGGAATATTTAATTTGGTCAGGGAACTACACACACACCGATCCCGTGGGCTAACCATGCTACAATTTCTGACCATATTTTGCCTATTAACTTCGGGTCGCACATAAATCTGTCACGATGGACATTATCACGTCGTTTTGGCGAAAAAAAAAAGAAGAAGCCCAACACGGGGGAGAAAAAGGGGAAAAACGAACCTACAACACCAAAATGCCATTTAATTTATCGTCCCTCTGCATCGGGCGAAGACAGTGGCAATATGACTTAATGGGTTAACTGACAGCCTGAATGACTAACAATTACTACTCCTTGCTACCACGTTCTTGATCTCCCTGAATAATTTGCAGGTTCTTAAAAAAAAGTTCTATTTGTGCTAATCTTAATTTTACTTTAAAAATTCGAGAGGGAATTTAAAAGAAAATCTATGCTAGCTAACCGGCTGTTGTCGGTTTGTTGGATAAACTTTCTAAAGGTTCTAAATGATTCTTTTCGTACAAATCTAATTTATGCAAAAAAATAAAAAAAAATTTTTTTTTAAAGGAAAACTGTTCTAGGTGTCTTTGTCTAGGTTGCTCCAGCTACTACCTATCTGTTTTAGGTCTTGCTAGATCTCTGTAGGTTCTAAAACGTTCTTTTGTTCAAATCCTAAATTTGCTTTCAACATTCAAAAAGAATTTTAAAAGAAAATCAATTCTAACTATCTAGGATGTTCTAACTACCTGTCCTAAATCTCATTTTTCCCTTCGCCTGATCTAAAAAAAAATCCTTCTACAGCAGGTCGGTCATTTAGGATTAACGAACCCATATATAGCAGCAAAAGTTCAGAATCAAAGACTCCTTGGCCATTAGTACCTCAATGAGTATCAAAAGTTCATCTCTCAGCTACCAGAATTGCGAGAAGGCTTTCCCACATACCCATCTCCTTTGCTCCGACTGAAACGGCACCACATTGCTGCCTCTATCGCACCAGGTGGCACCCATGGTGGCATTTCATTCTCCCTCACAACGTACACCCATCCGCCTGTTTCATTTGCACTGCAATGGCTCAATTGTATGGGCATTTGCTGTGTACGACTTTTTCGGCTTTTCTTATTCACGTCTCGCGCTCACGTCGCGGAGACGACGTTGAATAAAAAAAAAGAGCGAGGCACTATCCATGCACAAGATATTTTCGATTTGAAATAATGCTCAAGTAGTCAAACACTGGCGCTCAAAGAAAACACACTCTCTTCGAAAAAGTGTCCGCGGTCTCTGGGACCCGATGTGCAAAGTGCTTGTGCTTGTAGGACTCCTCTTGTGGTGATTAATTGACTTCATATTCGCAACATTGCTTATTAGTTTTGTGTCATCGATTGCGACATTGTTGTAGCAAAAAAAACGTGTGGTTGGTGTTGTGCGGAATTTTACTTCTCTTAAACTAACAAAAAAAAAAGTTTCAAAAGCTGATACGAGCTTTGAATGTAAAGCTTTTGGACCTAAGTGTTGGGAACCTATGTAGTGTTCCTCAGAAGTGACCAAATTTCCTTAAAAGTGATCAAAGAGTGGTTTTTGAGGATTTTAGAGGACCCAAAAGGGTCCTTATTTCTTAAGAGAATTGAAGGAAGAAAAAAAGAATTAGGAGTTAGGAGGTAGTTAGAAGGGTTAGAAAAACTAATAATTTGCTAAGACATGTTAGAAGCTCTCCGAATGGTTACAAGTCTTGGGAGAAAGCAAAGGAAAAAGCAGACATTTGGGGTTCTTGGCTTGACCAAAAATGCACGGATCAATTGAAATAAATTAAAATTCGTAATGGGGGCCACGGCAGACATCAAAATAACTCATGATTTATGTGCCAATTTTCTCCTTGTGACTTCTTGATCATGTTCTAAGTGTGTAATTTTATTAGATTACATCGACCTCACAGTGGATGGTGTCCACTTTAATTATAGATGGGCATATACCTTGGCAAAACCGCGTGTCGCTAACCGCCATTTGGGCGCGTAATTGAAAAGAAATCCACATTTTTGGTTGCATAAATCATCCCATGGGTTCCCTCACAATTCTCTTTTTTCCCCGTAGTACTCCTCATCTTACCCCCTAAAGCCATAAATTTATTTGAGAGTGAGCCCTCTGTATAGTGGAAAAATCTCAAGTGTGAAGGGTCGAACAACAAAACCCGGAGCTATTAAAAATCCATTGAAGAAGTAAAATAAAAATAAAAAATCGAGTGTTGGCACCTCGTAAAGATAGTCGGTGGGCCTATAACAATTACCACCTCTTGTTTACAAACATCCACATTTCAATTGGAGTGGCGGAGGCGCACCAAGTGAACTTCTTGCAGCGATTGATTAATGATTTCTTGATTAACTGACAAATTGATATGATTACAAGTTGTGATTAAGTATGTGAGAATGGAAAGTGACGGTCTATCGTGGAGTCTTCGATATTCCCCCGTCCTTCGCTTACATACCTACACTGTGCTATATATGTACATAGCTGGAACGTGATTCCCACAAGATGGCCAAATTGTAGGGTTTGCAAACCACCATATACCTTGTGCGCTGCTTGTGTGCAAATTAAATCGCGATCTTCCAGCATAAGAAATTCCTGACTTCAGGAAGCGCCCAAGTCAATTTTGCCTCAACTCCGCCGGGTTAGTGCCTAAAATTAAGCATTTGCACTGTGAGATTATGCTGTGAAACATCATACATTACACTCCACATGAGATTAAGTACTTTTTCGCAGCTCCAGAATTGACTGTAAACCCACCGAAAAAAAAAAACGAAAAATAACCGCGGTTGCAATCCCCATAATGTCTCTATTTTGACGATATAGCGTCTCCGAGGGCTCAATCGTGCCCAATCTCAAAATAGAGCCATTACGGCAATTACACCCGATTGCACTTTACACCGCGAATACCCGCAGAAAGAACATACCTGGGCGATACTATCACCACAACCATGGTGCGGCAACGTTGCATGATCCTCGCGCGCGAATTGTCGAAGAAAGTACGATGATACCAATGGGCCGCAATCTTGTGTTTCAGCAGGAAACAAGGCAACAAAAAAAGGTCACAACAGTGAACGTATAATTTCAAACCAATGGGCAATTTAGCCCTTTAGCGATTTTTCGATGCCGCGCAGACGGGGCATGGGATGCAAAAGGGGTGCAACAAGGCAATTTAAAGCGATTCGCGAAAAAAAACCTCTTCCAAAGACTCAAAATAAAAGAAAGCAACAACAAAAAATTGCAAGTTCAATGGTGTCTCAAGATGGGTTCTCTTGTATGCTCTCATTCTTCCATTTTTCCTCTTCTACCATTATTCATGCAAGTTTGTGTGTGAAAGAGAGAAATGTGTAAATTGCCGAGGACCCCCAGAAGGGATTCCCAAGTACATTTTGGTCGTATGGGCCAATGGCCTCAATCTGCTTTATCCCGGATCTCACATTATGTTGAGACAGAAAAAAATTATTAAAAATTCCAATGTCTTGTAATTTTTACCCCCTTCACTTAAGAAGCTTTACAAGAGAAAAGGAATAAGAATAAAGAACTTTTAGAATTAAAATAAAAAAAATTCAGTTTCAGCTATGATCCGGATATCGCACCACTGATGTCTAGTACAGTGTTTTAAATAACATTTAAGAAAATTTATAAAGTGACCGAGAAAACAACCCCCATAGACTAATAACGAAAAAGAAAAAAAAAAAACAAGTAAAGGGTGTTTTTGGAAGACTGCCACGCAATGGACCCCGAAAGTTTTGCCATGTCTTCCTATCAGTTTGTGAACTCCCTAGCTTCGTGCTATCCACAGTCGCAGCTGGCGCAACATCAGCAAAATCATCAGGGCAATGGAACAGCAACGAGTGGGAGTTCGGGTGCAAGTCAACCCGGACAGGAGTACTTTTCAGGCTCCTACACGCCCAACCTGTACCCAGGTACACCTCAGGCGCACTACAATCAAAACTACCTGGGTGGGCAGCAAACTCAGAGCGGTGACATGGTGGACTACACACAACTTCAGCCACAGCGACTTCTCCTGCCCAATCAGCCACAACAGCAGGCACAGACACCGCAGCAGGGTCTCAGTTCGACCAGCTGCAAGTACGCCGGGCAGGAGTCAGGCACAGGTAGTGTGACCAACAGTACGTCCATCTCAAGTCCGCAGGATCTCACAACGGCGCGTGATATCAGCCCCAAATTGTCCCCCAGCACAGTGGTGGAGAATGTAGCACGTAGCCTGTCAAAGACTTCAACTGTTTCCTCAACGAATGCAACATCAAATCACCCCGCGGCCGGCCTGGGGGCTAATCATACGACCAATGTTCCCCTGCACAGCCCCAATGGCGGGGAATCAGACACATCCAGCGAGAGCGGCAATGAGGGTGGTAGCGGGGGTGGGACCCAGAGCAATAACTCCAAGAAAGGGTCCGGCCCACCGCAGATCTATCCGTGGATGAAGAGGGTTCATCTGGGACAAAGTGAGTATTTTACTTTCTTTTTTCCTCTCGAGATCAGGATTAGTAATTTCTTTTACATTCTGTCTGCAAGAATTGAAAGTTTTGTGCCTTTCTCATGAAAAGAAAATAAGAATCTAAATTCTATACAATTTATTTTAAAAGTTTTTCTTGAACTTAAAAGAATTTTCCAAAAAAAAATTATGAGCTTTTTTAGCTGTGATTTAGAACTTTTTTTTATTAAAAAAATAGGATTCAATTCTCATTATGTATATAGGATTTTGCAGTATTCTCAAAAATAATTTTTTTATTCAGTTTATTTTAGCATTTATTTGTTCTTTACAAACCTCTGTACATCACACATAAAAACAAATTTGAAATTCGTTTATAAAGACTTTTAAATGTGGAATTTAATACAGAGGTTAATAAACGAATAATTTTTCAAAAATTCTTTGTAGTATATAAATGTTTTATTGTTAAAATAATTAAATTTTCTGTAAGATTCATATTCAGCATTGTTCTATAAATTTATTGATTGAAAAAGAATTATTGAAATTAGAACTTTCCAATAATTCGCAAATAAGAGAAAGAATAAATTAATATTCTAATAAATAATGGGATTTAAGAGGAATCTTTTTTTTATAAATCTTCACTTTTTCAATACTTAAAAATACTAAAGTCAATTTTAAAGACTTTTAAAAATATGGAATCTTAATATATAAAGCTGAAAAGTTTGTTTGTCTGTGGCACATGAACTCCTCCGAAACGGCTGGGCCGATCTTGATGAAATTTGGTATGGGGGTAGAGGGGGTCAATACGAGTTGCAAGCGCTATATGGGATTCCGCCCCAACCCCCCTTTATAGCGCCCCCACACAAAAATTGATTTTTCCCTATTTCTACCTGCTGAAGGGTCAGATAACGGGATTTTTTTATTTAAAAAATTTTTCGGGGTACCGTATTATTCATTCCCCTTAGTAATATACGCCCCCCTGTTATAGCTCAAAATGGAGTTTGCTCACACGTGATTGGGGGCTAGGGTTTACTAGTAATAAATAAAAAGGTTAATTACCAATCTACCAATTCAATAACTCTTTGGCGTATAAATGTTTTTTGTTACAATAATTTTATTTTCATTCCATTTCATTGTTAATGAATAAAAATGTGAAATGGGATTTTAAATAGTTTAAATCTTTGAATTCTTACTTAAAT
This sequence comes from Lutzomyia longipalpis, assembly GCF_024334085.1. NCBI lineage: Eukaryota > Metazoa > Arthropoda > Insecta > Diptera > Psychodidae > Lutzomyia > Lutzomyia longipalpis. Next base: position 46,955,802 of record NC_074707.1, read on the forward strand.
AAAATAAATAAATAAAGGCAGCATAAAAAATTGACTTAGAATTTTCACAAAATAAAAAAAAAATAATGGAAAGGCACAAAAGAAGTAAAAATATTTTTCCATAATTGTTCTATGTAGCACACATTCTTCAGAACTTACTAATCCTGATTTAAACATTTTTTTTACTTCTTAAATAAGCACTTTTAAAATAGAATTAGAAATAAAAAACATTTAATAATAAACCAATAAAATCCCATCTGAAATTAAGATAACTTTTCAATGCAAAAGTTCTTGTCTGGTAGGAACGTCTTCCCCCCCCCCCCAAACGTCTCCCTCTCTCGTGATGTCTTTTCACGCGCGATGGCAAAATAGCCTCAATCATCGCATCGGCTCATGAAGTTAATTCCCAAGACATGATTCTCAATCATCGTGCAATCACTTGTCGACACCGAAGACAATATTTGTAGGCAAATTAGGTGAATTGCGCGCGTTTGTGGCACATTTTCACCACCACCACACACCTCGCACTTGCCATGTTTATTTTACTTCGACAATATCGCACTTGAAACACACTTGAAGGAGTTTGAAGGAGATGAAGTGAAGAAAAGAAAAACTTATAAACAATATTATGCGCGAAAATAAACACTTCCTGGGGCACACAGATGTGGAGCTCCAGCTAGAAGTTGTAGGTGGGGGGTACCGGCACTCAAATGAGGCATAATCGTGTCAAAATAGTTAAAAATTTTGGGAAATCTCTTCATGCGAGTGTTGCCTGTCTATCACTCACGCCAAATATCTATGCGTGGGCCATTTTGTGGGGGTGTGGGGAGGTAAAGGTGCGAGAAAATCACGCACGGAATCCTGGGCCAGATGAAAATTTGACTCATTAAGACATGAAGAAAGTATTTAAACCACAACACTAACAGGCTGTTTCACAAAAAGGAAAAAATCGTCGGGAAAATTCAACCTTGATATTTTGTAAAATCAAAATGAATTTAAAGCCTAATTGATTAGCCCCTTGAATTAATTAATTAATTCCTGTTTGTTTTTCGATTTTTTTTTCAAATTAATGAAAAAGAATTTATGTTCTTTATATTATAAATTAATTTTTTTGTGATACTCAAGACACATAATAATCATCATTATGTTAACTTATTCATTCTCAAACAAAATTGTAAAATAATTCATATACAATTACATTTTATTCTGCAACATTTCTTTTTACATTAATATTTTGATTTATAAGCATAAAATAAAATATTTTATAGCACAAATTGTGTCTTGGCTAAAATTCTATATTCTTAAGCACATTTCAGGGAAAATTCAAAGACTTTCTATAAAGCACACTTTTGTGAAATAAATTGTAATACCTCCACAATTTCTCAGTGAAACTCCTCCAACACGGAGTGAATGTTTTGCTTATAATGTGGATGAGTTTTCGATTCATTAGATAATATCCACATAGTCAATTCCGGAGGATGTTTATTTGTAGAAAAATTCCAATAAAATCAACCTTACAGTGGGGATTAATATCGCTTTGGCAGTAGCTCCTCTAAAGTGTTTTCATTGGCACCAGACGGCATTTTAATGATGAAATGGTGTATACGCGCGCGCGGGGTTTTGGTGTGGAAAATTGCACATACATATTTTTGCACATATGTACATTTTTGAAAGCTCCATAATCGTTAAAGTTCTCTCTCTCTCTCTGGCACTCATTTCTCTGCGTGCAAGATAAAAGAGCCACATAATTGTTTCAATAAATCAGACAAATTAATTCTCACACGCAGGCTAAATATTCAATTTATAATCACTCGCGCATATATAGAGCTTTTTAATATAGGTAACATTTAAATACAATTTTCCACTCCTCACGGAATAATCTCACATTTTATTGTGATTCCTATCTATACCTTTCTCCCTCTCTCTCTCTTCGTGTATTTCTTTATACGAAGAATAATTCCTTTCAATATTTATTCCCGATGTAGCTACACAGAAACATCGAATTCTCAACTCCCTCTGCATCCACGGAAACCTCATCCCAAAGTCTGACGTCTTTGGCATGTTGAATTGTGTTTTCATTTATTTAAAATAGCGAGGTGATTGAGATTCTTCCTCGTGAGAAGTGCGTAAAGAAATTCACTCCTTATGAATATTATATTAACAATTGAAAATATCAACATTTGCCTTTTTTGCCTTCTTCCCCAAACACAGTGAAAGAAAAGAAAAAAAAGAGAGAGGAGATGAATGTACACGAAAAAGGAGCAAAATGCAGTGATGAAAACAATATAATATTTTGAATGAGAGGCAACTCAATACTGAATTTGCCATCAATGCATTCATCCCAATGAATATCTTAACCGCGCATCATCATTCATATGCATTGCTGTAGTATGCTGAATTGCATAGAGATTGGATATTCTTGTATCCATGCTCGCGTATATGCCCTTCATTTTCATATACACACACTGGAAGTAAATTCATCAACAGAGTTGATTAATCGCATAGATTAAGATATTATTTTATTTAAATTATTTTTCTTTCTAATAATATTTTATTTTTAAGCTTTTACGAAAAAAATATTGTTAAAGCTTTAAAAAATTAAATTAATAAATTAGAAAAGCTTTTCATGAGATACACAACTTCCGGAAGAGAAAAAATATCCTTTACCGGATGTCTAAGAGGATTTTTTTTTTGAAATTCCTTAACGTTTTTATAGTTAAGAGACTAATAAAACTCGTAGAATAAAAATTCTCATCCGGCTTTTAGTCGTTCGTTAACCCTTCGATTGCCATGAAGGGTAGGTAACTGACCCCCATATATTTCGTGTTATTGTTCAACAATTCTGGTAATCTTTGGAATTAAGTTCAATAGTTATCTGTGAGGATTGTGTAGAAATTTTAGGTAAATCCGAAAACAACAAAAAAATTTTATTAAAAATTAAAAAGTGAAAATTCAAAAATTAGCATAACGGTCAAACTTATTCGCTTCTTTAGTTTTTTTTTGGATTTTCTAATTTTTCCTATGAAAACTTATTTCTTTTAATCAAAATATTTATCTACTTCGATAAAAAATAAAGCAAAAACCTATAGATCTCGAAAATCCGGAACAGATTGAAACGTAATTTTTTCCACTAGTCGTTTAAGGGTTAATGAATGTGAAATTTAAATCAGTTTTTTAATTTTAAACTCTTACGAAAGCCCAAACAATTACTAAAATTACATCATTTTTTTTAATGAAACTTTTTGCAAAATAATCTCTTATCTTCAAATTTTTAATCTAGAATCAAAACAACTTGATCCTTCACGGTGAAGTCACATATTTTTGTCGCTTTATATCATTTCAAGTTCACATACAATTTAAATATGATGAATAGGTAATGGCCACGATTGAACGGCGCTCCAATTTGAATTGCCATTTGGTCATCTTCATGCATACGCAAAAAAATCGAATTTCTCCCTGTGGCGACGCAGGGAGAGGATCCTAAAATGTGGGGAATTAGCAGCCCCAAAAGTAGAATTCTTTGCTGTTGCCACTCGAATAGCCTGCTTTGGGTAAAGGGGGTTGAACTTGGCCGACAGGGTAAACACTCAACTTGGCGAAGAATCGATCAAACGCTCGGATTTCAAGCTCACGCTAATGAATGTCTATCTATTGGGGATCTCTTGGAGGATATTTTTCGAAAAGCCAGACCTTTTTTGTGCCCGTTTCGCCATGCACGGGGCCCCAGCAACGTCGGCGCGGGGGAAAAAATACATGAACTCGCTGCACGCGAATTTCAATCTCCTTCTTATAATACTTGACACGATAAAAACCACGTAAATTCATCATTCACCTCCACTATCTCCACGTCCCATTCAGTTCTTTCTCTCCATGCTGCCGTGTGGATTTTTCCTGGGTGCGCATTACATATGTACATAGTTGGGTATATGTGCTCCCTGTAAGCCAATTAATCAAAAGTTATAATATTAAATTATGTATTAATTCGTGAATTAAACTCCTCAAAGTGCACATTATTTTCCACTCAAGCCCCCATTTGCCTGTGAGATTAATTGTTTAAACATTTGCTTTACCCGCATTTTTCTGCCATGTTTTTTCCAAGAGTTGATTTGCTGGTCAGAAATCCACCAATTAAAAATTATAGCTTTTATACCTCCTCTGTATTGTACATAGCATACCCCAGAGCGCTATTTATTCCTTTCGACTTAATACGACAAAATCACAGTGCTTGTCACCTCAAAGCGGAAAGGAGTCTATTTTTACACATCATGGGGCGCACAACTAGCAAATTCTGCGCCTCCATTTAAATTTTTATACAAATTTACATAAATTGCCAATAAATTTTTGAGACGGATTTCTCACACACAAGGTGTTAAATAAATTAAAATGCATTTTGTTTTCAATTTATTTTTTTTTATATATTAATTGTTTCAGGTGCGAAATAATTAAAAATTCCAAAAAGTTTGCGTGCTTTTTTGCAACAATGTAAAAGCTAATAGGTTTTTATGGGATATGAGAATAATTTTGCAATTTTTCACTGAATTCTTTTCTTCGCTTTTAGGGTTTGAAATGAGTTAATAAATGAAAATGTTTATACATTGCTAAACTGACCAGAAGCGGAAGAAGGGTTATGATGAAGAAAACATGTCTAGAATATATTTAAGAATTTTACAACTTTCAGAGAGAAAGAAAACAAATGAAATGGATTGGGATTGAATTCTAGATATATTTTAGAATAACATTTATTTGTTTTAAAAATTTATTGAATACCAGAAAAATCTTTCCTGGTTGAATTTCCTAAAAGAATTATTATGAAATAGATAACTTTATTAAAATTCTAAAGGAATATTTAGAATAATTCTGCGATTAAAGAATAATCTTTTAATGAATCAGAATTAATATTAAAAACTCCCCAATATATTTTTTACTGTATTTATTAAAGAAAAGGTCATCAGAATTTTAATAATTCTATCTAACCAATATTATATCTGCATTTATGTACATATAATCGTAAAGAGCTCCAACTTTTCAATCTGGCAGAGGGTTTAAATTAAATTAAATTACAAAGAAAAACATTTTCATGAGAATTTATTGATTTGTGAAATTCATGAATAATGAATATTAAAATTAAATTCATTTCAAATGATCTAAAGAATATTTATTCCGAATAATTGCATCCAAATTCCGCCAGTTGTGCACCCCTTTGACTTTTCTTGTTCAGTAACCCCAAAAGAAGAGTGACAAATTTTCCATTTTATGCACCAACCCGAAAAAAAGAGCATAATGCAGATGAAAAATAAAATCTCTTTTCCCGTTTGTTCTTTTCCAGATCGTAAGTGCTCAAAGAGTGGGATGCAAGAGAACAAACAAGTAACAAAATTGCTGTTTTAACATTCAAATACTTCTCTTTTTTTATCTTTGCTTATTTTTCTCGTTTTTATTTTTGGGACTTTTTCCAATGTAAAAGAGACATTTTGTATTATTATATTTTTGTTAATATATATAATTAAAATAAATGGAAAAAAGGAAAAGTCTGTGCACCTTTTTTGTTGCTTATTTCTTTCACTTGATATTTTATATTTTTTACTTTATTTTGTTCAATCCAATTATGTGCTAATTTGAATATTTGAGCAGAGTAAGAGGGATTTAATTGCGGAATTATTGCTGGAAATTGCTTCATTTTCATGGGCAAGGGTACACACGGAAGGCAAAAAAAAGCTGGCATTGTGCTCGGCGTTCACGCAGAAAAACCTTCCATCATCGTCCCCATATATGCCTCTAAAAGTATAATTGCGCGTGTCATTAGCATAATTGCACCGAGAGAGCAAGTTTTTTCTTTGGCGAAAAGAAAATTCCACGTATGTGCAATAAGTTCACAAAAAAGAGCTTTCGGGCTTTTCGTTGGTACATCTTTTTGCAAGAAAAAAAATGTTGTTTTATTCGGGGAGGTGCGGAGACCTTTTTGGGATGATGTACGAAATTTCTTTTAAACCACGGACGACAATTATATGGGTCCAGAGGGGACCAAAAAAAAAAACAAGAAAGAGAGAGATCAGTACGTGGAAGAAATGCATGTTGTAGTACATGAGATGATTTTGAACGGAGAGGGAATGGAATGAAAATTCCGCAACATATATATGTATGACGAGGGGGCATGAGAAAAGCATGTCAAAACGATGGTAATTGCTCCAAGCGACGACGAACGTGTGTTTTCTTCCATTTTTGAATTTTAATAGCAAATTAACGTGCGCTTTTTTCTGCACCTCACCATCCAATCATCCAATAAACCCCGTGCACACCTCCCCCCTTTCCCAGCCCCGCACGCCCTGCAAAACCAAATCATTGCGCCACAGTGAGAGCCCACAAGAGCCGTCACATTGATTTATGCTGACCTGAAAAATTATCATAGTGAATCTCCATGCTGGGATTTTATATATAAAGTGGTGTGTGCGCGCCGCTCTTTCCGCCTTATCAACGAGAGCACACCGCAAAGAAAAGGCACTTTTCGGAGCACAAAACTAGCGAATCGTGCGCTAAATGCCACAACCAAATGGTCGCGCTCTTCCTTTTGGCCAATAAGAAAAAAATAGCTCTTCAATGCAAATTGAAAACCTCTTCTGTGTGTCTTTTTTTTCGCCTTTTCATTACTTATTTTCCCCTCCATCCAACATTTCACGGAAATATCACCTTCCCACATATAGCAAGAGACTTTTGCGGGGCAATCTCAAAACCTCTGGGGCACATAAATCTCCCACTGCGGAGGCACCTCCTAATGAATTTCCAATGAGGAGATTAGCAATAGAGTGTTGTATGTTCGGAAAAGTTGACCCTATTTGTCTCCCACACACACAGGATGAAAATTGACTGAGGGAGTGCATCCCCCGTTTTTCTTGCCCCTGCGAAAGAGACTTTCCCATGATCTCAACTACATGTATATACTTATAAACTAGAGAAGAAAATAAAAAGGGGCTGACAAGTCCCATTATTAAACGACACACACTCACACAGCGGAAGCTGAATGAGACAAAATAGAGTAAAGCACGCCATTTCGTGCTCATGCAAAATGTCTTGAGCATGGTGGATAAATTGAATAGATTTCCCGATGTCAGGGGGCAACGAGTTTCTCCATTTAGTGGGAGTGTTTTCATACGTTTTTAAAGACAAATAAATAGTTCATCAAATTAATCATTCGTGCTCCTCAAAAAAAACATTCTCCATAAATTACAAAACCAACACTTTAGCGTGTCAGCTCATAGCAAACGTTTTAGTTGATGACACGAGCGAATAGTGCCAAATTTCATATGCTAATCAACTGATAGTTCGTTCCTCTATAAATGTAGGAGAAGCATGTTTCTCATGTTAAAAGCTCCTACACCTGAATACCACGTGGGTTTGAAATTATCAGAAAAAAATCCACAAATAAATGTAAAAAAAACTTACAAAATTCGGGGAATTTGAGGGAAAAATCATGACATTTGATACGGCGTTATTTCCTCATTTCATCGCTGATTTCCTAAAATGTTAAATGTAAAAAGAAGAAAAAATCCCAACCAACTGACCATGAAATAAGCCGAAAACATTTCCGATTTGCAGATTTAACTCAAAACAAATTATGTAAAAGTTTTTCTAATAAATTCCTCAAGTGCCAAAAATAATTGGGAGGGTTAAAGATTATTTTGAAATTATAAATTTTACTCAATTCCTCTATTGGAGTCTTCATAATGAATATAAATTGAATTATTAATTACATTCTCTCAGTAAAAAATTGTATTCTGTCAGCAAATAGGTACTGTTCAGTAAAAAGATTATATTTTTCGTCAATGAAAATTATTTTTATTCACAAATAGAATTGGGAAATCATCTTCCAGATGAAACCCGAGACAATAAAAAAAAAAACAAATAGAATTGACAGAATATTTATTTGCTGACTAAATAAAATAATTTGCTGAGCATAAAAGAAAACACGACTGCCTATAAATTGTTCTGCCTAAAAAAAATAGCATAATTTCTTTAATTTCTGAATTAATATAAAAAGATAATTTAAAAAAAATATATTTTTTTTATTAATCATTATTTTCCTAGAACCTTTAAAACTAAAATTTAAATTTTAAACAGATTGTAATTGAATCAAGAGGTGTTTATATACTGAACATTTTTTTTAACGAATAATTTCAATATTGGCGAATAACCCGAATTCTTTCGTTTCAAAGATCAAAATATTATAATTATTATTTTATTTCAATAAACACGGTCTTACTATAAGCTGAATATCTTTTATCGGCTTAAATTTAGTATACATCGGACTTGAATTTAGTACTATTTAGATTTGAAGTTAGTACTTTCCAGAGTTTTTGTTCATTATCTAAGCCCTATTAGGACTCAAAAGGCGAATACATTTTTCTGGGTTGAATTTAGTATATATGCTTTAGGTCTCAATTTAGTACTTTTCAGGCTTCTTGTTCTTCAATATGACTCTCTTTAGAACCAATAATTTAATATTTTTGATGAATCATCCATTGAATACGGTTTAACATCTAAATGAATTTTCAATAAATAAAAAATATAAAATTATTCAGTGAATACTTTTCAATCGCACCCCCCATTTATCAACCCCTTTTGCAGAGTTCTTTGCAAACTTTTCCATGCGGGCACTCCTACAGGTGCGTAAATCATTCTACAGCCGATGGTGCGTCTCGGCAGCCTCTTGCGAGGGATAGAGGGTGGAAAGTACCTCAAATCCCATGTTGTTGTGGAATCAGACAAGAGGGCAACCACCAATCCGCCTGGTAGTGTTCTTGTGAGAGGGAAGAGATTAATAGGGATGGTGTGTAAATTAACTTCTTTTGCCCTTTTGACATACCCTTCTACCTCCCCCCACCCACCGCGAAGAGCCTTCACACGAAGGGAAAAAAAAGTGGAAGCCTTTTTCGTGTAAAATAAACTGATTTTTTGATAATAAAAATCATTTTTAGACAAATACTTATTTTTCTTTATTTTTAAGTTTATTTTCTTATTCTTAAGAGACGCTTTCTTGAGTCGAAAAATAAATAATTTATGTGCCTGATTTTGTAGGCTAAATGAGATCCGTCGTAACAAAATGAAAAGACACTGAGTTGAGCGACCAATACAAGATTCCCCCCAAAATTGCCCACTATTCCCACCAGAAAAGAAACATTATTTTTGCTGCAAAAAAAAAAGAATATTTTTACTAATATTTGACACTTTTTCGAAATTTCAGATCTCCGGGACAAAATCCGTGACGGTAAATTATTTTTATTATTTTTATTTTCACCTTTTTATTTCCCTCCATTTATTTATTTTACTCCTTGATTTTTTTTTGGTAATTTATTATAAATATTTTGTTGTCTCAAAACTAATTGCCAAGAGAAATGAGATTAATTTTTTTTTATCTCAGTGTGTATGTTTGGTGTTTTTGTATAAACATATTTTTTATTTGGAGATTGGCTTCATTCTTAATTTTCTTCTTCCCACCAAATTGGGCATAGCGAGGGGGGGGGCGGGTGGTGGTAAAAAAAATCCAAGGGGGTTCACAATTCTCAATCGCGTGTGTGATTAATTTACCATGGCGGTGTGTAAAATAAAGTAATTTCGACGTTCAATGAGTTGATGACTCTTTGGGATGAAAATAAAAGAATTAATTTTGCGGTTAAGCGAAAGAGGGGAGAGGAGGTAGATCCCCCTCCCTCCTCGCATAAGAGAAAAATTTATTATTAGCAATAAATTCAAAATATGCTGTGCGAGCTACCAACTTCTTCTCTCGTGAGGGCCATGGGATTCGGAGCACCGCGTCAACCTCACAGGTCACGAAACATCCGCGGAAATTGTTGCGACTTATCTCCTTTGGTTTGTAAGCTAAGAGATTCGCGTGCTTTGGTCACCAAAACCCGTTCGTCGAGGGATCGCGCGCTATGTATATGCATATATGGTCGTTTTATTAGCAAAACTCGAAAATGAATCCCGCCTCTAATGAAGCATCGCCACACCATCGCGAATTTCGCAGTCATGCCACATTTTCTGCATTTTCTGCCCATCTCACTCCGCGAGCGTCTCCTTCCATCCAGCTGCCCGCGTGTACGATCGCGAGGGGGTTCAGCAATGGGCGGTTTTGGGTGCAGAGCGAATTGCAATTTTCCCCGCGATGCCGATGTTTGTTTCCATTTCCATTTGCCTTCCATGTTGTGCATCCACTCGGCATTCCTTGCCAAAGAGGGCCCCAAAACATGTTGCCTGGCATCGTGCATACAAAACTCAAAAAACCCGCGCGATCATCTCTGTGGTTCAAGGGGTTAGTCATTGAGGGAATTTGTGTCCTCTGGAAAAAAATATTATTGAGGAGAAATTAGAGATAATAAAAGAAATTTAGGAAGAATGAATTAAAAGAATAGACTAGAGATTTTTTTTTAAATTAAATAGAAAAAACCCTTTTAACAGTGATATTCCGCAGTATACTTCCAATTAAAAAATCGTTAAAATTAACCATAAATTTTAATCTTTGGACAATCCGATTTTCTAACCTCAAACTTTAACATTTACTTTCTTTCTAAAAGGAAACGTTTTTTCAGATTTTCTTTCCACAAACTACATAAAAGATGTAAAATATATCTTAATAAGTAAAATAAATTTCATTAAACTAAACGATTAAAAAATTTAATTGGCCACTGTGACCACAAGATTTCTCCAAGGGTTTAACATGTATAAAAGATCTTTTGTTAAATTTTAAAAGTTTTTTTTTAGATAAAAACCACAGTTTGATTATAAATTAATGCTGAATAATTAAATAAATTCGCTAAATTTTACGGATTTTCGGTCTTATTCTCGGATAATTAGATTTTATTCCCGGCCAACGTTTCGGACTGTTTGAGTCCTTCTTCAGGGCAAGTAATAGACAAAATTAACCACGTCAAGAAATAACAAAAAATTCACTACATCCACAACACAATCCTCCTTATCTTGTCTCATTGGTGGCCAATTGTACAGATTGGCCACCAATGAGACAAGATAAGGAGGATTGTGTTGTGGATGTAGTGAATTTTTTGTTATTTCTTGACGTGGTTAATTTTGTCTATTACTTGCCCTGAGGAAGGACTCAAACAGTCCGAAACGTTGGCCGGGAATAAAATCTAATTATCCGAGAATAAGACCGAAAATCCGTTTTTTAATATATCCAATTCATCACCCACGGTCGCCCCTCTACAAGCTAAATTTTACTTTGTCATTAACCCTTTTGCCCACATTGGGTCATACGCTAAGCTAACCTAATCGTGAATCTTTTTTTTCGTCTCGAATTTAAACAAATTTAAATATTTTTCTAATCTGAAAATACGTTAAGTTTACGTAGAAGAGACTAAAGAAAATGTTTTGACTAAAAAATTTTTTTCTGAAAGCATTCAGTGTTTGTGGACACGAATGGGTTAATATTTTGAATTGTGTTTTAGACAATTTTTTAAAAGTAATTTTCGTAGTTATTACCTTGATGAGATTTTTTAAAAGTAAGGGATGGTCACGTTATTTTGGAAACTCGGGCGAACAAAATCGATCAAAAACTGTTTTTTTCGGTGTTAAATCTTAATTCCGAGTATCAGCAATCGTGGCGCTAGTTGTCAAAAATGTGAACAAAGTGATGTGCCACGTGGTACGGTGACGTCACTGAGTACACAGCAAAATGGTATTTTAGCTCGATAGAGTTTCCAAAATAACGTGACCATCCCTTAGTAATAGATTTTTATTCCTAGTTGTTACAGAGCTCGAGGTATTGCCAATTTATTTAATCTTAAGGATAAAACTCTGTTTCTTCTAAAAGTCCAGCGACGTTGTATCAAACTTTTCGTCAAGATTTCTATTGAATTAATTATTTAAATAACTTTAATGAATTTTTCTAATAAACTGTACCATTAAATAGAAAAAATCACAGCTAAAAATGGTCTCAAATCCCTCAATTAACACCCCCTTGCAACATTTTCACACACAGTGAGACACTGGCGAGCCCTTGCGAGAATCTCGGAAGACTTAATGAACTGATTTCAATTTGTTATACGACTTTTAATTTTCTCCATATCAGAAGGGGGATTTGTTATTGTCAAAACGGTCTCGCTGGTACTCTTGGCGAGACTTCTCAACAACTGCATTGGATGCACGCAGTGCTCCAGGCTCTGTGCGCGCGTACATCAGAGACCGGTCTCACTAAGGCTGCATTAATCTCACGAATACCTTTTTTTCTTGCAATTTGCAAGAGTTAATTTGAAAATAATTAACTCTTGCACTCGAAGACTGCCCTTTTTACACCAGCAAATTTTCCATACATTTAGCAGATTAATTTTAATTCTTTGAGGGGTGGATTCATCCCCTCCGTGTCTCGTGAGAATTTGCATATTTTAGTGAGGGATGATGATTTTATGGGATTTGCCATTGAGCCTCTTTTAGGGGGTTGGACTGTGCCAAGAGACACGCGCTAATCGCTTTTTAATGCACAAGAAGAAGAATAAAATTCAATTAGGAGCCACTTGAGAGACTACACATAAGGCACTTACCTAAATCAACACATTGCTGACCCAATAAATTCTCTATGAGCGAGGGCGATGGGCCATTCGGTTATGGAATGAATGATGAATGAAGAGCGTAGTGCATTGCTGGGGTACATTAGATGGCATATAAGAAGAAGAAAGGTGGCCTAAAGAGAGAGAAAAGGGAAGGGAAGGCGCACACAAGATCGAGGGATCACGAGAATGTTGATATATTAGGCCGAAAGTGATAAACACCCCTGAGCCGGTGTTTTGACTTAAAGAAAATTTATTTCTTTATTTCTTCAACCCCTGCTGTGTCCTCAAATTCATCCAATCCACTGTGAATTTTGTCCTCTAGGCCCTTTATATTTTTGGTCCCTTTTCTCTCACGTTTTAGGAGCGAAAAAAGGAATTACCACGGTTTAGAGTTGAAAAGTTTCTAGATACATATATAGGATTTTTTATTAAATTTCTGATATGTTTTTCTTTCTGAAATTGAACATAGGGGCAAATAAGTACAAAATATTACTGTCTTTTTGTGAAAAATACAAAGAAAAATTTACTAAAAAACTGCAAAAAATCGCATAATGTTCAAAAATACTTATATGTCGCATAAAAATAAATAAATAAAATATAAAAAAAACATTTAAGAAAATCATTATATTTTTTCAGCGATGATTTGATTTATTGTAAATCTTTATAATGTAGGTACCTACTTTGTTTGAAAAACCTTTACCTTACTAAAAGTTACGAGATTTTTATGTGTGTCTTCAACAGTTTCTAAAGCTCTAAATATTTTTTCTAATCACTTTTATTCATTACTACAAAGAATTATCTTTAAAATTTGTGATGACATGCCCCTTCTTTTCTCTACAAGATTTCAAGAAATTCTGTTAAAAAGCTTGTGAGGAACAAAACCAAGAATATTGAGAAATTAAAATCTTTTCTACAAAATTCCTTCAGAGTTTCCACATCTCAACTCTGCTACACGGAGCCATATGGGAGAGACTTTTACGGGGTTATCCATGGAAGAATTGGTACAAAATGTTCCGTGTTTCGAGGGCAAAAGCACAAAGCCACACCAGACGGGGCATTTTCCATGTGAAACCAAGAAAGGACCGCATATTGTTCGCATTTCACACAAGCCAGGGCATTTCCTTTTCATTTTTTTCTTCCTTCTTTCTTCAACGCTTCACGCGACTCCTCCGCAATGGAATTCTCCCAAAGCTACAATGCTTATAAGAAGGCTAGAAAAGAATCTCAAATTCGTGTTAGCATTAAAAATTAATTATTAATCACTGCCAACAGAAAATTATTTGTATTGTTGAATTTTCAAGCACGTGTTCGGAATTTCTCGCCATGTCTCGAGAGTTTTATAGAATAAACGTATACATAATCCAAAAGGCGCACAATTGGGTGCTAACTACACGCGTTAGAAAGAAAGTTTTTGGACAAAATATTCCTTGGTTAAAGAGACAGACCCAGTCCAAATAAGAAGCCAAAAGCAATCAATCAAATATCAATTGACTCCGACTTGTCTTAATGAATGTTTGTGGCCACTTTTTGTTGCCACTTAATGTTGGCTTCTGCCGTCTCTTCTTCATCATGCCAAAATTGCCCCCATCTGACGCTACTTTTTGATGCATCTCCTTATGATTTTCATACCGTATTTTCGCGCATTGCAAATGCATTTATTTGATTGCCGCAGTACGATACAATCGATGCAATATGCGAATGAGAAGTGAGTAGAGTCGAAGGTATCAATTATCATTCAACTGCTGTGCCACACCATGTCGAAAAAAGCTGCCAATTTCATCGCGAATATTCACCAAGTTATTCTGGGTGTTAATTTACGGAAATTAAATCGAAATTTCAAACCGTAGGCTTTCGATTAATGCGCACAGATAAATTCTTCCGGTTTCTGAGAAAATTAAATAAAACGTCTCAGAATCGCGGGTTTTTACTCAAAGTTTAAATCGATAAATTGTATTGAAAATGATGAATTAAATATTTGGTTAAATTAAAAGTAAATGATAATTGATAAAGAAGATTTTTTAAAGAATATTTATTTAAAAAAAAACATGTGGTGGATGTAATGAAAAAAAACTATGAATAATATCTAAAAATAGACAATTTTCAAGATCAAGATTAGCAGAGAAATTATTTTTTAATGGATTTTTGGGACAATCTGCTCTAAAAAATTCTTTAAATTTTCTAAAGAATTTTCTTCTAAAAGAAGAATTTATTTCAGATGTAAAAAGCTTCTAAACTAGAAAAAGGCTTATTCTAAGAAAAGCTTTAAGAAAAATTGAAGACAAAGACAAAATCTGCTCTAGAAAATTCTTTAAATTTTCTTCTAAAAGAAAAATTATTTTAGATAATAAAAGTTCTTTAAAGCCCAAACAAATTAAAGAATTTGATGACCAAAAAGAAGAGAAAATCTGCACTAGAAAATTCTTTAAATTTTTTAAAGATTTTTTTTCTAAAAGAAAAATTATTTTAGATAATAAAAATTTTTTAAAGCCCAAAAAAAATTTAAAGAATTTGAAGATAAAGAGAAGGCAAAATTTGCTCCAGAAAATTACTTGAATTTTCTAAAGAATTTTCTTCTAAAAGAAAAGTTTTTTTTTTCAGACAAAAAAAACTTTTAAACCTCCCTAGAAAAATGTTAAGAGAAATTGAAGACAAATAAAAAAACAAAGAACAGACAAAATATGCCACAGAATATAATTAAATTTTCTAGAAAAATTTCTTGTAAAAGAAAAGTTTTTTCAAAGAATAAAAATTCTTTTAGCCACAAGAAAAAAAATTAAGAGAAATTGAAGTCAAAAATATGACAAAGAGAATACAAAATCTGCTTCAAAAAAATTACTTAAATTTTCTAAAGAATTTTCTTCTGAAAGAAAAATTATTTCAGATAAAATAAAACTTAAACTTCTTAAGAAAAATGTTAAGAGAGATTGAAGACCAAAAAAAAACTCTACATTGATCACAAAATAGCAGCGTGCCGGCAAGTTTTCCCCGATCGATTGAGACACTGACCTACGGCAGAAAGTTGATTAATAAACAACAAATGCGAAGTGTTATCTATTATTGAAGCACCCGGGGAGGAAGTTCTTTTGCACTGCACACAGCCACCAACCCCTCGTCGCTCGCCCCATGGAAAAAGTAACACAACAATAGCAATATCATGTGTGGGGGGTTCTTTTTCCTGCTTGTCCAACTGTGCGAATCGATTGTGGCCTGTCGTGAAAAGTGGTCGGATTTTGATTGATGAACGTCTTTCCATCTCTATTCAGTCATCTCCGTGTCTCTCAGGCGGTTTTCTCTATTTAATATTATATACATACATAGCATATCCCCCCAAAAATAGCTTCTGGAGTGGGTGGATTTTTATCTTGACGATGTTGAGGGAAAAGAAGGTCACCGATCTTGCTTAAAGTTTCACAATGTGAAAGCTTTAAGAACCTCTCGGCTGTATCGATTGCGCGTCGATTGGAAATTAATCCAGCGTGGAGGGTTTGTTTTTTTTTTTCGAGGGATATTTCCGCCAAGATGTCAAGCATTCCACAAAGGCAATGGGCTCAAGAGGGTGCGGGGGTGTGTAGGTAATTTGAAAAATGATTTGCATCGCACGGAGAGAAATGTGTAATACGCACTCACAGTTTGAATGTTATTTCACCCACAGGGTTGGTTTATTTGAGAACCTTTTCCTCCTACTATGTATGTATGCGATGTGTAGCCATTTGGCAAAAGTTTTACATTGTACGATGGATATTGGATGTGGAATTCCATGGTGTAACACATTGTGCTGAAGAGGGTCTCTCTTCTCATGCCATCCCCCGTTTGTAATACAATGTGTACCACTCGATGGAATGTCACGCATTTGACTGACAGGCTGCCATGACTCCCGTCGGAATCCGCCCCCATTCATGCAGGGGGGTCCCATCTTTTGGGTGGAAAATGTTGGCATTTTGTTGAAGGGAAAATTCCCACGTCTCACCTCACGACGACGCAAATTGGCGAGATACTTAATAGCTTTTAATTAACAGCCAAAATTAATTGATGTGTCGATCATGGGCAAAGTGGCGCGGAAGTATTGGCAAATGCGACTCCCCGAAAATGCCTTCCTCTTCGCATTTTTTTATCTTCCATTAATCATGCCCCAAACTATTTTTTTTATTTATCACACGCATGAATATCCTTGGAAAATTCACTTTAGCTGAATCCCAGGAAAATGTTTTTTTTTCATCTCTTCTTTTTAAATCTCCCCTCATCCCCGCATGGCTGCCACCAGATGGACATGGCGAATCCATTTTGGGTGAGATGGGAAAAATTCAGCAATAGTTTTTCATTTGATTTGACAGCTACATTTATGTGTGTGTGGGGGTTGTGGATGAACAATGATCCCCCGACCAATCCATAGGGGGTTCCAGAAAACACCACAAGACGTCTTTTCCTACGTTTGATATACGAAAGAAGCCCCCCACTCGTTTCAGACTTTGCGCGCGCGAAATTTCACAGCTTTTTTAATTGTCTCATGTCGTGAGATAGGCTAAATGAGTATTTTTTGCCCCATAATTGTATTTTTGCTCATTTCACTTGGCCCATTGTCTTGCAGAGGTTTTAATTCACTACCAACGCGTGGCAAGTTTCACTTTGGGGGCAAAGTTTTCTCATTCACCGGCTTTTTATTAACTTCTGTTTTGAGGTGTTTTTCACGCGAAGACTTCTATAAGCATAAAGCAACAAAAATTTACTTTAAAATTAAATTCTTTTTGGTATGAACTTTGGGTAATTAAATGGAAAAGTTAAAGTTCACAGGAAACTCTTTATTTTAACCTTTTGAAGCCAAGGAAAAATCAGCGTGTTCTGGAATGAGATTTAAAATTATTTTTTATATAAAAATGGAGGCGCCGGGTTGTACTGTAAGTAAGGTTACCACGGAGATTTTACCTAACCCCCCTTAAAATTTTAAGTATCCGTAAGACTAAAAATTACGTCGATCTCTCGATAGGCAATGAAATTTATTTTTAAATAAAATTTTTTATTTAGTTTTTTTTTATTAAACAAATTTTTTTCGCGAACTTTTTTTTTAGCGTGAAGTAAATTGTGAAATACCTCAGAAAATGTAAGTTTGACTTAAAAAAAAAACTTCAGCCTGACTTAAAAAACAAAGTTAAGTCGCTTATTAAGCCAGGCCTATTTTTTTAAACCGAACCCTAGTTCCTTTAAGTCAGACTTTTAAGAAACATTCAGACTCAATTCAGCCTGATCTAGCCTTAAAAACCTGACCTTAAAAAACTGAAGTCTAGTCTACAACGAAGGTCTTGCTTAAAAATCTTAGGACTGATTCTTAAAAATCAGTCTTCTTAGAAACTGATCTTTTTTTTTTTAAGAAAACTATAGTCTAGCTTAAAGAAGTTTATTCTGGTTTAGAATAATTCAGATCTGACTTTAGACGATTTTCCTTTTGCTAAGAAAATCGAAACTTCATAAATTACAGAGTCTTAATTTTAATTTCAGATTTTTTTTTTAGTTTTCTAATACTGCCAAAAGTTAAAGCAAAAAACATTAAAATCCTGTGGCGGGGAAAAATTCATCCTAAACCCGCAGCCCGGAGATCATACCTCGAAACCCGAAGTCTTCGGGTTAAACCCCTAGAGGTGATAGCCCTAACTGTAAGGTGCCTAAGTTAGGCTCTATTGATCCTTTTTGATCTTTTTTTCTCATTTTGGTAGAGAAACTCTGAAAGAAAAATCATAAATTAAGAAAAATAATTCAAAGTTTGATCTTCTTTTAAAATTTAAATGAATTGCTGAACTTTAATCTAGAGCCTAGAGAAGGTTTAACAAAATTCTTTCTTTTAACAAAGTTCTTAAATACTAAACGCATTACATAGAATGTCAAAAATCCCTAAAATCACACTGAAATCACCACAAATTCGCAAAATATTTAAAATATGTCTCTGTATACTGAGGGAACTATTCATAAAGTGAATGAATGAATGAATGAGGAGAGTTTTGTGCAAAAATTTAATGAATATGCAATGACATTCCTGGGCCTTTGAGTGGCATGCATTGCCTCATGTTGAGACAACATTCACAAAATACCATCACTCACCACCCCTTATGTTCTTCCCTTTTGCAAATTGATATCATTTTCCACCGGAGAACAATAAATTTTCCCCGACTGTGGCGTCTCTCAATGAGAAGAGCTATTCTTGGGCACGAGAAGAAAGTTCTCAGAGCGGCATGGGAGGAGAGATGATAGAGTGAGTGATGGACAAGGAAAGGCGGAGGGTCTTCCCGTGAGGCAACAAAATTTGCTTCTTCTTCTGTTCTTGTCTTGAGACATACCTACATAGTAGAGTTCTCTTTTGGGATGTATGTAACATATCCGAATGGACAGTGACACTGTCAAAATCAATTTCGCGAATGATATGAGCGAGCAGGTGGTTGTTTGCCAAAGTCTCGGGATCCAATTCACATGGATGTGGAGATATATGTATGTTGCGTACATATTTTTAGAGTTGCGGCGATGTGACTCTTCCTCCGTGACATGCCCGTCGTGCGCGCAAGGAAAGAAAGAAAAAAAACAGAAGGAATGAATATTGGTGGTGATCGTCGTGATTCCACGCATAGATCCCCACAATGGGGAATCTCATAGTCTCACAAAGATTGTCTCTTGAGGAATTTTGTCGAGTAGCACGTTTCACGGCAAGAGCCACACAGCAGTGAGGAATCCATTGCGTCATCCGCATGTCGAAGAGACAATTCGGTGATTTGTCTCCAAAGGAACATTCCATCTTGTAAGAAAACCAAGAAGAAAACTCTCTCTCTCTCTCTGTGATTTCTCCGCGGCTGGTGGTCACACACATATGGAACAGCTGATGCTGTCTTTCGTAGCCTCCATAGGCATTTTGGGGTCACCATCCATTGCACAATCCCTCATACCTCCCCCCTGATCACATCACACCACAAGAAGATTGCACGATGAAAGATCGCGCCATGAAGGATGTGTGAGGAGAAAAAAAATCCTCTCGCGCCGCGATGCCGTGGGAAGAGCGACGCTGTAAATTAAAATTTAATCATCAATTACATCCAATACAAACAAATGAAACGCTAATAGACATATTTATGAGCTCACACTTAATCCCAATGGGATCATCATAAATTCTTCCTCTTGGCGACATTCACATCGCCCTCACACTTTCCAAATTTCCCGCACTTTCTTACATTTTTTTCGCGCCATTTATACCTCCAAAGATGATTTTTGTGGGTTTTTCTTATTCATTATTAATTGCTTGTTGTGTCGCGGGGAGGATTGTATTAATTGGGGAAATTTTATTTATAGGAAGTGAGCTTTAATGCGGGAAAATTCTTTGGAAATTTTTATCTGGGAAATTCCAATGGAAATCCCACAAATCGGTGAAAGAAATTAAAATAGAAAACTCTCCAAAGGAAAAATTATTAACTAAAGGAAGTATATAGTTCTTTTTAACCCTTTCACGACAAATTTCTTTGAAAAAAAAGTTCTAAAACTTAGAATTATATTGAAGAATATCCCAATGAGCTTTTTCAAAGAATTTTTGGGAATTTTGCGAACATCTGAGAAATTTCAATGAAAATCCCAAAAATTACTTAAAAAAATTAAAAAAAAAGAAATCTCTCTTAAGGAAAAATTATTAACTAAAAGAAGTTATGTAGTTCTTTTAAAATCTTTTACGAAAATTTTCTTTGCAAGGAAAAGTTCTGAAAACTAGAATTATATTGAAGAAAGGCAAAATGAGCTTTTTCAAAGAATTTTTGGGATTTTTGCGAATGTTTTAACCTTCAAGAACAAAATTGCAAGGAAGGACACCCCTTGTGGTTTTATTGTAACACATTTTTGCGGAAGTGTTCCGAAAAAACTTTGCAAGATTTGCCCTTAATCCCAAGAAAAGAGGTACAAAGTGTGGCTGTAAATCTTCCTCAAAGTGTTGCAAATTTACAGAGTTGGTAACAAGATGGGCAAGGCCAAATATTTGCAAATTTCACGGGGAGGGAATGTCTTTTTGAAAAGAGTTGAGCTCATGGGATGTCTCTCGCGTATATAGTCTGTGGGCTCTTAATTGGCACAGACACACCTTGCGCAATCAAACTATACGCAAAATAGAAGAAATAAAAGCAAAATGCGAGAGAATTGAGGTGCAAGATGAGATTAAATGAGGGGTTCTTGTTCAATTTGCAGGTACGGTGAATGCAAACGGTGAAACGAAACGCCAACGAACCTCCTACACCCGCTACCAGACGCTGGAGCTGGAGAAGGAGTTTCACTTCAATCGATACTTGACGCGGAGGAGACGGATCGAGATCGCCCATGCCCTCTGCCTCACGGAAAGACAAATTAAAATTTGGTTCCAGAATCGACGGATGAAGTGGAAGAAGGAGCACAAGATGGCATCAATGAACATTGTACCTTACCACATGTCCCCGTATGGGCATCCCTACCAATTTGACATCCACCCATCGCAGTTTGCACACCTGAGCGCATAGGACGCGTGGCACTTTTCGGGTACTGGTTAGAGACTCAATCAGCTGTATCAGGAGCCATATCAGGGGTACCAGAATAATCAGGACAACGTGCTGTTTGGCAGCAGCAATTCTGATTCTTCCAAGTATCCACAAGACTTCTGATCTCGTGGCACCCAAGAGATCACCCTCTCTGGGGGCGTCGGACGCCCAGGGATTCTCTCAATCATGTACATGATACAGCTGCTGTGAGAAAAAATGATCTAAATTACTGGAATGGCATCTCAGAGAAATTTTCATCATAACACCGCATTAAATCCTCGCACATTCTTCCCTCCTCAATTTTCCTGCCGCCCCCACTCCCCGTGTAATTCATCCTTCATCATTCAACACCCAAAACAGACTTCTTACCATAGAGTTGGGGAATTTTCTAGTTTGAAGATTATTTTGCAGAAAATTTATTTTTGATTTTCATGAAAAATTTTTCCTTTGATTGCTATTGCTGTTAGAACAAATTTTAATCTTTTTTTTTAATTCATGAAAATTATTTATTAAAAACTAAAACTATCAGTAAAATTCACTATTCAGACAGACTTAAGATTCCTTAAGAAAAATTTTTTTTTAAGATTCTTAAAGTTTTCTTAAGATTCTTTAAAAAAAACTTAAGATTTCCTTAGAAAAATGTAAGATTTTTAAGTTTTCTCAAGCAAAACTTAAGATTTTTTCATTCTTAATCTTAAGTTTCGTTTAAGAAAACTTAAGTATTAGATTAGATTAGATTTTTATTGCTTAAGATTCATGCCTATGGAATAAATTCCATTTTAAGGCTATATGATACAAAAAGTTGTACATTAATTCATAGAGTTGCAAACGATAACAGTACAGCGGGGGGGAACTCAAAGTTTCTTACTTTTATACAATTCTTTAAAGTATTTGGAATTCGTGTGGACTAAATTTTTCATATCAGTAGGCAAGCTATTATAATTTTTTATTGACATATATAGAATTGATCTTAAGCCATATTTTGTTGTTCTTGGCTTTTTTGGAAAAACTACATCTCCTCTAGTACGTCTCCCCTGCATGAGAATTTCTACTTTTGATTGTGTGTGGATCATTTGATTTTTTATTTTATGTACATGTGTAATTTGTTCTATTTTTATTAGTTCTTTTAATGGGAGTATGTCTAATTCACTATATAAGATATTTGTTCTTGTAAGTCTATTGTACTTAAATATGGCTTTTACAATTTTGTTTTGAGATCTTTTTACCTTGTTCAACAATTTATTACTTGCACATCCCCATATTGGGGCACCGTAATTTAAAATGGATTCGCAAAGGGAGTGATAAATTAAATATTTAATATCTTTTGGAATGGTTTTATATCTATTTCTTCTAATTGTTCCGGTCAAGGCCGATAATTTTTTCACAAGTTCAATAATATGATTTTCAAAGGTTAATTTATCATCTAGTACAATTCCTAAATATCTAAAGTTTGCAACTCTTTCTATATTTTCATTATTGTAACATAATTGATTTTTTTGATGTTTTTTCCCAAAGTACATATACTTGGTCTTTTTCTGGTTTATAGTGATTTTGTTTTTATTTGCCCAACATCCTAATTTATCCAAATCGGCTTGGGCTTTCTCCATGATCTCCTGCTCTGTGTATCTTAAATTTTTCTTAAGAACATTCAAGTTTCTTCTTAAATAATCTTAAGAAAACTTTAGGAATCTTAAGAAAATTCAAGTATTTCTTAAGGAATCTTAAGTCTATCTAACTAGTGAATTTTACGCTATGTCTTTTTAAATATCTTTATTTAGAGGGAAAATTAAAAAAAAATATCAGTTCCACATTTTTTAGATAATTTTTAAGAAAACTAATTTAAAAAACAATCAGGCTAGTTTTAATCCCTTTACAAATTTTAATAAAATTATTTTTGTAAAAAATATCTCAATCTTCTCAGAGAGAAAAGAAGTGTGACAGAGCTATTACACACCCGGAGAAGTGTGAAAACACACCTGGAGAAGTGTGAATGAGGGTCAGTGACGTCACCGAAAATTTCAGCAAATATTTCACCAAAGATGAAACTTGAGTTTCATGGTCATCTCAAAAAGTATGTCGCAACCCTTCAAAAATTAGTTTCTGTCAAAGGAATTCGCGACGACATGTAAGACAATTCAAAAATTTTCCTTTTTTTCGAGTTTGGATAATTCTTTAAACAATTTAATCACTTTTAAATTTTTTTTAAAGTTTTTTTTTTATTTAATAAAACTCATAAAATAATTTAAAAATAGGAAAATATTTTTTAAAAATGTAAAAAAATCAGTGGAAGATAACACATTTTTAGGTTTTTGGGATCTTTTCTTTTAGAAAACAATCGAGATGGCGTCTTCTCATCACATACTTTCGGCCGCCATACTGAATACCAAACCCTTATTGACTTTTTTTATATTTCCGAAGCTACAAAAAAAAGTTATGAATTTTTAATTAATTAATTTTATGAAATTATTTTAGCTAGGCACTAAAATATCTATTTAGAATGAGAAATTTGTATACCAATGAAAACTTTTTTGAATAAAAAAAATACAAAAAATAACGATTTTAGGAAATTACCTTTTTAGCTGTGTTTCTTTCAGACACAGCTTTTGTGTACCGAGCAAAATCGAAAGTCGTCAAATCGGGCTCAAACTTGGGATGAGCACGAATTAGGGTCCTCACATTCCATAAAACGTATGCGCCAAAAAAAAATTTTTTCCGGCCGGCCGCCCGGCCGGATCATAAACTTAAATTGCGAGAGAACCGTAATAGATAGATACTTGCGGTAAACGGCAAAGTTTAAATATCAACCTGAAGAAATCTGATTATGATGTCAAATCCATCCCTCCACCCCCCCCCACGGCCGCCATTTGGATAACCTCAAAATTTTGTTTTCGTTATATCTCAGCTCCTGTAATAGCTAAAAATCTGAAATTTTAATACGTTGTAAGGGCCATCAAGACCTTTCCAACGATACATCATTTTCGAAAATCGGACAAGCCGTTTAGTCAATATGGCTGCCACAATTTTTCATCGAAAATCGTCTATAACTCGAAAACGGCTTGACCGATTTTGATCAACTCGGGCTCAAATGAAAGCTCTCAACAAACCCTACAACTCTCTTGAACATCCGAAGTTTCAAAAGAGACCGCTAGGGGGCCAAAAGTCAAAAACAAAATTTTCGATGAGTTTTCGATGAATATCTCGAAAACGCCATTATCGATTTGCTTCATTTTTTGATATATTATAGCCTACTATAACATCTATTTATAAAAAAAAATTAAAAAAATTTATCGCCATTTTTAAAATATTAAGTTCCAACTTTGACATGTCATATCTCTCGGGTTCTACAAGTCCGATTTCGATCAACTTAAGCGCAAATGAAAGGTTTTGTGAAACCCAAGAACATTGCAACTTCGAGAAATGACCGCAAGTGGCGCTAAAATCAAAAACAAAGTTTTCGAAAATTTCGAACTCGAATTTTTCGAAAAAAGCGACATATTTTTTTTTCATTTTTCGATATGTTATAGCTGACTTCAAGACCTTTCGAACAAAAAAAAATTATGAATATCTATGGATCCGTTCTTGAGATATGGTCTTCTAAAGATTTCATAGGGTATGACTTATCAACTTTTCCCGACTTTGCGCGTATTTGAACTAATTCGCGTTCTGGTTTGCTCTCACAAAATTGGTACACTGAAAAAAACACAGCTCTCGTAAGCTTGGTCAGCTTACCAGTACATTTTCATTTTTTTTTAATAAAAAACCAATTTATTTAATAATTTTTACAACTTTTTTTTATTTAAAATTTTAAATATCGAGGGCTGCATTGTAAAACCGGCTAAGTCGGTTCGGAGTTCACACCGACTTAGCCGGTTTTACAATGCAGCCCTCGATATATTAAATTAAAATAAAGAATAAACATATTTTTAAAAAAATTAATAAAAAAAAACAAAAAATACAGTGTGGTTGATGCTCGAATCATATTTCTTTTACAAAAAATAATAATATTAAATCCGCTTTATGATTATTTTAATTTAAAAAGAATAAGTTTTTATATTGTTTTTTTTTCTAAATTTTATTTTATTTTTTTTTAAGAAAAAAAAAACTTAAAAAACTTATATTATTTTTTTATTTTTTTAAAATAAACTTGTAAAAAACTATTTTGGTTTTTAGAAGTAGTCCGATTGACTTTAATTTTTTTTTTAAAGTTAGGTTAAAGACTTACAAATATTTCAAATTTTTTTTTGTAGATTCGGAAATATAAAAAAAGTCAATAAGGGTTTGGTATTCAATATGGCGGCCGAAAGTATGTGATGAGAGGACGCCATCTCGATTGTTTTCTAAAAGAAAAGATCCCAAAAACCTAAAAATGTGTTATCTTCCACTGATTTTTTTTTACATTTTTAAAAAATATTTTCTTATTTTTAAATTTTTAAAGTTTTATTAAATAAAAAAAAAACTTTAAAAAAATTTAAAAGTGATTAAATTGTTTAAAGAATTATCCAATCTCAAAAAAAAGGAAAATTTTTGAATTGTCTTACGACATGTCGTCGCGAATTCCTTTGACAGAAACTAATTTTTGAAGGGTTGCGACATACTTTTTGAGATGACCATGAAACTCAAGTTTCGTCTTTGGTGAAATATTTACCAAATATTTTTTTCTAGATAATTTATGATTTATTAAATGGTTCTGGCTCTGATTCTATTTGAGCTTATATTGCCGTGGAAAAGAATACGCGAAATATTTGCCAATAATCAACAAAGATCAATTTTATTGTGTCTTACAAATATATCAGTAGCGACATCTATCGATTGTTCCGCAAAAATTTCAGAGCTGAAATTTTCGGTGACGTCACTGACTCTCTTTCACACTTCTCAGGCTTCTCAGGTGTGTTTTCACACTTCTCCGGGTGTGTATAGCGGAAGGAAAAGTGTGTATGACGGAATGATTTCTCTCTGAGTTTCATCTAGAAAATTCATTCCTTGAAACATTTATCAACTCTGATCCTCCAATTTTTCCCTCTGGAACTTTTTCCCCACAAAATCCTCTCACGAAATGCCTCTCAAATAAACATAATAAAACATAAAAACATAAAACACAGTGTAAATATTTTTAAATGAAAAAAAATGAGCGAAATTTCATGGGGTGGACAGCAATGTGATTCAAGTCCAGTATTTTAAATCACATCTCTAATCAGTATTCGAAAAGCCAATTTAGGTGTTTAAGAACCTCTCTACTCATAAGACAACAAAAAATCTAGTGTACACTCATCCTTAATTTTTTCTAATTTATCTTTACAAACAAACACACAAAAAAAGAACTGCTGGGTATAGAACAGAAGAACCAATGAAGAAGAATAAAAAAATACTCAAATTGTGCTTGTGTTCTATCCACAAAAAATTCTCTCTGTTGTCATATTTCTCTTTTATTTTGAACAAAAAAAATTAATATTTTCTTTTGAAAAAAAAAAGTTATTGTTTGTTGAAATATTTTTTTTCACGTGAAATTGTGTTATGATTTTTTTTTTATTTCCTACCATGGGAGCAAGGAGAGGAAAATGTGCCGGAAAATGTGAATTATGTTTGTTTTATTTAAATTCATAATTTTTATCATTATATTAGTAGAAAAAAAATATATCTAATTTTGTTGACAAGTTTTGTAACAAAAAGTGCAAATCACAATGACATTTCTTCGATAAATAACGTAAAAGGAAAAAAAAGTGAAAGAACTTTTAAAAGAAATTAGTATAAATTTTGTAATTTATTGTCTGTGGATTTATAAAATGATTAAAAAGAAAAAAAGTGGAATAGAAGTGAGGAAGAAAAACTTATAAAATTCATGTCAATTTAAAAGCAACATGTGTAAACTGTAAGATATTAAATTTCTGCATATTGTAAAAAGTGAGAAAAATAAGCGAGATTGAGGAGAGCGATGATGATAAAAAATGTGAGCAAGACATCTTTAAATTATGTAGATGGAAAATATATAAATATATAAATTATATTTAAAAGAGATGCAAATAAAATGAGTGTGTTGTATTTATTTCATTGTGAAGGGTGAGCAGAATTAATTTTTAGATAAAAAACACTGAAATTATGTAATTCTGATGACAGAAAAGCATCTCTGTGTATAAAAAAATTATGTGGATGATGATGAAAATATTTAAAGGACCGAAATTTCAACAAATTCGGAGAAAAACAGGGCTTTCGTTCTCACTGAAACAAATTAAAAAAAAAAAAGAAAAAGGAAAATTGTATACCAGGAAATTAACCAGGGACTTGTCTTAATTGTTTTTTTTTTCATTTGAATTGTATATAAAAAAAATTTATTTTCTCATTTTTGGCTCTTAAATGAATGGATCTGCACGCGTGGTAAACGGTTTGCCCATGAGGAATTACTCAGAGAGGTGATTTTATTTATTTTCTAAGATATCCCAGACACCAATACGATTTTTTCAATAAGTTCTGGAAGTTCTTCTCAACCACAAAATAGAGTTTATGGAGCTTTCAGAGCTGATAAAAGCTTTTTTAATATATATAATTTTCTTCTTGACTTTAGAACTTTTTCAAATTACTAATTTATTCATTGGGTGAAATTCACTAGTCAGACAGTCTTAAGTTTTCTTAAGCAAAATTTGTGAATTCTTAAGTCAGGCTGAATTTGGTTTAAGCGAAAGTTAAAAATTTTAAGAATCATCAAGATTTTTTTTAATTTCTTAAAATTTCTCAAGTTTTCTTAAAAAAAAAACTCAAGGTTTTTGAAATATTCTTAAATGAAAGTTAAGATTTCTTAAGTCAGGCTGAATCGGACCAAATTGCAAATTTTTCAAATATTTTTCCTGATCATCTTCGGGCATTGAAAAATATGCATTTAGACCGATTCAACCTCACTTAATAAATCTTAACTTTCGTTTAAGAATACTTTTAAAAAATCTTGTATTTTTCTTAAGGACAAATAAGTAATCTTTAGAAAATTAAAAAAAAATCTATAGAAATCTTAAATATTCTTTAAAACCCTTTACTTTCGGCTTAAGAAAACTTGAGAAATTTTCGGTTTTGCATAAGGAAATTTAAGTATTAAGAACTTTTGGGTATCTCTCTTATTAAAAATGTAAGAAATCTTAAGTTTTTCTTGAGAAATCTTTAGAAGTCAAGACACTAAACAGAAAAAGAAGTTAAGAAATTAAAAAGTTTTTTTAAGAAAACTTAAATCTTTTTTAAGAAATCTTAAGTCTGTCTGATTAGTGAATTTACCCCATTAAGAAAAGTTCTTTTAAACAACAAAAATAAAATTCTTCTTATAAAAATTATATTAAACATTCAAAGCAGACAAACAATATGTCTGGAACATCTTGGATAATAATTATTCTCTCTCTCGTAAGCATAAAAAATATATATTTGAGTGTAATAATTTCTTACGAGATATTATTGTAGCAAAATTGATGCAAAAAACCTCTGAATTTATCGTCACTCACACTGTTTGATGAATATTTTTAATCTCACAAAATTCACAACAAAACACAAAATTCATTTTTGTGTCGACAACGTGAATGAGATGAAAGAGTTATGAGGTGAGAAGTTCTTCTACTGTAAAAAAAAAGAAATATGAAAAATATTATTGTGGAAAACACGCAGATGGGACGAAAAGATCGAAAAGAAAGGGAAGCACAAATTTTGTAATAAATAAATTTGAATCTTTTCCAGAAAACTCATTATGAAGAAAAATGAATTACAAGAAGAAATGATTATGTTTTTAATTTGTAGGAGTTTTTATTTAACTAAGGTTAGTGCATTTTTTTCGTAGTTAATTTAATCGTGCATAAGAAGTCTAAAAGAATCAACTATAAAATAAAATGAAGAAAAAAACTGAGTGTTTGTATAAAGAAAAAAAACTGAATCTCTGCATAGTAATTAAATTATATTTAATGAAAAGTGAAAAAGTATATATAAATTGCAAGAACAAAAAATATTATTATTTGAAAATAATGTAGGACGTATTTAAAAAAAAAAAGGATGAACATGAACAAAAAAATCAATCTTACTGTAATAAAAAAAACTATTTATATCTGGGCTGAAGAATGCGGAGGGATGATGAGTTAGTTTTAAAAACAATGTCGTCCAGTCATATGGGCGAGAAGTTTCTTTTCATTTCTGAAGGAATTCTATTGAAAGAAAGAAAAAAAATCTAAACTGCAATAAAAGTCTCAAAGTAATCACATGACATCCAAGTCTTTGCATTCCATGTAAAAAAAAACAATTGCAAATCCAAAAAAATACATATGAATAAAATTGTTTAAAACAAAACTCGGGTATTTAATTCGTGCTGAATTGTTTTGGAAAGATTTTTCGAAAATTAATTGAGAATAATTTAATTATTAAACTCATTTCTTATTGAAAAAAAATGAAAAATAAATTTATTAAGGTTTTTTTTATTTACATATTTGAATTCCCGCCAAAAGTATTAAAGAAACATGAATGAAGCGACCAATATTTTTCAATGAAAAATTCGTTAGCATAAAACATAACGGATTATGTTTTGAATTCGAAAATATTCAGTTTGCCATGAAACTGTGCTTCATGTTTCTAAGCTGTTTCATTTATGTATCTCTCATGCTTGCTTTCAATGTTCTATGCTTTTCTTACGCTGTATCCATGCTTTATGCTATTTTATATTAACGACAATTCAGTTTGTTCATATGGAAAATGATAATAGTTTTTTTTATATAATTCTACCTCGAATTTGTGGGTGGAAAGGATCTTCTGTTTCAGTTATTAAGGAAATTTAAAATGGCCGACGTCACCCATTTTGAAATATTATTGAAATTAATTATTTAATTATTATTGTAATAAAATTGATTTAAATATTGATTAAATTCTTTTATAACTTTGTCTATGTGACTTCCGTAAAGGGGAGAACCGGAGGAAGTAATTTTACCTACATAACTCAAGAATGGTTTGACTGATTTTAATCAAACCATAATTAAATAAAAGCTTCCATTAATCATAACAAAATGTGTTTTAAAAATTTCTTTTTTTTGTTTATTAGATAGTTAGTTAGTTTTCCTGGTTATAAATAAATTTTCATTTCATTTTTTATATTATTTTTTTTTATAAAAAATCAGGAAAATATTTAAAAATTCTTTCAACCTAAAAACAAAGAAAAAATTTAATTATATTCTCAACTAACAAATTAAATTCCAACACATGGTTAATGTACCCACAATTTTGTAAGGAAAAGCCTCCCACATAACGAGTGTACGTTATCAAGGGGCTTTCCCAATGTATGTGGGTGGGTGGGCTGTTGGGAAATTCGAGGCGAGGGTGAAAGTTGCCAAAAGCCCCCGGGAGAGCGTGGTAGGGGGAGCCCTTAGCAGCCCTAGATACACCCTTTTTGCGCTCGACAGAGGGGTGCTGACAGTGTAGCTTAGCTGGTCGATGCTGAAAAGGACATTTTAGACCATTATCATGCGCACTGGTGACCCATATCCTCTTCCATCGA
This sequence comes from Lutzomyia longipalpis, assembly GCF_024334085.1. NCBI lineage: Eukaryota > Metazoa > Arthropoda > Insecta > Diptera > Psychodidae > Lutzomyia > Lutzomyia longipalpis. Next base: position 46,986,350 of record NC_074707.1, read on the forward strand.
GAGAACATCGCACACACACCTAAATTTTTCCTTATAGAGCTGGAATTTTCTGTGCGGTTTCAAGAAGAATCTCAAAAATGCACCATCTGGCCCAAAAGTGGGGCCAATTCACACCCAACTTGGTTCGAAGGGGGCTGCAGCGGGGAGATGCCTTTTTCCGTGATTTTCGCGAGCAGGTGGCAAAAAGCAGGGGCCGAAAATTGGTTGTGAAAACACGGATGGGGGATTCTGTTGCTGCGCCAAGAAGTGCCAAGAGCCAACAAAAGGGAAAAAAAGGTAAACGCCATACTTGTGGGAAATGTGATTCAATGGGGTGGAAATTTATTTTTTTCTTTGGAAGTTTATAAAAGAAAAATTTTATCGTGTCATTGTTCGTTACAAAAGTTAAACAAGAAAATAGATAAGAAATGAAAGAAAAATGGAAATTTTTTTTTATAGGTAGTTTTGGGAAAATTCTTAAATATTTTTTTTTAAATCGTGAGGTGTTTCGCATGAAATTTAAATGAAAATTGCCCTCGTTTTTGAAGCTTTCCACACAATTTTTATCAGTTTTATTCAAACTTTTCATTTTTGTTTATTTTCATGTAATAAAAAATACAAATCATTATCTTATTAATGAAAATTCTTGGTTTAACCCATAAAGTAAAATATCAGTTAAATAAAATAAAAAAAAATCAATAGTTTCAATGCATTGCTTTATTTCTCAGATTTTTTATTAAACAGGATGCATATAAATTATGATCATGGTAATGGTGTTATCAAACAAAACTTCATGGTATCACTGCATGTCTGTTCATCATTGCAGCAGTTGTTAAATACGGTAAAGCAGCAACCAGGATATTTAAAAATTCTATTTTCAATCAAATTCGAGCATATGATGTTCAAAAGTGGAACTAAAAGCAGACAGGCTTGACCTACTACTCCATCCAGCATTGCAACTGCCATGAAGACAACGACGATGAAGCTCCAAAAACTTGGCTGCATTGTGCTGAATTAACTGCGGATAATATGTTTTTAAATAAAAGATTTTTTGAAATAAGTTTAAGGAAAAAAATGGAAGACTGGTTAATGAGACTTATTACACGCAAGATCCAAACTCTTGAAATTTTCGAACTGTTACATGAAAAAAAAAATAAAATGTTGAGCATAAAGTGTTTGAAGCTTTTTTTTTTGCTAACGTGGTAAGACTGAGTAATTTTCTGAAAGTTTTTCTGGGTTTCTTACCAATTTTAGAAAATATTAATTTATTCCAAATGCAATCGAACTTTACATAAATCACTCATTAACTTAGCCTTAGCTTAAAGTGCTACAATTTACGAATTTGTCTCTATAGTGATAAAGTTACTACAGTGTTCAAGAACAGCGCCTGATAAACTGTCTTACACAATAGGAATTCATCTATTTATACCAACTCACAACAGTTCATTGTAAGGCACACGGGTGAGTCAGAAACAGATAGGTTTAAAATATATTAAATCACGAAAAGCATTAAATTCTGTTCTGAAAAAAAAATCAATTAAAAAATAAATTTCAGAAAATACTCCACGAATAAAGTTCTTAAAAAAAATACTTTAAAAAAAATGTCACGAAATCGTGAAGAGTAAAGAAAATTGAAAAGGATTCGAATTCGTATCTAGGTGCCTATGAAGCTTCTCATCAACTTTTTATTTTCTTTTAAATGAAAATTTAAAGAAAAAAGTATTCAATTAATCATTTCTTTATTTTCCTTAAATTTTTCATTAAACAGGATAAGTTTCATTATTTGCGATCATTAGTACATTTTGTAACCAAACAAGTCTCAATGAAAAGACTGCAAGCCGCCTGACTATTGCAGCAGTTGGTCAAAGCAATTAAACAACAACTTGCACTTTCAAACACTTTAAATGTAGCCAAAAGCGGGCAAACTATGGGGAAAATTACGTTGGTTGCAAGTAGTTGACATTGTCCGATTACTCCATCCAGCATTGCAATTGCCGCGAAGACAACGGCGATGAAGACGATAAAACGTAGCTGCATTATTGTTGATTTAACTGCGGGTAGTTTTTGTAAATGTTTAAAAACCTACAAGAAAATTTACGGAAAAAAGTATACATAGTAAGTCGAAGAAAATCTCTAAGATGGTTAAGTTTCTGACTTTCGAACTTCAATAGCTTCTACATGAGGAAATTCTACACAAAGCGCCTTAACCTTTAGTCTGTTAACACTGATTTTTTTCTGGTATTTTTAGGAAATATCGAAAATATAATCCAGATGGAAGTATTCTTTAGCTTTACCTTTATAGTTTGGAAGAACACAAAATACACTTATTTGTCTCAACCGCACAGTGGCTAAAGTCTAGAAACAACGACTGATAAACTGTGTTCTAGAATGGGAAGTATCCATCTATTTATACAAATTCATAACTCATTGCTAAATAAGCAAATCAGTTAGAACCAAAGGAATAGATAAAAATTTGTAATCACGATTAACTTTAAATTATGATTAAAAAAAAAAATATATTTTTTAGTATAATTACATTTTATTGACTTCTTTATAAAGCTATTCAAACAAAATGTCACGACATCGTAAAAAGTCAAAAGAAGGCAAAGAATTTGTATTTTCATATAACTGTATGATTTTCACGCTTTTCATTCGTATACTTTCAATGTAATGCAAATAAAAATCTAGATTTTCCTTTTCTTTTGAATGAAAATAAAATAAAAATTCAATAATGCATTTCTTTATTAGCTGTGATTCTTTCGAAGAAAAGAATAGCACAGCTTCTGTGTACACTCTAAAATCGAAAGTTGTCAGATCGGGCTCAAACTTGGGATGAGCACGAATTAGGGTCCCTACATTCCAAAAAACGTATGCTCCAAAAAACTTTTCCGGCCGGCCGTCCGGCCGTCCGTCCGGCCGTAGTATAAGGCTTAATAACAAGAGAACGGTAATAGATAGAGACTTGCGGTCAACGGCAAAGTTCATATATCGGGTGGAAGAAATCCGATTATGAGGTCAAATCTAACCCCCCACCCCCGCGACCGCCATTTTGAATAACCCCCAAATTTTGTTTTCGCTATATCTCAGCCCTTGTAATATCTAAAAATCTGAAATTTTTATATGTTGTAGGGGCCATCAAGACCTTTCCAACGATACCTCATTTTCGAAAATCGGTTAAGCCGTTTAGTCAATATGGCCGCCACAATTTTTCATCGAAAATCGGCCATAACTCGAGAACGGCTTGACCGATTTTGATCAACTCAGGCTCAAATGAAAGCTCTCAGCAAGCCCTACAACTTTCTAGAACATCCAAAGTTTCAAAAGTGACTGCTAAAAGGCCAAAAATCAAAAACAAAATTTTCGATTAGTTTTCGATGAATATCTCGAAAACTGTACGATAGATTTGGATAAAATTTCAGTATGTCATAGTTGACTATATTATCCAGCTCCATGCCAAAAATGAAGAAAATCTATGTCGCCGTTCTCGAGATATAGCCTTTCAAAGTTGGCATGTCATATCTCGGGTTCTACAAGTCCGATTTTGATCAACTCAAGCGCAAATGAAAGGTTTCGTGAAACCCTATAAATGTCTAGAACATTGCAACTTCGAGAAATGACCGCAAGAGGCGCTAAAATCAAAAACAAAATTTTTGAAAATTTTAAACTCGAACTTTTCGAAAACTAAATCATAAATTTTGATTAAACTTCAGAATATTATAGCTTATATCAAGACCTTTCCAACGATAGCTCATTTAAGAAAATCTATCGAGCCGTTTCTGAGATATAGCGCTCTGAAGTTAGCATATAATATTTTGGCTCCAACTAATCTGATTTTGAGCAGATCTTATTATGTGAGCTTTTGTAGTAAATGAATGTTGAAATTTTAAATAAATATAAGTGTATGAACAAATACTAGTATATATAGGTATCCTGCGCCCCGCGAAGCGGGGCGCCTTATATATACATATATAAGTATATAGATACATAAAAATGCAAAATAGAATTCAAACATTTTGGCGCCCCGCGAAGCGGGGCGCTTTATATATACATATAAAGCATATAAATGTAAATGCAAAGTAAAATATAACGGTAAAATATATATAGCAGTATAGTATAGATTAATAAGAAAAGGGAATGTACATGGTAAGTTTCACTTACGGGCTGTGATTCTTCCTTCAGAGGCCAAGTTAAATATATGTAAATGCAAAGTTTAATAGATAGCTGAAGAGTATGGATTATTAAGAAAAGGGAATGTACTGGTAAGTTTCACTTACGGGCTGTGATTCTTCCTTCAGAGGTCAGTCCAAGTATGATATTTGATGAAGATTGTGGTGAAATGTGGCAGAAAATTCAAGTGTGTCATAAATTGGGGGTGCAAACTCTGGGGAAGGATGACTCGCGCCAGGAATCACAGCCAATGCGCGAGTTAGCCTTCCCCAGAGTTTGCCACCCCCAATTTATGACACACTTGAATTTTCTGCCACATTTCACCACAATCTTCATCAAATATCATACTTGGACTGACCTCTGAAGGAAGAATCACAGCCCGTAAGTGAAACTTATTTTTCAGAGTTTTTCAATAAACAGGATGGTTTTCATACATTGTCTTCAAGCACATGGAGTTCCCAAGCAATTCTGGATGTCAGTACTGCATGTCTGCACATTATTGCAGCAGTTGGTCAAGGTGGTTACACAACAAGGTACATCTCTAAAAAGATTATTTGAAGCCAAACTCTGGCATAAAATAGGATAAGCTGGAGTTGCAAGGGAACAGAATTGACCTTCTACTCCATCTAGCATTGCAACTGCCACGAAGACAACTGCGATGAAGACGATAAAACGTAGCGACATTCTTGTTGTATTAACTGTGGATATTTTTTTAACAAAGAAAAAAATAAAGAAATTTAGCTTCTTTTAGCTTCATATTAATTTTTAAAAATATCGAAAATGTAATCCAGACGGCTGTTTTTTAAAGACTTACCTTTGTAGTTTGGAAGTACGGCAATTCACTAATTTGTCTACAGAGTTTAGAACAGGGACAGCTAAACTGTGTTCTACAACGGAAAATATTCATCTATTTATACCAGTTCACAACTCATTGGTAAGCATACAGTTGAGTTAGAAACAGATAACATATAGTACAGTTGGCAAAAAAATCCAAATCACGAAAAACATTAAATTTTATTCTAAACATTGTTTCAAGGAATTATCTGACAAAGAGAGCTGTCTAGATAATAGATCACGAAATCGTGATTAGAAAAATAAATGTTTAGGTATTTGTACATATGATTTTATTACTCTTTTGTAAATTTAAGAAAAATAATACTTTTTTTTTCTATTTAACCCATATTTGTCCACTATACTCACCCAGAATACTATTTTCTTTGTTGTCGTGCATAAAAATAGCATAAAAAGTTTTTATTTTAAATCAATTTAAATGGAATTGGATAAAGAAAGAGTTTTAGAACTTTTTATGCAAAATTTTAAGAATTTTGAGAAATAATTCTCTTTTTTGGATAGTTTTAAAATCGGGAAAATTTTTACAAACTTCTAGGCAAATCTGAGTTAAAATTACATTCGTATGTATGGCTAAATATATAAAAATATAATATACACGAGACATAGCAACTAAAATAAAACTTAAAATATTATTAGGGGAGACCGGGGTTAAAAAAGTCACTTAAGGGTTTAGAAAAAGTTGAAAATATCATATTTCCCAAACAAATAAAACGAAATGTATAGCTCATTTCTTTAGGAAATTTACTACCCTACAACTCTTTCTCAGATCATTTTGTTCTATTTAGCTAGGAAATATGATATTTTAAGCTTTTTCCAAACCCTTAAGTGACTTTATTAGCCCCGGTCTCCCCTACAAACTAAAATTTAACTTGATAGTTGCAAAATTACGTCTATTTTAACTTTGCTGTTGCTAAACTACGACGTCGTAATATTAGCGATACACAGAAGTCTTTGACATCGCATTTTTTTTTGACAGTATAAATATAAAAGTATTTTCAATTGTAAAGCACAGTTTAGCCGTCGTTCCCAGATACTACGTACTATCATCCAAAAGTGTTTTTTACCTGATTTATCAAAGGTAAGTAATTTTAAAAAAATGTGAAAGTGCTTCAATGCTAAGAGTTAGTTCCGTAATAAACATTCATTTTTTTACAATTTGACATTTGTTGAGATTTTTTAGTATTCTTTGAAAAGTAGTGAACAAACTTTTTCCTTTAATCATTTTTTTTTAATGTATTCCGATTAAAGAATTTTCAAGGACTAAATCCAAATAAAAGAAAATCTATTGAAATTGTTTTGAAAGTCTTTCAAATTGTTTGAAAAAAAATTAAGAAAATATTTTGAATCTAACTGACCTCTTTCTAATCTAAAATTATTTTTGAAAATTCCTTTTATTTACAGAATTTTGCACTTAAATTCCACGAAATGCTGCCACGTTTTGGGATCTTCGTCGTTGTTGCTTTCGTGACATTTGCAATGCTACATGGAGTAGCAAGTCAATGTCTACTTGCTCCAATATTAAACATAATCAACCCTATTTGCGATGGTTTAGGTGGTGCTGTTAGTGAGAGTTGTTGTAAAACTGCGTTGAATAAATGTTGCGTTAATCCATTGACATGCAGTACAGAGATCAGAAAATGCGTAGCAGATGTAGAATGCTAATGAGCACTATTTAAAAAATTTAAAATTTTTCCTGTTTGCTAAATAAAATTTCTGGGAAATAAAGAGAGCATAAATAAAAAAAATGTATATATATTCTGAATTCAAAAAATCCTCCCAAATACAATATCAGTGGAATTCCATTTATGCGAGATTTAATGGTTGAGAGCATAAAATTCACCATAGCTGTGCTCTTGGCTGGAAATGGCTATGAACGATATCAGGGCGTCTTGGTATACTCGGTGTGTAGTTTGCGTTGTGTGTAGTTTCAGTCGAAATCTTGCCACCTAACCAAAAGCACACACTCGAGAGTACTCCACCACTTGAACGCTCTGCAAAGACTTTTATTAGGAGCCACACACATCATGGCTTGGCAGCATAAGTCAGGAGGAAGCATCCACCCACGAGGGATGATTTTCTCATTTCTCCTCCTTGTTGGCAAATGGGGCACGGTCCCCAGTGTTTAGTGATTTTTTTCTTTTCTTTCCTATCCTGTGTGCAGATGTGAGGCAGCAGCAGATTTTTTTTTAACAAGAGTTCTTGCTAATCTTTGGACGACAAGTAAGTGGATTTAATTTGATGTTGAACCTTCCTCTTTTTTTTCCCTACCACCTCTGACCCAACCCCAGAAGGAGAAAAAAATATTTAAAAAAAAAGTGCCACCCCACCTCATTCCCGTGTACGGATAGAGGCCACACATTGAGCATTCTGCGTGCCCATTAAGGCTGTACACTGCGAGAAATGCGCGCGGAATTTCAACCCCCTTCGTTGTATTCTTACGCGCAACCCCTGAGCGCGCCCTCCTTCCCATCCATATTGGAGTTGATCAATCACAAATCCCTTTCATCATCATTGCCGAAAGGTTTCGGGCGAATGGGATGGGGGCTGCCACGGTGAGTTTTGCCACCTCAGGGCCATTTGCTGTGCTATATACGTGTTCTATGTAGTCGGAGCAACCCTCTCCTGGGTGAAAGGGGGTGCCAATGTTGGAAGCATACAAACCCACCCTGTGAGGCTGTATTCGTGGCTCTGTGGCGCTCTCTCTCGCACGCATTTCGCGTGGAACCAGTTTGTCGTCTTGAGCGCATGACCGGAATTTCATTCCCATATGAAATCATCTTGGACGGTTTTTTTTTCCTCTTCATTCCTACCAACCTCTCGCACCCCGTCTCGCTCGCACCAATGTGCCAGGGTACGCGTGCGAATGGGACGGTGCGAGGGGAGAGGCACACAAGAGAGTGCTTGACACTCTTGGGCCCACTTTCATGGCCGCACCCTGTACAGAGCGCGACGTTCCCTCGGAGCTGGGTGTCTCTGCTGCTGCCTTTGCCTGTCGAAATCGCACTTTTTCACGCGAACAAACTTCGCCCTTCCGCCCCCCGACTGAGGGAAAAAAGGGCAAAAAATCCCATCTATTTGTGGTGTAACATTTACTACGTGTGTGTGCAATATGAGTGTGTCATACGTGGGTCACAAACTTATTTTTCTCACAGTGTTAAAAAAAATCAGTCAAAGAAATCCGTGTGTAGGTGGAAAAATGAAGATAAGCCACCTTTGTGATTTAACAGGCTGAAAAAATCATATTGAACTTGTAAGTTTTTCCTATATATTACATACCTAAATGTACGGTGAAAGCTTAAAGTAAATTATTTATCCAGATTGTTAAAAAGAAAAGAATCTGCAGAGAAGATTCTTAATAATTACTGAAAAAATCATTTGCTTTATTTTATGTGTTTAATACAGATTCTCACTGCGGAAAAAAAAAGAAAAATAATTTTCCACTGAAAATAATTAAATTCTGAACCTAAATTCGTTTAGAATTCAAACTATGGTTTCATTAACATAAATTCTAGCTTAGAGGATAATTAAATCTAGAATTTTTTAATCAATATAATTTTATTTTTCAATGTTTAAATCCTTTTAAAATTTAATTCGTATTTAACTATTGAGAATAAGTTTTTTTTTTTAAATTAATTTTTAGTTAAAAATATTGCGATTTTAAAGATATCTTTAGGCCAATTTATAAGGCAGTTTGTTTGTTTTCAATTTATTAAAATCTAAGAAAATTGAAAAAAAAATTATTTATGATTATAAAGAACGTAAAAAACTTAAAAGCTTTTTATGAAATAAATAAAAAATTAATTGTAAAAAATTCTTACATATTTATTTTAAAAAAATATCCTAATTATTTAAAAAAGATCTTCTTTTATAAAGCTTTTGTGTTACTCTCTTGTTCGTTAAATGAGTTTAAACTCCATAATTAATTATCCATCTAGGCCCTACTTTTCATTTTATTTAATTTAGCTAGAAAATATATTTCTGGAGATATTAAACATTTAAAAAGAAAAATTTAAAAGGAAATAATTATGAATGTTCTATCTTTTTCCAATAAATATTTTTACAAAATATTTTTCTTGCAATTCTCTTATAAGAAATAGCTAATAATTGAATTTTTAGAACGTTTTTAACCCTGGTTAACTTCTTATTTTGCTGTATATCTGAGATCAACGAAAATCATGAACTTATCAAGGTTAAAAATTCTGCCAAAAAAAGAAAAAGAAATCAATTTAAAAAAAATCCCTCAAAGATAATAAATCTTGCCTTAAATTTTTAATAAACAAACCAATTTCTTAATTGCAAAAGGTATTTCGATATTATTCAAGTCACAACCGCAACTACTTTACGACTTTGCACATCCCATAGGCTTGAAGAAATATACCTACATTTATTAGATATATATGTTTAGAAGTTCAATCCGATGGAACCACACGCGGAGTTACATTTCCGGGGGATTTTATGGGTACTTCGTGCTTCGGATATGAGAAATGGCATTAAGATTGTGTGTAGGGCCCTTTCTCAGAGAGGATTTCTTTGCGCGAGACAAAAGTGACCCACAATGGACGCATTCGTTTTGGCCCAATTGGATGCTCAAATTGACTTCCGTCGCCACGATGTGCGGGCCCATTTTCGAGATGCCCACTCTTTGCCATCTTCCAAACAGCAACACACAATTAAATTCCATAAATTTCCCAGGCCAAGTCCCCCCTCCGGAGGAAGGCCAACGGATGGCTTTTTAGAAATTATCGCATTTTGAGAATGAAAAATTTTTATGAGAGACCGTACGGTGCTTTCTGGGATGGAAATTTCGGGGCGACCTGGCTAAGCAATGGACGCGAGAAGAAATGCGCGAAAGAGGCGCATTAGACTGTCTTTGGTGAATAATTTCTCCATTAAATTCCGTTTTTCATCTGAAATTAATGCAAATTGCTCTTAATTGATATACCAGAATGGCTCAAGAGTGTCCAGCAGGAGTGCTGGTGGACGTGGAAGGCCCTTACGCGCACAAGAGCCTCTCAATCGCCCTCAATTCTTCGTTTTTTTTTCAACATTATTGCTCATGCGATAGAAAAGTGGGTGAGGGGGTTAGAAATTTTTAACCCATTGCCCAAGGAGAATTGTTTTCCCCCTTCGTTGTACTGAAAAAAAAACAGAAGGCTGAAAAAAATGAGAGAAAATCACCCAGAACAGGCGAGATTGCATGCAATGGTGAGCTTGTACGATGTTTTTGCGCCATCATCATCGCTCACACCATTTAATCCGCACTTATTGAGTTCTTGTTGCACTCCTGTGAGCAAAGTGCAAGAGATGAAATTGACGCGCGAAAAATGCAGTGGGGCAGCAAATTTACAGGCAGTAACACACCAAACAAGGCATAGAGAAGAAAACAACAACCAATGTACACCACATACACGGAAAATCTGCGCCCCGTTAGCTACCTTATACACGATGGAAAACAACGAGGGCCGCCCGGGGGGCGAGGTAGAAAAATTATTAAGTATATTAATAAAAAAAAAACATTGCGATATGCACACGAGACGAGAGCACATGATTATTGATATAATTGCCCTCGAACACATTCTGCAAAAATTGTAATTAAATATAAAATAATTTTTAGCTTGACTGCGCACTCGTGAAAATTTCCATAAAAAAAACACGCGGAGAAAATCCTCACCCGCGCCCCTCTGCGCTCTTCATTTTGCCCCAGGTGCGATGTTTGCCAGCAACACTTGTGGTCAAGAAGAACAAACATATTGAGGAGAGCCCCCAACATGAGCCTAACTTTGTGCTCAAAGAGGCACACGGCAGACCTTCCGTGCAATCGCCGCATTTTTGTTCCACTCCCCGCGTGTGGAAAAAGTACGCGCCACTGATGGTGTGTGCCCTTCTTGGGCACACAACAGCACGCAATAAACATGTGGAGTGTGGGTGGTGGGGCTACTTAACCCTCTCGACGATACATATGCGGTGACACAGAAAACAACACGCGAAATCAACGGTGACACCATGAACGAAAAATCAATGCATGTCACAGAAAAAACCTAATTTGCCACCCCTTGAATGAATCAAAATGCACTGAAAGAAGATAAAGATGAGCTACAAATCAAAATTAAAATTACATTAGAGTCTCGCAGTAGGACACCTTTATTTTTATAGTTTTGGTCGTTATTTGAATTAGGACGAAAGTACAACACTGATAAAGATGAAAATGGTGATAAATAAAAAATTCATTTAAGGTGTTTGGAAAATCATTTAGAAAATCTACATAATTAGACTTCCGGACTTTTAAATATAAACTTCCGGAATAAGAAATAAGCAAAAATATGTTAGAAACTAGATTCTTTCATGAGAAATTCCTTCTTAAACCTATGGAATTTAATCTCTAACTCTTCCCACTAATAAAAGGACATTTTTATGTTTCATATAACGAATTAAGCTCTTAAATTGCATCCCCACTGTAATATATATTTCACTTTAATGATCAAAAATGTTTTTATTGATGAAAATTAAATAAGAAATATAAACATAATAAGCTTTTTTATTACCTACCTACCTTCTTATTTATTTTTTTCTTTTAAATAAAAACTTCAAATTAAGAACTTTCTTTTGAAATTTATACCCTATTGTATATAGAAGCCTCCCATTAACACCTTCTGCTATGTAATAAAAAATATCTAATAAGCATATAGCGCCTTTTTTAGAGCTTAATAATTACTTTGAAATTTAAATTTTTGCATCAATCGCATATAATATTTTTTTATTTAGTGAAAACATAATTCATTTTTTTTCGGGAGAATGGAACATAAATTCAAAGTCTCCCCGCTATAGTTCATTGTCCGATTGAGTCAAGAGCTAATTTGAATTTTAACATCGCGAGATTTTTTTTTAAATATATAAATATTAATTAAACAATAGCGCGAAAAAAGCTCCGTTATGATTTATGCTTATTGCCGCCAGATTGAATACGTCATTGAATTTTGTTAGCAAAATGAAGTAGAAAAAATTAAAATCAAGTGATTTTTTTTTTAATTTACGACAACGGGGTTTTTTCTTTTTTTTTTTTTCATAGGAAAAAGGGCGAAAGTGGTGGAAGAATAGACATAATATTTTTTTATGTTCATTGGACGACAATTTGTAATTCGGGTGTCGTAAAATAAAAGCATAAAAGCGAAACGAGAGACATTTTAACGAGGATGCTTCAGTAGCATTTTCGGTGTGTTTTGAAGGCGAAAATTCCAACGAAATGAGTTGGTCATGGTCCTTTCTATACCTACCTATAGGGCACGAGGTTGCGAATTAGATGTTTGTGCAGAATTTTGCTAAAAAAAAGGAGATGCAATTTTCGGAATTCCCTTCGCATTGTGGAAAATTGTCCTTCTTGCTGTGAAAGTGGGTACTTCATGTACGATGGGGTAACACTCCTAAAAAGCTATAAAAGTGGCATTTCGTGTTCCATTGCCTTATAATTACAGCAATAAATATTGATCAAATATTGAGGCAATATTGTACAGAGAGAGTTTGTGAGAAGAAGAAAAATTCCATGACTTTGAGGAAAAATTTTTATTGTGTTTGAGTTGATTTTTAGAGCAATAGAGGAAGCAAAAAAAAGTGGTGCAGCCATGAGTTGAAATTATCATAATCAATAGATCACGCATGTTGGGGCCAGCGATGGGGCCTTAATGCGAGCGCAAAAAGAAGGTCACCAAGGCCACAAATAATAGTTTAGAGAAGATCTTTGGAGCTCCTCTTTTCGATAGATTTGCTGGCATATCTATACAGAGTTTGGTGGTGAAGGATGAAAAATGAGTTCCAATTGAAAAAATAAATATAACACCTTCGATTTTAACTCTCTTGCGCGTTAACTTCTCCATCATATTCCCAATGAAGGAGAAAAAAAAAACTCGCGCGCACGGTACATCTGCTAAAATGGTGTTCAAACAGAGGCTGGTGAGCTGGGGCGTACAGAGAGGTGTAGAAAAAAAATAAAAAAGACACGAAATTTAATGTCAATATTGCATGGTGTACGTTGGCTCTTAGCTCGAGCCACACACTTGGTGATAATTGCGCCAGAGTTGCACGAAATCTCGTGGAAATATCGATTTTTCTCATTTAAATTTTCCGCACAACACGCTAGAAACCCTCTTCCCCTCCCCTCTCCACCCATTTGTGTGCCACCACCGACTTTTATGCTTTTTCATTAATAATTTCCTCATCATTAATATTTATTTCCCTACAATTTTCCCCCATATTCCATCCCCCAGACACCCTCTCCCCTTGAATGTATTTTCCCAAGGTTCGTCTTTATTTAAACATCCCATCACTTGTGGCCCTTTCGGCTCACAATCACAGATGTTTTCCACACACACACACATTTTTCTTTTTGCTCCTTTTTTGCTACCCATGGAAAATGGGTGGAGATTTCAATCTTGCAAAATAGGGCAAAAATCGACGAGGGTTGAAATTCAATCGTAAATTAGAATTTTTGTCTCAAACGACCAACCCCGCAAGGCAGAAAAATTCGACTTTCCATCGTGTTTGGCCATTTTCTCCCAAACTGCTAAATCAACCCTTTTCTTGTTCACCCCCCACGCCCATCGAGAGCTGCAAAAAAAACTATCCCATTCGCATGAATGACCACTTGGCTGCTGGGCGTTGGGGAGGGGGGCTAGAGGGAGCTATACGTGGTGGAAGGAGAGTCCGCAGGATGTGAAGAGCCTGAGAAACAGTAGCTCTGATCACAGAGGGTGGGAAAAGGGGGGGGCGGCAAACGCCCAACATTGGGGGTCTTGCATTGCAGGACCAATCGACACAGCTCCCGGACGAATGGCTCACTTCATTTTACGACGTTGTACCGACCAAAGAGAGATAAAGTGAAGCTTATGCCAAAGCTCTAATCATGTACCCAAGTTGAGGACGGAGCTTTATGGCGACTGCCACAACGCCCAAGACCCCACACACACACCCTTTTGCCAACCAATTCCGCAAATTTATTCACGATCCGGAAGCTGGAGTGGAATTTTCCTCAAATAGCTGAAGAAATTTCATCTATTTTCCTTTATATTTTCTTTAGTCGAGGAATTAGTTGAGAAGATGGAGTAGATTTTAATCAAAGAACTTTCCCATTTTCTTACTCGCATTTTTATTTGGAATAAAATGCCAAAGGGACGCTTATTTTACCTGATGAAGGAAATTGGGAAAACCCGAAATTTTGTTAAGAAAGGAAGAAAAATGTAGGTAATAAATATTATGTAAAGGATTTATTTTAAAGTAGTTTGGGAAAATCAATGAAAAACATTTTGAGGTTTCCTGAAAATTTCGTAAAAAGTATGGGTTTTCCTTAAGCTTTAGTAAAAATAATTTTAAAATTAATTTTAAATTAAATTGTTTTTAAGATTCGATTTTTCTTCATTATTTCCTTCGTAAAATCTCAATTTTCTCTTGAGAAGAAAATTATCTAGAAATCGAGAATAAAAATTTTATTTAGTCTTTAGTATCGACAGAGCTTTGAAGCATCTTTGCAGCTGAATAATCTGAAATTTTAGTTTTTGTGTTTCCCATATTGTTGCCCCAGCTGCTACATTCTTGCACTACCAAACATAAAAATTATTTATAATAACAGCAAAAGTTAATATTTTCTTTAACAAAAAATACTTATTAGACTAAACATGCGAAAATTTTTAAAAGAGAGTCTAATTCAAGCCATTCTCCCCACTTAAATTATCGTAAATTGCATGGAAAATGTCTAAAATGAAAACTACTGAATTTAAAATACGAAAAAATGCATTTTCTACACAAATATTCATTGAAAAAGTATTAAAGATCGACGTACGATTTCTCCAGACATATTTTTTGCAATCATTTCCCCGTGGAAACTTTGCAAGAGATGGAGCACTAAAAATGCGCTCGTAAAAGTATATCAATGAAAGTCATTCAGAGCTTGAGGTTTTTTTTTGACGTGTCAAGCTAAATCTTTAATCGATTTGGTTGTGCGAGAGAGGGGAGAGAAGTCACACGGAAAGTCACTTAAATTCCAACCGGATGGTGGTGCAACGAAGCTCTAAATCTCTCGCGCGATATTCCCTTAAAATGTTGGAAACTTCATCTTGGCTTTTGGGTTGAGATTAGCTTCTTTTTGGGAGAAGAATTCTCCCGAAGTGATTTACTCTTGTGATTCATATATAGGAGAAACGGCGGATCTGGGAAGAATTTCTAGCGCGGATGTGGACAAAAAATGGCTAGAAATGGTCGTTTTATAAAATTCAGGTTTTGCTCTTTAGTCGTTCGCTTCTTCCTTTTCTTCTTCTCATATATATGTAGCACAAGATTGAGGTGGTTGTCTTCGTCGTTTTTTTTTCTTTGGGTAGATAAAATGGGCGAACTATAGGTAGGTAGAATAATATATAAATTTTGGGATTTGGAATAGATCGATAGAAGTGAAGGAGAAATATGGCAGGGAGACGACATCATCTGCATGGTGTATGTATGCGTAGAGAGAAGCCATTTAATTCAAAATGCAATCCCCCTCCTGATAATCTCTCCGGAGGCCCCTTCCCGCCTCAACCTCCCCGGCTTTTCTCGTGCCTTTTGGGAAAATGGGTGAGCGCACACATCCCCGTGTGCTCTCTGCGTGTAAATTCCCTCTACTGTGTATATAGCTTGAAAATTGGCCGGGGGTGCGGGGAATTGGATGGAGGGAAAATGGTGTGTGGTGGTGCCTTGGCAATAAGCCCCGAGGGGAATTTGAAAGCCTCATAGTCGGAGCTCACACAAATCCACAAGACAATGATGGTTGCTTTTTACACAGGGAAAGAGTCCCAGCATTATGCTATAGATATGCGCCAGGAGTGCGAGAGAGATGAACCATCTTGCGCCATAATTGTGGAATTGATTTTGGGAGAGACTTGTTCCTTTCGCTTCCTTTTCTTTTTCCCTTCATCATCATCGACCTCTTCATCTCTTGCCGATTTTCTCGTCCGTTTCTGACCGAAAAAAAAATTCATCTTTTGGCCTTCGAAGGGCGTTTGCAGAAGAAAAATCTCCCTGATGAATAGAGAATTTCTCAGCTATTGGATTTTTTTTCATGGAGCAAAATCTTGGCGATTTATGATTTGCATCCATGGCCAGAGGAAGTGGCGTGTGTGATGTAGAAAATTGTGTAGAAAAATCATAAAAATAGTAATGGGTTGTAAAAAATTGAATTTGCATTTTTATGGTCGATAAGTAGTGATAAAGAGCTGCTTGAGATTTAAACATATTGTCGAAGAAATTATTATGAACTCTCCAGTTAAATTGGAGAAAATTTTTCTATTCACTTTTGTTGCGTAAATTGGTAAAACAATTTTTTAGCGAATATATTACATCGAAACTTACTTTTAGAAGAATGTATATTCTTTTTAACAAATTAATTTACTTTTCTTCTCGAAGAATAAATTTGATTTGCATCTAAACCGTAAGAAATATTCGTTAGGAGATGAATGATAAAAAAATTCCCTAATTTGTAACCGAATAAGTTCATTCAACCAAAGCTTTCGACTCAAACACAATATTCTAAAATACTTCGTCTACCTTTCTGGCAAGGCAAAAACAGGTAGAAAATATATATTGGAATATATAGTGAGAGCCGACAAGTTCCTGTTATTTAAATTTAAACCAAATGGGATTACATCTAAGCATGTTCAACTCGTCTCGTCAAATTTTCCCATAAATCCCCGGGAGATTTGGTGACAAAAATTAATTGGATACACGTGAAAAGTTGGGTGTATGTTTTGGGTGAATCTCATGGGGATAATCCTCTTGAGATTTGCCTAAAGAGGGTGGATAATCCACTCACATAAATCTCAAGGAGTCCCATCATCCTTTTGAGCTCCCATTTTCACTCCGAGTCCTCCTGCTGCGTGGGAGACTCTGCTGTTTTGTGTGTGTGCCAAGAGTTCTCCTCCTGATGGCCCTGATGAAGAGCTGAGTGCTAAAGGTGCCAAATGGTGGAAGGAGGGTCGATTTGACGCGATTTAAGGGATTGAACTTTTGGCAATTTGCCTCAAAATGTCAATGAGATGTGCCTGTGCCCTCCTCTTGGTATTCAATATGGAAGTTTAATTGGTGGGAAGAAAAGCCAATGGCGGAAGTTTAATTGAATTATCCCCCCAAAGTATGGTGCCAGAGAATTCCTCCTCTAGAAGTGATCCACTTTACTCTGTGATTGCCACATAGGCAGAGAGTGGGAGCGGGATGGGGTGTCCCGTAGTCATTCATCTTGCAATTAGCAATTTTGCAAGAGAAGAGGAAGCTACAAACAAATGTAAGATGTTGTGGAATGTGTGCCACACTAAGCACGTCTTTTCTTCTTCTCCCTTTTGCAGCTTCTTCGCTCCTCACAGCTGATCTACCCTCAACCACATCCCGCGCCTAGATGGGTGCCCACCTGGGGCTGCTGTGTGGCTCTCCTTGGGCTCCTCGTGCACTGGGCAACAACACGGTGACACAGCATAAATCCGCCTCTGTTCAACCGGCTCGCTAATTGTGTCAACTACCAATGTATGGTCAGAGTCTTGCACCCAGCAACAAGCACACCATGAATGGGATGATGATCTGCCAGCATCGCATCAATTTGGAAGACTCTGTGCGTACGATCAGCCTCTGATTCTTTCACCACGTCGTTTTTTTTCTCTCTCCCATCTTCCATTTCTCCTCACTTCCCCCCTCGTGCCACAGATGGTCAGATCGCTGGAACTTTCTGATAAGTATACAGACTCCACACACAAAAAAAACCCATTCCGGGCTCATAAATCCAAAAAAATCCCCTCCTGCCTTAGCATAAAACATAAGAAGAGAAGAACCTCTGAGAGGAAAATGTAGCGCCATTAATTGAACAGGCCATTTGAAATTTAAATTTGTGAATTTAAAATTTGATGGCACTTTTCCACGCTAAAAAGAGAAAGACACGGTGGCTATTTTTAGCCAAAAAAAAAAGCCAAATCTCCTAAATTAGCTCCAAATTCATCTCAATATAGAGAGAAGACAACTCCTCCCAAAAATCTATCTCATCCTCCATCTTCTCTTTGCAATGTGAATTAATGAGATTTCAGTGGCACACAATAATTTCACACACAAACTTGTCATCCCAATATTTGAGCCACTCTCTTTGCCTGACATTTTCATCCACACATAACACCAAAAGGAGGGGAAATTCAATTGCTGTGAGCAAACATCACCAAGGGGAAGAATATTGCATGATGCGGTGTACCCGCGGTGTGCCAAAAACGCAATAAGGCAGTTCAAAGACCTTCCTGGCCTCGATTTTCTTCTTTTTCTTTCCTTCTAATTTATACACTAAGATATTTGATTATTTAATTTTTTACGTGGTCGGTATTTTATTACGCGTTTAACCTAGAAAATCTCAATAGGAATTAGATAGTTTTTTTTTTGGGTGATTTATTCATTTTTAATCTCATTTTGACATTCTTATTGCCAATGGATTTCTTTTTTTTTATAAGTTTTCTTACAGAAAGAAAAAAGATTTGCATAAAAAAGATAAAAGGTATAATCTCAAATTTTATTGATATTTTTTGAAAGGTTTATTTGGTTTATTTCAAAGTTATGAATGAATAAAAAAAATATTCAAAAATTTGGAAAGATTAGAAAAGAGACTTAAAAGTCTTTTGAAGATTTATACTCGTGGTTTCAATTTTTTTTTAAATTTCATTTTTTCTAAATTAAAATTAAAATATGGAATATTCAAAGGATTTTCGTTAAAATTTCTTGAGATTTCTTAAGTAAATTTTTGTGCAAAATTAAATCCTTTAAGTTTTAAATTTTGAGAAATTCACCGTCAAACTTATTCAGCTAAAATTCGAACTTTCCCTTTAACATTTAAATATTCTTATCATGTCTAATCACTTTTATAAGAACTTCAGTTAAAACACAAATTACTCTTTAAAATGTCTCGCACCGAAGTACTTGTTAAATATTCTGTTTTATTTTTCTGTTAAAATGTTTTTTTTTTTCATTAATCAATTCAACAATTTTAAACCAAAATTTTTTTAAGAGTAAATAGAAATTATATATCTTCTACATACCTACATATATAGCACATGGTGTACAATTCCCATGGAAGAGTAATTTTCCCTTATTTTCTCCTTGTTGGGAGAAGGAGAGAAAAAGTCATCTTTCAGCAAATCGAAGCTTCTGGAAGCTTTTTCACCCGGGCGGGGTGGTGAAAGCCAAGGCAAAGGGGGAGGCAAAATATTGACAAACCACCCCCCATAGGAGCTGCGCCATCATCCCCTGAGCACATTTTGCTTCTTCAGCGGGAGCATGGGGGGAAAAATAGCGCACAGGAAAATCTCTTGTACAACTTTTCTCCTTCATATCTAATCTTTGTTCTTTTGCTCTGGGAATCTTTATGGCTTCTTTTTTTTTCACTTCTTCCTCCTTCTCTGGCGCGGCGCAAAAAATAATAAATATCTTGTAGCTACGGGGGGTGTGGGGGTTCTTGGCACAGCATCTCCCTGGCATCTGCGGGATTGGAATTTTCCTGAGTGTGGAGGAATAGGGGTGGGATACCCATGGGGCTGCTTGATGAAATTTGATGGAAAAGTCTCAAATGATGTCATCGCAGAAGCGGTTTTTCTACGCGCCATGGCTGGGTTTTTTTTTCTACATAAATTACACCAGACATCGACAGATGTTCGAGACATTAAAAACCCCACATTGCATTTCTTTATGACCCTATGGATTTTCGAGGGCATTTTGAGTTGTGTTACGGGCAAAGAGTCCTCCTGTGAGTTCCCGAGAACTCTCCGTAACGTTGCTTCCTCTATGGGTAGGTTTTCAGGTACAATTCGGGGACTAGTTGTGTGTGTAAAAATTCTTCTCTTTTCCCCTGAAATGAATTTTATGAGGCATACAATTAAATTTATTGTCCAAATGGCAATACCCTGAGCCCAAGGAGGACTTTCACAACCTTTTTCTCACTAAGCACCCGAAAATTTCGAAATGTGCTCAATGGTGGAAATTCTGTCGTTTTGTTCAACACAACTTCCCGCCGATGAATGTTTGGGAAGGAATTAACGTATTTTATTTTTTTTTTCAGCGAAGGGGGATAACTTTCTCTCAACAAACTTCCCTCGAAATGCTCGGGGTTACTTTTTTTCGTTCTCAATGTCCTCACCCTCTTTTTTTCGGGTATGAATTCTTTTTGCTGCGGAAGCCTCGAAATGAGACGACACTCACACAGGCAATTGTCGAAGATGCCTCTTATAGGGGGTGTCACCCCGATGTGGAAAGGGGCGCGCGCGATTTCACGATGATGGCAGAATGAAGGGAGAAATGCTTGAGCCATTGAAGAAATTTCCTCGTAGATTTTTCATGAGTCGTTTGAGATAAATTCTTGTGGAAATGATAAAGTTTTTTTTTGTGAGCCCACAGAGTGGGTTCCCCGCATCAAACATCTGCACTAATTATTCCACCCCTTTGGAGCATCCTCCCAACCCACATTTTCCCTCAAATCCATCTCCCAAGGGCATCACAATGAAGAAGAAGCACAAATGTCCTCTTCCCGCTCCCAATGCGCCTTTGTCTTGTAGATTGTCGTCGAGTTTTGTTCTACATCTACCCTGTAGATCCGAATTTGTTTGAAATTTCGCGACAAATTCGGTTCTAGAGAGGTTTGTGTGGTGCATATTTCAGCAACAACACCCAAATCGACGGCATTCAGCGAAATCTACAAAATAGTTCGTGTGAGTGAGAAAAAAATAAAGGCGTAGAGCGAAACTTAATCCCTGGCACAGTAAATCCAATGGCAATCATGTCCCGTACCCCACAAATAAATTGATTCGGGCGGATTTCCGCGCGGAAGACCCACCCCAACAGCGCCACAGTCTCCGCAACAAATTTATGCCCCAGCGAGTTCAGGAGGCGCCCAGGAGGAGAGCAAGCACACTAAGTGCTTTCCGCCCCAAAAACCTCCATCCACCTCCTCCCAATCCACCCCCACCCCTTAAGCCACCCCCTTGTGTTTCAGATTCTGTGTGCAACTCTCCATGCTATGTATGTATGTACATAGTGAAGGATGTAGCCTAGGGGCGAACAAGCTGGTACATTTAACTAAAGTACTTTTCTCCTTTTATTTTTTATTTTAAACAGTGTGTGGATTTAGAGATTTATTTGAGTAATTTTTCTAGATTAAAATAGCGAGTTATCGAAATAAAATAAAGGACATTATGCATGAATGTGTTAAATAATTGTCTAAAATTTAGAGAAACGATACGACTGTAAATCCTTAATTAAATAATTAATTTATAACTTGTACATAGAGTCCCTGATAGAGTCCTTTATATTTTTTTAAAAGTCAAACAATTTTAAACTTTAATTAATTTCAGTAAAATGTAGTTTAGCAAAATAAATTAAATCCATTTCTGTGGGTCCTGTGCCATTAAAATCTAGAATATGGGAACATAGTTGTGGGCGTTGTTAGTTTATCAAAATGACGTTCATTTTAACATTAAATGAAATCAATTTCCTCGATTTATTTTATGCTACGTTCACAATATTCCGTATTTAATGTATTTAAAGCAGTTTTATTCCCCTACATTTCATACTGATTTCAAATTTTCCTATCTCTTTTTGCAATCTGCACTGAATTTAAAATGAATTTTATATGTGAAATTGGTTCTATAATAGTATCCATTTATAATACGTAAAACGATATAATACAGAATTTAATAGATAAAATGGAATAAAAATATTTTTTTTAAAGAAATTATTTTGAAACTTATTAGTTAGAAATTAGTTAGAAAACTTTAAGAGAAAGACTTAAAAGGTTTTATATGTAGATTTACAATACTTTTTAAAGGACATTGGTCAATTTAATCATTTATTTTACGATTTTGAATTGATTTATAATGTCAAATCCTTTAATATAAGAACTAATTTCTGTTGAATTATAAAATATTTAATAAATTTCTGATTTGTTATACTAGTTATACTAAAATATTTTGTAGGGCTTTCCTGCTTAAAAAAATTAATATAAAACTTTAAATAGTTTTAGTAGTTTAACACAGATTCGCTAAAAAAAAAGAAATTATTGAAATTTTCACAAAGAATAATTTTAAAATCGTTAAAAAACTTAATTTTCAACCAAAATTCTTGTAATTTTGCACAAGAATCTCTAAAACTCTTCCTGTAACCGCTGTAACCGAATTCATTTCATTTTTATGAAAATATTTTTTTTAATATCATTTTAAGCCAATTTTAAGTCATTAAAGAAAGCTTTTTGGGCGAATTCTAGAACCTCTTGAAAACCCTTCGATGACCTATTTCATATCAGATTTAGTAAAGAACATAAAAAAATCTAGAACGGGATATTTAGAACATCCAAACAAATTTATCAAAAACAACAAAATTGGGCTTCCTAGAGAAAAATCTCCTCCCAGGTGTTTTGAAGAAGAAACACTCAAAGGCTGGAAATGGATTAATCAAAAATTGATGAATTCCTGACTTTCTTCTTGCCGTTGAAAATTTATCTTTTAAAACCTTCATAAATAAATGAGATTTCCTTTAATAATTTAATCCCATTTTTAAAATTCAACAATTTTCCGAATAATTCATAACAAAGTTTGTTTTTATTCCACCCACAGAAACTCATTTTAATTTAAAATTTAATCACGTTTAATAAAATCCAGGCTAATTTTTTTGTTAATTTTGTTATCTCCAAAATCCACAGAAAAAAAAGTACAAATAATCCCGCACCTCGAAATCTTCCACCAAACCACCAGTATTGTGTGCCTTTTAGAGAGAGAACTTTCAGAAGCAATTAAGAGTTTTGATAAGTAAAAGCAAAGTTTTGTTCTTCATCTAATTTTGCAAACACACACTCGCACACACACAAATATATGTACATAGATGGAAAAGCAGGAGTATGATGTTAAAACCCTAATTAAGCAAGTTCCCAGCTCTGCCATTTAGCTACCCCTCGCACAAAGTGAGACCTCCAATAATTATCCACCCACCCTCCCACGGCAACCACCCCCGTGTGTACACACATATATACCAGTACTACCAACACCCCCCCCCCTGGGGAAACTCACCCCCTTGTGTGTGTTTTAGTTTATTCTCTGTGGAGAGGAAAATGCATGAAAATTGTAGAACAGGAGCACACACACCAGGGCGGCGGGCCAGCATCCCCGGGGGGTGGCGAGGTCGGGCCCAGGGATACGAATGGGTGGTACCCAGTCCTTCGAAGACGACGCTCAGCCTCAAATGGACGCGATGCTGACATGCGTACTTCGACGCCTCTCACCGACATTGCCACCGCGCGCTCTCTTCGTGCGCCCGTAATTATTGAAGTGATGATTTATATGCAAATGCGCAAAATGGTATTCACACCACTAACATTTTCCTCATCTCTCGTTTCTTTTTTTTTTTCATCATTCCTCCTCATGCTGGCTTTTCAATTTTCCAGGATTCTCTTTGCCAACAAACTCACACACCGAAGAGAACAATGGGCGTTTTGGTGAACACCGAGGATGGCAACTGAAAGGAGGATTTATTGCATTTATCCATGCTGAAATTTATCTCTTTTGCTGTGTAATGAAAATTTCTCTCATTCACTGATTTGTATGGATTTTTTATGCATTCATTTATTTAATTAAATATTAATTGAAAGTCAAAATTATGTGGCTTTGTTGGAATTTTCATGCAACATTTTTCTGTGGAAATAAATTTTCCTTTTTGGATGGGGGCTTTTCAGTTTAATATATATAGGTGTGCTATCCCATGTAACATTTTGTGACCACCAGAGAGCTGATTTGGTCGCAAACGTTCTGCCGACGTAACCTTTACGTCGCCTTGTTACCAATCGATGTGGTAGCGGCTGCGACGTCGCTGTTACGAAACCTTTACGTCACAAAAATTACCATGAAAACATTTTTGTGCAAATTGTACAAAATATTCACATTTCTAATGCAATTTTTCTTGTAAAAATCATAAAATGAGAAAATATGAATTACCAATACAAATTATCCTCAAACATACTTCAATAATTTAGTTTTTTATCAAAATAGAACATTTGGTCATTTTTGCGACTAATTTGGTAATCTTGTGACGTCGTGAACAAATGGTAGGCATAACGTCGCAATATGGTCACGCGCAACGTCGCCGTGACCACACTCTCAATGACCTATCGTTACCTTGCAAAAACCGACTAAATATTTAATTATTTCATCAAATAACCTGCTAGATCTTCATTTTATAGAAGAGCAAAGACAATACAATGCATTGGTTGGCATAAAAATGATAAATTATGCTAAAAATAATGAAGCATACCCCATGGTAACATTTGTGACCAATTTGGTAATCTCGCGACCTCATGAATGCATGGTAACCGAATGGTCATATTGCGACGTAACCGCGACCACACTCGCAATGGAAGATTGTTACCTTCCCAAAATAGCCCAAATATTTAATTATTTAATCAAATTACTTGCTCTATCTTCATTTTATGGGAGAGCAAGGATATTTTAGTAGATTCGTGGGCGTAAATACAGCTAAAAATACATAAAATTATAAGATGTATTCGTTGGTAATTTTCGCGACCAATTTAGTAATTTTGCGACGTCACGTTATTACGTAGCGGTTACCTCGCGGCAACGTCCCCAAAAATGTAAACAATGGGAAGCATCACATAAATAGGGAATTTCCCAGCGAATTTTCTTCTAGCTGTGGACAAATATGAGGTAGCATAGAATCCAGAGTACCTGGATCAATGTTTCATGGCATTACATGGCATGCATTGGTGGAAATTAGCAAGAAAATGGATCAATTTCTGCTTTTGAAGGCAAAAATTGAAAATCTTTGACTTGAAATGTCACGGAGTTTTCTCATTGCACCCAGCAAAAGAACTTTCGCCGACATTGTCTGCGGAATTTCAGGACAATGTATTGGACAAATCTAATAATTATTATTAAAAATTTTAAAATATATTTTTAATAGCTTTTTAAAGAAAAAAATACTTAATATTGATAGTTTCAATTTTAAAATCATCTTTTCTAATATTCCATAAGAAACGAAACGCTATTTAAAGGTGATTTATATGTTTTCAATCTGTGAGTGTACTTCTTTTCTATGTTATTTATTCGCTATTTAAAGGTTTCGCTTTTTTGAAATGTTAATTTTGTTTATTTAATACAATTTTTTTTAAATATTAATATTAATTTTGTATTAATAGCTTAAGATAAGTTTGGAAAAATGTAGGTAATAAAAGCAAAAGTGACGGAAAGTTTGGTCAAATTATGATTAAATTTAGTCAAAATGACGGTAAAGAGATATGAAAAGACGGTAATTTCCTTAAGAGTTAAGGCGTAACCAAATTTTGTTTTTAAATTATCATTGGAAATTGTCAAACACTCAAGAAAATCGTTCTCATTTCCCGGAAAAGCGCTGGGAAATACATGAATTTTCCCGTTTTATTGGTGTAAAACATTTTGATTTTTTTTCTTAATTTCTAGCTTTTCTTGTAAATTCCTTTCTATGTGAAATGAAAGCACTTTGAAAGCTTAACATTATATATTTAATCCATTTTCCTTAGAAGAAACTCGCGAGATTCCGACAGTGAACTTTTCTTTCGCTTCCCATTTCTCCAATATTCCACGTAACCAATTTTTATTTTCATTATTTTGTAGCATTTTTAGTTCTTCATTTTAATAAAGCATTCACAGAAGAAATCCGCTGGGAAAACTCGCTATTAAATAATTTACCAAAACTAAGTACATTTTTGCGTTAGAAAAAAAAAGAATTCCTCTCCAAACATAAGTGGAACAAATTGTTCATCTTTTGCCAAATATAATCACTTTTATCTGTGATTCTTTCGAAGAAAAGAATAGCACAGCTTCTGTGTACCACCAATTTTTGTTCAAAATAACCGAAACGTTTACCAAATATAACGTGAAATTCACCATTCAGACAGAAGATTTCTCAAGAAAAACTTAAGATTTCTTAAGAAAAACTTAAGATTTCTTAAAAAAACTTAAGATTTTTTTAAGAAAAGTTAAGAAAACTAAAGATTTTTTAAGAACAAAGTTAATATTTCTTAAGTCAGACTGAATTTTAGGCTAAATGTAATATTTTTTGATGATTTTTAAGATTTTCAATGTCTTAAGACCATCAAGAGAATTTTTTTTAACTTAAGAAATAGAAAATTGTATTTATCAATTTAAAACAAAGAAAATGCATTTTTGAGTGTACAAAATGCAAAAATTCGCTTTAACACTTAGAGGATTTATGTGGACACCGTGTCCATTTCGAGTTTTTAAATCGTCATAAATTAAAATGTATTGAACCTATCGTGATAAATACCACGTCTATGTGTAGGGAATTTCAATTACTTTAAGTTAGGCTAAAGAAAATCCGGAAAATATTTTGCTTTTTAAAAGATAATTAAGGTCAAAGTCGAAAATATACGCGGAGGATGAAAATGGTCACCGTGACCAACGGTTTTTTTTCGAAAAAAATCGACGCGCCCGAAGATTATGAACCGTACTCCTGTGTTAAAAGATAGGAATATGGTTCATAACCTTCGGGCACGTCGAAATACCCTTTTGCACAATTGTCAAAGTGTTGTTTACTTTTTTTTTACATTAAAACTCCGGAAAATTCAATACTTAAAATGAGCAAATACAAGGATTAATCTAAAGAAAAACCCCTTCAGGTAGCCTCCATAAATTGTTTTCTTTTGAGATTGATAAGTGGTTTCAGCGCACCCATAAAAACCAATATTTTAGATTGTCTATCGATTTCAATCTTCCATTATAATATTTTTTTATCGAAAATTTGCGCGAAACGCAATAAATCCCCCCATTAATTGAATAAAATATGCACGCATAGTTATTTTGCAAATGCAATCTTCCATATCTCCTTGAAATGTTTGAAAAAAAACCGTTGGTCATTCTGTCCAATTTCATCCTCAGCGTAAGTGAAAATAGCCCGGTCCTCCGAGTGTTAAAGGGCACTGAATGATTCTGAAGAATTTTCCGGGGGTGTTTTGGGGAAAATCACTCAGGAAAATATTTTGGGAAAATTATTATAATTTTTAGCCGTGCTTTTGAGTGCCAGTTTGTTCTATTCTTTATCGGGAAAAAGTTATAAAAATGAAAGAAAAACAGCTTACTACACTTGAATTTGTCTTGAAAAGTAACATTTTAGCTGTGATTCTTTCTTCAAAGAAACACAGCTTCTTTGTACACTCAAAAATGCATTTTCTTTGTTTTAAATTGATAAATACAATTTTATAATTCTTAAGTTTAAAAAAATGCTCTTGATGGTCTTAAGACATCGAAAATCTTAAAAATCATCAAAAAATATTACATTTAGCCTAAAATTCAGTCTGACTTAAGAAATCTTAAGTTTTCTCAACTTTTCTTAAGAAATCTTAAGTTTTTCTTAAGAAATCTTAAGATCTTAAGACTGTCTGAATGGTGAATTTCCAACAAAAAGAATTATTCATATTAACGACTAAAATCTCAATATAAAACTTCTGCTTTTTTTTCATAATAATTAATTTTGGTCAAATTATTGTTTATAAGACAAAAAATATGATTTTTCTAAAATAATTAATTTATTATATGAACAATAAAGCTGAAAATGGAGTAATGTTGGAAATGTCCAACAAAAGTCGTAGGATTTTGCGACGATGGAAGTTTATTTTTTTGGGTGTCATGGCGACGGCTTTTGGCGGCGGTTATTTTGGCGGGAATTCAAATATTTCAATGCAAACTTTAACAAATTATTTCTCAATTTATATAATATATTGAGCAATATTTTAAAGCTTTTCCACCTTAGAATATATAAATCTAATTTTAGAAAAAATAAAAAAAAATAATCAAGAAAATTCAATTTTTAATGGCAATAAAATAATTGAAAATCATTATTTTTTAACAAAGGAGCATTATTATATGAATCTACATTAATTTTCGCGACGGTAGTTAAATTGGCATATATTTTTTAGGTGTGATGACTTCCCAAAAAATGCATATAAAAATAAATAATATACGCGATGGTCGCCATGAAATTATTCCGTATGGATATTTGTTGTAATAACTCATGGCGCCATCACCATGGCATTGGTATAAATAAAGAAAAAGAAAGAGAAAATATAGAAATGTTGAATGTTCAAGAGAAAAACAGAGACAGACAGTGCGAAAAATTGCGACGTAACCGCGACGTAAAGGCAACGTCATCGCTACTCGACGACGTAACAGGGAGGTAACGGCGACGTCGCGGTTACGTATGTGGTCACATGCCTGGTCGCAGCGACGAAACTGCGACCTTGTTGTTACGTCGCTATGACGTCGAAAAATTCCCCATTTACGTTGCCATTACGTCGCGGCGAGGTGCGATGTTACTTGTGGCGTGACGTTGCCGCGACCTGAAATTACGTCGCCGCGACCAAAAAATGTTACATGGGATATACAATTTGTTGCTATGTATAAATTTAAAATGTGGTGAATTTAGCAGAGACACCTACATTTAGACCGATTTTTATGTTTCACCCTTGCTTCTATCAAATACGTTCCACAGAAAATTTATGAAATTTGAGTGAATTTTCCACCAATGTTGAGTTTCTCTTTTGCTTCTTTTCGCCAATTGAGGGAGCACAGATCACAAAATACCCCTTAAAAAATATTGAATGCAGCACTAATGAATCATACATACATGCAGCATGAATGAAACATAGCATTCTAGCAAGTACACAACAATTACAGGGAGATCCCAAATTTTTCATACACAAAACATCCCAACAAATTCAATTCTCCATCAATTTCAAGCACAATCAATTGGAAACAGTCAATTAATACGGATTTTACGATGCCTGGAAAAAAATCACAGGGTGTTCAAAAACAAAACATACGAAAATGGGAATAATAGAACTGGAGAAAATCAATAATTAAAATATCGCAATCAAAAATTCGCCCAAAATGCTTACTGTGGCGATGATTAATGATGTTCTGCCGGCTGTAAGTTTCACATCGTTGCCGAAAATAAAATGAAAATAGGGGGAAGCGTCTTGCACGCATTTTCACTCAAATTATTCCCTTTTTTTGGCGTGTAATAAATTCACTCTTTCATTCACTTTTACAGGGAAATCCGTATTTTTTACACGAAGAATTTTTTTTTCCTTGATATCTCAAAAAACTCACAAAGAAATCCTGAGCCTTTAACGCGCGCGTGTGTGTGTGAGGGAAGAAAAAAAAGGAAAAACTAAGGAGATTTGCTTGAAGAAGGACGAACCCATCCAGGAGATCCTTAATCACTGATGCGATGCATTTCGCCCGGATGATGAGGGTCGATCCTGCTTTTAGCCGCAATTTCATCCTAGCACACCAGGGAGGGATGAAGAGGAGGAGCTCACGAAGGGAAAAAATGGCCGATCCCTGTAATTTCCTCCGCAAAGAGGAATTTAATCAATTTCTCTCCTGTTTTTTTTTTTTGCTGGTGCTGCAAGCTTTGGAAGGATAGTCGGAAAAAAATGTAGCCTGGATGCAGAAGAAGAGGCGAAAAAAAGGACGTGCTTTCACCTTTGAAAAATGACTAAAAATCCAATTGATGCAGAACGAGAGACGCATCTCGTTCAGGACAAAGAGATCGTCGTCTATGGGAGAAAAGGGACATTCTTTGACAAAAGGAAAGTACATTGAGTCGAAATTAAATTAATGGTTTTTTCCACATCCAAAACGAAGTTTCTCCTCAGAAGAAACCCCTTTTTTTGTTCAAGGAAATTTTCTGTGTTGCAACCAACTGCTCCCGATTTTCCTCCTTCTCGGCAATGTGAATGAAGGAATGATGGGTATGCTAGAGAAACATTTGGCACAGAAGCCGATAGCATCCCCTCGTGCTTTGGAAATTTCCGCCAAAAGACGGGAAAACCCCATTAAATTTTCATTCACGTCCTCATTTCAGGTTCAATTTAAAATTTGATCCGAGTTTGACAAGTCTATCCAAAAAGTTTATCTCCCCCTTAAAAGCAAGAAGGGCTGATCCAGCTGGAAAAGAATTCCAACATCCTTTCACCACGGCCGCAAATATTTTGGCACTAAATCTCCCGTGAAGGAGAAGAAAAAAAACGAGGGAAGAATGCTTCAGACAGAAAAATTGTCCATAAAATATGATTGATCATTTAAATGGTTTGAGCTACTGTTTGTGCAAAAAAAGAAGTAAATCTCTGCAACAACCTAATTAGCTGGGATCCACCCTCGAGAGTCCTCAAAGAAATCTCTTCAATTGAAATGAAAGGATTCGCATCCCAAAATATTGTGAAAGAATAAAATTGATGAGACTATTTAAATGAGGCACAAAAATAATTTTTTTGGTGATCAATCTCTCTTCTCAATGGATCTTTCATGTTTTGTTGATTTACTCGGTGGATGAGAGACTCAATCGGGATATCAGGCTTCAGGGTGGGCCACACAATTGTCCCACAATGACGTGTGTCACCGTTTTGGATGAGCCTCCAAGAGAACTAATTGGACTAACGAAAGGATTGTCTCTCAAATATAACCAACCATCTAATTAAGAATATTTTCCTCATCCTCTGCTCAAGAACTCTTTTAAACATTTTCTTAGGGGCTTATCAGTTCTTTAAAAAAAAGTTTAAAAGAGAAGATAATTTGAAAAATTTACATGGAAAAGATTTTTTTTTAAATAGTTTTATTTATCAAAGAAGAAGATCTGTTCATTAGATTTAAAGAAATAGAACTAAGGAAAGTCTTTGAAATTTTTTTTTAAAGAAAAAGATAAAATTTGATGAATTTGACTAACTTTGAAAGGTATTTTTTAAACAGAAATAACGGAAAAAGGATTTTAAAAGACGAGAGAATACTCAAAAATTTTAAAATAATGATTATTCAGCGAAACTTTAAACTAGAAAATTAATTAAAATGTGCGTCGTTATATAGCATAAGTGGCTGAACTTCATTAAACTTTGAGCTTAGCATATCAAAGCTTTAAACAGAGCTATTTCTACCACAAGATGGTCAAGTTCTTTATCAAACTGAGAGACATCTATTACCTATTTAAAAATAATTCACAAAAAAAGGTAAAACTAGGGCAAAACATTATTATATCATGATAATTTTTAACATAATAATTTACCTGAAGAAAAATGTAATAAATCCCATAAATTGGGTACTGATGAACCCCTGTGCTATGTAGAATCCAACATTCTTTGTCTTGAGCTACTGTTTGATGGCAAATGTGTCAATTTGGGAGATCTTTTCACCTCCCATCATCCAACCCAGTTGTGTTTGGAGCTACACATACAGCCGGGTTGAAAGCGGCCCACAAAAGGGGGGAATCTCTCTTTTTTCGGTTCTTCCGATATTTTCCTCCTTTTTCGGTGCAGAGGGAGGGAGGAGGAAAAAGAAAACCATTTGTATCTGTCAACATTTAGGCACATAACACTGACACACAGACATCCTCTCCAACTTTTCTCCAACTGAACTTGTCGAGCGCGGAAGTTTATGGAAAGCCCATTCCTTGCGGCATGTCAACTCGATTGGCACTTTTGGCATTGAAAACAACTTCCCCGCATTATTAAGGGGGTTGGGGGAGTTTATATGCCTTATGTGGGGGGTGGTGTGGTGGCAGGGTGGCAGCTTGGGTTGGCATTTGGAATAAAATGCGAGAAAATGGCAAAATAAGTAAGTTTCGGGAATTTTGGGGGTTTTCTTGAGGGATCGTTTTTTTCTTTTCTTCAACTTTTACAGTGAGAATATTTCTGCAGAAGAATCCTTTGAGAAATCCCCCATGAAGCTGGATGAATTCTTTTTCACAATACCGAGGGTTTTTCATTGCTTGTAAAAAGTGTGTGTTGCTCTGGAGGTTTTGGTATTAAGACCCTGTGAGATTTTCTCCTATATAGCATATCAGCGCTATGACGATAAATCTCTCTGGGGACTGACTGAAGAATTTTTCTCACTTTAGGATTTTTTCACGGGGGTAAATCCCTGTTTTTTTTTCTTGAAGGGGTAAAAGTAGCAAAGAAACCTTCGCGTGGCGGGATTTACCATCATGCCAGAAGGAAGGAGTTGAGGCACAATGATTACTTGCACATAATCTTATTATTGTTCATTCTTTTGCCTCTCCAGCTGTTTGGGCAGCAGCAATAACAAAGAACGCGCACACCGTCCAAGCGGAGGCGTTTCTCATCCATCGGACAGAAGTCAAAGGATTAGCCGAAGAGGGGGCTTAAAGAAGTTTTGCCGACACAACATGAAACAAAGCACTTGAGGAGGAACTCCTTAGGAAAGGTTTAAAGAAGATTTGTCCATTGTTGTTGGACAAAATAGAGTTGAAATTACCCCTAAAACAGTGGCAAAGAAATCCAGAGAAAACTTTCTAAAAAACAATTTTAAAATAAATTGAAAATCTCCGCTAGAGGGCCAGATTTTCATATACAGCCCTCTAGCGATTAATTATTTGCATAATTTGAAGACTTAAATTATATTTTTCCAATTCTTTCGATGGATTTTAGCCAGCAAACTCCCAAAAAAGTTTGAGGAAAAAAAAGCTTCTCGTGTGGATCCTTGGAAGCGATATATGTATACCAAAAAATTGCTTTTCTCCAGCAAATCTAATTACATCGGAAGGTGTTTGAATGACGTTCTTCTGTTCATGTGAAAATCAGTGAAATCATCAATCATGTGTCACGAAATGTGGTATATGCGTGTCTCTATTTTAATATACACCCAACACACTAAAATTTATCCACCATTATATATAAAAATTTCTTCCATATAGAGAAATCCCGGAGAATAAATCCGAAAAAAGCAGGTATATGGTGGAAGGAGAAGAACGCGGTGAGAGAAAAGAAGAAAAAAATATAAAATCAAGAACCGCCATCGCGCGCAAGGAGGCAAAAGAAAAGCCACATAAGGAAAAAAAAATTGGTTGTGGGGAGCAGGGGAAAAATATGAATACAATAAAAATGGGCATAAAAGGAGGAAAAAAAGCAGTATAAATCAACATCAAATGTGGAGAAAAAAGAGCATTGACAGCCACATTAATGAGAACCGCATGTCCGTTTTTAATTTATTTTTTATTCACGAGAGGGATTTTTTTCTCTCTCTCCATCTCTATACCTCCACTCTGCCTCCAATCACCGTGTCAGGTGGTATTAATTTCAGAATAAAAACGTCCAGGGATCATCTCTGATTTTTTTTTCTCCAATATGTGTGTGTTATTTCCCAAACCTCCCTTCCCCCGCCGATGATGCTGAGTGCCAATGGAATCCAAATGGCCGATTCATAGTGTCACAGTGGAACTAATTTTAATAAATGGATTATTTGTCCCACGAAAATTAATGCTTTTCCAACATCCTCTCGAAAGATGATTTCTTTTTTATGTTATGCGCAACATATCCCACAAATTCGGAGAAATAATTGGAGAAATTGGAAGGAGTGCGTGCCAAAAGATGACGCTTGGAAAAATGTTTGAGTTGAGAACTTTTCTTACTATAGTTTTCATTTTCTTTTAATAATAAATATAATATTTTAAATTTTCTTAACGTTTTGTAAAGAATTTTTTAAAATTTTAATAAAAAATATCTTTTACGGTTTTCAAGATTTTCAAGACATTTTTATTCAATCAACCCGGCGTCTCCACTTTTGTCATTAAAAAACGTCATATCACAACTACCTGGCGCCTCCTCTGATACATAATTTTAATTCTTATAAATCTTTCGGTTACCAGGCGTTTCCATAAAGTTTTTTAGTTAATTTTGAAGAGATTTGGAAGAAAAATTAATTTTAAAATCTTTAATAATAACATTGGAGACGTCAAGTAGTTGTGAAATGTACGTTTACGAGACACCGGATTGATTATTAAAAAAATGAAAATCCTAAAATTACTTAATTATTTTCTATTATTAAACGTAAATCTCATTTACCTTGCCCACCTGGCGCCTCCACTGATATATAATGATTAATTTGGATTAATTCTGGAATTTGGAATAATTTTAAATTAATTAATTTGTTTTTCTTCCCTTTTTAGCTGTGATTCTTTCTTCAAAGAAGCACAGCTTCTGTGTACACTCAAAAATGCAAAGTCGTCAGATCGGGCTCAAACTTGGGATGAGCACGAATTAGGGTCCCTACATTTCAAAAAACGGTGGCGCCCAAAATCTTTCCGTCCGTCCGTCCGTCCGTCCGTCCGTCCGTCCGGCCGGAATATAACGGTATATTACAAGAGAACGGTAATAGATAGAGACTTGCGGTCAACGGCAAAGTTCATATATCGGGTGGAAGACATCCAATTATGAAGTCAGATCCGACCCCCCACCCCCCCGTCCGCCATTTTGAATAACCCCAAAATTTTGTTTTCGCTATATCTCAGCCCCTGTAATAGCTAAAAATCTGAAATTTTTATATGTTGTAGGGGCCATCAAGACCTTTCCAACGATACCTCATTTTCGAAAATCGGTCAAACCGTTTAGCCAATATGGCCGCCACAATTTTTCATCGAAAATCGACCATAACTCGAAAACGGCTTGACCGATTTTGATCAACTCGGGCTCAAATGAAAGATATTAACGAGCCCTACAATTGCTCGGAACATCGAAAGTTCAAAAAATGACCGCTAGGGGGCCAAAAATCGAAAACAAAATTTTCGATGAGTTTTCGATGAATATCTCGAGCACCGCTTTATAGAATTGCTTCAAATTTTGATATGTTATAGCTGGCTATAATATCTTTCATCATGCCAAAAATGAAAAAAATCTATGTAGCCGTTCCGGAGATATCGCGTTTTAAAGTTAACATGTCATATCTTGAATTGCATAAGTCCAACGCCCCGCGAAGCGGGGCGTTTTATATATACATATATAAAAGTAAAGTAAAATATATATAAATGCATAGATATATACATTATATATACATATAAAAATGCAAAAAGATAAATATATATAAACTGCAAAGATAAATAATAAATATAACATGGATGGAACAGTATAAAGCGAAAGAACGGTAAGTAAAACTTACGGGCTGTGATTCTTTCTTTGTCAGTGAA
Organism: Lutzomyia longipalpis; assembly: GCF_024334085.1. Lineage (NCBI taxonomy): Eukaryota > Metazoa > Arthropoda > Insecta > Diptera > Psychodidae > Lutzomyia > Lutzomyia longipalpis. The sequence continues at coordinate 47,021,399 of NC_074707.1, forward strand.
ATGTGAAATTGACGGAAAATTGGGGATAGGCAAATATTGAGGAAGGCTTTCTCGCGTACCGAATCACAGCCAACGCCCACGATTAAGACTTTTCACAAAATTTCTGAGCGTTGGCTGTGATTCGGTGCGCGAGAAAGCCTTCCTCAAAATTTGCCTATCCCCAATTTTCCGTCAATTTCACATTTCACTGACAAAGAAAGAATCACAGCCCGTAAGTTTTACTTACCGTTCTTTCGCTTTATACTGTTCCATCCATGTTATATTTATTATTTATCTTTGCAGTTTATATATTTCTTATTTATAACGTAGGTGTTTAAACCATTGCTAATGTAAGTCTATTTTTCCTATTTTTATTCAACATTTTCGCGCTCAGTTTAAATTATTGTTAGACTTTTTCTTCACCGGTTTTTAATTTATTTTGTTCAAATTGTTATCCAACAGAACCTGAAGAAGGCCCAAAACGTTGACCGAAACGTTGTTATGTGATAAATAAATAACACCTGAAAACTGAAGACTGCGTCCGAATCTCTTTGTATACAACATATCCAGTCGTTAATCTAAATCATCTTGGATTAATTCTTTCAACTATCAGGCATCTCTATAAGGATCTTTGGTTAATTTTGAAGTGATTTAGTTAGAAAAAACACCTTTTTTTACAATTTTTAATAAAAGTAATTTATTAGCATTGGAGACGCCGAGTGGACTAGTTTAAATAGAAATATCCAACATACCTGGCGTCTCCACTGCTGCTATGTAATTTTAAATCTAATAAATTAAAAATAAAATAACAAATATTTCTTTTCTATTTTAAACATAATTCTCCGCAAAAAGAATCAAATTAATAAACATTTTATACATCGAACTGAAAGCTTACCGAAAGCTCAATCATCTAACTGCTCCTGTCTTATTTTTAGAAGAAAAAAAAACATTTCTTTAAGAACAAAAAATCACTGAAAATATATCTCGCAAAGAAAAAAACAAATTCCAGTATACGCCGTATAAATGACTTTGCAATATGAATCATGTCAGTTGTATCTTTTCTCTGTATCTGCGATCAAGACAGCTCCCGCAAAATGTTGTCACCAACTCTGTGGTACGATCATCAATAAAGTGCACGATCTAAGTTTAGTTGAGGTACAGGAGAAAAAGTCTGCACGAGAAAATTGTAATTAATTACGTGTCAAATTGATGTCAAATTAAAGTTGTGTTCTTCCTGCCGTGCAAGAAGCTCTCGTTAAAACAATTAACAAAAATTGATGTGATTTCTTTTGGCACACACGGCAATTTGGTTTGTGCACAAACATCATGCGTGGTCCCATTTGCATTGCGCCAGCAATGTCGCGCCATTGAGGAGTGAAAAAGAGAAATGAACTGCGCGCCAAAAGTCTCTATAGAGAACTTTTTTTTTGTTATTTTTAAAAAGTTTTTCCATGTTTGTCGTTGTTTTTGTTCATCTCCATCTCCTTCTCGTTTTTCGGGATGGCCAGTGTGAGAGATGCCTTTTGATTGACACATGTATTAGAGGCGATGTGCTGTGGTGGAAGAATTCCCCATGCAAACGCCGTCCAGAATGCCCGTGGCCTTTTGATTGATGATCTTTTCTCCGGGACATTTAGCCATCCTCGCTCTTTGCGGGAGCCCCAATTCCAACTGCTGGACGCACCAGAGAATGGAAATGCGGAGAGAACCTCCGCAGCATATACCCAGCTGATAATCACAGAAAATAGATTTTTGCCCTCTGGGATGTGCCAGAGGGGGTAACAGCAACAACAACAACACACGTTGAAACGGCAGGGAGATGCTGCGTTTGAGTCCAAGAGGGATTTGAGAGAAAACATCCCCTCCGCCATCATGAAATAACATCAAAGGGAACATTTTTATTCCCATGGAAAAACTTTCTGGTGAGCATTTTTTTCGGGGTTGAGTGAAATCTTCATCTGAAATTTCATTGATTGATTCCTGAAGCTGAAAATATCTTCTTGAGAACCTTCAGAAGGGATGAGGGCTGAGGAGAGATATTTGGTTGAAAATAATCTTTTTGCTCAAATAAAATCAGAAGAATTTAATATATATAGTAGCAACTATGTTTTATTGATGCAGAATTTGATTCATTTGAAGTCAAATAAAATTTAAAGGATTTAAAAAAAATTAAAATATATTTTTTAAACGCTCAAAAACCCCTCAAAACCTACAATGGCACACACTTTGAAATGTAAAGAAAAGCTCTATGGAAAAAATATCGTCTGACATTTATAAAGGTGCGCTGCGCACATTGCCTACACAATCAACGGCACAATGCAAATGGGTTAATAGAAAATCTTTCTCATGCTGCACCGACCGTCGTGTCTCCCATTGAGGTGCATTTGAAATGCATCAAAGAAAATGTGAATGTCTGTCAATTGTATACACCAGATTACAAACTCGCGAGTGAGTCAAGGTGATGGTGTATTGCTGGTCTTTGCAACACTCTGTGTCCTCTTGAGGGTTCAAGGATTCTCACGTGCGGGAGAAGTCTGGTGAGGAGACGAATAGAGATCTTAAAGAAAAATATGTATCAAGAACAAATTGCAAGAATATCGTAGAACTGGCCACTTTTCCACTTGATTCGGATGGGCTCCATCACAGAAGAAGATGACCACAATGGCCCACAGAAAAAGACGCAGTGAAAACGGCTGCTCGGGGTGGAGAGAGAAGAGAAACTGATTGGATGACTTGCAGAAAGACGCGCGATGGTTTGTTGTGAAATAAGAAAAGAATTAATAGTATGTGGCTCAAGTGCCTTGAATAAGATCTCTCGTGCTCGCGAGGTTACCGCCATAAACATATGTAGTTAGCACATAATCTATGGGGCAAAACACACACGATGAATGAGCCCGCTACCACACAATACTCTCCACTCTTCTTATTTATATTCATTAGCAACCAAAGAGAGCTCCTCAAATGTGCCACCGCGTAGAATTGGGCATTTATGCGCGCTATCTACATATATAGTTCAGAAAGGGTTGAGCTTTTGCTGCAACTTCCACAGAAGCTCTCCTGCAGCACGCGTGCAATTATATCGCATTGACCATGACACTGTCTAATCTCCATCGCCACCACGGCGGCGGACTAACAATAAATTACCCAGCCGCGGCAGATTATCGTGTAAACGAGGCGGCAATAAATTATCTAAAGCACTGTGAAGTGTTGACATTCGCACATTCAAAAGCTCGCACGTTGATGAAAAATTGTGGCCAATTCTTTCAGCACAATTGTTCGTTGTCACAATGAGGAAAAAAAGACTTCACTACACGGGGGAAGGCAAGCTGACGATAGGGCTCATTTTGCCAATTTATTCGTTACATTATTGGCAAAAAATTGATTTATCGAAGCGAAAAAAAATCAATTGAGGGATTTTTTAAAAAAAAAAAAAAAAAAGTCATTTAATGCAGCTTTTTAATTGATTTATAGTGAATTTGAGGCAAGGATTTTTTTTGAAACATTTTATACAATATAAAAAGGAGCTTATTCATCTTGGACGCTTTCAAAATATCTATAGAAATTTAAAAAAATATTGGAAAAAATATGTAAAAAATTAAACATTAAAAAACTAAAAAAGAATCTTGATTTTTCAAAATAACAAAAATGAGAAAATTCAGAAGATATTTGCCAGTCCAACACTTAGACCACGCCTCTATGCTAGATTCCCATAGTGCTTTTATCTGTTTAATCTATGAAGCATATGCATCTGTGCTGCAATTTCAATTGATTTTTGATTAATGATCAAAAGTAATTTACGCTTTTTGAGGCTCTTTAATTATAAAGGGAAAAAAATGTAAATGAACATCAAAATTGGGTTAAAAAATATTCTTAAAAAATATTCTAAAAAAAATCTTAAAGAATTTTTACCTTTGAATTTAGCTGGAAAATTATGGAAACTTGTTTCTTTCACAATTTTTTAACCACGCTTCTATTCTGGGGCGTATTATTTAATTCTGATTTAATTATTTATATATAATTTTTACAAAAGTTTAAATAATTTGAAACACAATATGTATATAGTTTATGCATCTTTGTGCAAATTCTTATTTAATAAATTGTTTACCTTTTTTTACTCTCAAAATGAATAAAGTCCTTTAAAAGTTTTTTTTTTATATTCCTTATGATATATGTATTTAAGATATTTTAACTCTGCTTACTTTTTGATCCACACAAAGTTTCACAATATAAGCTCTTTCTCTACATGGCGTAATAAAGGTTCTACTGCGAAACATCACTGTGTCCATCTATGGCAGTCTTTTAATATCCTGCAAAGTCTGCAAAATGTTTAATAAAAACATTTTTCTCAAAAAAAAAAAAATAATAATAATTCCGAAATTATTAGATTAAAATTCTTTTCTCTCACCGTGAGATTTGCAAGCCCCACATGGTTATTGGAGCAAAAGAAATCTCCCTTCACCACTTAACGCACCGCGTGTATACAGATAAATGACGAATGGGTTAACATATTTAAAGCTCCACGTGAGAAAATGCTCGCGCGAGGCGTAATGAGTATTTTAGAATAAATGACTCTTTAAAATGGCAAGTCCGTGACATTACGGGTCACACCCACCACTAAATGCGTAATTAAAGTGTAATTTAATAATACATCCACGGTGGTGATATGAAAAATTTCACGACTCTTTTTCTCCCCCCGTTTTTTTTTTGTTCATGATGACCCATTAATGGAGAATGTTGACTTGTTTTCATGCTTTATTGATAGATTTTTTTCTATGCTTGTGGCTGGATTGTGGGGCATCATTAATAAAAGAGCGAGACACCCACCACTAAAAGCTCTCCATCATTTTCCACACACACACGCAGCTTTTCTCTCGTGGGGGTCAATGGTATGAGTGTCAAAGGGGTTGGAGGGTGACCAAAAAGGGGTTAGATAGACTACAATTGCCATAATCAAATTAAATTATTATTCAACCCCCGCGTGGAAAAATGTCTCCATGTCCACCGATTGATGTTAAGGCCAAAACGTAACGGCTGTGTGGCAAGGAGTGATTGCTACACACAAAAAGGATAGCAATTAAGTAACACGGACACGGTAAATCACACGTTTGGAGGTAATTTCTTCCCTAATTCAACTTGCTGATTAGATATGACAGGAAATCATGTCAATGTGAATTATTAAACATTGAGATTTATTCATTAAATCGGTTCTTGTGTGAGATTTATTATTTATCTGTGAATGTCCTTTGGAAGGAAAGTTTACTCTCTCGTTGGAAAATCAATTCGCCTGTTTACAAACGATTTTGGACAATAAAATAGTTTAGACACGAAGGAAGAGAGTATGTGTGCAAAAAAGGAAACCCGCGAAGGAGCCCACTCGAGTTTGGCAAAGAGAGCTTTTTTGCAACCCTCGCTTTGCGCACAACATAACACTACCGAAGACATGCGAAGCAGCATAAAACAAATGTGTGTGAGAGGGATGGCATTGTGAAGGCGGAGCCTAAGTCTGTCTTGCTTCACAGTGAAGTGAGATGGAGAGATGCCACCATAACTACCTGACACTGTTGGAGCTTTCAATCACATGTGCTATATATTTATTTCTTCAGCCAAGAGCTTTCGTCGGAATGTCTTTTTACAGCATCTTTTTGTCTAACTTAAAGGTTCTTTGGGGAAATTTTCTCCAAGAATATTTTAAGGATTAAATGAGCAACTTCAGAGGAAAAGCTTTGAAGAGCTTTCAGGGAGTTTTTGTATAATATATGGGGGAGCTTTTACAGAAGAAATTTCTCAAGAAAGAAATGTTTTGATGAAGAATCTCAGTGAAGAAGCAAAGAATGGTTGTACTGTGGGCGTCAATAGCACACCATGAGGAGTTTCTCTTTCACGCACTCATGCCTTGAGCCATCACTGAGCATAGCATGGTAGTGTAAGAGGGAGCTACACAGAAATGTCCGGAAAGAACCTCTGTTGAAGGGGTGGAGCCAAAATCAATGGGATATTTTTGATGTAATTGAAACAACAATCTCTACCAACAATCCACTTAGCTTTTTGTTGCAACCGCCTGTGTTGTGCTTCCACACAACAATAGGCAACCTCGTGAGAAACGGACGTGCCGCGGGAGTTTTCTTCAAGCGATCGATATTATGCAAGAGTGTCGCGAGAATTTTAAGTGATTCCGTGATTGCAAAGCGAGGTGCAAAGTGCTTTTGAGGTCTTTACCAAAAAAAAAAGGAAAAAAGAAGAAAAATGGAAAAATGGTGCGCTGGGAAAGTTTGTGGGGAGGTGATTGTGGGATAGGGTGGTGAAGGGAAAAAAATCGAGGGTAGTTTTTTGTGTGCTATGTGAACATCTGCGAACGGATGGGGGATTTAAGAAGAGCAAGACATGGTGGCTCAAGTTGATCACTGATCCGCAAGACAGAAATAATGGACATTTGTGACGTGCAGTGAAAGATGAGTTCATTCCTGATGGGTTACCCACATCACATTCAGAGCCCCATGGGCACAACAATTGAGCCAAAGTTCCCACCAAACGAGGAGTACCACCACCATCATCATCACAACGGCTATGCGTCAATGGGGACGCCGGCTGTTCAAAATACCGGCGACTACCTACACCATCAGAACAACTCCCTGCACCAGAACACGGGCAATTTCAACTATGCCCAGAGCATAGGGAGCCCCTTCTACCATCACCACCACCACGGCTATGGGGCAACGGCGGGGCAAATGCCCACCGCGCAAAATAACTCCTATTCGCCGGCCGCCGGGGCCGCAGTTACGTCCAGCGGCGGCTACTATGGTGGCTACTACGGCACCACTGCCACAAATCACCACCAAATGATGGATCTACCCATTCAGTGCCCCAACACCGAGCCCACAAATACGGCTCTGGGTCTTCAAGAACTCGGTAAATACCATTTTGTAGAGAAAATAAAACAGAACTCCTCTCCACTAAAACCTGAATCTTATGCAAAACTAGTTGAAGATCTTCGCGAGCGATGGGAATTAAGTTGTTCCTTGCAATTTTCTTGTCACGACGGTGACATGAAATCCGCAACAAGATATTTTCCGCTTTTGCATGGAGAAAAATGCACCAACAAATTGATCTGCTGGTAAATTCCAGTTGCAATTAGATATATTTGAATGATTTAAAATGTTACATAGATGACTTGCAATGGCATCCCGGAAATAAATTTTTTAGACAAAATTATCAAGAAAGCTCTTTGAAAGCTCTGCGGAAGATATAGAATTTTAATTGGTTTAAAGAGTTTTGTTTAATGTTTATGACGTGAAAATTTCGTGCGAGTGGTACTAAGTATTTCAAAAATTAAGTTAAACACTTGTTTTCTTAACCTGTACTCAAAACAATTTAACAAATATTTTGATTTATTTTAAATTATTTATTTTTAATACATTTTTAAGAATAAGTTGAAATGTTGCTTGATTTTTTTTCTTTACAATTTATCACACTAAATTAGTCCATTAAAATATCAGTTTATACTAAGAAGAACAAACACACAAAAAATAATTTTAGTTAATTTGCTGGTAAATTCACCGTAAATGTACATTTACGGGAAAAATTTCTTTTTTTTTAATCATAAAACCAAAAAATTTCCTAAAGAATAGTTAAATTAAATAATTTTCTTTGTCCTTTTTTACAAAGTTGTTACAGTTATTTTTTTAGTAAACAAACCTAATTTTCTTAGTTTTTTAATCATTACCTAGAATTGATGATTACCAATGCTTATGAACATTAATGATGAAATGTAAGCCAATAGGCTTCAAAATTAAATTATTGCAATAAAAGTAAAAATTAAATTTCAGATATTTTAATAAGAAATTTTGGTTAAAAAATAAAAAAAAAATTAGTAAAAATTTACGATGAACTCATAGAATAATTTACTGTAATTTCATAAAAAAACTAAAACAATTTAAGTTTCCTCGTAAACTTTAGTAAAATTCATTTTACTAAAATTTTAGTTAAAGAATAAAAACTAGGACATGTTGCAGAACAGTAGAATGCCCATTCCGTAAAATTTACGGTGAACATTTTTAGTGTGTACCTTTAAATACATACATACTTACATATGTATTTTTGTTTTCTTTTTTTAAAAAAATATTTTTTACTTAAAGCTTTAATTGAAAAATTGTTTTTTTTAACAGGAAAATTTACTCAAAGAAACTTTTTTTTTAATAAAAATTTTCAGCACTTTAAATGCTTATTATTAGGGAAAAAATGAGTTAATTTTAAAGATAATTTAAGTGTATTATCTGAAATTATACTTCACCATTTATAATCAACTTAATATGCAAAATCTTACTTTAGCATTCCTCAAATTCTTTTGAACCATTTTCCATACAGAATGACGGTTAGAATTAATGAATAAAACGATTGAATACAAAAGAATAAAAACAATTTCCTTTTATTACAAAAATCTTCAATTTAAAATTTCAATTTTTACAAATTGTTAATTTTTCTCTTGACCTAGAATTTTTGTGAGATATTAATAATTCCAGCATCCATGCTAATTTTCTTCCATTTATACAATAATCTTTATAAACTCAATTTTCCCGCTGCTTGATGTGTGTAAGAAAATTGCCACATAGCGAACCGGAACATTCAATTGAACGTGCAAATCGTCAATTTTGCATAATGAATTCGTCAAGGAGAATTATCGTAATTAATCAAGACACTATCTCATTGGGGATTTTGCAATCTCACGTTGCCAATCGACCCCACTATTAATTACCATCATTTGCGTACTAGCTAAAGCTCTTTTTTCCCGCGTGCTTTTGGGAAACTCCGCGTACTGCAAAAACGGCATCATCGTTGCAATTTACAATGATCCGCCAATTGCGCGGCAACCGTCGGGAAGATCATTCGCTGCAAATGGCGGATGAGCTAAGAATTTTAATGATTGCCTTTTCATGCCCGCTGGGGAGGATTTATTTTTTGAAAAAAAAGTCAGGAAGAGTGGACAAATGCCGTGTGGAATGCAGGTGTAACCCTCAGGGATTGATTTTACTTACATTTTCCCCTGTAGGTTTGAGGCTTGAGAGGCGAATTGAGGAAGCTGTGCCTGCTGGCCAACAACTCCAGGAACTGGGAATGCGATTGCGATGCGATGACACGAGCTCTGAGCATGTAAGTCTCTTCATTCCATTTGCATGCAATTGATGGTGAATTAATCACATCACGATGCGTGACATTCACACAGGATGATCTTCTCGATGAGGATCGTTTGATGCTGGATCGATCACCGGATGAAATGGGCTCCCATGGGAATGAAGATGAACTTGGGGATTCGGATTCAGATGTAGGAGATGATGCCAATGAAACCACAACGGATGGCGAAAGAATCATCTATCCGTGGATGAAGAAAATTCACGTTGCTGGAGTTGGTGAGTTTATTTCTTTAATTCTTAAAAGACCCTCCCCCTCCCTTCTTGCTCTCTCCCAACATATAACCTCCACCACTAACGAAACCACCGGAATTTCGACCCTCTACTGACCCCAAAAGCCCCAAGTGTGCTCTCTCCACACAAATCTGTGGGTGGCCTCGAAATTCTTCCAATACACGCGCCAAAAGCCAGGCAGCTTCATGTCCACCCACGCAAGTTTGTGCCCCGCAAACTCCCGAAACAAATCAACTGAACCCATTCCGAGTGTCACTGCCGAGAAATTACAGTGTCTTATCGCGCGTGGTCAGAGTTGAATGGACCACACACTCATTGTCTTTGGAGCCATGTAGACTCACCCACTTTTTTTTTCTCAATTCCTCGGATCTTACAATCTCTTACAAACAAGCTTTCTCGAGAAGGTTTCTCTCCTCTTATATAGCAGAGATATGAAAACCGAAAGAAGGATTTTCTTCTTTATACATATTAGTTGAGAACATGGCTCTAGGTTAACACTCTGCAAGCCAACCTTTGGTTTCTGTTGGCTCATAGAGAGGGATAATTTTGCTCTTTAAGATAAGTTTTTTTTTAAATTTAATACAGTCGTGATCGTGCAGTAGGACCGTCGTCAAAAAAAGTTCTCCGCGGTAAAACGGCTGCAGAATGAGGAATTTCGCCTTCGCAGTGGGACAATTAGTACTATTGGAAAGGTAGGATACCAATTGTCCTACTACGAAGGCAAAATTCCTCATTTTGAAGCCGTTTTACCGCGGAGAAGTTTTTTTGACGACGGTCCTACTGCACGATCACGACTGTATTCAACGTTTAGTTTAAGGGAGAAATTCACTAGTCAGACAGACTTCTTAAAAAATATTTAAGATTTTTTAAGATCCTTAAAGTTTCCTTAAGATTCTTAAAGTTTTCTTGACATTCTTAAAGTTTTCATAAAATACGTTAAGATTGTTTAAAAAAAAACTTAAGAATTTTAAGTTTCCTGAAAAGAAAATTTTTAAGATTTCTTCAGTCTTGCTGAATCGGGATAAATGCACGAACATTTTCGGATGATGCGATTTACTCAAGAAATCTTAAGTTTCGCTTAAGAAAACTTAAAAACCTTAAATTTTTTATAAGAACTCTAATTTTTTTTAAAGAACTTTAAGAAAACTTAAAGAATCTTCAGAAAACTTTCAGAATCTCAAGAAGTCTTAAGTCTTTCATTTTCACATTTTTGACATTTTATTCTTGTAGAGTTTTCAAAATTATTAGACTATTCTTTAAGTGTCCTTAGGTAAAGTCCCTTAATTTTTTTACCTAAAATTTATTTTTTTTTTAAAAATATTTAGCAATAAATCCACTGAATTCTTTTAATTCTTATTCTTGTCTTGAAAATTTATTTTAGTTCTTAAGAAAATCTTTAAACGTTCTAATTTAAAGTCTTGATCTCCTTGATCTTGTATGTGTTTAAAACAATTACAAACCCTTTAAAAAAGGCATGATTTTTTAATTAAAATTCTTCCAAATAATTCATAAAAAGACTGAAAAAGAAATCTCGAAGCAGATGCTTCTCATTCTCGTTTTCACCTGGAGAATTCTGACAATGCTGTATGTTAGAATTTTTGGGAATCATGCTGCTTTCACTGAGCATAAATAATGTTGTGGTAAAATACCAAGAGACTATGCATTTACACACTGATGTGAGAGATTTTTGAATTCAATTGTCTCTCCCGCAAAGAAGTCCACCTCCTTTTTCTCTCATAATAAAAAGGGCGCGAAAAAGAGAGGAGGTGGGAAAAGAATTCCGTAAACAATTCCTCCATGCCGGGTAACTACTTAAAATTCTTCCATCTCATGGCCTCGAGAAAGAAATGGAAGTTCGATGGTTTGAGGTGTTTGTTTGACTTTTGCGCGGAGTTTCGGTACATCCCATGAAAATCAATATGAAAGACATTACAATGAGGAACTAGCAGAACCCGAAAGTTTTTTAAGCTAAACATAGGAAGGGAAATTTAATATGTTTCTGATTGGAATCAGAAAGAGTCTCCTCTATACGGGACCCCGGGAAACAAATTAAAAGGTGTTTTCATCTCTCTGTTCAAAGAGAGATAAAAAATGTTAAGAAAAGGTGGCGGAGTGACGAAGGTGAAAAGAATATTTCATTTTATCTCGCAAAGAAGCTCCGGTGGAGGGAAGAAAAATAGTTACATCAGTTTGTGACCTTTTGCGCGCATTGATCGTCAGTCGAACGTATCCCATGGACCAACGTCTCCTCCTTGGCCTAGCAGAGAGTCACCAAGACTCTCTACCAAGACGAGTGATGAAGTTGATGGATTCCTATCCATCACTCTCTCTCTTGCTTTCTTGTGAGAGGCTCCTCGAGAGAAAAAGGTGAATAAAATAATAAATTAGGGTTCTTCACCGCCAAACAATAAACCTGTTTATACCCAACAAACAAACGACTTTTTAAAAATCTTACACACCATCGACTTCCCAAGGAGAGACGCAAAGGAGAGATGGATTGCAAAGGAGGCAAAGGAGAGATGGATTGCTTAAGATCGATAATTTGACTCACTGGAGTCACGATTAGAATTGGGAAATAATGAGGTACTTTACGGGGGTTGTTTTGATCTTCAAAATAGCGCCACACAAAAGATCGCTCCTCTTGGTGCTTCAAGTATTGATTTGCGGTGATCTCTTCTGTCACAGAGATAAATGAGAGGTAATTTGTAACAACAAGCCATGGCTTTTCTTCTGACTTCTTTCTGTCCCTTTGACCACATTTTTAAGCAAAATATCTTTTAAAAAAAATTACAATTTGAGAGAATATCGAAGGGAAGCAAATACGAAGATCATCAATTTTTACGCAATTTTCTTATTGTTAAATTGCTTTTACGATTAATTAATAACTTCTCAACATTTTTATAATTCAAATTTCAACCCCTAATACAACCCCTAGCATTAATATTGATTTCCATGAGAATGAAAAAAAAGGAATTTCCTGATAATTTTCCAAAGAAAAATACGCGAAAGCGGCAAGAAGAGAAGCAAACCCCAAACAAGCCAACAATGGGACCCTCCTCAACGATGTTACTCCACAGCGAATAATCTCCATCAACATGGCTCAAGGGGAGATGGGAGACTCGAGCAAAAAAAAATTAACAACACATGAAAATATGCAACTCACGGAGCCCCCATTGATTGCCCTCAGCCGTCCATTGGGGAGCTCCATTGCAACAGAGAGTGCGTGACATCCAGTAGTTGGGTCTGGCAGCATAATATTCCACTTCGAAACTATCCATGCAGCCACCATCCATTCCGATATTCGTCCATTTGATCGACACATTTCTCAGACATTCCGCAATCATATTTACATGGAGAATGTACCTCGTGCTCAAATTCGTGTGCCTCACAATCGCTGACACCGAGACGCATAAATTTTCAAGTTCGAGTTCATCGCCGATGATCAACATCGTCAATAAAGAGACGTTTTTTTCTTCTTGTTGTTGTTGAAAAAAGCCGCACGTCTGCCCGATGAGACACACAACAAAACCACCCAAATGAACTTGAAATGATCGAAGACATTCAATCAGATTATTCAATGGCGCATTTTTATACCAGAAGCACTCAGAATGAGTGGAATCATATAACATAGTCACGATGCTCTCCAGTGGGAGGTCGTTCAATTGCCCAAAATGCCTGGGAAAATTAATTTCTTGGTGATCCCAGGGGGTGGTATAAATTTGCGAAATGTTTCTGTGAGTTAAATGTTTGAATTTTGAATTTAATCAGTTGAGGGATCATATTGCAAAATTTTTGAATTTATTGAGATATTTTAGATTTGAAAAAATATATTAACAAAAGGAGTTTATTCATTTAGAGGTTGTTCTGTAGAATCATTAAAAATATTTTTAAGGAACAAAAATAGGTATTGTTTTTTAAGATTATAAAATCAAAGCTTATGGGGGGTGTAAGGAGGGAAAGTGATTGAGTGTCTAAACATCTCCTAAAAATTCAGGCAATTCAACAGCTCATTAGAGGTTAAAACGCATTATTCATACGTTAAAATTATATTAAAAAATTTATAAGGGAATTTTTAAAATGTTCTAAAAATTAAATAATTCAAATAACGAAAACATTTTAAAGAATCGTCAAAATGCATGCAAAGAAATTCGGAATCGTCAAAAGTTTAAAGTCTCAGATATTGAATTAAAAAGAATGTAAAATAATAGAAGAAGAACATAAAACATAATAAAATACTACCAACTGTTAGTAGAGAGCTTGTCAAATGTTTATAAAAAATTTTAAAGTCGTTCATTTATTCATTTTCAACGTCTTTAAAATTTTAAAACTTCCTTGAATTTGTTTGGACTATAAAAATAGTCCTGATCGTGTACTGACGCATTTGCAAATATATTTTTTTAAAGAATTTTTCCGATAGGAATATCTTTTTGAATTATTTTCTTTGAATATTTTATAATTCTCTAAAATATTTTCTGTTTGTAATTAATACTTTTTATGGTGCTATTAAAATGAATAAACTCCTTTGCTTGGAATGTTGGGATTTTTTCCTACGCCAAGCATAATATCCTGTAAATTAATTTAAGTTCAAACACAATTTTTAACAAAAAAAAATCCACGTCTAAATATTTCTAAGCATTGAGTGATTAATCCACGTTTGATCGCGTGACAATTTTTCACCATTAGTGGCAAATTTTTGGAAAAATAATTTATCACCGCGATGGAAGAGTCAAGAGTTGACCGGACAAGCCACAAGCAAATCCAGGATGATGGTCACACCAATTTTTCTATCATCCATCCTACAAACTACCCCATCCCCGACTGAAAGCAATGTCCCGCAGAAGAGCTTCCCTCCCATCCCACGAGGGGAGAGGGATGAGCAAAGGGGCGCATTTCTACTTGAGCGATTTTCAATTTTCATCTCGAGTCATCTATCACACTTATTTTGAAATAATTGAATTTTAAACAAGCCGAAAAACATACACCAAGTGACAAAGGAGCAAAGCCTAAACCACCTCTTTATCTACAAATTAGCGCATACCCCGAGCCCCTTCTTTCTTTGCACAGAGGACTCCTCAAGAGCGAGGGGACCAAGATAAATGGCATCTCATTTATTTCATCCACTAAAGATCTCTCTCTGATAAATATCATCGTCACTTCTCTTTGGGTGCGCGCTCTGGCTCCTTCTTCCCCGCAAACCCAGAACTCAACACAACACGAATATTCATTTTGGAATTTACACCGAAACTCGCGTGTTGTCTCTTGTAATTTCCAATGCATTTCTCTGGGCTTTTGTACAACTCTTGGTCGATGTCTTTCTTGAGAAATGATCTCTCAAAGGTATATTACTGTGGCACATATCAATCAAAATCAATTACATTTCAGGTGCAAAATTTCAGTGTTATGTTTATTCAGTCAAAAGAGAATTGTGCAAAAAAAAAGAAATAACAAAGGGGTTGGATAATATATCTATATAATAAAGAAAGGATTTCGTGTCTGTACAGCTATGCATTTCTACACCGTTGGTCCGATCGCGATGAAATTTGGTACAGAGACTACTGATACCAGGCGGTTTTTACCAACGACATTCATTTTCCCCCCAGAGCCCCCCATCACATAGCCCCCATATAAAAATCACGCTTTTTTGACTACTTTTTGAATTCGGCGCCATAAATGTTGTGTGAAATTCACTTTTTCTCTTTGAAATATCTGTTGGAGGTTTTGCATGGCCCATCTTCTCTTCTTCTATATAATAAAGAAAGGATTTCGTGTCTGTACAGCTATGCATTTCTACACGGTTGGTCCGATCGTGATGAAATTTTGTACAGAGACTACTGATACCAGGCGATTTTTACTAACGAATAATTTTTCTATTGGACCTTTTTCATCTCAATTATTTTCTCCATCTAAAATTTGCGCGAAGCGCAACAAATCCCCGCGAAGCGGGGCGAGGTAAATTGGAGCGAAGCGACAATTTACCTCGTTTATTAATAAACAACACTGAAATTTTAGCAAAAGAAATAAAAAATTTATATTATTTTGACTCTTTAACCCAAATATGCCCATTGTGCTATATATTATATTTAGTATACATACACGGAAAATTTTCTTTGATGATTTTGAGTAAATAAAAATTATATAAAGTTTTTAATTTCATAAAATTCTATGAATTCGTTTAAAGAAAGATTTTTAGAAAATTTATATGAAATTTCAAGAATTTTGATTTAGAATTTACTTTTATAGACAATTTTGAGGTTCAGAGAAATTAAAAAAAAAAAAAACATACAATGCCGAGAAAAATAATAGGACCACCAATATAAGTTTTAAATGTACCTACCCCTGTTTTCAATCGCCAATATCTCAGGCTGTGGGCAACCGATTTTGAAAAGTAGCATATTTTCAGAAAGCTACATTCATCCCCTTTCCAACAATGGTAGATTTATGAAAATCTGTCCATCCGTTTAGTTTTTGTAGAGGATTGAACAAAAAGTGGCATTTTTGGCATGGGTCTACTTGAACGACTGTCAAAAATCAGCCCCTTAAACGATTTTGATCACTCCGACAGTTTTGGAAAGGGATGTAGCTTTCCGAATCAATGCTACTTTTTAAAATCGGTCGCCCACAGCCTAAGATATTGACTATTGAAGTCAAGGGTACATTTAAAACCTATATATTGGTGGTCCTATTATTTTTCTCGTAACTGTATATTTGGGTAAAATAATTTTTTTTATTGAATTTTCAATTCATTAAAAATTCTTATTATTAACCCTTCAACCTTAAGGGTGTAATATATTTTTGTTTTAATACTTTTTCATCAGATTTGAAAAAAAAGTCTTAAGCAAAAAATATATTTAAATTTTTTAAATGAAACTTACTCATTAAATTGCAAAAATTATTATATTTTAAATACCCCTAAAGAGGAAGTCAGGTTGAAAAGGGTTAACGCTGTGTGTTGTGTTTGATTGATTGCGCGGATAAGTTGCAAAGTAATAAGAAGGGCATGAAATGAACTCAAACAGCGGCATTTCTCTTCTGTGAAAAATATTTTCTAAAGGAAGTAAAGTAAAAGGGTTTTATGTGGGGGTGAGTGGGCTGTCTTATCGCAGAACGCAAAACTTCAATTGTCCACAATTAATCAGACGCCGTTTCGCATTTTGCTGAATATTATAAATTTGAAAAGTTGAAACGCGAGGGGGTTGTGTGCGATACTCTCCCCCAAGATGATGGGAAATTGGAAATGAAAACTGACACACTTGGCAGATGTCTTGTAGAATTTTGCACACCGAAAAGCTTATTTTATTAATTACTCCGCAACACCGATAAAGGCAAAAGTTGCCGTTTAAACTTTTCGCTCTGAAGAGGGCATTGAATAATGGTACTCAATGCGCGGACAAGAATTATATATACATTCAATTCAACCCCACCGCCAGCCTTTTTTCGCAAACAGTGAGGATGATTGTATGGTGGTGGGTACCTTTGGTGATCCACCCCCGCGTGCCATGGACTTTTAATGAGTTTCTCCGCGAGGATTGAATGCGAGAGAATTTTTCTGTGCAGATGCTTTGGGGGATAAAAAGATGCTGTATAGAGAGAGTGGTGAGGAGAGAAACTTTCAAACAATGTGAGTGGCAGCACATTTATTTTCCTTCCACCCACGTCCATTCACTCACTTCTTCCGTTTCTGGCGGGGGGTTGAGGAGGGAAAAAAGGGGTGCGCTTTGAGGCAATTTTCCTTTACAGCAAAACGGAAGGAGAGCCGTCAAAGGAAATTTCCCGCAGCAGTGGGTCAGCAGAAAATCCTCCTCTCAGCCCCGCAAACATTTATAATGATTTAAGAAAATTATCATCTCTATGGCATTCTTTTCACTCTCACTTGTTTCCCAATTAGATCCCCAACAAGCATAGCTTGAAAAATGTTACTGAAGAAGCCCATTTTTCCGTGTCTTGCCCCCCAACTCGCCGTCTCATCTTGCGCGTGTGTTTAGAGCTATTCCCCATTGAGACGATATCATTTCAACTGTGAATTCACAAGTAAATAAGACTCTGTGCCGCGAGGTCCCCAAGAAAACCCTGAGTCATGCACAATGAAAAGCAAAATGCGCAAAATGAAAGAGAAGAAAAAATACCAAAGAAAAGAGAGACCCAGCACGATGATGGAAGCCAATACGCGGTGTTGAAAAGACTTTAGTATGAACAACTTTTTTTCTTCTTCTTCTCTGCCCCCCTCGCCGGCATCCTTAAATGATTATTTTCCATGCAATCAACGGCAAATTACAAGTTCATTTGCATACAAACTAAATGAGCTTTTGTGTGTTGCCCCAAAGTGCGCGAAATATATGGCAAAATGTCGATGGTGCACATAATGCAACAAAAGTGCAATTTAGGCCGTCAAATGGCACGGCAAACCCACTTGCAATTAAACCCAAGCAATATGCAAGTCATCTGCCTCTTTTCCCTCTTCTACCTTCCTTCGCGCTCGCACATTTAATCGCATAGAAAAACCTTCGGCAAACGCACACAGAAAAGTTTGTACAGAGAAAGGTTTTCTCGGGGTGAACGGGAAAGTTTTTGGGTTGGATTTTGCGTGTGAGGAAAATGGGGCCCCTGGGAAATTCCTCTCTTGCCATTTCCCAATCAATTAATCCACAAGAATCACACTGAGAGAGACCATAATTGAGTGGAAGAAAATCTCAATTATTGCTTGTTATGTTGAACTTCCCAGTATAGGTAGTTAAGGGATGAAAAGTTCTTTGAGAAGTGAATTAGAGCATAAAGATTGAGGGAAGTTTCTCAGGTATTTTTGGACTTTGAGGGCTTAGCAAGTTTGCTACAGATCTGAAAAAATAAAATAAATATTAGGGGAACGTGGCCCAATTCCGACCTCCAAAGGTCCGCGCAGAATGAGAAAAAAATCCCTTTTTATTAAAACTAAAACACGAACAAAGCATTACAAAATTTAAAGCCTCTATCACAGAAATTATAAAAACCAAATATTACTTAGTTTTCACGATTATCTATGTATTGCCTCCTTTGTCTTTTTTTTTCCTACGATTGTTGCCCAGAATTAGTTTTTTGCTGTTATTAGTCATAAGTAAATCATGTATAGTCCAATATGTGCACTTATTGATGTACCTCAGGGCAAGAATTTTCAATAAATCTAAAATCTAATCTAAAAATCTATTCTCCTTTAACTCCCATAACTTTCTATGTTTAAAGTTTTATAGATTTTAAGTAATAGCGGTTTGAAAAACTAGCGAAGGAGGTCGGAATTGGGCCACGTTCCTCTATACATTGAAAAGATCACATAAAATAAAAAAAATAAATTCTAAGGAATACACTACCCTCCAAAAATTTCCGAGTGAACGAAAATTGTTAATTTTAAAGGCTAACGTTAAATGGCTATATCTCCGGCTGTGGTTAACCGATTTTGAAAAATCTGTCAGTTTTAGAAAGGTACATATCTCACCTTTCAAAAACTGATAAACCATTTAAAATCAGTTATTTTAATAAAACTAAAAGTGAAATAACTTTCTTCATTTTTTTTTTGTAAATTTTCACTTCAACATCTTGCATTCTGGTCTCTGGTGGACCGATTTTGACAAATATTCTATCATTGGAAAGGTAATTTGATTCCCTTCCTAAATACGATAAACTTTGGAAAATCGGTTGAGCGATATGATTGTTAGAACATTTTTTTGTAAACTAGTGAAAGAAAAAAACATTTTTTTAGTACTTCGAGGGCTGTAGTTAACCGATTTAAACAAATTTACTTTCAAATAGTAGCTATACAAGTTCTCTAACTTTTAAAAATAAATCGGTAAACCACAGCCGATATTTTTGATGAAATTAGAAATTTTAAGAACTGAAATTAACTTTAAAAATTCACAATTTTTCCTCACCTGGAAACTTTTGGCGGGCAGTGTATGAATTTATCTAGAAAAGAAGCGAATAAATAGTCTGCCAAATGAACTCCTGGTGTGTGGAAAAATCTAATTCTTAAAGAAATTATCTCACACTTCAATAATAAGATGGGAGAAGATTCATTTTGAGGATTTCTATGGTGCTGTGTGTTGTCCCGAGCATTGATTGATACTTTTGATTTTATCGACATTTTGTCTTTTATTTTTGCACACAGAACAGCATCTCAAAGCGGGGAGGGAGTGCGCGCGAGGCCTCTTTGTTGTGTTGTACCTTCGCGTGAGGTATTTGAGAATATCTGTGCAACAAAACGATTAATGAGAGACGACGATGGAAAATGAGGTGCTTTGTACAACCCATCGACAAGGTTAATTACAAATGTTGCCTCTCCAATACCATAGAGCGATGGATGGGAGAGAAAAACGAGATCTATTGCCACACTTTGCATCCCATCATCGGATGCAATTGCACCATGCTTAATCATTGCATACAAGACGTTTTTCTCTTTACTATTAAACGTCCACTTCTCTATATATAAGAAATTCTTTCACTCAACGTCCTGATTTCCAATTAAATGCTTTGCAATGTGTGGAGGATTGATTTTATATATAAGACAAAAAAAAATTGAGAGAGAAAATTCTCAAACGTCTTCTAACGGATGACTTTTTGCAAAATGTTTAATTTTTTTTATTTCAAAATGTTTTGCAGCCAATGGCTCCTATCAGCCTGGGATGGAGCCAAAGAGACAACGTACCGCCTACACCCGCCACCAAATTCTCGAGCTTGAGAAGGAGTTCCACTACAATCGATACTTGACACGACGGCGACGCATCGAGATCGCCCATACTCTAGTCCTATCGGAGCGGCAAATAAAAATATGGTTTCAAAATCGACGGATGAAGTGGAAAAAGGATAATAAATTGCCAAATACGAAGAATGTGCGCAAGAAAACCGACGCCAATGGTACGGGCAAGAAAGCCAAGAGGGGTACAGCTAGCAAAAAGCAGCAACAGCAGCAGCAGCAGCAAACCATTCAGAACGAGGTGAGTTTCCTCTGATCCCACTCTGCTACCAACACCACCCCCTCAATACATCCTCGGCATGAACTTCTTGTCACATCTCTCTCTCCTTGAGCTGTCCCGAGTTTGTCACTCTGTAGATGATAGATTGAGATCAGAGCCTCCCCTAAATAGATTGTTAGTTATTATGAACTCACAAGTCACAACCAAACTCGAAGGACTCTCTCTGTAAGTTTGCAACTCCGTATTTAACATCTGGTTCGCATTGGGCGCTTTCTTGCAGTGTTTGCGTTCGGAAAGTCTGGAGAGCATGGGCGACGTGACGTCCCTCAGCAGTGCCCCGTACATCCCAGCGGCGGACATGTCGGGCATCATGGGTCAGCAACCACCCATGCACGCCCACCCACCCACCACATCCACCGCCAATGGGTCCTTTATGCAGCAAAATCAGCAAAACCTCAATCCCAATAATCTCAACATCAAGAGTGACTATGACCTCACAGCGCTGTAGAGGACACCACCTCCCTGTGCCGATGTGATTCAACCCCCGCCCCAGGAGCCCTGGTTTTGTACATACATAGCAGCAGCAGCACCATCCCCCCTCATCAGAAAGCTCCACAAAGCTCCGGCAGAAGGATAAAAAATTGCGGAGGTAGTAAAGCTCTGTGGGGAGCATCTCTAGGAACTTTAGGTATGTAAGTTGAGGATATATAGATATTTCTAGGTGAATAAGTGAACATTTAAGTCTGTCTTAAACGTATTACCTTCCCTTTAAGTCTCATAAGGGTGAGTGACAAAAATAATGGGGGTGGAAATTGATAAGAGAAAGTGGCTGAATTAATAATTTTTTAAGGTTTCTTTTTTTAATCATTTATTTTGAAAATTAAAAAAAAATTAAGGCTGAAATTTTGATTAGCAGCTTTCGTTTTATTTTTTTTTTTAAATTTTTTTCTTAAGATCTTTTTGTCATTTAGAACCAATTAGAAGCCTTTTTTAACTAAACAAAATTAAACTTTTGAAGAAATTTAGAATAAATAAAAAGATGTAATAAGCCTTATTCAGCGACCAAGAAACCCTTGAAATTCGCTTAAAATCTTGAAATTTCACTACAAAATTTAAAGATTTCAAAGGTATCTTGGTCGCTGAATTAGGCCCAATATTTGTTTTTACTTATTGGGCATTTTAAATTATTTTTTTAAATTATTCTATCGTTTTCTTCCCTTTATATGAGAATTTTCTTCTAAGAAAATTGTTTTTAAAATATTTTTTCTCAAAAAATAATTCTAACAAATTTTATTTGTTAAGCAAAATTAGCAAAAATCCCATAACAAATTTTATTTTGTCGTAAATCTTTAGAAAATTTTAAAAATCATTTATTTATATAACTATTTGAATTTTCTTCTAATAAAATTGTTTTCAAAATATTTTTTACTTTCTAAACTAATTTTATTCTGTCGTAAATCTTAAGGAAATTTAAAGAATCGTTTATTTAAATAACTGAAAAGACTTCAAAAAATAATCCTTCAGCCACTCCCTCCGCAATAAACTACCCCTGTATATATAAATTGTGTACAAAAGAGTCTCTGTAGATCCTCTAATAAGTATTAGTTTTTTTCTCCCTTTTGCTGTATAAATTATTCATTTTCTGCCCAAAAAGTAAATGGGTTTTATCCTAGGTTTAGCGCCTTTTTCCCTTTTGAACCAAACTACTGCGTGGACTAAAATCTTTAAGCTATCTTTAAAAAAAAATTCTTCCTTTAAAATTCTTCCCCAAAAAATTGGTAAATCTTCTTCATTCCAAATCAGTATTATATTAGATAAACTTTTAAGGACTTCTAGGGATCTTATTTTTTTTTCTTAATTCTGTGTTCAAAGTTTTTGAATATAAAATTTTACACCCACCAGGAAATGGTTCAAAAATCAATTCGGAAATGCAGTGAATTAGTTTTTAAGAATCTCTCACGCCTCTTGTTGGGCGATGTGAGTCTCTGAGAAGGAAAAATGAACTTTCTTGTAAATAGTCACATCATAAAGCTAAAGAAAAAGGGTTAGTTTGTTAAAAGGAAATTCCAGTAAATGTATCGCACCCCGCAAGTTTTCTTTCAAAAGAGGCATCATCTTATAAATATTTGTAGGTATATAAAATTGTATAAAAGGATTTAGGAGTTTTTTTTTTTGGGTGAAAGATTTTGATGGAGAAAAAAACCTTAAAAGTAAATGGAAATAGTTAAAGAAAAAAATTAAATGCATTTTACCAAAATCGTAACAGCAAAATGGAAAACCAGACAATATCAAAAAAGTGACATAAAAAATAGTGTGAAGAAAATTTTAGTAAAAAAATAAAATTTGAGAAAAAAAGCTGATGAGTAAGAGAAAAAAATAGAATAAATTATATTTAAATAAAATGAGGAAAAAATCTATTTAAAGTGAATAAAAAAAATCTTTCCTGAATCGTTATAGATTTGTATGGCGAGAGATGAACTTTCAAACTGAAATGTGCCATTTTGATTTTATTTTTTATTGTTTTTTAGAGACTATCCTGAATTTGTTTTTTTTTGTCGAAAGCAACACACATATTTAGATCTTTGGTTCCCCCTATGGCAAAAAAAAAGATAAAAAAGAATTTTTGTGAGAGAAAAATGTGAAATTGTTGGGACTTTTCAAATTTGAGATTTTTATGTATGATTGCAAAAAGTGAAGAAATAAAAAGTATTCAATATGAAGAGATGCCTTTCTTCCTTCGTCTTCGCCGGGCCTTTTTCGCACTGCGAGAGAGTTTGTAAAACTGAGATAATCCCATTTGCGGGGATTGTAGTAGCAATTTTGCTTTCTTCCACCGTCACACCCACTTTTCTGCAAATTCCAAAATGTGCTCTTTGCTCCTCTCAGCACGACTGTCTTTGGGGGTGTCGTTGGCAAATGACAACAAAGGATTTAAACCCTTTGTCTGCACAATTTGCTTCTTAAAAAGTCAAAAAGGATATTTTGCAAATTTCCACTGAAAATTACCGGCGTTCATGTAGCTCCTGCCGTGCAACGGAAGCTTCAAATGAATATGTTGAACAATCGCGGCAGGTAGATGAGTTCAAAATCAAAGAATTCTCACCGCTTCTATGCTAAACTTACAATGATTATGCAAATTTTCATACACCAATTTGCAATAAAAGAACGTATCTATACCGAAAAAATTGCCCTCGAGGTGTGCTAAAAAAAAGCAGCAGTAAATTGCATTAAAACGACGAAAAAAAAACTCCATGGAGGTAATTGAACGATAAAATTGGGATTGATGTGCGGCTCTCCATTGGAAAATTATCAATTCGTGAAGCTTATTTAATATGATCGATTTCTAATTCACTGGCTTTAACTTTGTAGGTGGTACACACAAAATGATATATTTGAGCCATCAACGGAGCACATCATGAATAATCTCTCCCTCACTCCCCCTTAAAATTGATTAATTGTTAGTTCCCATGCGTCCATCCAATGGGTCTCTCGCGACGCTCTACTCCTGGGGGCACCAACAAAAACTATTTAATTGCCTCATTGACTTATTTTTGCGTAAATTATTTTCAAATTAACAAGTGTGAGGTGATTGAAAGCACCAGATAATTTTTTTTCTTCATTCATTCTCGCTTCACCGTTCTCTGGCTACTGCTATGAGAAATTCTTCGCCAAACAACTTACCCAAAAATGGAAGCGACTCCATTGATTTTTCCTCCATCATTGTTTCCATTGTGGTACCCACGAGAAGAAAAATAAAAGAAGAAAAGAAAAAAGTTGAAGACCACCCTTCGTGGAAGAAAGAACATTTTCGCATTGTGAAGTACCCTCACAGACATGCAAAAACACCACCCGAGAGCTTTTCCCGTCCAAATGGGCGAAATGGGAGTTAACGGAGAGAAAAGAGGGTGAAAATGTTACTTGAAAATCCCTCAATCGGAACGAATATATTGGTTCTGAAATACAGAAATCCACACATCGTTTCACTCACTCATGTTCATCGCACCCCTTCCTTTTATATATGCTGCACTCTGGGGTGGATGTGGAATGCTAATAAATTACACGTATTTATTACGCTATAAAGAGTCCTTTGTGAAGAGTAAATTATTACGCAAAACTTGTGCTAATTTGGATATAAAAAACTAGAAAAATTGTCGGCAAAGGGTTTTATGCAAAAAATATGGAGTAAGTCCTCTGCATGTAACTGAATTTTATTTTTAAATCATTGTCGGGCATTGTCAGAGATTCTATACAATTGTAATTTTCCGGAAAAGCTCTTTTCTACGAATTTTCCCGAAGGAGATGTAGATCTAATATATCATGTCTCAATTTATAGAAAATGTAGAATATTCTTATTACGCTTAAATATTGAATAAAATATTCTTTCCGGAACATAAGAAACCCGAAACATGAGAAACAACTAATTTTCTACGCGAAACTTTCGTTATTTTGATCTAGAAACTCCAAACTTGATATATAGAACTTGAGAAACTCAAAAAAACGTTTCGTTTAATAAGAGAAATCAAAGAAATGTTTCACGAAACGAAACCGGAAAATTGTTTAAAAAATGTGAAAAATAATAAACTAAGCATTAAAATTAAAAAAAAAAGATTGAATATAAAAATCTACAAAACACGATAATTCAATAAATATTTTTCGTTAACCCTTTCGTGTCCATTGGATCATTGTTTTAATAATATATTTTTCAAAAACTTCAATAAATTTTTATTATTCTTTCAAGTTGAAATCATAGTTAGTTTTCATAAAAGAAGACAAAGGAAAAACATTTTATACATTTTATACTTAAAAATCGATAAAAACTAGCCCTAGCTTCCCCTATTTTATATCAGCAAACAGCGCTGATAAAATAAAATTCTCATTCATTAACTTCTTATAATTTTATTTATTCTACAATTTTCAGAGAATTTTAATTACATTGCAGAGGAGATCTTAATTGAAATCTAAAGTGTTGCAATTTGCTTAATGTCTTGCATTCTTTCTGGTGAAGATACTTCCGTGGTTCTTTTTTTTCTTAATAAATTAAAAGAATTTCATTGAAGATCACAGGCTGTGAATAGCGTGCAATTAGTGCAAAACATTATTGCATGATAATCTCATGCAATCGTCGCCTCATTAATTTCCCATCATTTGCGGAGAATTTTCTACATTAAAGAGAGAATATTCTACGCGATGTTAATGTGGTGAACTTTAAGACGACGACCCCTTGCGTTTGGTAACCCCTCAACAATTTTGCGCTAAGGGAAAATGGAAGAAATTTCCCCCTCGTCTGCTTTCCCACATGTTTCCTCACATACATACATTTGTGTAGGGTGTGTTGGCGCGAAGTTGCCTTCAATAGGGGAAACCCGGGGCCTCTCAACTTCTAATGCCTAATTATTTTCTCCGCCATGAGAGCCATGTGAGTGCGAGGAAAAGGAGGGAATTTCTGCAATGCACGGACGTGACGCATGGTCGCAAATTAAATGGATTTGGGAGTAATCTCAGCGTCTGTGGGGGTGTGGGTGCTTTTTCTCGCTCCTCCACTCCCTGGGCATGGAGCTGTTGATGGGCATTTTCGCCACTGGCCATTGTCCGAGTACTTCCCCCTCACTATGGTGTGTTATGTCTAATTCCACATGACAAGCTGCTGGCTCTCGAGGGAGTTCCACCATCGCCAAGTGGATTTGTGCAGACAAAAGAGTACGAGAGCTGTGTGTGCCCCACACAGGAGAGGCAGTGCGCGCTACACAAAGAGCACCATCTCGCTCCAACATCCAATATTCCATGGTTGATGAGCTCCAAATTAATTCTTATTGTGGGGAATTTATTCAGCCGCCACAACTCTGCTTTTGGGTGTGTGTGCTTCAATGACCACGGGATGGGCCCTGCAGCTCACACAGCAAAAATGAATTCCTCTTCAACATTTTTGACAGCTTTTCAACCATCACGCGGAGTCCGTCTTCCCCTATTCAGATGCTCTACAAGCGAACAATTGAGAAATTGGATTCCATCGTGCCTTCCACTGCTTTTTTTTCACATAATCTTCTTCTCTGCCCTTGTTCCTCAACCTCTCTCATCCTTATATGCTTGCTTTCTCCCATTTGATCCTCCTCTTATTCACCTTATATGCACCACTTTTGCAGAGAGAGAGAAGAGCAACAAAATGGAGGAAAGTATGTATTCTCATAAATCCCTCATAGCAGAGTATCCCGCGGGGCTGTCCAGGAAAATCCCACCCTCCTGCATCGATCCCCGAAGGAATAATTGCACGACCGAATGATTTCTGCTGCGCTTGACTTAATTCCCTCGAGAATGGAGCAAAGGACGAAAAGGAGGGCATGGAAAGAAAAGGCCATACAAAGCTATTCATGAGTGAGATCCGCTCAGGGATGTGAATCCCAAGTGTTTGATGTGAGCGAATGGGAAAAGACAGTGGTGTGCCATCTCCGGGATCATTAATCAAATGGTGTGCAGAGTGCAAAAGCAGCATAGATCTGACATGTGATGTATATTTAGACATTTCTCCGTAAAAATTGTGATTCAAGATTCCTCCTTTGTACATTTCAATGCACTGCGATATCAAAAGAAATCAATTTTCAAAGAGATGAGGGTGGTGGTAGATCCTAATAACATCACAAAGAAAGGTTCTCCTTTCTGTCCTTTTGTTTGTTAAATAATAAAAATTTCGATTGAGGAATATGTGAAAAAGTTTAAGGATTTTTCTTTGGTATGATCTATATACAAATATTGAGACTATTCAGTCGGGCTTAAAAATTTAAGTCGGTTTTAAGATTTTAGGTCACTTTTTTAAAGCCTGGCCCCCATGGGCCGCAATGCACAGGAGGCCTTAGCCTCCGGACTCCTTTTAACGTAACGTAACGTAAGTCTGACTTAAAATTATTGAGTCAATCTTAAAATTTGTAAGTTGGTCTTAAAATTTTTAAGTCTGATTAACAGATTGCATATTGAGGGCTACATTGTAAGAACGGCTAAGTTGGTTCGGAGCCCATATAAAGTTAGCCGACATAGCCGTTTTTACAATGTAGCCCTCGATATTTTTTTTAATAATATTTCTTAAGATCGATTTACAAATTTTAAGTCAGACTTAAAAAAACTGACTTAAAACCTTAAGACAAACTTAAAAACCAACTTAAATTTTTAAGCCCGACTGAGTAGTGAATTCCACCCTTAGTTCTCAAATATTCTTTTCTCTGTAAAATTTATTAGGTCATTGTAAGAAATAAAAAGTTTGAATGAGAATGACTAAAAATGATTTTCTTAAAAAAAAAAACTTTTCTAAACCTTAAATAAAAATAAGTTTAAAAAATATTTTTTTCTTTAATAAAAGAAAAGCTTTGAACTTTTTAGGGGCTATGGGAAATTATTTAACCGGTTTCTAAAACAAAAGATCTGTAAGAAAAAGAATTTCCCATTTTCTCCATACTCCTGAATTTAATTGAATAATTTTACAAAAAGCCGAGATTCAATGTAGAAACAAACCCCATAACTGTAGGTAAATATAAAAGTTCTTTGTTTTCGCAGCTTTATTTTCTAAAAATAATAACTTACTCCCTTAAAATGGAATTTTCCTAAATAAAAATTCAAAATCGAGGAATGCAAAAAAAAATGAGGAATTCTTCAGGAATCTTTAGGGTCAGATGGGTGGCTGTAAATCAAAGTTGTGTCCGATGTTCTTTTGTGATTTTTGCAACCCTTTTCGTGTCCGTGGCAGGCATGCAAATTGGCCAGCGGGTGGACTCCATGCGAGAGCACCGAAATGGGTCATCTGTGGAATGCTAAGCGGGTGGTGAGAAGGCATAAAATACATTTGGCGTGTGTGTGGCACGAAAATTGCGGGGTTCTCTCGTGACGCTATATATACCCAGAAGTCCATCCCCCTATGTGGCTTCTGCGGAGGCTTCCACGTGAAAATTGAATGACCACGAGGCCAATTACGTGATTGCGGTGTTCCCGCGCGCGATTTTCAATTACTTTCCGTGCCTCTAATTGCTGTGTGGCATGCTAGAGCGGTGGGAGGAAGACGCAGGAAGGGCAGCAGCAGCCTAAGGAGAGAGCGAGAAAAAAAGCAGCAAAATGCTTTGGCAAAATGAAAAATTATCATTTTCTCAATCACGGTCAGTAGCTGGGAGGAGAGTCAAACGATGAGTAATTGTTTGTGCATGAAAGTGGCTGGATTGTAGGTAATTAATTTTATTAGACAATATTGTAATATGATTTACAATGAGCAGAATACATATATAGCAACACACTGTTTGAAAACTCAACACTTCTTCCACTAATTGTATTCACAACATGATGCTCCCATCTTGGGCTCTTCCTCATCATCTTACACGGGCCCCCATCCAGCAACAAAATACATCCCGAAAAACCAGGCAAGAGGCACAACGGCATACCGGGGAGATTTTCTTCTTGGCCAATACGAAGAAGTTGAGTGAGAGACCCATAGCTGGAAGTCTTTCTTTAACCTCCTCACAATCAACGGCAACAATCTTTCGGCATTAGCATTTAAATTGAATCCACCACTGTGATTTTAATTTCCTGTTGTCTATCAAATTCTTTATTTAACATAACACGTCTATTGCTCCCTTTTTTTGCTCCTTCCATAACACACCCCTGTGTCGCTACTTTCAGCTCCAATGGGGGATATTTTCACACTTTCACCTTCCCCATACACCCCCTCAGGAAAATCTCCCCCATTTTCCGAATAGGAGTCACGCAAGAGGATCTCACGAATGGATTCTTCGCGTACTCGATAAATTATTCTTTCATTCCTACCCCCTCGGAAAAAAGGTGAAAAGCTCTTTTCATTTTATCCACAAAAAGAAGTTGCATGAGAATTATTTTGTTTTCTTACTTTGCTGCACTAATTAATTCAAAAAGCTCTTCTCATATCAAAAATCTCAATGGTATGAATTTGAATAAAAAATCAGGCATTAACAAGGAAATAACGAGGAGAGCATGGAGGAGAAAATTGCTCAAAAAATCATCACAAAAAAATGCAAAAGATCAAGGGAGATATTTTCCAAAATTTCCTCATCATCTGAAGCGTTAAAAATGAGGCAAATTTTTGGGAATTAGAGGCTTGTAGAATATATTTCAATTTAACTACAATTACGCTGATACTTGTGTTTGATATGAAATAGTTACAAACAAGCAGGAAATTATGGAGGAAAATAAATCAGAAGAATTATGTAAGTGAAACTTTTCCAGATTTTCCGGCAATTTTCTTTTTAAATATTTGGATTAATAATAAAATATTCTCTATTAAATTGAGAGAATATCCTAAAAATTAGAAAAATTAAAATTAAAGACCTTTTTTCAATTTTCCCATAACTTCCTAAAGCTTTTTTGTACATTTTTATAAACCCCTAAATAAGGAGCTTCCAAAAATTTATTTCTCATCAGAATTTCAGCCCTATAAGCCCCTTGATTTTCATCCCCTACACAAACAGAATTTCTTCTAATGCCCAGAGCGTCCTCTTGCCGCCAATAGAGGCAACAAAATTGAACCAATCACTTACAAAACTCCTCAATCTCTGTGGAACTCGAGGTGAATTTCTCGCCCAATCTCTTTCGTGTCTCAGCTCACAAATTAAACCTCTCCAAAGCCTCCATGAGGAACTCGTCTAAACCTCATCTCACACTCCTGCAAATCTCCTCCCCTAAAAGCCACTGAATGAAATGAAAAATCCATAAAATAATTAACAGAATATTTATTTAACCCACTCTCAACTGATTGCAATTTTTGGGAAATTTATTAACATGCCAAAGCTGAAAATTATTGTGCTAATTCCACATTAAGATTTATTAGTCATTTTATACATTTGCAATGGATTACAGAGAGAGAAAAAATCACAGCTTTTGGGATGCTGATGGTATTGATGGTTTGATCCACCCTGTGAGATACCTGTAGAGACGAGCTTCTGATTTTCACATTGGATCATCTACAAAAGCCCGGAACTACAGGGTAGGTCACGGGAGCGTCTCGAGTTCCTGAGCTGTGAGGAATTTTCCTGAGGAAAAGGCGCCAATAAATTATTCTTTCACCTTCCAACAAACAACCCCTCCGTCACCTTCGCGCCTTAGGATAGGTCGGCAAATGGATCTGATGGAGAAAAGAAAAACAAATTGATTAATCACTTCCATGCGGAGAATCCTGAAAATCAAAGATTCTCCATGGAAAGGAGGTTTGGGTGCGGATACTGCCCGAAAAGCGAACGGAAATCACTGTGTTGAGATTTTCCGGCAAAAGGGATGCACAATGAAAACAATCGAGACGACGTGATGAAAGTTCACCCCGTCTGCCCCACCCTCCTCTAAGGGTGCATCACACCGACCACACAGAGCTTCACAGAAGCTTAAGCCATAGCGTGGGAGGATTAGCACAAAAATTCACAAACACTCATCATGTGGGCGCAAAGAGATGACTCTTGAGGTGATGGTTGTTTGGTGAAAAATCCAAGCGAGATGGTCCAGCCGTCGCGCGCGCCATGATTATGGGGTGCGGTTCTCACATCCTCTGCCACTTTGTTGAGTGCCACTCTTCTGTGTGTGTACGACGAACCCACCCTCCTGGCCAACAAATGCGCCGAACTCTTGCGCCCGAAAACGCGCCACAATCCTCTCGATGAGTCTCACAGAATTCCTGCCCAAATGGTCGCACGATGCACCCTCCAACGAGAAAAAAAACCATCCACATCTCCTTCTTATATAGATCTCCCCTCGTCCAAAATGCAAGAAGTCCTCGCGTGAGGGTGGATGGGAGGAATATCCGTTTTTTGCTGGCTTTCCTTCTTTGCACCCCGCAAAAGGAAGTTCATTGAGATCTGGCGGGGATTTGGCAAAGTCAAATTGCGCACACAGGGTGGACCCCACTTGCTATGTGGATCCATGTCGTCCCCACCCTCGTGGCGGATGGAAAGAGACAATCTTTCATCGAGTTCAAATATTTGCACTTCGAGAGAGCGAATATGCAAACTGTGCACCATTAAAAATTAATCAAGATTACCAACGATGCTAAAACCCCAAATATCGATTGCCTGCCGTATCTCCTTTCTCCTTGAATGTCCTCAAATCCTGAAAAGGGAAATATATACAACAAGAAAGGATGAAATATTTGGATTTCATTGGATTTTCACAGCGACAACTCAAGCTTTCAAACACACACAAAAAAATCCTAATTGATGACCTTTCAAATATCTAAACTCACTGAGAATTTAATTCTCTCTCCTAAGTTTAAGCTTTTATGGACATTGAAGATTTCTTTGGTGAAAAAAAAATTGTTTAGAATTTTTTCTTTGACCTTGTATTGCGTCTTTTGAAGTGTTTCTATTGCCAGTTTTCATTAAAAAAAAATGCAGAAAGTTCAGCGCCTAATATACTAAAGATTATCATTAAAACTTAAATTGTTTTGTTGAGATATTTTTTAAAATTAATTTTAATGTTATTAAATTTTAAATTTCGTATTAGGTTTTTTTAATTTGAATGCTGTTTTCAAATAAAGTGTCTCAGAATTAATAATAATAATTTTTAGAAAGAAAATAAAATATTATTTTGAAAATTCTCATTTTTGGATAGGACAGCCCAAGAAAGGCCTTTTTTGAACTCCGAAAAGATTTTATTTTGAAAAAGTTTCAACAAATAAATATTCCAAAAATCCTCTTATTGTTTGGAAGACTTTAAAAAGATTTTTATAAATAAAAAAAAATCATTGACAAACTAATTCAATTCTTCTTCTTTATAAAAAAAAAACAAAATTAAGAAATTTAGGATTAATTTCAAAACAATTATTAAACACCGGAGAAAATCATTAGACAAAAAGATAATAAAACACCTAAACTCTTTTTCCGCTAGGGGGCAAGGCGTCATAGCCAGTGCCATCTAACGTTCAATTAACCACTAAATAATAAGCTCATACAGTCTACTATTTATAAGAGAAAAATTGAAATAGATTGCGAGAGGTCTGATTTAGGCCACTCTTCCCTAAACTCATAGAATTCGCTTTGAAAACTTTATACGTTTTGCAAAAAAAAGAAACTCATAAAACTAAGAGAATATAACATTTTATAGCTAATTTGGAAAGTTTTGCATTGCAAAATCTCCACAGGATTATATTATTTTTTAATCCCAAAGAATATCTTACTCTATTGTAAGAATTATATATTATTTTAAACATTTACTCACCTACACGGAATTTATTAAAAATTACCTTTCCTTTG
Organism: Lutzomyia longipalpis; assembly: GCF_024334085.1. Lineage (NCBI taxonomy): Eukaryota > Metazoa > Arthropoda > Insecta > Diptera > Psychodidae > Lutzomyia > Lutzomyia longipalpis. The sequence continues at coordinate 47,053,967 of NC_074707.1, forward strand.
AAAGAAAACACTGAATATTTTTTAATATAAAAAACAAGAAATAAACGAAGAAAAATCTTAAACACTTTTGCTTAAAGATAAGAATTTAAAATTAATAATTTCACAAACCAACAAAAATATTAAAAACTCCCTTTTTTGAGCATCCAAAATGTCCTTCCATTTTTTTCTTCATCACAAGAATTCTTCACAGAAATCCACGAAAATCACGAGAATTTTCACAAGAACATTAACATTTTCATTGATAAATATTTTTTTGGAATAATTTCTGGAGAAAATTCTTTAAGAGAAATCACCCAAAACAAAGCACAAAGCAATAAATCCGCGTGTCTGGATGTGTCCTGCCTTGACTTTCAATGAAAAACCTCGCCTGAAGGGTGCGTTTTGCCGACGGCTTCGACATGGAAGCTGCCGATGACTGGGACACCCTCTGTGAGTCCATTCGACGATGAGGATGGCAACACATCGTTACCACGTATAACCATCCAAAAATTGGTCTCACAGGGATGAAATGGCCGGGTAGGGGGAGAGAGAGAGAGTCACAATGAAAATCTCAGGAATAAATTCGTGCGCACGCCTAACTGTGCATCTGCGTGCCACAGCTTCCTGGGCAACCCCCGAAGGAGAGACATGCACGTCATACCGGAGGGGGTGCAAGAGTGCAGGGGGTGGGCAAATGGCAAAAACGTGGCAGTTGCGCGCGCTTTTCGCCGACTTTTCGCGGTGGACGCCATGTTGGCAAAAACGACGGCGTGAATGCGAGCGTCGTTCCAATACACAGGCAACGTGAATGTGCCATCTGTGTGCTATAGGGGATGAAAAGGCAACTCACAATAGGGGTAGGGGAAATCCCATTTTTTGGCTATATGTACAAGAGACGGAGAAAGAGAGAGAGAGAGATCCGGTAATCGGAAGAGTGTGTCCATGTTCATGATTCACAGATCAATACTGGGCGCTAAATCTCACAGAAAAAAAATTCAGTGAGAGACGGCAAAAACATCCCTGTATACCCCCCATGTTAGGGTGGAAAATGCAGATTTTTATGGAGAATGTTTCTGTGAAGAGGGTGGTAGCCGCCCCTGTACCAATTTTTTTTCCAGCACAACACTCTCTGAGAGAGTTTTGATTGAATTTCCCGTGCACATAAGTGGAAGGGTTTGGGGGGATGCCGCACCCCCAAAAAGCCAGAAGAGAGAAGCTGCAATGTACAAAAAGGATACAAAGGGTGGAAAGTGTTTCATGTCCCATAGTGGCGACAATACGAATAAATAATTCAGAGCGGCCTAAATTGAGATCCGACTTTGGTGTGAAAGGGTTGAAAAATGGCCACCATTCCCGGTTTAATTGTTTTGCAGTACACACGATATTGCTGGATGGTTGAATGGGAGCTCGGGGGTTGAGAAAGGGGATGCAGCTGCATTTCTCTGTCTACGGGGATGGGGGAGAGGGAAAGCAATAAAACAGTAAGCTACCCGCCTTGACTTTCTCCCCAAGAGATTTAGTGGATTTTCCCAGAGGGTGAGAAAACAACCACCCCCCATCCCCTTCGTATATTCAGAAAACTTTGTCTCACCCACCCCCACCCCCACCCAACACTCACATGAATTTCCTCACCTTTTCCCGTTGTCTATTTTTGGCGCGAATTTTTGACCTAGGTTGGAACCACCACAGAATGTTGGTCAAACTCCAAACCAACAACGTGCACGCGATACAAAGACAACCAAATGAAAGTGATTGATTGTTCTTTGTGGCATTGAGGTGCCTCCCGTAGCAGCAGCTTCTTCGACCCAGACTCTCCTCAATACGGGCGAGTGACCTTTCTTCATTTTGCAAAAATCATCTGCACAGCTGAGTCCCTCCCGGTGCATCCGACTCTGCTTCCAGAGAACAATTCGCATCCCTCTCGGGGGTTTTTGGGCTAGGGAATCGCACATACAACACACACAGTGGTAATGTGTCAAAATCCTAATTTATTGCCTCCATCCTGTCGACTTCAGGGGCCACGGTGTGGATATACTACAACACGGAATCCCATTGAAATTTGTGCAAATTCATTTTTTATCGTCAACGTCATAAATAACTCGCAATTTCCCATTCATTGCTCATTTCAGCGCGAGCTGTACGATTAACTCAATTCAAATTTGCAAAATTTGGTTCCTAAACACAAATTCAGACGACAGAAAGTGAGATAGAGAGAGAGAGAGATTTAATCCAAAGAATCATTTTATTTCCGATTGCATTTCATCAGCATTTTAGGTCATTCATGGAAATCCGATGGAAATTTAATTAAAAGCTCAAATGCAAAGTGGAAGCTCATAACTTATTGGAAGCACAAACCATCGAGAGTGTGAGCCAAAGAGGTTGCTTAAGCTTTTCATTTATTTTTCTTAGAAACAGATAAAACGTTTAAGTATTTAAATAGAAAGCATTTAGCATTAAATAGAATTAAAATATTGTCAAATATAATTATTTTGAAAATTCGAGGAATTCTAAGAACGATTCTCGAGTTAATTCTGAAACAAAAAATAGACATTAAACTTTAAAAAATAAAATAAATTTAATTTTATCCAAAAATATTAATATAACCCTTTCGCGTTTTTTGTGTCATACGCTGACCCGAATGTGAAAAATTTTATTTTTTCAATTATTATGAATTTAATTGTTTTTTTTTTCAAGTTAGAAAAGCATCAAATTCACATAGAAGACGTTCTGACTGTGAGATAAATCCTCCAAAAACATTCATAGAATAAATATCGTGATAAAAGAGAGCATGTTTCAATGTTTTTTTTTTATGTTTCATGTTGAACGGGAAAGGGTTAATTAATTTATATAAAATTATTGATTGAATTTATTGGTTTTGTTTGTCAGCAAATCATTTAATTTTATCGAAAAATTCTACAATTTAGTCAGCCAATTTATTTTGCTACAATTTTATCTCAATTGTATTCTGTTGTAAAACTGAAATTTATGAAAATGCATAATTATTGTCTACCTAAATAATTCAATTTTATTAATTATTTTAGAGAATTGTTCTATTTTTGAACAGAATCAATAGAAAAAATATTTTTAGAATCAATAGAATCTTATAAAGTTTTGAGAATATTTTTTACCTACCTTAGAATATTGATTAAATATTTTAACTACATACCTATGAATCAAAAAGCTCATTTTGAAAGCTCAACCGCCTCTTTGGCTCTCAATCTAATCAAGTTTCTTCCCAACTTTCAGTGGCTTTCAACGAGAACTCACCGAGGTTTGTTTCTCTGATCCCTCTGCCTGTCTCTGCTCTTCGTTGTGAATGTTCTTTTGAAAAATCCAATTTCACCCGAATATTTCAACGGAATTTCAATGGCATACGTTGGGCAAGAGAGGGCGATCTGGAGGCCACAGAAGCGCATCTTCTCAAGCACAATGACACGTCTTGGAATTTTTGCAGAGTGTCGTGCAGCAAACAAAAGAATAATCCAACAGTTTGCCAATCTCAGGATGTGCAAGAGCGAGATGAATTTGGTGGGATTTTTGAGGCGGGCGTTCAAGGCGGCTGAAAGCGAGGAATTGCATGATGATTAATGATTGCAGAGGGCCTCTGGTTAATTGACAGTGAGACTTTAAACCATTTGCACTTGTCACTCTTCATCTGGTGCGCCCCAGAAGAAAGGGTTGTCCATCCTCTGAGGATTTTTTTCCCATTTCTTGAATTCATTTTCCGGAATATTTTTATGAAGCTCATCGGAGTAAAAATATGCTCTGCACATGGCAAATTCTTCTTTTATCTGGGATACTCATACACAAAAGTCCTGATGAGTCTTTGTGGTAAAATGCACTTTTACACAGAATCTACCCCTCATACCCCATGAGATTGTCCCTCTCTTTGCAACCCTTAAATAGTGGAGAGAAGATAAAGTCAACCCCTTTTTTGAGCGGTCTCCGTTTTTGGCGGAAATCATAAACGGATGCTCCTTGCCAATCGGGTGGTCCAATCGTAAAATCACCCCCGCATACCAAAACGACGACATATCTCGCTCTATATAGTAAAAGACACCCCCCTGTGTGTTGCTTCCCGAACAGGTAGAAAGGCAGGAAAAGTGTCAATTTCCGACTCCCTACCAAACCCTTAGCAAAAAAAAACTCCAGGGTGGGGGGACGTTCGATTGCAACCCCCGGTCGAATTTGCCACTTGTCGGAGAATTTATGCCAAGTCAATGTCTGACTTAATGACATAATTATTGGTGAGAGACAAGCACGAAGCATCCACCACACAAAAAAAGGAACCTCTCGCGCCCCCCATTCAATTAGCGGGTGAGAGAGGAGGTGGGCAGGAGCAAAAAGGGGTGATTCGTATGACTTGCGCCTCCCGGCTCCACACTGGCTCCATCACTAAGCCCAATCATCCGTCATTCGCGCCCTGACACCGCGGTCTCGTCTCCGAGATCGCGAACAAGTGCCATTACATTGCACCATGGCTGGCACACACAGGGCGGACAAAAAGCGTGGCAGAAAACCTTGCGAAAGATACAATTTCGGAGACAAATCACACGACTGATGGAGTTGTGTGTGGGAAATGCCAAGCTTTTTGCTATGCTGCAGCATGATGACGCAACTGTGTTGGATCGAAGATGAGTAATCGCATATTATGTAGATTATTTTCATTTCAAAGGAATTTTAAAAATTCATAAAAAATAATATTTTAATTAATTTTATTGGGTAAAGTTTGAAAATATAAGCAAATCTAAGAACTTTATAAAGGAATTAAAATTTAGATAAATTTATTACAAATTAGTATCAAGTGCTTACCTACTTATTAAACATTAATTTAAATGATATTACAAATAAATAAAAATTAACTTTGAGTGTTCATTTTAGTTAAAAAGTCTGAAGTTTAGTGAATATAAATAAGATGGAGACGCCTGGTGTTCACCTGGCGCCTCAACTATTCTTTAAAATAGTTCTACAATCTTCGCAATAAGAAAAGAAACTTTCTAACGTTTTTAAATAAAATTTAAGCTATTAAATCTCAAAAATGTATTCTTTTTAATTTTTTTATTCTTTTTTTTCGCAATGAAAAAAAATATTTTTTTTAATATTTTCTATGAAAATAATTTTTCAATAAGAAAAGAAACATTTTATTATTTCTAATGATCTGAAAAAAGGTTACAGCTTTTAGTTTTAAAGAATTAATAAAATCTATCAACTAACTATTACAATTACTTTTTTTTTTACAATTTCCTATTTTAATTTTTTTTAATTCATTTTTCAAAGAGAAATTCTAATTAAATCTAACTCTATTTTAATCATTCTATGCTTTAAAAAGTGATTTTTCATAACTCTTAAGCTTCAAAAAAAAATAGGGGAGAGCGGGGCTAATAAAGTCACTTAAGGGTTTGAAAAAAGTCTTAAATATCATATTTCCTAGCTAGATAGAACAAAATGATCTGAGAAAGAGTTGTAGGGCAAGAAATATCCTAAAGAATTGAGCTATGCATTTCACTTTATCTGTTTGGGAAATATGATATTTTGAGCTTTTTCTAAACCCTTAAGTGACTTTATTAGCCCCGCCCTCTCCTATAATTTTTTTTTTTAAAGAGATTGTTCTTTGAAAAATCAACAAATCACTTCAAAAGTTAACATTTGACCAAATCTTCTCATTCTTTTCTCTTCAAAATATGATAAAAAATTCCTTCAATTGCTTTCCTAAAAGGAATCGAATGATCTTGTTAATGAACCCCCCTTATGAGCTTTTTGTGAATTATCATCCTTCAATCTTTAATGCCAATCAGGAAATCACGAAGAAGACAATCACAACGAAACATCATCCATAAGTGCCATCAAAATAGCATCTTACCGCCCTCCAAATGAAGCTCACTCAGAAGATTGTTAAAAAAGATGAAACAGTTTAGCTCTATTCACATTGCGAGTATAGAGGACATCAATAGCGAGGAGTTTAAAGGACTTTTAATGGGGTGCTCGAGCGAAGTTCCTCCGCAGAGTCGTAACTTTTGCTTGAGTGGACAGGAAGAAAAAGCCTCACTCCTCGTGACCCCATTCTGGTGAGTCTATTAAACACTTTTGCGGGCAAATATATCTCTCCCGCGGGATACATATACACGATCTTTTCTGCTCGTCCCCGCGTGATTGAGAGTTCAATGTGCTAACGCTATATGGAGGATTGTTGGTGTGGGGCGGGGGGTGGTTTTGCATTACATTTTGTACATTTTGAGAGAAGGGAATATTTTCAAAAACTCCTCGCTGTATAAGGCGATACAAAGGAGGGCGACTCTGTCTGTGGCGCACACGGTAAACAGAAATACTCCACGGATTCTATGGACAGTGATACGGAGAGGGTAGCGAAACATCAACCCTCGTTCCACTCTTCCATACGATTTTCATGGCGCTCATCAATCTTCCTCTACCGTCGACTGACAGCTGCTACCAGGTCCGTACTCTCTCTCTGTAGTACTATCCACATCGTATTGAATCTTCAGCATGTGGCACACAGCTAGGGGTTGATGTAGCATAGAGCGGACCTGGTGTGCCTTTTGGAAAACGAAACGAGAACCCACCCTTGTCTGGTGAATCTCTGGCATCTTTTCATAGTATCACACAGTGTGTTCGGAATAAACGCAACGAAATACTCTGCAACGTTCAGCTTCTGTGCCATACTAGAGACGAATGTCGGAGGACTCAAGTAAAATGCTTCTCACCACCCCACAAATACAATCTACCAACATCGACCACGGAATGGGGTGCCATCCAAGGGCTTACAAATCTCAATTTTGTGTTTTTTTTTCTATTAAAAAATTAAAATCGAATTAAAGATTATAGAATTATTATTCTTTAAAGGATTAAAAATGCTTTTAAAAAATGTCTTGAAATTTTCTTTTCTTATCTGTTGAATACCACATTCATCTCATTTTAAAAAATAATTTTTCTCTAAATTAGTAGGTGGACTGACTCTATGAACAAATTATTATAAAATATTTGTTTTCTATCTTTAAATTAATTGAGTACAGTAAACTCTTTCAAAATTCTTAAAATATTTTTTTTTGTATCGTGTCTTTATCTTTCATCTTATTGATTCCCCCGCACGTGACGATATAGCACCTGACTTGAACTCTTTTCTCACCTCTTATCTCATTCACAATGCATCTTGTTTGATAAACAAAATATTAACAAATCTTTGCAGCTCGTGCGGCTATTGCGTGGATGATTTATCTGTCTGGGAAAAAATCATTTGCTCAGAAATTTCCTTGTAGAACTCAATTTTGTTCAATAAACATAATTTGCAATAAAAATATTACTTAAGATCGTAAAGACCTCTTATCTGTTATTTATTAAAACTGCTGAATAGTATAAAAAGCAAGAGCTCTTCACAGTCGAGCACAGTCAGTAAATCGTGCTTGTAAGACTTTAAACTTCTTATAAAACTTTGAAAAAAACCAAGTTAGTAATTTGACGATAGTCCTCCTTAGAAGGTAAATAATATTTTTTAATTTTCAGAAAATCCAATCATGCAGCCACGCTTTGTGATCTTCTTCGTGACCATCTTCGTAGCCATCTCTCAGTTTGAGGGTGTAGCAGCCAATACTGGATGTATATCATTTCTTGGACTCACCGTTGATGTGTTGTGCAGCCTTCTATGTGACATTGGGCTAGTTGAGGAGACATGTTGCTTGGAAAAACTTGCTGTTTGCTATGCATCCCCTTGCTCTCCCTGTGACATCAGCAGTTGCTGTATTGCTTAATAAATTAATCATTTAACACCTTTCATTCTGTATGTTGGCCTTTTTTTCTTTCTCAAATAAGAAAATAATTTGAGATGGAAAAAGATGAAAAAACTTAATGAAAGTGTTGAAATGTCTTTGAATTTTTCTATCAATGTGAAATCAATGTATTTTCTTACCAGAACAATTAATAAAATATCTATCCTTTCAAACTAACTAATAATTCTTGTTTTATTCAGAAGATTGAGTGCAAAGGTTAGAGCTAGAAAAATACTTTCTGGCTAACAAGTACTGAGCCAACAAGTGCTCAATCATGATTGAATCAATCAAAATGATCAAATATAATTGAATTAGTCAATCGATTGATCAATTAATGATTAATTGTTGATCAATCCTCTATGCGGATTTACATTGACTCGATATTCGTGATAAATCAACGATTAATTTATCAACTATTGGCCAAATATTGCTCTACAATTTTTTTTTATAAATCAGTTGGTCAATTTTTGCTCAATTATTGCTCAATTAGACAATTAATGCTCAAATTTTAGTCAACTACTATTTTAAAGCAAACTATGGTCAAACACTTAAAGGATTGATCAATAATTGAGCTGTAGATTGATCAACAGTTGATCAACTAAGCAGACCTATACATTGACTCAATATTGAGCAAATTTTGTTATCTGAATTGCGTGAAAGAACTAGGATTTTCTGTAAGATTTTTTTTTTTTGGTTTAAGGAATTTTATATTCAAAATCTGAAATTGAAGATAATTTGAATCCTTTCTCAAGACTTGCAAAAATATTGAAAAATAAATAAGATTTTTAATCAATAAAAGAATAATTCCTTTGAAAGAGAACTGATCCGCCCCTAATTGTGATTATATCCGGAAAAATCTATGTGTGATTTGACAGAGAGACAGACAAGCAGCCTGCCAGTCAGATACCACAGAACCATGGTAGTATACAGGAATGGAAGCGGGGGGAGGATGTTAGAAAAAGGGAGCTGAAACTCCACCAACAGGGCTGCAAAAAAATCTCCAAATCCTCAAATGAATCAGGATGGGATGATGCTTTGGCTGAAAAAAAAGTAAAGCTCACATCGTCAATTGGCGCCTTCTGGATGCAAAAAAAATCGTCCATCTCACCAGATGCAGCATCCTGCAATATGGAAGTAAGGTGGTGGGGGGCCTACGGAATATTTCCCCCAAAGGTGGAATATTTTCTCTGTGTGAGGGTGATTCTCATTGTATGGCTGTTGTCTGATATTTGGTGGAAAAAGTTTTGCCAATGGAGAGAAAAATACATCTGAATACTTTGTGCAGTTTGTGCACAAACTCTCCACCCGATTCACCCCCTCAAGGATACAACACAGGAAATGCCGATGGGGGAAAAGTAGGAAAATCTGTATATGGGAAAAAGGTGCAGGTATATAGCGTTTGGGAGGTGTATGAAACAATTGTTTATGCAAAATAACACTTTTAAATTCACGCGCAGACTTGGCAACTTTTGCAGAAGCTCAATAAACTTTCCATGACTTTTTTCCACCATGCAGAAATTTTCTTTTTCATGAGGGGTGGGGGGTAGGGTGGATGTTTTTTTACGCTTCAACCAACATGGATGAAATTTTTCTTGGATGCGACATTTTTTTTTTCTATGCAAAAAAAGTAGGAAACTTTTGCGGGGGCGTTCGTTTAAATATTTAAATATTTATATCGCGCCAGTCAATTCGGCGACGGATCACACTGGAAGTTTTTCTTGAGCTTCAATGGTAAAAAAAATACATACATACATATACATGGAGCATCCCCTATAGAATAGCAATCCACCCCCAAAATATCCAAGAGGATAGACCCCCCGAAAAAAAAGCTCGTTTTGGGCGAATTGATTGAATAATCAAAATCATACTGTGTGACAGAGATATTTTATTAATATTATATTCAATTCACAGAGGCACGCGTGTGCAGGAGAGGAAACCCCAGCTGGATTCGGGGTGTGGGGGTGGAAAATTTAAATTTCAAATTTTTCGCGCCTGGGGATGCGTGTGTCAAATTAGATAAATCGGCGAGATCGTATTATATAGTCATTTCGACATATTGAAAACATTTTTAATATAAATTTTTCGCTACATGTACACTGCGTATTACGCGCACATGTTTCCCCCAAAAAAGGGGGTGGCATTTATTGTCTCTCACGCGGGGATTTTTCCATGCACACAAATCCACGCTCCTCAAACTCCCATAGCTTTTATGGATATGTATGTATATTTTTCATCTCACCCCGTATCCTGATATTTGATCACACACTGTAAATGCTTTGCCATTCGATAGTGTGCACGTTGTTGAGGGTGGAAAAGGGGTAAAAAACAGAGCTATTCAAATGCGCTCTTAAAAATCTCCTTCTCAGGGGAGAAAGGATTTGTGGACCCTCAATGACCCTCGGATGTCCCGATGGGGTTGAAGTTGACTTGTTTGATTACACAAAACCACCAAAGAGGTCACACTCTATTTGACCAACAATCAATCAATTTGAATTTACATTTATATATAAAATCCACTCCCTTCCCTCGCGCGTTGAACTTTATCACCATGAGTCGTAAAGCAATGCTGTTGACGTATAGGATATCAGGGTGTATGCAAAAAAAATCATGAGAGATCCGTAAGTTTTATAGCAAACGAGCAAATTTTTAAGGAAAGGTAAAATATTTCGTGAATAGGTAATTAAAACTCAAGAAAACTTACTCAAAAATTGAAGAAAAAAGTTAAACGTTGGTACCACGTAATCATTGACATAGACAATAAGATATAAGTCTTTACGTAGCCATGTGCAACGTAAGCTTTTAAAAATTAAATAATCTTCTTATCAATTTTCCTTCATAAACTCTGGAAAAAATCGAGAAAATAACATATGTTCTTAAAAGTCAACATAATCAGTAAAACATAGAATTTTCTGAGAATAATTTGCATATTTTACAACATTTTATTACGTCCGATAAAATCCATTACAGCACATAGTTTTATTATACAATATTAAACATTAAAAGAGAAACTATAACAACTATCGATATTACATGAAGATGAAGAACCTTCGCAACAATTTGACAAAGCAGTAGTACAGCAGTTTTCATCAATAGTATAGCACATTGATAATGGTAATGTTGCAGCAAGCAAATTTTTAACACTTAGGCTCACAGTACGGGTACCTTTTGATTGGCATATCGATGTAATTGCAGAAGTTTCACAACAAATTTCACTACCTGAGCCCTCTAAACATGTGTCAGATGCTCCGCAACATATTCCATTCGCAGTTTCTCCATTATTATCAGGCATATCGTCGCAGCATACTGTACAACATGTTTGGCCTTCTGTTGTACATTGACCACTTACTCCATTCCATACTGCAACTGCCAGCAAGATAACACCAATGAAGATCACACGACGTGGCTGCATGATTGTAGAACTATAGCTCCTCAACTGCTCCTTTAGGTTGATGTTAGAAAAATTTCTTTTTAAACTTTAAAACAGAACTGACTAAACGACACTACCTTTCACTGACTTGTGTTTCACTACTGGATAACTTCCTCCTATTTATACCACAAAAAAAGACAACGAGGCACCTGCGGATGAGTTAGAAACAGAACAGTTGGTAAATATTTCTACATCACGAAAATTGAACTGTTCTCTTGCGAAAGAACGCAAGTAGTGTAAGATATAAAAAAAAATGTACTGGTAAGCTGACCAAGCTTACGAGAGCTGTGTTTCTTTCAGTGTACCAATTTTGTGAGAGCAAACTAGAACGCAAATTAATTTAAATACGCGCAAAGTCGGGAAAAGTAGAAAAGTCATACGCTAAGAAATCTTTAGAGGGCAATATCTCGAGAACGGATCCATAGATTTTCATAATTTTTTTTTGTTTGAAAGGTCTTGAAGTCAGCTATAACATATCGAAAAATGAAAAAAATTATGTCGCCATTTTCGAAAAATTCGAGTTCGAAATTTTCGAAAACTTTGTTTTTGATTTTAGCGCCTCTTGCGGACATTTTTCGAAGTTGCAATGTTCTAGACATTTGTAGGGTTTCTCGAAACCTTTCATTTGCGCTTGAGTTGATCAAGATCGGACTTGTAGAACCCGAGATATGACATGCCAACTTTGGAAGGCTATATCTCGAGAACGGATCCATAGATTTTCTTCATTTTTGGCATGAAGCTAGATAATATGGTCAGCTACAACATATCAAAAAACGAGGTAAATTGTCGCTTCGCTCCAATTTACCTCGCCCCGCTTCGCGGGGATTTGTTGCGCTTCGCGCAAATTTTAGAGGAGAAAAAATTGTGATGGTTTGATTGAGGCCACTTATAAATCCCGGAGAAAAATTTCAGAAAGAGAAGAAATCAATTTCATACAACACTTTAGGCGCCAAATTCAAAAATTTGCAAAAACTGCATGAAATCCAGGGGGGCAATAACTATTGCGTTCATGGTGCAGTTGCTTGCGTTCACTTGCGTTTAGCCATACATTTCCTGCGTTCACACCTGCGCTCACTTGCGATCTTGCATTCACTTGCGTTCATCTTAGGCCATAGTTATTGCCAGTTATTGCCCCCTTGAGCAAATCTGAATGAATTTTTGGGTCATCCCGTACCCGCAGGTTCGTCGATGAGCCTGATCGATATGTACCAAAGGGAAGTTTCAAATACAAAAAATAAGAATTTTCAATTTTTCCCTTAAAGTTCAGACATAATTTTGACTGAAATCAGTTTTTTGCATTTTCTGGCTCTCCTGTTGATTTTAGAGCAAATCCAGGGGGGCAATAACTATTGCGTTCATGGTGCAGTTGCTTGCGTTCACTTGCGTTTAGCTATACATTTCCTGCGTTCACACTTGCGCTCACTTGCGATCTTGCGTTCACTTGCGTTCACTCCATATAAAGATCGCAAATCTTGCGTTCATGGTTCACCTTAGGCCATAGTTATTGCCCCCCTGATGAAATCTCTATGGGGGCTACCTGAAGGAGGGCTTTGGGGGGAAAATGAATGCGGCCATCTGAAACCGCCTGTTATAAGGGGCCTCTGTACCAAATTTCATCGCGATCGGACAAACGGTGTGGATTTGTATAAAAAAGTCGGAACGACGATTACCAACAAACAGGCCTTTCTTTATTATATAGATGAAAAAAAAATTATGTCGTCGTTTTCGAGATATTCATCGAAAACTCATCAAAATTTTTGTTTTTGATTTTTGGCCCCCTAGCGGTCACTTTTGAAACTGCGGATGTTCTAGAGAGTTATAGGGTTTGTTGAGATCTTTTATTTGACCTCGGGTTGATCAAAATCGGTCAAGCCGTTTTCGAGTTATGGTCGATTTTCGATATAAAATTGTGGCGGCCATATTGACTAAACGGCTTGACCGATTTTCGAAAATGAGGTATCGTTGGAAAGGCCTTGATGGGCCCTACAACAAATCAAAATTTCAGACCTCTAGCTATAATAGGGGCTGAGATATAGGCAAAACAAAATTTTGAGGTTATTCAAAATGGCGGACGGAGGGGTGGGGGGTAAAATTTGACATTATAATCGGATTTCTTCAGGTCGATATTTAAACTTTGCCGTTTACCGCAAGTCTCTATCTATCACCGTTCTCTTGCAATTTAAGTTTATGATCCGGCCGGAAAAATTTTTTTTTGGCGCATACGTTTTTTGGAATGTGGGGACCCTAATTCGTGCTCATCCCAAGTTTGAGCCCGATCTGACGACTTTCGATTTTGCTCGGTACACAAAAGCTGTGTCTGAAAGAAACACAGCTAAAAAATAAATTCCATGTATTATTTTTACAAAAAAAAATTTTTTACAAAATTAAGAGAATTCCCAATATATTTTGAAGAGAAAAGAATATTATTTAATCAAAAATGAAATTATCCACGCGGTTTTATTATAGAAAAAAATACAAAAAAGGGCGCCAGATAATCGTTACAAAGATTAGCCCACGTGGGTTATAAAAAAAAATAAGAATTAAAGAATATTACTTACAATATTTCAATAAATTAGTAAATTTCCTCCAGCTCCAATAGAACAAAATTTAGATTATAATTTTTCACAATTCCAAAGAAAAAAAATATCAGAGAAATTAATAAATCACCAGATAAATTCACTTGGTATGAGCACGTTTTAGACATCCCACATTACGAAAATGGTGGTGGAAAATTTTTGATCCGGCCGGCCTGCCGGTTATCCTGCCGGTGGTCGTCATTTTGCCATATAACTCGAGAACTGTAAGAGATAAAGACTTCGGGTTTGAAGTTTTCTATAGAAATGTGGGTGTTAAATTTCATTTTTTCGTATTTTCAAAATCCAAGATGGCCGCCGTTCGCCATTTTGAAACATCGGCAACCAGTTCCCTTATAGCTAGAGGTCTGAAATTTTAGTATGTTGTAAGGCTCAGTGAGACGTTTTCATCAACAATTCATACTTGATTTGATTTTTGATGGAAAAGGAGCAGTTCTTTTGATAGCGTCAGCCGAGGAGACGGTGGGTCAACCCAAACGCATCCTTTCAATTTTAGAGGCCAAAGCTTTCTACGCTATTGTGCGACTTCCTCAGTGGTCAATTGTGTTTTTGTTTAGGTTTCATTGTACGTCTAATTTTGGGGATCATGCGTTTATTAGTGTAGGTGGAATCTATATTTTCAATGATTTTCTTTGCAATTTACTCTTTCTTGGCACTAACTAACTGAGTTAGTTCTCTCTATAATTTCGGTCCTGATCAGCTATGCATTTCTACACCGTTACTGAAACCAGGCGGTTTTTACCAACGAATAAATCCTCCATTAAATATATTGCAATTCATCACAATTCCTTTCTCCCTCTAAAATTTGCGCGAAGCGCAAAAATTCCCCGCGAAGCGTTTATACATAAAATCCACTCCCTTTCCGCTCGTTGAACTTTATCACCATAAGTCGTATAATAATGCTGTTGACGTATAGAATATCGGTGTGTATGCAAAAAAAATCGTGAGGGATCCGTTAGTTTTATTGCAGTCGAACGAATTTTTAAAGAAAGGTAAAATATTTCGTGAATATGTAAAAAATTCAAGGAAACTTACTCAAAAGTTGAAGAAAAAAAGTTAAACGTTGGTACCACGTAGGCAATAAGATATAAGTCTTTACGTATAGTAGGCATGTACAACGTAAGCTCTTAAAAATTAAATAATCTTTTTATGAATTTACCTTCAGTAACTCCAGGAAAATCAAGAAAATCACACAGAAAAGTTCCACATCATAACCAATAAAACATAGAATATGCTAGCAGAGAATAATTTGTATATTTTACATTATTTTTCTATATATATTTTTTTTATAAAGTTTGTTGTATAATAATAAATTTAGCAAACAATTAAATGAGACAATAAGCTCTAAAAATTTAGTAAAACGTAACCCAATTCAGAAATCTTAAGTTTCGCATATTGTGAAAAAAATTATATTAAATAAAAATTAATATTCATAAATTTTGTAACATTTTAAAGATCATTTAATTTTAAAGTTCGGTTTATATCCTTTATTATTCTCTTAACTTACTACGTAAGCTTTATATATACTTTTATTTTTAAGTCTGAATTGGGTCACTTTTCCTTGCCATTTTATTAGTTGGTATACCACAATCGTGGCATACCAAGTATTGTAATCATCGGAAAAACCGACCACCTCAGATCGGGCTCAAACTTGGTATGAGCACGTTTTAGACATCCCACATTACGAAAATGGTGGTGGAAAATTTTTGATCCGGCCGGCCTGCCGGCCGGCCTGCCGGCCGGTGCGCCAAACTTTGGCTTATAACTCGAGAACAGTAACAGATAGAGACTTCCGGTTTGAAGTTTTCTATAGAAATGTGGGTGTAAAATTTCATTTTTTCGCATTTTCAAAATCCAAGATGGCCGCCGTCCACCATTTTGAAATACCGTCGACCAGTTCCCTTAAAGCTAGAGGTCTGAAATTTTAGTATGTTGTAGAGCTCAGTGAGATGTTTTCATCAACAAATCATACTTGAAAATCGGTCAAGCGGTTTAGCAAATATGGCGGCCTAAAGCAAAAAGTGTTTTTTCGATATAACTCGAGAACGGCTTGACCGATTTTGACCATCTTGGTATCAAATGAAAGGTATTGAGAAGCCCTACAACTGTCTAGAACATTTCAAGTTACAAAAACATCCGCAAGAGGCGCTAAAAACAAAAACAAAAATTGCCTAACTTTAAGGGGCTATATCTCCCAACATCTGTTATCGTTTTCCTTTAAATTTTGATATGTTGTAGCCTGACTCAATATCTTTCATCAGTCCAAAAATGAAGAAATTCTATGTTACCGTTTAGAAGATATAGCCATTTGAAAAATTCTTGAATTTGAAAAGTTCTAAGAGTCATATCTCTTGAACGGATTGTCCGATTTTGCTCAATTTGGTATCAAATTAAAGGTTTTGCAATTTTCTACAACTTTCTGGAACATCAGAAAACTCTAAAACCATTCCTTGAGGACAAAAAGTCCAAAAAACTGTTTTGGTCAAACAAAAATCCGCAATTTCGTGTTCTGGAGGTGACCTTGAAATGTATCGAAATATATGTCAAATTATAGCTTATTTCAATACCTTTCCAAAACTAGTCAAGAAATTTCTGTATGTGCAATAGAACTTGAAATATAACCATTTTTGTCTTTCGAATTGATGAATTTCATTAAAAAATCAACTTTGCCTACTAATACTACTTAAAAATTAAATTACAACGCATAGACTGACCCATCCGCGTTGTGGTATACCAACTCTAATAACTGGACGCGTTATGATTGACTTTTTAAATGTCTATAAGACGTTGATATTCACGGATACTGTCAAACAGCTCAAGAAATCACATGTACTACCGCTGCAACAATTTGACAATGCAGTACTACAACAGCTTTGATCAAAACTATAATTCACTGTTGCTCCTATATTTACAGTAACAAAAGCTACTTTAATGGGTACGGTTCCAGTGAAGCTACCTGTAGATTGGCATATGGCTGTAAATGCAGCAAGATCACAAGAAGTTGCATCTGTTGGGCAACAACTTTCCGTGCTACTGCAACACTTATCGCAGTCATCGCAACATGTTTGAGTAGATTCGCAACACTGATCGCAGTTTTCACAACAAGTTTCTTCTTCATCACAGCATACATTATCTGAGCAACATACGTAGTCTTCTGCACAATCATCACAACATTCTTCTGTCGCGGTGCTACAACACTCATTGTCAAGTGGACAGCAAGCATCCGATTGTTGGCAACATATTCCATCAGTGCGACGTGTTCCAGTACTATCAAGGAAACTATCGCAACATGATGTGCAACACGTGCTATATTCTGAACAACATGTGTCAGATTGTTGGCAACATTTTCCATTGGTTTGAGGTTCTCCAGTACTATCCACGAAACTATCGCAGCATGATGAGCAACATGTTTGGCCTTCTGTACATTGACCATTTACTCCACTCCATCCTGCAATTGCCAGCAAGACAATACCAATAAAGATCACATGACGTGGCTGCATGATTGTAGAACTGTAGCTCCTCAATTGCTCCTTTAGGTTGATGTTAGAAAAATTTCTTTTTAAACTTTAAAACAGAACTGACTAAACGACACTACCTTTCACTGACTTGTGTTTCACTACTGGATAACTTCCTCCTATTTATACCACAAAAAAAGACACGAGGCACCTGTGGATCAGTTAGAAATAGAACAGTTGGCAAATATTTCTATATCACGAAAATTGAACTGTTCTCTTGCGAAAGAACGCAAGTAGTGTAAGATATAAAAAAAATAAAAATATAAAGAGAAGAGCTTTTTATGAACCTAAGAGCTAATTCTGGCAAAAATCTTTTCTCTTCTATCTAATTTGTCTTACAAAGGAATTTTGTAAGATTTGGTATTCCAGCAAAAATTTCTTTTTCATTCTTTTTTTTTTATTAAATTCATGCTCAGGACAATCGTCTTTTCAATACAAAAATGTATTAATTGACCGTGTGTGGGCCTGGGGTGCAGTGGATAGAGCGCTTGAGT
The DNA here is from genome assembly GCF_024334085.1 of Lutzomyia longipalpis. NCBI lineage: Eukaryota > Metazoa > Arthropoda > Insecta > Diptera > Psychodidae > Lutzomyia > Lutzomyia longipalpis. The sequence continues at coordinate 47,071,754 of NC_074707.1, forward strand.
GCGCATCCAAAGGTCGCCGGTTCGAATACAGAACCCGGCAACGCGCCCCATCCGCCAACGTGCAATTAGATCACGTTGACCGGTTGGATCAGGAGATTGATACACTCCTATCCGTAAAATGGCCCACACGTGGTAGTATCTAGCAAGGCCGCCCACTACTTCTCCGCAAGGAGAACAACAACATCATATAGGGCGGCCGGCCCTGTTCCTATATGGGACGTAGCGCCAAAATATTTATATATATTAATTGACCGATCAAAGTGTTTTTTTTTGTGTTTTTTTAATGTTGTTGTTGATGTCTTAATATCTTTACTGTTCTATCTTTAAGCTATTGCGCGGTCATTTATAAACTACGGTTTCATAAACCTATCTGGGTTATAGGGTGAGATTAAAAAAAAAACAAAAATGTATTCCCAGCTCAAACGGCAATAAATCACAATGATAATTTATACATACTAAGAGACAACTCCCAGGTAGCATAAAATGTTTGTTTATAATGCAGAATCCCATCCAGGGATGCTGGAAGCATTTTGTGAAAGAGTACATGCAGAAATTGGTGGGACCAGCTCTACAGAATGACCATAAAGAGATTAAGTCGCGAATCCAGAATACTCTTAAATTAAACGTCTTTCCATACTTTAACATTTTGCTTTTTAATCAACACTACAGAAATGACAGAAAGATCTTACAATGCAGCCTGTGTGCATGCATAATAATCTTCCACAAGGCCAAGTGGAAGATGATTGGCCTTGTGGGCTGATCGACAAAAGTCTTGACGTAAGATATAAATACTTGTACAGTCGTGCTCTCGTGGTAGGACCGTCGTCAAAATGACTTCTCCGCGGTAAAACGGCTTCAGAATGAAGTATTTTGCCTTCGCAGTGGGACAATTAGTACTATTGGAAAGGTAGGATACTAATTGTCCCACTGCGAAGGCAAAATTCCTCATTCTGAAGCCGTTTTACCGCGGAGAAGTCATTTTGACGACGGTCCTACCACGAGAGCACGACTGTATATAATATTCTTTACCATTTTATTTCACTCATTTTTAGGAAATTACACAGAGATGTAAAAAATAACAAAAGCAACATTTACAGAATTTATATTTTGTTTATTTTACAATTTTTTTTTACTTTATTATCGTGATATATATAATCGTGTTGAGGCATTATTAGAGGCTTTATATGTCTTGTCTAAAAACAGGCCATTTTTTTATGGATAACTGACAGATAATTTGATTTTTGGTGGAAAAGGAGCAGTTCTTTTGATAGCGTCAGCCGAGGAGACGGTGGGTCAACCCAAACGCATCCTTTCAATTTAGAGACCAAAGCTTTCTACGCTACTGTGCGTCTTCCTCAGTGGTCAATTGTGTCTTTTTTGGGTTTCGTCGTACGTATAATTCTTGCGATCATGCGTTTATTACTGTAGGTGGAATCTCTATTTTCAATTATTTTCTTTGGTTTTTCTTTGCAATTTACTCTATCTTGGAACTAACTAACTAACTGAGTTAGGTCTCAGTTGGTGCCAAGATAGAGTAAATTGGAAAGAAAATCATTGAAAATAGAGATTCCATCTACACTAATAAACGCATGATCCCCAAAATTAGACGTACAATGAAACCTAAACAAAGACACAATTGACCACTGAGGAAGACGCACAGTAGCATAGAAAGATTTGGTCCCTAAAATTTTAAGGATGCGTTTGGGTTGGCCCATCGTCTCCTCGGCTGACGCTATCAAAAGAACTACTCCTTTTCCACTAAAAACAGCCCACGTCAATAGCTTTCTAATTTGCCAGCCATTAATTTTCAACCTCGCACGATTTAGGACATTACGGACAAACATATGAGGAGTGGTTTGTACCACTACACATTCTCTCACGTGGCAGGGTAGACAGATGTCTTCATAGTGCTGAAGATATCACAGGAGTCACTTTGACAACAAGTTATCATTGCATCATAACAAGCAAGCGTATCAAAACTATAATTCACTGTAGCTGGTAGACTTATAGAACCTAAAGGCAACTCAACGATTATGGTACTAGCTAAGCTACCTGAAGATTCGCATATCTGTCTTAATGCATTGTCATCACAACATGTTGAAGTATCAGGGCAACAGGTATCGCTGCTATCGCAACATTGATTGGCCTTATCACAGCACTGACTCTCATATGGACAACATATACTAATTTGGGGGCAACATATTCCAGCGGTCTGACGTGTTCCAGTACTATCAAGGAAACTATCGCAACATGATGTGCAACACGTGCTATATTCTGAACAACATGTGTCAGATTGTTGACAACATTTTCCATTGGTTTGAGGTTCTCCAGTAATATCCACGAAACTATCGCAGCATGATGAGCAACATACTTGGCTTGGATCACTACATTGACCAGTTACTCCACTCCATCCTGCAATTGCCAGCAAGACAACACCAATAAAGATCACATGACGTGGCTGCATGATTGTAGAACTATAGCTCCTCAATTGCTCCTTTAGGTTGATGTTAGAAGACAGAACGACACTAACTAGCACCTTCTTATGATTCACTACTGGCAAATTTCCTGCTATTTATACAGCAAAAAAAGACAACGAGGCACCTGTGAGTGACGTGGAAACAGTGCATTTGGCATTCTTGTTTTAAACTAAGCCTTATCTAAACGACGAAAAAGCTGTGTCTGAAAGAAACACGGCTAAAACCCGGATTTACACAATATTAAATTTCACGCTAGTCGAACATCCCAATGAAATAAAAATTAACATACAAAATAATTTTTCTTTCTAAAACTACCTATTCAAAGTAAGGCACGAAATCGTGATAAGAAAGAAAAGATCCACGACTGTGGAACAACTCAGTCATAGTAACAATATTAAATTTTTTTCATTGATATTACCATTTTTTATCATCATGATGAAAGCTTCGTGACTTTGAAAAAAGCTCGTGGCGAAAAAAATGCAGACAACACTCAAACTATCTTAATTTGGTTAGGAAAGTTATGTAAAAAAAGTAATGGAAGAAAAATAAATAAAATCTTTTCCATGACTTTATTTTGTTGAAATATTTAAAGAATTTTCTAAGTTATTGAACTTTTTTGTGCTTTATCAGAATCTAACCAATTAAATAATTAAGACAATTAATTATATCTTTAATTTAGATAGATTTTAAATATATTTTTATTTAATTTATTTATTCTAAAAATTATTTTAAAGAAAAAAATTCTAGCAGAGTTCCATTAAAGTTTCAGACCATACATATCATTTTCCGATAAAGGATTTAATTTTTAACAAAAATGACCAAATGAGCTTTTAATTTTATGAAAAACTCCTTGTCAAAAGGAATTCTTTTATTATCTCCATTGTATAGAGAGCAAAAATTGTACTGGTAAGCTGACCAAGCTTACGGGAGCTGTGTTTCTTTCAGTGTACCAATTTTGTGAGAGCAAACTAGAACGCGAATTAATTTAAATACGCGCAAAGTCGGGAAAAGTATAGAAAAGTCATACCCTAAGAAATCTTTAGAAGGCTATATCTCGAGAACGGATCCATAGATTTTCATAAATTTTTTTTTGTTTTAAAGGTCTCAAAGTCAGCTATAACATATCGAAAAATGAAAAAAATTTATGTCGCCATTTTCGAAAAATTCGAGTTCGAAATTTTCGAAAACTTTGTTTTTGACTTTAGCGCCTCTTGCGGTCATTTCTCGAAGTTGCAATGTTCTAGACATTTGTAGGGTTTCTCGAAACCTTTCATTTGCGCTTGAGTTGATCAAGATCGGACTTGTAGAACCCGAGATATGACATGCCAACTTTGGAAGGCTATATCTCGAGAACGGATCCATAGATTTTCTTCATTTTTGGCATGAAGCTAGATAATATGGTCAGCTACAACATATCAAAAAATGAAAAAAATTTATGTCGTCGTTTTCGAGATATTCATCGAAAACTCATCGAAAATTTTGTTTTTGATTTTTGGCCCCCTAGCGGTCACTTTTGAAACTTCGGATGTTTTAGAGAGTTGTAGGGTTTGTTGAGATCTTTCATTTGACCTCGGGTTGATCAAAATCGGTCAAGCCGTTTTCGAGTTATGGTCGATTTTCGATGAAAAATTGTGGCGGCCATATTGACTAAACGGCTTGACCGATTTTCGAAAATGAGGTATCGTTGGAAAGCTCTTGATGGCCCCTACAACATATCAAAATTTCAGACCTCTAGCTATAATAGGGGCTGAGATATAGTGAAAACAATATTTTGAGGTTATTCAAAATGGTGGACGGAGGGGTGGGGGGTAAAATTTGACATTATAATCGGATTTCTTCAGGTCGATATTTAAACTTTGCCGTTTACCGCAAGTCTCTATCTATCACCGTTCTCTTGCAATTTAAGTTTATAATCCGGAGGGCCGGACGGACGGACGGCCGGCCGGAAAAAAACTTATTTTTGGCGCATACGTTTTTTGGAATGTGGGGACCCTAATTCGTGCTCATCCCAAGTTTGAGACCGATCTGACGACTTTCGATTTTGCTCGGTACACAAAAGCTGTGTCTGAAAGAAACACAGCTAAAATCTTTTAAACCTTACAAACGTTCCTTTTGCACTTCTTTGAATTTCAAGCACAACCGTGTCGATCATGCGTGGTATTTAGCACATTAATCCCTGAGGCTGCGTAAGATGAAAATTAATTCTTTGTTTGCTATAAAGGGGATCACCTAGCAATTGAGAGGCTCTATGTACATACATAATGTTGGAATGAGAAAATATCATTTGTTATTTAAATTGTCTCCTTTTTTTGCAGGTTTTTCCTTCAATTTGATCGCCCTTTCCCCTCCGCATTGTACGTCCACTGCAGGTCGCTTCAGCCATCAAGGGCGGATCGATTTAATGCTCACCAGGCTGGGGAGATTATCTCCATTCTCCACAAGTACATGCGGGACGCGCGAAGGCTGTGTGAGAAAATGCGTCGATAATAGCTGCATTTTCTTCCTGACTATTTTATTTTTTATGTGCATTTCGTGGCTATCGGGTTAGGGGGGCGCCGCATACGCCGCAAAAGCGCCATTGTGCATGCGGCCTGTCATTAGGGGTCATTTCGGTTTATTGGTCATAATTGGTGCGGTTTTTCAATTGCATTTTCACCCAAACAAGTGCAATTTCCCCCTGCTGTGTGCCAAAGCAAATGAAGAACGGGCAAAGTGGGGAAGAAGAGGTGTTCTGTTTAATTCGCGAGGCCAATGTCATTTGCCTCCTATGGCCCCCCTTCACCACATACTGCTTCATCATCTAATCACACAGCAGTGTGTAGATTCCACTCCATCCTTCCGGAATTACGTGAAGACATTTCTCCACCCATAAGACGGATTTCTAATCACGCGAGGGTCGATTAACTTATCGTATGTCATTTTCTTCTCAAGTACCACCCACACCACGCAATTTTTTTTCTTTAGCAAGGGATTGAAATTGAGACGGTGTGGAAGTTGTGAGCATTTATTAGTGCTATGACTTTATCTCGAGCGCGCGGAATGTTTTTTTCGCCATAAGAAATATAACCGCGTGAAATCATCATCAGAACACGGAGGACATTTCGCCAGCCGTTTGATGTGGCTCACAAGCAAAAGAATCATCAGTATGTCGTAACATTGGCGTTATCAGTTGCAATGTGACGAAGAAGTGGAAGGTTGTTTCGTCATTTTTATATTTTACTCATTTCTTGTGCCTCGTTATATCGCCAGAAATGAGCCGTGTGTAGGAGGGATGGAGGAAAACATCCTATATATAAGTGGGAGGAGTGATACCATCCCACCCCCTCATTCTTCCTCATCATGCGTGATGAAGAAAATTTTCATCAAAACCCCCCATTCAAGTACACTGTTACAAATGCCCGCAAATCTATTTATTTTTACCAATTTAGAAACTTTCAATCTAAGGAAAATCTTTTCTTTTTATTTTTGTCTTTCTCTTTTTTTTTAATTCAAGAATTTGTTAGACTTAAAAGCTTTAAAAAATATATTGAGTTTTGAATTAAATAATTTGTTGAAATTAAAAAAAAAACAACAAAAAGAAATTAATTACACACTAAAAATTATTTTAGGAAATTTGCTACGAAATTTCCTGTTTTGTTTGGGAAAATCCATTTTTTTTATATGAAGAGCCAGTGAATTTTTTAAGAAATAAAACAAACCATTCCTTTTGATTATTTCTCTAAATTTTTAGATTGAATACGAGAAAAATATTATTTTATTGATATAAATTTTTTTCTTTAAAAACACAGAAAACTATAAAATTCATTTAGAAACTTAATAAAGTTGCGGTAAAGAATACAAAAAACTTGATTTTTCTTTTAACTTTAGTAAAATAAGTTCTACTAAAATTTTACCGAGAAACGAAAAAAATCTAAGCAAGACGATTACTAAATATTCGAAGAGTACCCATTCGTGTTTTTTACTAAAATAATTTTTAGTGTGTAATTCGTACACAAAAAAAAGAATATTTCCAGATTATTTTGAATAATTTTTCCAATTTGTTTCTCAATTCGGATTATTTTGTTGTAATTTTTACCAGAATTTACGAACAATTCAAACAATCTTTTTTTATCAGTGATGCCAAAAAGGCAAATTTTCATAGACTATTTCATGTCGGTCTCTCATGGGGCTTTATTGTGGGTGCTTCTTCATTTGCGCCTTATCAGGAATTTGTTGATTTGTCACACAATTGTTAATGGGGTGACTTTTGATGTTCAATTTCTCTCATCCTGGAGTACTTCAAATTTATTTTCTTTCCCTTCATTTGCTGTATAGCATCATTGCTAAATAAGCGGATCCACTGTGTGGAGGAAATGTCAGCCTTTGAATGGAAAATGAGAGAAAAATCACTTAAGGGGGAAGGATGAGGGCAAAAAAAATGGGTGAACACTTGAACATTTTGTCCCTGCTTTGGTATTATTGTCACGTTTAAGTGGCAGAGGGCAAAAGGATCTCTCATGTCCCTTGAAACACCTGTTTCTCAAGAGCCCCGAGATTTTCCTCCGCTAAACTTTGCTCCCACAAAAACGCACCGGGAGGCAATAAAAGGAAATTTCACGTCACATACGGCCTTTTCTTGTTTGTAAAAAAAAATTGTATATATTCTTCCCACCCTCCACAAAAGCTCCGCATGACCATGAGAGATGAAAAAAATCCGCAGGTGAGGAGCTTTCTATGTCTTCTCAACGTGAATTATTAATTCGTGACTGTTAATGGCGAAAGCTTTGAGCGAGTAAATTTGAAATTGTACTAGATAATTATTCTTCAATTAATATTATTTATTAAAAGATACTTTGCGTATGAAAAACGACGCGGGCTCAAGATGCTAAAGGAGGCACTTTTTCTCACCACACAGAACCTGCCATCACTCCCTCCCGCGTTGTCGTGAAGATTATCACGCAGATGGTGATGTTCCCAGCGCGCTATCAATTGTGTAATCGTGCTGCTGAATTTATCATAAATGTCCTTTTAATTTCATACCATGAGGCAATATTAAATATTATCCATGTTGTCGACATTTTCATTCTTTAATTAATTATTCAGCGCGATATCATTAGACAATTGTGTTTTACTCCTCATACCACCCCCCACCCGCAAGTTCCTTCTCTCTGTGGTGTCCTCAAAATGCGAATCAGAACTCACGATAAGATCCTAGGAAAATCCATGCACGCATGAAGGGTATTCATTTGGAAATCTTGTCAAAAAAATGTTCCATTCTGCTTTTATGTTGTGTACATAACATAAACCTGGCGAAGGCGCATCAGGCTATGATTCTGTGTCCATTGGGGTTCGGTCAAGGGGCAAATGTTGACTTGTAACGATGATTTGGCTCCTTTTCTCACATCCCATTCAACTGGAAATCATTCAAAGAGATGAATACATTTTGAGGCTCACATGCACGAGCCACAAAGGAATGAGTTTGTTTGGGTGGTGGGTGGCATCGTGCTCTCTGTGTTGGCCTTTTCTTCTGCCATCCACGCACAAAACACTGTAAATGATCAATTGGACCAACAAATACTCCACTGACTGCAGGGAGAATTTAAACGCCATGAGAAGGAGTTGGTAAGAAAATAGATTAAAGATTTTTTCTTTATTGAAATTCAGTTGTTCAACAAATAATTTGTACCAGAAGAAGAAAACTTTCGGCTCCGAAACGTTGTGCTAATTAAAAGTGAGAAATATCTTAAGATCAATCCCTTCTTTCACTTTTACAAAGATTTTTTTTAATATAAATTTATTTATTTGATTTTTTTCTTGAAATTGAGACGATTGCAAAATAATTTCCTTGTGACTACCAGGCGTCTCCATCACTAACTATTATTTTTTTAAATCTGTCTATTAATAAATTACTTTTTTCATTTTATTTATTCTTTAGTTCATAAAATAAAATGAAGAAATCAATAAATTCTAATTAAAAAAATAACCTCCAATTTTTTTTTAATAATTCAAAGAACATTTTTAAAATAAGATTTTTTTTTATTCCACCCCAACCCTCAACCTTCTTTTTCCTGCACCACAACCCTTCTGTTGCCTGTTAAACATAAAAAAATGTCCTCACAGTGGTGGTTTGTATGGAATAATTTAATGTTGAGGAAATCATGATCAGAGGCTCATCTTATTTCACTCAAAGTATGTGACATCTGGGTGCGTGGTGGATATTAAAGGCATCGGCATGCGGGGGATATTGCCATGTCTTTCGTGGTAAAATGGGCAAAATATTGAACAGCCTTTTAAAATGATCACCATCACCAATTGTTTTTATTAAAAACATCCCCCAAAACACAGCGTGGTGAAATATTGCTCCATATTAAGTTTTGATTTTCCATCATATTTTCCGGGGGCACATCAATCACTCTCTCAAGTGCTGCGGGGGTGCAGAAATGCCGCGGATGGCGGGACATATTCAACGGGGAGATTCTTCCCAATTGAGTGCTTTCAATTGCCCTTCTTCAGTTACAATTATTTTCTCTTTGTGGTGGCAAAAACAATTAAGGAGCAACGCTGGTTTTACGGCATAAATGCAAATTCCATCGTTGTGCGTCCTCAGATGCAAAATACCAAGAAAAAATTCTCTTCCTTAAGATGCTTCTTCCCACAGAACCACCCTCATTGATTTGCTGCTGACGGTGTGTCCCCAAAGTGGGACAATTTTAAATTCATCTTTTATTAAGAAGTAGGGGGAGTGTACCGTGCGATTTAATTAAATTTTATCCCGATTTAATTCGGAAGAAAAATCGCAGAAACTTCCTACGTTAGAGATATATAGGGGATGGTTTCAAGAAGAAACCCCTTTGAGCACCAGACGCTATGTAGGAGTACCTACTGGCTGAATTTAGCCCACAATTTGTGATTTTGTGGGGTTTTCCAAGCCATCCGCAACAAATGGAAATTGCGCACCTTATGGAAGTGAATTATGAAGTGATTTAGGGGGTGTTTTCTACCACCCCCCCCCCAAACTTTTGGAAAATTTGCACGTGACCACAATTTCTGTGGGCAAAACACACAACGCGGAGTAATTAAGAATTTTCGAAGGGACTTTTTCTTTCATCCCCTTTTGGAGAATATCATTTTGTGGTCCACGCACCTTCCCCAAAAGGACTATGTGTCCCATGGAGTTTGTTGCTCCCTATTCCCGCCAGATATACAGATGCAAATAATTACTCGTGGGATTTTATATTTGTTTTTAAATACTTGACTTTCTTGAATGGATTTTTCAAGGTAGAGGGGGGTTAATAATTTTTATGCTATTTTTGAGAATTCTTTAGCATTTAAAATATTATTGAAAAAGAATGTTTAAAATTATTTCTTTTGTTAATTTTTCTTTAAAAACTAAATTGATTTTTTGGAAGATTATTCAGCTTCTGATTGAAATTGATATCAAAAAGGGTTAAACCATGAGCTAAACAGGAGGGGGAATTTTTAGTAAATTGATTAGGGTGAGTATTTTGCATTAAAACCCACTCGAGAGTTAACTCTCCGGAGGACACAAGAATGTTCTTGGCGCCCTTTTAAGCAAGTTCTGCGGTAGACATAAAACTTATCTCTAACAATGGGGATGGGGTTGTTCTTGCGGAAGTTGAAGGCAACAAGAAAGCATACTATATCTACATATATTTTGTGTGGTATGTGCTGAAATTGTGTCTCTTCAACCAAAACTTTCCCACACATACACCCTGTAAATAACACCCTTAAAATTCTATGGGGATATTTAAGAAAATTTACTTCTAATACTTCCTCAAGGAAGGTCTGGGGGATCCCACTCACTTCTCTTTTTCATGACGTGAACCCCGGGGGTGGGGGATGAAAACAACTTCCGATAGACATATTTGTCCACTTCCTCACACACCAAGAGTCCATTTTCCAGAGGGAAATCTTCGCCAAAGGAAAACTTGCAGCAACACAAAAGGCCACTGTCCACCCTTATTTGTGTCCCTTGAGGTCGCAATTTGCCACACAAGGGTTGCAACGACAAGAGTGTTGCCAACAGTGCCAAAAAGTTCATAAATCAAACGGCCCATGGTTTGGGGGTGGGGGTGGTGGAGACATAAACCACCCTCGTGTGAGTGATTTTTTTCTCGCCTCTGCATACAAAAATACCTCAACTCACGTGCGATATATGGGGGTAAATGTGGGTACGGCAGTGCAGAAATTCTCCAAATGTGGTTGTTGCTTCTCCGTTTTATTTTTCTTAATGTGCAAAATTTGTAATTAGATGGAAAGCAAGTCATTAAAAACAGGGTTGTTTCTCCTATTTGGGTAACCTCTAAAAGGACGTACTAAGGGTTGCAATTTTAATTGAGAGTTGGAGTGATTTTGTTCACATTTCTCTATGAAAAAATTAATAATTTTCTATGATTTTTCTTAAGAGATAAAGAAAGAAAGTTCCTTAAAATCAGTACACTTCTGGGAAAAATAAAAGAATAACTTGTATTTCTTCTAAAGGTAATCATAACTTCAATGTAGAATATCTCAGGCTGTGTTTGTCCAATTAGGATAATTTCAAAAGGCAAAAGCTGCTTTCTTGTCCTTGTTAAAACTTCCAGGATGGTTGTAATAGGTTAAAGAATTGATTTTGGCAGACCTATAGGGATACTCATGCAAAAAACTTTTCAGTGTTGATTTAATATCACTTTTGCATCAAACCTTAATAGAAAATTCAGCAGAAAACCCGATTTTCAAAAATTTTCCACCGTTAGAAAGGAGGTTACACACAAAAAATTTCCTCGACAAAAATATAAGACTTTCAGAATAAAAAATTTTGTCTGGAAAAATTGGAAAATATTTTTTCTGTGAAATTTTTTTTGTCTTTAAAGGCTACATTCACCCCCTTTCTAAATCTGCCAGAATGACCAAAATCGGATAAGGGGTTAACTTCTGAAAAATTTAGAAAGGGGATGAATGTAGCCTTTAAAGACAAAAAAATTCAATTGGAAAATATTTTCACAGAAAAAATATTTTCCAAATTTATTTTCACAGAATAAAAGGTCTTTGCATCTAGACTTTTCCAGTCGTCACATCAAACAAACCACCTTCTGCATACCTATAATTTTCAATGCAAAATTTTTAAGGAGTTTGCTAAAGAAATATATTGTCTTGATAAATGAGACAATTCTGTGCAATTCGCCTTTTGCAGAAAATTCAATTCATTCCTCAATTGATGGCGCGAAAAAGTGAGTGCTTCCTTTCTTCTCCTCTGTGTGGTGGAAAAGAAGTCGCTGCCACACCTCTTAAAAGTCGAAAGTCATGTTGAAAAACAAGGCGATTGCGATGATAAAATCTCCTGACCCACTTTCATGGCCAAGAAGTAGCTAGAAGAAGGGTGTACGAGAAGCTAAATCCCCCCATTGGACTGATTGTTGTTTTGAACGCGCCAAAGAATCCCGCAAACAGCATTAATCTGCTGACTCTCAACTAATCCGATGAGTTATGAATGTACGCGCCAATGTGCCAAAAGGGGGTTGAGGAGAACCCTTTCGGGGAAATTAAAATAAAAAAAGTACCCGGATGTTCATCTTGTGTGTGCCTTTAGGGGGGGGAGGGTGCAAAAGGTGTGGGATGAACAATGAAAAAATCGACCTCGATTGTTGATTTTTTTTTCGTGGCTGCGATGAAATTTCATCGCCACTCATCAAATAGATGAGAAAATTTTTTAATTTCCAAATTACACCGCACCACCGCTACCATTTAGATAGAATGGGTGAGATAGATATTGAAATAATCCATCGCAACCTCACCGCGGAGTATGTTTGTGCTCCGTGGCATTAGTTTGTTTTCCATCACGGAAATTGACTTCCAAGCTGTGTGGTGTTGTTGTTTTATTTTTATTTTTTTCAACATAGTACCTATACCACCTTCCTTTCTCACTTTACCTTTTTGAGGCACTTTCAATTCATTAATGGATATTAATATGCAAAAATTCACCTCGGCAATTTGTTCAACGTGAGAACCTGTGAATAGATAAATTAAATAATGAGGAAAAACAATGCAAAGGAGTGGGTTTATGTTGCTTTTTCTCGAGCATGGAAAGTATTTTTATGTTGCTTTTTGTGGAGGTGCGCTAAAAAGGTTTTATAGTATGAAAATCTATTGTTTAAAAACCGTGCAGAATGAAGAATAATATACACTGTCATTCAAATTTTATTAAAGTCCTACTAAAGTTTTTAGAAATTGAATTTTTACTAAAAATTTTAGTAGCCATAACTGGAAATTTTATTCATTTTGACTCGACTCACTAAACTTTTTAATTTTACACCCTTAAACCTAAACTTTAGTAGTCAATTTAGTCAAATTATTTACTAAAGTTTCCAGTGAATACATAACTACTAAATTCTTTAGCTCTGTAAACTAAAATTTTAGTAGAAATTACTATAATATTTTTTTCTTTTTTTACTGAAGTTTTAGCAATGCCAATCAGAAAATTGACTAAATTGACATAAATTTTAAATCCAATGAAATTTTAACCAAAAAATTTGATTTTTTTACTTTCTCTTATAATTTCATAATTCTTCTGATGAACTGTTAATTTGGAAAAATATTAGCAACGCAATGTATTTCACATAATTGTCTTTGTTCCAATGCAAGATGTTGTAGCTCAAACTATTTTTATTGTTGAAAATTTGAATGATAGTGTACAACAGTCGATGTTTTTTTTGTGATGAATTTTTAAGGTTAAAAGCTTTGCAGAAGGTTTTATTAAGAACAAATAATTAATGTTTTATGTTTAAAATAAAGAAAAAAATATATAACCTGCAGATGGATTGAAGGTACGACGACGCCACAACGGTGCCAATTGTTACAATTAACCGGTGGTGTTGTCTGTATACAATCAATTGCTATGCATCAGTGGCATCATTTTACACAACATTCTCGCACCCTTCTATGCGTTTGGGATGGGCTTGGTGTGTACGCTGAAAGCCGCAAATTCCCAAACATAAACCCACCAATTTCAACATCATTAATCACTGATAAAAACATCGCTGGCTGTCTTGCCCTGGCCTTTTTAGCATATTCCCCGCGTGTGTGTGCACCTCTTTTGCCGCGCAATGGGAGCTGAAGACAACGTGAGTGCACCTCATGTGTGATCGGTCAAGGGTGTTGGGAGGTAGATACGAAGAGGATTTCAATTACAATCATTAGACATCTTCTTGAGCAACTTCTTCGCGCGCTCTTTCGCCAATCCCACAAACACACGAGATGATTGCTGGACATTTCATCCGCACTCAATCGTAATTCGTAGGAGATCCAATTTAATGTTATACCTACATACATATATAAGTAATGCAACCATGAAAAAAAGACCCAGCCATGCTATGTATATTATTATGTGTAGTGTTGTATCACGAAGCAATTTCTATACACAACACTACAGCAACATAAAGGCTACACTGTAGAGAAAATGCTCACGGGAATCGTGTCTTTAATGCTCGACCAAGCTCGCTATATATGGCGGACAAGGAGTCAGAGGATGGAAGGAGCAAAAAAAATCGACAAGCTCGCGTGACAGCCACCCATTACAGTTCGCCGAAAGAAATTTCTGGTTTAGAGTTTTCTTTTCTCTTTTTCTTACACCGCGTGGCCGTCTTTTTTCTTCTCTTTGCCATTGCGCCAGCCATATTCTTGAAAGTTGGCAGTCGCGAGAATGGCCACAACGGTGGGATGGTGAGAATGTAGCGGAGAAGGAAGACGAAGAGGGCAAAGGAAAAAAAAAGAGCACGAAAACACGAAACAGCAAAACATATGTAGCGAAAAAGGGGAAAAATGTGCATATAAGACGTGTAATGGGCTTCACATTCAATCTTGATATCAAATGGTTGGCATTTGATGGTTGCCAGTCGGTGCCTCCTTTCGCGCAATATTTCTCCATTTATTTTCATCTGATGGCCATCGCTATAATTTCACATAATTTCTCATACTGCCACCCGCCATCACATTCCCTCCCCCCACCCACCCGCTAGAGCCGGAAAAAAATCACAAATATGTCGCGGTGCTATTTTTTTCTCTCTTCCGTTTATACCACGCAAACCACACGAGCTCTAGCTATATAGTGCACTATATAGAGGTATATATAATCTAATTCTCCGATCAAATGGTTCCAAGAAGAAATTTCAGCGATTCCGCGTCATTTTCTTCGCCATCAGCCGTGCTCAAACCACCATCTTCTTCCGACAGTAGCTGAACGAAGAATACCAACGATCGGAATGTCGTGAATAATTTAAAGTGATGCTGGCATGTTCTCTCCATCATTCGCATATAAATCATACACATTGCGCCCGTTGAAGCTTAATTATTCTTGACACTCTGTGGGAGCAAAAAAAAGCCCACCCGACCGACACCCCCCTCTCGATCCGCGCTCGATCGGATCTCAAATCAAGCTGTGGCTGTTGGTAAGTCCTAAACTATTATGCTGTATTTGCTATTCCTCATTGTGAGTAGAGTATGTGTTGAAAATTGATTTATTAGCAGAATTTCATTTTTTTTAAGGAGATGCAGAAGAAAAGAAAATATTATATGGATACCTGAAGAATTCAAGAACATACAAGCAGATTTTCAATTTCTTTCATTCTTCAATTTATAAAAAAGCGCCCTAACCACGCCTCTAATGAGTTTATTTTTATGTTTGTGTGGAAAATTTATTATTGATTGAAAAGATTTTATTCATCGAAAATGTAATAAAAAGATGACAAAAAATAAAAATTTTAGGCCTTTTTTAATAAATTATTTTTAATTTATTTTTCAGCTTTTATAAATCAAAATTGACAATTCTTTGTTGGTTCTCATTAATTTTGCAATTTGTTTTTAATAAAAATGTTTTAGAATCTCCGAAATAAATAAACTCTTTTCTTCAATAGATACCTAATGTACTTTTTTTTTTATTTTATTGACATTTTCTATTTTTTTTTAATTTCCTCCCTAGCACCCATAGATCTTTGGAAACCCTGACCCTTTCTATTTGTTTTAAAAAAAATGCAGAATTAAAAAAAAATATATTATATCGTAGGGGAGAACGGGGTTAAAAAAGTCACTTAAGGATTTAGAAAAAGCTCAAAATATCATATTTCCCAAATAGATAAAACGAAATGTATAGCTCATTTCTTTAGGAAATTTACTGCCCTATAACTCTTTCTTAGATCATTTTGCTCTATCTAGCTAGGAAATATGATATTTTAGGCTTTTTCCAAACCCTTAAGTGACTTTATTAACCCCGCCCTCCCCTATTGTTTTTTCATTTGTTTTATTTTTTATTATTCTTTTTCTCTAAAATAAGTTTTTATAATATTTTTTTTATATATTTTTTTTAATTTATTTAATTTTAGATCTAAGGACTCTATCTCCAGATAACAAAATTAATTAACAATACAGGAATCGCAATGATCATCACCTCCAAAATTCGTTTATGCATAAGTTTCATCCCAATCAAGCGGAGCATATGCTTCTCACACAATTCTTAGCATTTTGTATTTGCTTATCAGAAAGTATATGGAATACCAAGTAATAGACACCGCCATGTCAATTAAAAGATTTTCTGCCAGCTACAGAGATATTAAAGTGCGAGAGATTTTGAGATCAATAGCGAGACGAAGGCAGTGACTTTAAGATTTTCCTTCTGCCCAATCTCCCATGAGTCGCCTTGGGCAGCATCTATATACTTTTTTTTCTTATGCTGCGTATGCCCCCATATCGGAGAGATTCTCTCAAAGCTTCGTGTTGGATATAAAGTAGATTTTATAGGGCTTTACTCTCATTGTAGACTTTTCACCTACATGCTCTCCATGTTGTGCACTGTGTAGTGTACAGGCAAAAGTCTCCAAAGCTCCGCCCCTTTGCGCGCGCAAAGTGCTGCATGGCCGCGCCTCTCGTGGCTCTCTGCAGCACCACAACCGTGTACGGTGGATGTTATCTTTTTGTATCACATTCAGTAGTCACTGTGCCATTGGTCAGTGTAGTCAGGTCACGTGGTACTCCATCGCGCAGAGGTGCCTCTAAGAAAATCAAACTCTCAACATAGTCACAGGGCAGAACCGTCGCGCGAAGCGGGCACAAAAAGGGCCACCAGGGAGAGAGAGCCGGAGTAGAAGAATTGAAAAAAAGGGGTGACTTGTGGTGAAAGCCGAAAGTGATGGGAATTTTCATTTGGACACACGACTCACCCACCCCGTGATCCTGCAGTGCCCCCATACCGCGTCAAATGCACACAAGTGGGCTCCACCAATGCTCTGCACGACAGTTGCGTCTCTCATCTCATCGTGAACGGTTGTCTGTAGGCCCCCGTGTAACGTGCGATTTGTGAAGGTGCCCAAGAGTGAAAGTTTTCTTTTTTTTTTTCTAAAATTTTTCTCCCCATTCATTGCTGTAAAAAAATTCCTCGATCCTCAACAGTGCTCTTCTTTCTGTGTTACAATGGATAATGATCCGTGATCAGTGATCGCCCCGTCGGGATCGGCATTTAATGTACTTACTATCATACAGAGAAGAAACTCTGCGAAATGGGACCGAGAAGAGGTGTGAGCTAAAAAAGGCATTTTTGCACACATTTCAAAATCTGGAAAATTTGAATGGTGTTTAGCAGTGTGAACAATATGCAAGAGAAGTGTAATAGTCTGGACCCACAAATGGGTGCACAGATAAAGTCAGAGTCTCCAATGAATGCCCTCCAGGGTATTCAACCGCAGCAGGGAGCACAGCAGGGGCAATTGGGGGTGAAGCTGGGAGGACAGAACTGTGATAAGAGAGCTGATACGGCCTATTGGATGACCACCGAGAGTGGTTTCATCAATTCGCAGCCCTCAATGGCGGAATTCCTCACGCATATTGGACCCGAAAGCCCCAAAATGGGACCTCAGGGCTACCCCGTTGTGTCCCCGGATGGCATGGATGGGGTACCTGAATACCCGTGGATGAAGGAGAAGAAAACAGCTCGAAAGAGCAATGCTCAAGGTTAGTCATTCTAACTTCTTAAAAACTTCACCTAAAACCTGACCTAAAGCTAAAGTGGAAAGTCCTTAAAAATTCATTAAAATTATTAATTTAAAAATGAATTCAAACTGGGTGTTAGAAATTCTTAGAATTGTTCGTTAATAGAATTTTGTGATTTCTTTATTACTTTGCATATACAATATATTTTTATATTTTATTTGATTAATTTTTCCATGAGAATTTAAAGTCTTAATTTTTCTTTCAAATGTCAGACTTTAACCGTTTCTCCGCCCTCAAATTCGGTTTAAAATATTTTATTAATTGTTTATTTATTTCCGGATTAAAAGCCATATCAAGTAAAAATTTAATTATAAATTTTGGAAAAGAATTTTCTCATGAAAAAAATGATGAATTAACGGTTTTTTATAGGACTAAGGACGTAAAGACTTTAAGAGAAAGAGGGAAAGATTTTTTTTTATTAAAAAAAGATAATTAAAAAATTATAAAAAATATCTCAATTGAATTAAATAAATTTAATTAAATTACACAGATCTTTAATCTTTTGATTGAAAAAAAAAAGTTTTTTTCAAAATCTTGTAGCATCTATTTTTATTTTTATTTTTTATCCTTATTTGAAAGAGTTTTTATCTTAGCCCAGACTAGGAAATTTTTTTGTTGAGGTTCAGTGCCTCAAAATAAGATAAGAAGTCCTAATTATTTTCATAAATTTTAAATGTATCTGGTAGAAGAAAGAGCTTTAAAACTTCTTAAAAGAAATTTCAAGAATTTTGTAAGAGATTTGTCTTTTCTAGACAATTTGGAAATGAAACTTATTGAAAATTTTGAAAAAAAAATTCTAGAAAATATTTGGGTTAAGAAAATAAATAACGAAAAAATTGTAGGTAATAAAGATTATGTAGTTTCCAATCTCTTAAATAAAATTTTCATTTTAATAAATATTTTATAGAGCGATGCTGAGCTGAATTCATTCATTTTTATTTCATTCATAAGGTCCTTTTAAAAATACAAAAGAACAGAGAGGGGCAAAAGGTTAAGGAAATAGGTTGAATTTTTCCAATTTAAGCTTGAAAAACACCCATTTTGAATTTCAATTGAATTAATTCGAATTAAGAAGGATTTCCACCCTCAATCGCGACCTTTTCGGGGCAATTTTTTTGGGATCTTCTCTTTCGGCATAAGAACAAGTGGCGCCTGGAGGGAACCCACTTTCTATGTGCCATGCCCTGCCGAGACAGCAGCAAAACTATTATTTGCCATCATTTGTTTCACATCATCATTTCGCTGGCCCTCTCACTCTCCATGTTACTTGAGACAAAGACGCTGCGCTAAGATAGATAGAAGGAAAAAAATCCCCTCCTGACTTATCGAACTTCATTTGTTATTCACGATATATCTAACAAAACAACTGATGAGCAAATGACGAAATCCGTCCGGCTACCCTATTATTTCGATTCATTTGTCAAAATGTTGAAAAAACATTTCTTTTATTTTGGTTATTGGTATTATAGGCAACCTCTCTTTGTGCCGACCTTTTGTATATATGACCGAGCATCAGGTTGTTCGTGGTTGCCTCCGGAGCGATTTATCTTCCTCCCTTTTTTTTTCTTCTTCTTCTTGCCGCCCATCCCGATATATGCAATTAATATTTTGGACAAATTTCATTTCTCTCTTGAGAGAGTCTTGCAATTTTTCCCGAACCTGGGAACTTTTGCGGCTCACCTTCCCGCCCTCATTTCGTCGTGAAGTTGTGTTTTTTTTCCTTCTTAAAGTGAAATGTGGGTGATAAAAAGTACGGTGATGGCTCGTAAAAAGAATTTTAAGTGCCCCATTGACGGCATAACTCCCCCATCCTAAGCTTCTGTGGCCAATTTGCACCACTACATGGGATGGGGGTGGCAACGATGGACCGCGAAGTTCTTCTGCGCCACCCTCTTGAGCACATTTCATGATGAAAATTAAGAGTTGTGTAATTAGTTCCTTTTATAAGACACCAAAACACTATATAAGAAGAGACAATCCCTTCGTTATGATCCTCATTATGACGTCTGTCGTTCCACGAAAGACAGCTCCCGCCTAATTGATGGATCTCAGAGAAGAAGGGGGGAGCAAGTTAATAAACCATAAAAGGGTTTTCCCTCATTCTTTGGCATTGAACAACAAAATGCAATTTCCAAATTCGATACCTTCCCAATTAAATCTCATACACTTCAACTTCTTCAATCTACTACGCTTCTTTTTTACGTCCTCACGCTGTAATTGAGCATTTAGCGCCGGTAAATCTCCCCAAAAAGTTTTCTCACAAAGCACTCAACGGTCCATATATTATACTTACAATATACCGCACAAGACCTCATGCTGGGAATAAGACAAATGATCTCTTACGCAGTCTTTCTCCGCCAAATTGAGTCTTTCTCCACAAGGAGTTAGTCCTTCGTACCCATCAGGATTCTCTCTTTCCACGGTCATACGCCAAATAATAGATTAACATGGGAACGATTTGTTTTTGCGGGTGGTGGAGGACTTGTAAAACCAACTTATCTCCTAAATCGTGTCAACAAGGGTATTAATCTTCGGGCAAAAGGAGCGATTATCGTGTGTGTGTGTGTGTATACTGGCATTTAATTGTAAGGCGACCTTTGTTCATCCTTCGCAGAATGACTGTGTCCTGCAGAGACGATTTTGATGGTAAAAGGAAAAAAAATATTTGAGGGGAAAAATATTTTTTGGACATTTCTTTAATTTAAATTTATTTGAATTCAATTTTAACTTGTGAGGAATACCAAATAATTCTTATTATTTTGTTAAAAAAAATTAAGAGATTTAACCCTGTCGTGTTTATTGGGATATACGCGGTCCCAAAAGTAAAATAATTTACTCAAATTTCATTTAACTATTTTTCTAAGTTGGTAAAACGGTAAGTTTCTGTAGAAGACGTTTTTACCAAGAAATGTCCTCTCAAAGCATCCTCTGAATAAATATCATTTCATGTGGTCGTGAAAGGGTTAATCATAAGTTAATTGAGCAATTTTAAAATATTTTTAACAGTTGGAATGATTCTTTAACTGTTAATAATTATTTACCTGAAAACTAAAAATGATAAAGTAACGAAATTCCAAAGAAGAATATTTTTTATGTTTTGTGAATGTCCTTTTAATATTATCATAAAGATCCAAAATTTGGAGTGATTCAAGTTTCTTATTCCAGTACAAAAAAAACTTTATTTCCGCTAGAAGAGATTGAGTTATTGTTTTTACCAAAAAATCACAATTCCAGTATTTTTACGCCTTCCAGCGACGTTTCGAATTTGAAGAAAAATTAATTTCCTTTTAAATCTCTAAAAAAAATCAAAATAAATATTTTTTTCAACAAAATTAAAATAAGAAATTCGTACAGATTTGCATGTTAAATTTTTCTAATTACAGTGGGACCCCAGTACAACGACCGCTTGGTTATACTACTCTTGCGCATTGAAAATAATGAGTGTGAAGAGTACATCCGAGTGGTCGTTGTACTGGGGTCCCACTGTAATATCTTTCCATTCACGATCATTATCTCGAAATTCCTCAAGATCAACTCTGATCGGTATCCAACTGTGGTAGCAAGTTTTGGGCATTTTATTTGCTCAACACGCCCAAAGTGTGACCCTCATTGATCACCTCTGGGGCCCACCTGAGGGGCATAAAAAATCACCAAATCATCCGATCTCATCGAAGTCACACCAATAAATTTATAGCTCAATTACAACGAAGCATGAGATGATTTAGTGCGGCGCCTTTTTGAATTAAATTTATGATCTCCATTTGAGCATCTGTGTGGTAGCATTGATGGAATTGTTTGGTATTTCTTTTCCTGCAATTTCAACCATATAGACTCAAAAGTGTGGCCGGGAGTGAATTTTTAATGAAAACTCCCGAGGAAAAAGGAGCGGGAGTCCGTGCGGCTAAAAACATTGAGGAGAGTTCCACAGCGTAAGGATGACGCTTCAAAAATGCACATTATAATTAAATTAAGGGGATATAGTACAAACCCCCGGAGAAGTGAAACCCTGCCGAGATTTTTAGAAACACTCTCCGGGGATATTTTGAACAATGTTAAATTGTTCGCGGGTTATCTTTTCCATAGAGGGTTGGTTTGAAAATAAAAAAAAAACAATGAGGCGACCGCAGAGCTGCGCACGGGAAGAATAAACCGGGGAATAATGTAACAATTTTCCTGTCCGTCATCGAGGGACGATGGACGGCAAATTGGGGATTTTCACTTGTGGCGAATGGACGTCAGTTGAAACGTGCGGGGCTCTCTCGGAACAGGGAGAGCGGGAGGGGGTGGTGATGTACAGGGTGTGGGTGTGAAAAGTAAAATGGAAGTCTCGTGGAGAAAATCAATACGGCATCGATTTTACGTCAAGAATGACACGATGGGGCGGAAGCTAATTACTCAACTGAGCACACCGTGATGAATTATGTACTCTCCCCTATATATAGCTCATCCTTGCACGATGGGACAACCAGGGCAGTTGCATCTTCGGATTGCCACACGAACCCTTTTTCCCATTTCGTTTTATTTCTGAACATTCAAGAAAGGAAAAGAATCGATTTCACGCTGAAGAAACATCATCGTACAAAATTTCAATTATTTGCCAGTTGATCAATCAAAGTCACATCCCTTCCTTGATCCCATGTTTTACCATTCCTTTGATACCCACAAGATTGGCTCCTCTGTTTCTCCCAAAAACCAAAAAACCTGTGAGACCTCCAAACTATCCTCGCGCAGGAAGATTTGAAAAGAAATAATTCCCTTCGTGGTCATAAATTTAGCACAAGAGCAAAACTGCGGCATGTGAGGGATCTATGAGGGCATATAATCGTTTATCATCCCCTATCGTTAAATCGCATCAGCACACACATATGAGAATGTGGCTGTCGGAGCAATAAACATAAACATAAAATTCCACGATTCTTCCACCCACATACGAGGGGATATTTTGGGAGCATCAGACACTTAAGGGGTTAATACCATAAATCCTGGAAAAAGCCTGTTGATTCTTTGTTTTTGGGGGGAAAACACACATCCGTGTTTGCACTCCGGATTTGGGTTTCAGCAGTAGGAGCCACTTGAAATGAAGTGGACCAGATTTCCTTTGTGTGGGAAAATGATCAACAAGCATAACATAACATAAATGTAGTTTATGAGTGTTGTGTTGGTGCGTAAAGGGAAATTAAAAGAAAATTATTTTCAAGAGATATTTTCAAGGATATTTTTTTTAATCTGTATATTCTTTTCAAAATCAATAGAATTTTATTCTGTTTCTGCGTTCTTGTTATGTAAAATTCATTCAAAAAGACGTTCAATTTACATTTTTAAGAAGAAAAAGGGCTTTTTTCAGTCTTCTTAGAAACTTTCTCGATGAAAATTTAAGAATTCAAAAATAAGTTCTGTTAAGAATGTTTTTGGAATTTAAGTCAGAATAACTTCATTTTGGGCGGAATTCACTATTAAGACGGGCTTAAAATATTAAGTCGGTCTTAAGTTTTAAGTCAGTTTTTTTAAGTCGAAAAGAAAGAACTCGATTTCAATTATCATATTTCACCAAAAAGTCACGATTTTTCCTTTTACTAAATAAAATAAAAAAAAAATAAAAAAAAAATAAATAAATAAAATAAAATAAAAAAATGAAATAAATAAAAATATTGTAATGAAGTCCTAGACTTAACTTTTATAAATTTTTTGTTCTCTATTCAATTCAATTTAAGATTTATTTTTAATCAAATTCAAGTTCTTTAATCAGAAAATCTTACATATTTTCCAGGAAAACTCAGGAAAATCCAAGCCTGAATTAAAAATTTTAAATCAGACTTAAAAAACCGACTTGAAACCTTTGGACCAACTTAAAATTTTAAGACCATCTATTATGGAAAATTTATTTAAGAGAATTTTTCTCATTGAAAAATATACAACAATATGAACGTCTCTTTGAATGATTTTTTTCATAACACAAAAATAGGCCAGAATAAAATTCTATTGTTTCAAATTTGTTCTAAATATTCAAAAAATATTTATCTATTAAAAAATAATAAAAAATTTTATGAAAACAAAATATCTTTTAAAACATTTTACTCTAAAACGTTATCCTGTGGAAAATGCCTTTGAATTCTTCCCAAATAAATTCTTCCTTTTATTTTTCAATTAAATTCATTCTTAAACAAATTGAACACCATTTTCCCTTCATAGATCGATATGGCTCGCTTATGTACATTTAAATTCGCGCACTTGCAACCTCAATCCGCGGTTAATTCCACCTCATCGCAGGGGCTCCACTCATTCCTTTTAATGAAAAGCCATAAAATTAAGAAAGTGTTTAGTGAGGAGAATCAATTCAATTGAGTGCAGAATAAATTCAATTGTCTCGTCAAAATCCGCCTCTTCTGTGTGTTACCACGAAGAAGTAAAAAAAAGGAACCTCCTAAGAAAGACCTGCAAACATTTTAATATAAAACGCGAAACGAAGCTTCGAAGGGAAATTCCTTTAAAGTACCCCCACTTCCTGCTATTTTGTTCATCTTCACCATTGTGCCACTGCGTGGGGGGTGGAAATGGTGGATTAGTAGAGAGTTATCTCTAATTTGTGGAGGATTTGTGATGTCATTCTTTTCTCCGTTCCTCATCTACCCATCTTTTGCATTTTTCCACCACTAAGGGTGGCTCCGTGCTGTAAGGGACGGTGGGTGGGTGTAGGTGGATGAACGAACGTTGGAACAAGGAGCCACGAGAGAGAGAGAGATGGGGTGTATGGAATCATAGAGAGGAAATTAAAAAGAACTCCGCAAGTATTTTAAATTAAAACCGATTTTCCCATCGCGAAGAGACGCACATATTAAATCGAACTTTGAGTGACACATTTTTGATTAGATTCACCCCCAAATGCGAAAGCTTCTCAAACAAAATCGATTTCGTTCATCAAAACTTTTCTTCACTTCTTTTTTTTCTTTTTTATTTCCTCCGTGCCACTCTCTCTTCCGCCCAGACATTCGGTATGCTTTGGACGGGATTTCAATTCAAATTGCAATTACAACCTCGCCCCACCAACACAGTCAGGCGAAGAAATTCAATAATATGAAAGCTCAATCCCTTTTGAGCGTGAATTTTCTCCGTATTTTCTTGGAATTTCTTCAACGAAAAATATCTATGATGGTGTATGGAGAAAAATATCTCATGCTCAAGAGGTTGAAGCACTTTTCAATGCCACCACAGCGCAGATGGGTATTATTCGACACATCCTAGCGTAACTTGGGCAAAGAAAAATATATATCATACGGTGCGTCAAGGTAACGGTCTTGTTTGTATTATTATCATCCACAAGTCATACTTAATATAGATAATTTTCGTACCATCAGACGTGGAAACTTCATGGTCTGATTCTATGTATTTATTTGGATAAACTTTTTAGAGCAACCATCACATTAGAGATGACAAAAAACCCCCCCACAAGAGTGTGAGAATTAGTTTTTTTTCATTCGCGAAACGCTCTAAAAGATCAACGAATATGTCTTGTAGTGTGTGAGAAAATACAGTAGATGGTTGAATGTTTGCCAATTTTGTGCAACCTTCTGATGTATCTACAAATAATTATATTGCTGGAGAATGAATAAAAAAGTCAACTTTCACACAATCCATCATATGTGTGTTGGCCGTCATGGAGGGTTCGTAGTTCGAGGGATTTTTGGAGTTGACGACAAATCACCGCGCATGACAAGCTCGTATATATATCGTCTTGATCCACGGAAAAATCTTTCTATCCATCCTCAAGCATCTACTTTCATCAACGTGGGATATCATTCAACGCAATTCCCAATGATGGGTCACACATTGTGAGGGATAAGGTCACAGTGAAGAGTGATAGATGACATTGCAAAGCAGAGGGTTGCACACGCATGGATCGAGTTGAAATGGAATTAGGCAATGATAGAGATTCTATAAAGATTAGGATTGTTAAAAAGGGATTTGAAAGTTAAGACGGATTTCTGTTGAAGCTAAATATTTGGCAGTGTATGCTAGAAATATATGTATAGAGACTCTCTCTAGCTAGCACGTGATGTATTGCATAACATTCTGAGCGAAAATAATTTTTAATAAAAAAAAAAAGTGAAAATTTAACTCAAAGAATTATTTTTAAAGAAATCATCTTGATTACCAGGCGTTTCCACTGTAATATTTTATATAGAGCATTTTTTTTATTGAAATTTCAAAAGCTCAAGAAATATTCCATAACTACCAGGCGCCTCCATTTCGTTTCAATTCTGATTTTATCAATTCTTTAGTAAATAAATTGAGAAAATCTCTCCATTGTATTTTATTTAAATTAGTTTTAAGAAAATTAATACATTCTCTTTAATTTTTTAAGCATATCTTTTTAGATTTAAAAACTCTTTCTTGACTACCAGGCGCCTCCATTTCAATTGAATGTTATTTATAAATTCTTTTGAGTTATTGGATAAGAAAACACTTTTCTTGTAATTCTTTTAACCTGTATTTATCAAATTTAGGACATTTATTTTTATTTAAAATATTTTTCGAAAGCTCAAGAAAAGTTCTTTAACTACCAGGCGCCTCCATTTCGTTTAATTTCTCATTTTATAGATTTTCTTTAAATTTCTTTGGGGGAAAATTAAGATGTCCTTTTTTTAATTTTAAACATAATTGGTAGGTTCAGGATAATTTTCTTGACTACCAGGCGCCTCCATTTGATCAAAAGCTCATATTTATATTGAAATAAAGCTCCCTAAAATTGAATTTTAAGAAAAATCGTATTGTAAATAATATATTTAAAGAATTCTAAAAAAAAAACAATTTCACTTTAAAAAATAATTCAATGCGAAAATCTCAGTTTAAACGATTTCAAACAGCACACATACTCAAAAGCTGGGAGTGAAAATGGGGGAAATTCTGCATAAAATACCACACAGAGTGGCGGAAAATGTTCCTAAGTAGTTGAATGACATGCAGGAGTTTGGGTATGTATAAAGAATTAAGCATGAATCCCACTAACTATTTACACGATATGTGTTGATTTATTTTCCAACCCTCGTATTACCCGGAAGTGGATGCGAAGATGCTACAGTAGGGATGATTCGCAGTTGACACGTGATTCCGCGACTATAAATTACATTCAGGCCATGTTATACGTGTGCGGGGGTGCAAAAAAGGGGTTGACATCTCGTCATCCCTCCATTTCCACACACAGATGCCAACCCCCTTCGGCGCTTTTCGGCATGAAGACATAAAAGTCTGTACTGTATCCTTCGTCTCCGTGGTGTTTGTCATCGTGCGTCTCTCTATTTATAACACTTTCCGCCAAATGGAATGTTTATCTACTTGTTTTATGCTCTTATGTCTCTCATTTTTTCTTCCCTCTCTCTCTCACACTCCCATGATGAAAATCTTATGCGGGGAAATCCACAGAGTATTCAACAGATTTTTTACAATTCCCCGCGCGCATCATTTTATAAATGACAACGCATTACAGTGTCCTCAATGGGAGAGAAATATGAAATATTTGCTGCATATAAATTTCAATTTTTATGAGAATTCCACGTAATACCCTCAAGGTTTTCCACGCGCAGTTGCAAAAAATAATATCTCGCTTAAATCGCGCGTATTACGCCAGAGAGGAATTGGGCGAGCTAAAACTGGATTAATAAAATAAATGAAAATAAAAGAAAAACTCCTAAATGGAATAATTTGAAATTATATTCTCTTACCCCCAAATTGATTGACAAAATGTTGCAATTTTGTCGGTATGCGTGGAGCTTTTTTGGTGGCATAACCAGGCAGAAGCTCATTCATCATGCAACTTTTTGCCGGTGGAGGCTATACAAAAATTTAATATTCAATAATTTGATGGCATTCAAGTGAAATTGATGCGTGTAATTGAATAATTTACTCAATCGTTGACCATAAAATTTTCCCGCCATTGATAGACGGGCTTTTTTTCTCACATGGAATTTTTGGGGCCCTTCCGAGCTTGACCACGTCCAAAAAAAACTCCACAGTGTTGAGCTTTTTTTTCCGGTATGCCCGCAAATTGTGGGAGATCGTTTTTTTTTCTTCTCCAGCAGCGCAAATTCACCACAGAAAAAAAATCCACTCTTTTTTCACAAAGCACAATATCTGCCAATTCCATGCTGGGAAAGACATTGAGTCATTTACGTGTATTTGTAGATTAAATTAAACGCAAAATATCGGGCGGAACAATAATTTCCTCAAAAAGCCTCACACCCCATTTTTCCAGAGTGCGGCTTTTCCCTGCAAAATGGTTTGGAAGGGAGGGTTGGAGGGAGCGGTGATCGGAGGCACTTTGGAGCGGAAATACCCTCCAAAGCCATAAGGGTGGTGGGATTTCCACACCGCGTAAGGATTTGTGTGTGTGCAAAAAAGGGGGAGTCATTTAAATCGAACGAAAATTTATACCCCATAAAAATTTTCAGCACCCACCGGGCTTCTCGTTCGACTATTTTAAACGTTTTAAATGTGAGATAAGAAGACTGTTGTCGAAATAATTTATGTGCGACGAACATTGCCCTCTCAACGGATCCCATACACCGCAAACGGCACCCCCTTTACAAACTCACCCTGTGTTTACACCCTCTATCTACTTTCCTGTTCGAGGACTCTCCGAAATTATATATTAGATATTGTATGTATGTATATAAATACACACAAAGGATGACGATGAGAATAGAAAACTAATCGAAATAATGTTTTCATTTTAATAATATTAGGTACAACATAGAGAGAAACTTTTACATTCCATGTAAAATGTTTACTAATAAATTATTCTGAGACCGATTAGGACTAAAATAAAAGTCAGACCTAGAATTTGTTAAAGTAAACTAGAATCCTGAACTAGAATTTTATCTAGATTAGAATTCTAGATCAGGATTTTATGTAGATTGAAATCCTGACTAAGATTCTATGAAGACTAGAACACTAGTCTAGGATTAATTTTAATTATATAAAAGACTAGGATTTTTTTTAAATCTTGCCTAATTTAAGTAAATTCTAGATCTAGCATTTCTTTTTTTTTTCAAATCAATCATAAATTAGAGAAAAAATGATCAGATCTAAAAATTAATCTAAGATTTTGAGATAAATTAGAACCTTTTCTTCTAATATTTTATAAATTTTTTTCCAAAGTTAACAAATTTATGCTCCTCAACATGATTCATAAATCATGCGGTTCCACCATTAAATTCAATCTCTATTTCCCATCATTTTGATCTCAAAGAAAACTTCCTCAAACTCCAGCAAAATTTTTAACAATTTTTTCTCACAAAGTTGAATAAACTTTTATATTTTTTATTACCAAAACATTTTTCTGTTGAAGAAAAAACAATTACATAAACATAACGAGAATGCTGGCGGACAAATCGTTCCCAAAATCACGCTGAACGATCACCAAAAGTGTGTGTGAATCGTATAAATGAAACATTTAGCATTTTCCTCTGTAAATGACTCCCCAAATGGCGTCCATCAGCCACACGAAAAAAAGTGTCTTTTCGGTTAAATTTCTTAATTATCTCATGATGTTTTCACGTTTGTTTAATTTCAATTTAATGCTTTACATTCTGATCGTGCTTTTTGCGATCTCCATCTGCATGATAGGAGGTTATACGCGATGCCATAGTCTGCTGAAGGTTTGTTTGGGGTTCGTGGGAGGAAGGAGGAGGCAAAGAAAAAGTGGAATTGTGGGCAGATGGAGGGCTAAAAGAGGGAGAGGCGGAATGAAGGAGGAAGAAAAAAGAGAAAATAGATGAGGAAGAAAAAAGTTCTCATGTGGAAGGAAAGTCGCTGAACCAATGAAACACATGACGCTCTCCATGGTTCTTTTGGCCCATGACGGAGGCACATACTGGCGAGGGATGATGATTCCCCCTTCGAATGTCCACACCTACTGTCAATCAAGCATCATCCCTGAGCTCTCTGACACATTATCTCCGGGCGTACGATATACATGGGGCGAGATTAAAGCGGATGGAACGTTCGAAATGGAGGAGGATCGGAGCTGCCTCAAATAAATTGGTTCTCTCTTGATGAAGGAGATTTTGAGATTAATTTCGGCGCAGCTTCGAGGAATCATTTGGCCCTCAAACTATGTACAGTCTGCAAAACACTTCCGATGGGTGCGAGATTGCATGAGAAATGCCACATTGTGAAGGGAAACTTTGCCATGTCCCCCCGTTCGATCAACCACCATTAAGTCCACACAAAATCTTCCAAGGCAAAACTCTCCGGCAAGACACTATCGAGTTTATGAAATATTTTATAGTGAAATAATGAAGAGAGTTTGGGGTGGTTTTGTTGCGGATATTCTTGTCTGTTTTTCTTCCATTTCCTTTTAAAGTTTTGTACCACAAGAGATGGGAGCCGAAATTAAATTAAAGGACGTGCAGTTCTAAGACTGTGTTGGGTACAAATAAACGTTAGACTTAAAATTAAGTAAATTAAACTAGAATCCTAGACCAGGATTTTATCTAGATTAGGATTCTAGACTAAGATATCATCTAGAATAGAATCCTAGACTAGGATTTTTCTAGACTAAGATCCTGGATTAGGATTTATTTATTTTAGCTCATTTATAATTAACGAATTTTTGAATTCTTGCCTGATTTAACTAAATTCTAAGTCTGGCATTTTTTTTTCAAACCAGCAATAAAAATAAATAGTCAGACCTAGAAATTAGTCTAAATAGAGATAAAGAATTTATTTGAAATTAGAAAAAGTTCTTTAAGCTTGATTTTAAAATCAAAATATTAAATAATAAAAAAATTTTTTAACTATTTTAAATTACTTTTAAATTTTTAAAAATAACTATTTAAAAAAATTCCCCACGTCAGCTCACACCACACAACTCTCAAAGAGAGAATATTTTGCAGAAAAACCCAACGGACTGAATCAATTTATTTAAACTCATGGAGGGACGCGAAAAATGCGAAAGAAGCATTTGTCCTAATCAGGCGAGGGTTCCTCTTAGTCATTTTTGACTTTGAGGGCAGAACCATTATATTTTTCAGGCTAATTACCCCTTATCCGGTTTAAAGGAATACCATCAATGGTAGAAGTCGACCGACTAAATTTCATATAATAAATTCTTGTGCCTGTCTCTCCTCCGCGTGTCCTTCCACCGTGTGCGCGCCAAATCTCACCCTCACAAACCCATCTCAACCACCATATTTTCACCCTTATCTCTGTGGAGGGAAGACAAAAAAAACGAGAGCGAGCACACAATGAAAAACGGGCACTTTTTAAAGGTTGAATTATTAACTTCTCCCCGACACGGCCAAGAATGCCATTTAGAAGCTTGGAAGCACCCACCAAATCGCGCGGTTCCATTGATTGAGATATTTCATTCAGTGATATGAATTTCTCTTCTTCACCCCCCCGCTCCCTTCCCGCCAAGGGGCAATGAGAAATTCCTCGTCTGGGAATCAGTCGTCGCATGGGGGATGAAAGGCAAGAAAATTGTATTGATTTGCCAAAAACTCACCCCGCGCACGCCAGAAAAACTCAAAGTCATTTTCGTATCATCAAAATATATGACTCAATCATGATTTTCATATTTCGCCATCGATATATATTTTTCCTCGCATTTCCACGGGATTTTCTCTGCATTTCCGGGGGTGGTGATTGTGGATTTTTGAACTATGTACATTTGGGCACGAACTGGACCATATGTGGCGAGACTGATTATTTCTCATTGTCCGATGACCTGTTTCTCCCTTTTGACGCCAAATGCGACACTTTTCCTACCCAATACCTCCATTCTCTCCATGCCTGGAAACCCTCATTTTGACCACCATCACCCTACAGTACGATATGCAATTATTCAGGCAATTTTATGCTAAAAATTCCCTACTAATAGGCATGGAAATGGATTTCTCCCCCGGGGGCAAACATAAGAATGTTTTCAATAAGATAAGAGCGAGTTTTTCTAACAAGAAGACAGTGAGGTGGGATTTTTATCCATGGTGGGTAACTTTTAATTCACTCGCCTTAAGAAGTCAAGTAATCGCAAGGCACAATCTTCTATATTACTTCATAATTATAGAGAAAGAGAGAGGATGGAGATTTTGCAGGAAACACGACAGTTTCACAGTGAGATTTTATTGGGCTTTAATTAATAGTCTGGTCGACTATTTAACGTGGATTTGCAATGTACTTCCGGGCAAGTTAATAAGAATCTTTGCTTGTATTTGATTTAAAGTTATTTTGTTAGATTAAAAAGATTCTATATAGACAAAAAAATAATAAAAAAGATTTAAGGGTAGGTTTTCTTAAGCAGAATTTGAATGAAGATCAATTTATTACTTCTTCTTTTCTCTACAAAATCATAAAAGGAGTTTAGTCGTTTTAGTATGGAAAAATTTCTAATTGAAGGAAAGAATGAGGACTAAATTAGTCTTGTAGAAGATCAGTAAAGAATAAGATATCGCTAAAGGGAATTTCCACTAGAACTAGCAGGAAAAATTCAGCAAATATTTGACTCAAAATGCAAATATGACGTCATCATTGTGTTTTTGCTTAATTTTTGAAAAAATCTTCAGCTGCTATTCTCAGCTGATCTCTATTAAAAATGAAAGATCTCTTTGTTGATTTCTTATTCCTTTCTTGTTCGTGATTTCTTGATTAAACATTTCCAGAATTTTTCTTCGAATAAAGAACTTTTCGATGATAAATTGACTAAACTCCTTATTCTTCAATCTTATGACATATTTATTTTATTTTATTTTTTTTATACTTTAATTTACAAGAAAATTAATACAAAACATTCCCGGGATAAAATCTATTAAATTTTATTTTATTTACCAGATTTTCCTCATCTTAGAGCGAATCTGTTCACCATCCCTTATATAATTTCTTTCAAATCCTCAACACTTGAAGGAAGCAAATTGCATTTCAAAATCTCCTGATTAAGTTGCACAGAAAGTATTCCGAGGACATCCTCTGTGTGGGATAAATAGAACAGGTGATGAAAATTGCGAGTAATAAATCAGAAGTTTAAAGATATTTCCATGCAATTTTCCTACACCCACACAATGTCTTTGGGAACTATTAACCCTTTCACCTAATCGCCCAATTTGTACTCAGGGCGACGACAGCCACCCTCACCCAGTGGCAGAGGGAGTGTGGGTGGTGGGTGGCAATCGCCGCAGTGAGACAATTTGCGGCCACGGAGGCAAACACATGTTAAGGAGCTGCCGCTAAACCGCGACAAGTGTATATTGTGGAGCACTTTACACACCCCAAAACAATGTCATTTATCACCCTTGACTTGCCACCCACCCAGGTCGCCACCTCAAATCTCTTCAACACTGGAGAAATGGGATGGTTTTGTCTACACGGAGATCCCAAATTTGGTGCACACACACACATTTCCGTACGTCGTCTTTAAACATCACGATGTTCCACCTTAAGATCTCCGCATGAAAATGGGATAAATTCCACGTGGAGGTGATGGAGGAAGAAGAAGAAAAAGCCTGGCAGGGGATGCTTGTACGGCGGGTGGAAGGTGGAATATTTTGGGGATGGAAAATGTCTTTGGGGAAAAAAAGTGGAGCAAAGGAAGGCGTGGCGTCTGGCGGGGGGAAGCAGCAGCAAGAAGGCTGATAAATAAAAGCGCAAACGAGACGGAAGTTTCGGGGGAGCAAAGCATGAATGCTTAAAGGTAAACGATTCTTTGGTTTCTTCTTCGTTTTATTTTATATTTTCATCTCCGTGGGTTCCTCTCAATTTCCTGGCTGTCCAATTTGAGCCAATTTCGTGTGATCTCTTCTGGCACAACCCGCGGGATATCTTTCGTAACATCCCATCGCAACACACAAACATCTCTTGATCACCAATAATTTTATATCTGACCACGATTTTGCCATTAAACTTTATTACGATTATTTCCTCCATGGCTGTGGATGGCTTTTTTTCCACAACATTCCCCCGCCACTATGTCATGATGAATTCCAATTTTACCGTCAATATACGATCATCCAATTAAATTCCTTCTCTCTTGCAGCATCCCGTGGGCTGTTTTTTTCTCTATTCGTTTCATCTCGCTTTTAAGAGTTTTTATTTACCAGAGAAGAATAAAATTTAATAATTCGTTATTAATTTTTTTTACTCAATAGATGTGAAAAAATATGTTCTAAGAAATTTTGTAGGATCCAAGAAAACAAATTAATTGAGCCAACAAATGCTCAATCATGATTGAATCAATCAGATTGATCAATTTTTGATCAATTCCTGGTCAAATCTGTTTGTTCAGTGATTGATTCTCTTTCCCCTGTCTGTTTTCAAAAAAAAAAAAACAGTAGAACCAAATATATAAGCAACAAATGATTTTGTGATTGATCAAAAATTGATCAATAATTGAGCAATTATTATCTATCAAGTAGATCGATGAAATTTTAGTTTTGTTTGAAAAAAATGAATTTACAAATAAAGTCAAAAAGGTCGAATTTAGTACATTTTTCTCTACAAGAGCTATGCCTCTATTTTCCACGCAAATTGATTTTATCAATAAAACAATATTATTTTAGCGGCAACGTTTTTTTTTTTAAACAAACAACAGAATCGTGCACAAGAGCACAAGAACTTGCTATATACAGCTCTATCTTGCAACACTATCTCGTTGTTGTGGATTCACTCCGCCCCCTCATTGCCCCCCAACGGAGGTGGAATGGGAAGATTTTTACAGGAGAAGAAGAAGAAGAAAAAAGTGCGATTTATGGAAAATCATCATTTCTTAACTCATTCACACAGCATCACCTGAGGCGGGAAAGGAGAGGTGCTTTTTCGCTATAAACAATCTCCCATCTTGTGGAGTGCAGTGAAAAATATTTGTTACACTCTACTATGTAATTATTGGTCATTTATTCTCATTTTGCGCACTAGCAAGAGAACATGGTTTGCATATTTATATGCTGCACACTCCGTCAAAAGCTATACGATGAGTTGACTTTTGCAAATTGATAGGTGGAAAGTTGACCTGTAGAGGTGAAAAATAATCCACACACACGGAGGAAAATTCATCTGACACCAATTTCATAGAGAAAAGCTGGAGATTTCTGTGAGTCTAAAGCAAAATATTGTTTAGTTTGGTCGATGGAGGCGCCTGGTGAAAGCTCATATTGCAAAGAAATTTGAGGTGTCGTGCAGAAAATTACTCTCAGCTTGCACTGAGTTTTTCCCCAAAAGCCATCCTTTGCGGGTATATCGTGACAGGTGAAAATGCCCCGCATGTGAGAGGGAAAATGGGCGCGCAGGAAGAAACGACGACGAGGGGGGGAGCAGAGCAAAAAAAAAGGGGCGCCGTGGCAAAACAGACCGGCATGTGGAGAGGAGAGAAACATGAGCCTCAATCATGTGTAATTACAATGAACGTGTTCGTGTCCATGTTGAATTCAACTCAATGATGTGTACCTATAATGTTTGAAAAGGCAAAATTATAGCCTTCCAAGTCAGCTCCGTGGCATTTATAGTGGGCCCGGGAGAGTGGTTGGATTAGACGGTTTGTTGTGGTACCAAACGCTGCCAAGGGGGAAGTACTCTTTATTTTTTTTCCTTTCCATACGCCATGTTTTCTCTGCTGCTCTAGACCTCAACTTATTTATTTTTTTTCACACAAAAAACTATAAGAAAAAAAACTCCCCAAAAAGGAACCAATGGGAGTTGCCAGGAAATACCAAAAAATATCACCCAACAATTTTGTCAAATATTGGGGTTTTCTTGAGTGAAGAAAAATGTTATTTCTTCTTCGAAAAAAGAAATTTTTTATTCTATCTATGAAGGAGAACCTTCAAATTTTATTTATTATTATATTAAAAAAGCTTGAAGAAGGAAAATTTTCTTTTGAGAATTGAATGATAAAACTTTTAAATTTTTAATTTTTAAATTGAGATTTAAATTAACTCAAAATTCTTCATAAATGATGATTAATTTAATTAATTTTAAATATAATTTGATGAAAATTATTCGGAGTGTAGTTGAAAACTCAAACCAAACCATCCGAGAGTTGTGTCCTGTTCAACGCACATGCAGCAAATTTATTTAATGGTCACTTCTACCTCTCACACCATCTTCTATACTCTAAAACACCCCCCGAAGAGATTCCATCCGTGGATAAGGGAAGTTGCAGTGGGTGCAAAAACCCAAGAGTTTTCTCGCCTCAGCAGGGTGTCCTGTGTCGGGGACTAAGAGGGTGTCAAAAGGGCACACACACCCGACCACAATGTGAAAGATGACCACCATTTATCTTTTCCTTGGTGGCTGCACAAACTTGGCCACCACATATCGCCTTCCCAAAATTCCTCTCAACTTGCTATTTTTATAATTATTCCATTTTGTGTGTTTGTGGTAATTTGATGAAAAGTCTGCATCACACAGGGGGTGATGAATTCATTGCGGGGGCGAGTGTGAGAAGAACAGCCCTCTCGTACCATGAAAAATGATATAGGAAATCCCTCAAAAGGTGGTTGATGTTTTACATTAAGTGACCACATGATAAAGACACCCCAATTTCAGCCCCTCAGAACCCTCGAAATGTTTTTATGTTAGTCCAAAACTTGCAAACAGGAGAAGAAATTTCTCCCGACTGGAGCTGACAAGCACAGAGTTGGTATTCAAAGTATTCTTAATTTATAGATAAATACTTTCTAAAATTTTTAATAAAGATCCAAAACATCCATAGAAGCTTTGAAAGCTCTCACAAAGTTCAGTTATTTCTCTCCTTTTAAAGTCTTCTCAAGGAATTAATTTTCTGAAAATGATCCTCAAGGTATGTTTTGTCGCATAAGCAGTTTTTATTACATAACATACTTACGGGATATTCAATGTACACTTTTTCCCTCAATTCTCTGCATAAAACATCACAATTTCCGGTCAATAAATCTTCAGATCAAAGCTCATCAAGGGAATTGAGATCTCACAGCAACGATCTGCGAGATGCTTGATTGCATCCGCGCAGCTTCCGCGTGTCCCGCCGTGTGTGTGTGAAAATTTGAATAATTCTCACGTGGGGATGGGCAAACAACAACAGCAAAAAAAAGACAAGAGACAAATTACACCGCGAGATGGGCGCAGAAAAAGCTCCCACCTTTGATGTGACCGTCCGGCTGCGCGTTGTCCGTTTTGAAATTTAATTACTCGCACCATTCTCACTGAGCTTCATCGCACAAGCTTTTTTTTGCTTCTCAGTGCATCGACAATTTATTAAAATTGGTCATGGGGGCGTGTGTACCACTCTTTCACTGTCTCTCACCCCAAAGAAGATCCTCCACACAACGTACCTTTTTGTATCCGCGCGGTGTTCTTGCAGAGAAAAAAAAAGCTACTCACTTTGGAGGAGAATTAAAAGTCGAGTAATATTTATGTGATGGCAATTTATCAAAAAACGAGGTACATATCAAAAACCCACCGCGGTTGAAGAGAATTCAAAAATACAAAAAAAAAACCTCCCGTGTAATATCTCACAGAAGTCAATTCTCTGTGCGCGGTTCTCTGGGCAATCAGCTGCTGGATCCGAACCACACGCTTCCATTTCGTGGCTCCCCCTAAAAAAAAAAGACAGAACGAAGTATTGCTTAATGAGAGACATTTTTCCATTTCACAGGGCAGAAAAGTCAATTTCTGCTGCTCCAAATGCTCACCGCCCAGCTCTCAGGTGATCTTGTTACGGACCTTCTTCTCAATTAGGGCCACTGGCGTTTGCTCTG
Source organism: Lutzomyia longipalpis (assembly GCF_024334085.1). Lineage (NCBI taxonomy): Eukaryota > Metazoa > Arthropoda > Insecta > Diptera > Psychodidae > Lutzomyia > Lutzomyia longipalpis. Next base: position 47,108,961 of record NC_074707.1, read on the forward strand.
CAATTGTTCGGCATTTCTTCTGTTGTGCCGCCAAACGTATTGACTTGAAGCAGTCGCGTTCTTTTGCAATCTTTTCACACGGAAGTCCACCAGCTTTGTGGGGTGAATGTGTGGGAATTTCTCATTACCTCTATTTAATTAACCCTTTCGCGTCCAACGTGAAACATGAAAACATTGAAACATGCATTCTTTTATCACGATATTTATTGTGTGGATGTTTTCAGGGGTTCCTTTTGCATGAATTTGATGCATTGGTAACTTGGAAAAACAATTAAATTCATAAATAATTGAAAAAATAAAATGTTTCACGTTTGGGTCAGCGTATGACCCAAAAAACGCGAAAGGGTTAAAAAGCTCCAACTCAAAACTTTTAAATTTTGTAAAATTTTCTCGTGAATTAAAGAGGATTTCAGGTCAAACTTGTATTAAGAAATCTAACTAAATAAATTAAAATTTTGTTTTCCTAAAATCATTGAAAAGTAACATTGAAAAAGAATTAAAAACTTTAAAAAATTGTATACTGAAAACTCAAAATTAATCACCCAGCAAAACACCACACTCAATTTATTTCAAAGTAAATTCTTTAAAATATTCCCTAAAGAACTAAAATGTACAACACAAGGAAGTAAATGCAGTTTGAGTGTGGGAGGAACGTATGCGAGGGTGGATGAGGAAGGAGAAAAAAAAACAAGACGCCGCAGAGCTTGGAAAGAGCGAGAGATACTTTGTAATACATATTTTCACTTGAATTAATGCGATTGCTGTGCGGTTTTGTAAGTTAACTCTATAAAATGTTTGTGCCGAGGATACTTCAGGAAATTAATTCTTTCAAGCAGTTAAAAGTCACCCCGATATGCCTTTGCCACCCTCTCGTCTGGAATATTATAATAATAATACCATTGCGGGTTGCACCCCCTGTTTTTTCTTCTGCTTCCTTCTGGCGCGTTCTTTAGCTGCGATGCTCGTTTTTTTTTTGCTTCAACCGTACCAACCCTCCGGAGGGGGTGGAGGCTGGAGTTTCCACGAGAGGGGTGCTGATTTTTTACACAGTGTTTGCGTCTCGACGGGAACATCTGCACCCCATCTCCAAGTCGTAAATATCTTCGGTGGGGTAACACAACATTTCTCCGCGTGTGAGATAATTCAAAAATCCCACCCACCCTTTATTTAGGGAGGTGGAGGGCGAGGTTTCCGCGTACGGGAGAGATTTCAAGTTGTGATTCAAGAAAATTTGCACGTTCTTTTTCACTACAATTAAATGAACCCCTAAATACTCACAGTTTAAAGGGATTCTTTTATTTTTTTTATTCTTTTTTTCTGTCTTGAAAGTAATTTTTCAAATAATTTTGGATAATTATTTTTTTAACGTGAATGATTAATTTCAAATAAAATAATTTTGTAAAACGATTTTATTAATATCTGAAATATTATTAAAAAAAAAAATATTTTAAGAAGAAGTATTACGAATATTTTTTTAGTATCTTTAAGATAAGGGTAAGATGGGGTAAAAGCATACCTATTTCTTACAACTTAACATGTTTCATTGCTTGCTATTACGGCTATTACCAATGTTTTTTAAATTAAAAAAAAAAACAATTTCGTGAATTTTATTTTTTTTAAATAAGTAATTTATTATTTAAACAAAACAGTAAATTTAATATTTTTCTAATTAAAAAAAATTAATTTAATCCCGTAGTAGAGGCAAAAAGAACAACGCATAAGGGTTAAGAAAATTGATTGAAAATGCATTTTCCCGTTTATCATCTGAGACAAAGTTGTAGCTCAGAAAATTTGCTATAAAGATATTCGTTATTAAAACACAAATACTTTCACTGAACCCAGGAAAAATTATCTCGTGAAAATTTCATTTTTTTACCCCAGAATCTTTTACAGCCTTCCTCTATTTAAATAATTTTAATTTAATTTAATTTTAAATCAATTTGTGTTTTTTATTATATTTAATCTTACCTTTGACCTCTTCATTCCTTGTAGGTTTTTTTTTCCTTTTTAGTTTTTTAATTTAAATGGCAAATATCATGCATAAAATGTAAGTTTTAGTCACACGCATTAAATACATTTCAACAATAGTTTAGGCTCCTTGTTTGACTCCCACACTCAAACTCTACTCCTTAATCTGCATTTGATACAACTCTGTATGCGGTCACACCATCTTCCCACCGCCCAAGTGAAGTGGATTGTAATAAATCGTCTTGGTAAATGTTTGATAGACTCTTCAGGCACAAAAGGGGCGCACCTACCCTTGGCCGAATTTGTGGGTTCTCCGGATCAGTGTTCTCTTATTAATTCATTTTTGCCTCTTTTACCAAAACAACACACAAAATGTTCTGTGTTAAATGAGTGTAATTGACCATTGTCTCCGCAATTGAGGGAGCAATAAATTTACAAATTGCAGATAAACTCCATCCAGCGTGGGTGATCTCTCGAGGGCGATTCTGTATTCAATTTTGCAACACCATGAAGGGGATGCTTCGGGGGCAAAAGGGTTTAATTTATGAACTACTTCTGTGGCTTTTATCCCTTATGCGTTGGATATTTATGAGTGGGTTAGAGGGGGAGGGAGTATGTCCTTTTGGTCAAGGAAATTTCTTCATCCCTCGTTAATGTCTTACAAGATGTAAGGGATGCAAAAAGAAGGGAATTTAATTGATCAAATTAAAAAGTTAGTTGTTGTAAATTTTGCACGATTTGTGTGAATGTTTGATTCACTCAATTGATCATCACATTCTCACCATTGATACACTTTTCCCTTCTACACCGTCGTGTGAGTTTAGCATGATGTGATTTATTGATTGCCATTACGCACCAAAAACACGTATTGCCCATGCAGATCTCGTTGTATGCCAACATATGCCAGCAGTTCGAAGGCATCATACACACACGGGAGCTAAGGGATGGAGTGGAAAACCACCCTCGGTGGTACCTTTGAATATTTTCTCATCCACCCCCTCATCGTGCTATTATTCATACAATTTGGTGTGTGCACGGTGAGGTCGCTGCCATTTGGGCATCACGTCGCGGGAATATGAAAAGAGTCTGGGCGGGGGGCGGGAAAAGTATTAAAATCCATCGAAAAAATGTGTGCCAGTTTGAAAAATAGTCGCAGACACATCCAAAAGTGCAATTGAGCGAATCTGCTGCTAACTCTGAATTGCCATGATGACGATCTCTGACACGTCTTCCATGCCTATTCAATTCATACTGCCTCGCGAACGATTTCACTTCTGTATTTTATTATTCTCAAATGTATATGCCCTCCTAGAAGTCACGGAGGGGTCACACACCATCATCCTCGTAAAAAAAATGTACATATAACACAGTGAAGAAAAAAAAACCTCACAGAGAGTGACTGCAAGGCGCAAAATGCAATTGAATTTAATTGGGACAATAAACAATAAAAGTTTTGTAACTTTCAATGGGATTCGGTGTGTGAGACAAATGGATGGAAAGTTCCAATGTTGGCTTTCTACATATACGTAGGAAAGAAGGCCATCAATTATATACCGTCAGTGACTCTCGACCATTCATGCTAGAGAATTTCATTTGCGACATTGTCATCATTTATGGAAATTTCACCATTTGATAAGGCGAGGAAAACTTACATCGATATTTTCTCGGGCAACACATGGTGTGACGCGTGAAATTCGCATGCAGAAATGATCTGTCGCTCATATTGAAATCTATGCTGAAGGTTCCGCTCTTTGTGATGAAATTTATGAAACTTTCTGCAAAGTTTCTTTGATGAAATTTTTTTAAGACCTTGCAAGAATCAAATTCTCGAAAGAATTGAAAAATACTTAGAGCAAAAAAGTTCATGAGAAAAAACAAATTCTTTTGTAAAGAATGGTGGTATTGAAGATGAAAGGAACTTATCCAAGCATATAAGGGTATTACCCTGATTAGAGGAAACAATTTTGATCAAAAAGGAGTAATGAAACCGCAAAAAAAAATAAAATTTTACACTTAAAGCTAAAATGACAAAATTTTCAAAATTCCTAAATTATTTCCTCGCATAAGGCGCATTGAATAAGCTCCTTTAACCCTTGGAGAATCGATATTTCTGACTTCAAAACTTTGAGTTTAATTTCCTCTCAAAAACAAAATGTTTTTCCAAATTTTCTTTCAAAAAAATTAAACAATGGAATTCCCTACACACAGATATAGAATTTATCACGAAATGTTTAACAGATTTTAATTCTGTGAGAATTAAAAAAAAACTCAAATTGGCCACTGGTGGCCAGTAAAATCCTACATAGGTTAAAAAAAAACATAAAAATTAGTTTAACTTTCATGCAAAAAAAAACTTTAAGAACCTTTTGGACCTTTTGGTGACCTCTATATGGCACAAAACTTTGATTACTACCCTATTTATTTTCTTAACCTTCAAGTGAATTTTTCAGAAAGCTTTCCATGTGTCGCACCCCCAAAAGTATTGACATTCACTTTCCCGATGTTTTATTCAAGATGTCTCGTCATTTTCCCCCCTCAAATCGATCTCTTCGACACCCTTCTTGACTTTTTTCCCACACCAACCCCCCCCACATTACACCCCCCCTGCTTTCTCCATGAATCCAATATATTTACAGAGAAAACTTTCATGCAGATGAAAAACTCCACGCGACGAGCTTTTGGAAGGTTGCAAAGGAGGGGAAAATCGGATGATTGAAAGCTGCTTTAGGGTATATGGATTTTATGTACATTTATTCCTCTGTGAGGTGAGGTGGGTAAAGAAACATTCTTCTGTTTTGCGAGGAGATGGAGAGAAGATTTTCAACCCTTTTTGTTGAAACATTCACGGATGGCATATGAAGTTCAATCTCCGGAGCTGTAGTCAAGCACCTTTGAGAGTACATATCCTTTCTATGTTTCGCGAGAGTGCTTTTGCCTTCGTACTAAAGGGGTTCTTAACAGGGTGGAACTAACAATAATTAAACACTAAATATATCCACTGATATATGGAAAATTTTAAAGGGAAAATCACTCCCTCATAGAGAAAATCATAAAATCCATCTCGAGTGGTTTCCCATTCAACCAGACTCGGTATGTATTGAAAAGAGACGAAGCGGAATTGTGGGTTTGGTTCTAAGCAAAATGTTTAATACATGAGAAGATCCGCATCTCATCCCCTTTCGCATGCAAAAAAGGAGACACGGCAAGAGAGAAAAGGAAGAAAAGGGACCCGAATTCTGATCCGTTTTTGAGGCATTTTCCCGGGGCGGATGCAGAGAATAGCGAGAGGGATTTGATTGACAGATTCACCCCTTTACCCAAAAACACCGCCATTTCAAAATACCATCGCTACAGCACTGAGGAAAATATTTTCTTTACTATAATATTAAAATTAACAACTATTCTTAAGGTCTCAAATTTAAAATTTAAATTTACTGTAAAATGAAATAATTAATACTGAATATTTACACGATTTCTAAACCTGATAAAGAGTGATTGATTCATGAAAAACATAGTAAAGCAGCGACATCTCTTGAGTATTTTAATTAGACACCCAAAACCAATATTTAGACCCTTTAGCAAAATTTTTTTGTTTAAACCTGTAAAGAAAAATTCTTTTAAAGCTGTGAAAGAAAAATATCACAATGCTGAGACTATTTTCAACATAATTAGCAGAGAATAAATTAGAGAAGACATCACATTTAACTCACTTTGAATCATATTGTAAGCTCTTATATAAATTAAATTAATTAATGTTTTCTTTTGCTGCATTTTTCCATTAAAGAAAACTTCTTGATTTCTTCTCATATGTTTGCAATGTCTTTTAATTCACACGACTATTGTCTATTTCCTTACAAGTTAATCGTTCTAGGAAAAGTCTTGAATAATGCAAGACGACACACGATTTTGCAGGCAGATTAAAGCCGATGCTAATCTAAACGTTAATTCAACGAAACAATCTCAATTTAATTCAATTAAGTCTTATAAATCTGTTTCATTAAAATATTTTTCTTTAGCTTTTTATTCATTATCTTTACTTCAAAAGAACCTCATTTGAGAGTAATCTATAGCATGAGAAATTATTCTTTTTTCTCCATTTTTTGGAATTTAAAAATTCTTCAAGAATTTTAAATAGACAAATAAATTCCTCTCAGTGTTGGACGCTTAAAGAGGTCCTCTTTGGCAACAGGATGACCAGCTTTTTGCGGGATCAAAACTACCCGAGAAAAGTCTTCAAAAAGGAACGTTTTACATTTAAATAATTTTGCATTTTCCTTTCTCCTCCAGAAATCCTCCATTGAGTCCATTGGCACACAACTTCCATAAGATTCCTCAAGCATGATTGATAGGAAAAAATCTCTTTGCGGGGTATTTTTATTGTCTTGGACAGACCGGAAAAAAAATTCCTCATTGCCCTGTAAATAATCACATTGAGGGGGGTTGAAGTCACCCCCAACATATACACGCGTAGTGACGCAATTCATTACTCTCCAGCCGGGAATATTTTGCCTTCGTTAAAGGACCTGTCGTCGACACATTTTAACATTTGTCATATTATAGAAAAATAAAACATTTCATATTTGAATAATATAAAATGGTCGGTGTGTTATAAAAATGCTGCCTTTGGGAAAAACATCATTAATCATTTAAATGGTTTCTTTTTCGGGAGATTTTTAAACACATTTCCTTACACTGAGAGAGATATTTTTCCTCCTTTCTCTCTGCTCTGTGCCCCATTCAAAAATGCTTCGCTGCCCCGTCAAAAGAGAAATGGTTTGAGTTGTCTGAGGAAGAGGCAAAAAAAAAACATTGTACAAGTTGATTCTTTCATTTCATTCACCCTGGGTGAGAGGGGAAAAGGACAGCAGCCCCCGCGACGAGTTTTTTTTTCTACTTCTTCTTAAACTTCAGAATGTAACAGAAATGCAGATTTATTCATACGCTAGAATGAGTGTAATTCTGATAAATTAATTGTGTGTGTTGCTTTTGGTCCCTCTGTGGCCCCTACTCATGCTAAACAATTTTTCTTCACTCACCCCCTTTACTTAGGGGGAGAGGGTGAATTCCTTTTCACAAGAAAATCGTCATTGAGAGTTATATATTGTTGAAATGTGATGTTTAAGCAATATGGGAAATGAGGATAATATAAGATTGACCTTTGGCATTTGCTCTTAGTTTGTTTTATTTTTTTAGCAATATTTCCTTCATATTCCTTCATCCCGAATCATGGATGAATAGAAGATCGGATTTAGGCCATTCTCTTCAATTTATTTTTCATATTTAAGAACAAATACAAGTTATATATAGAGTTGCGCATAAGTTAATGCATGATTTAAGGCTGCTTTACATGCAAAATCATGCATTAACTTATGCGCCACCTAGTATAAGAAATTGCCACAAACTGCGAAGAAATATTTCTGAGGCTTTTAGAAAGTGGCCAGAAAGACATTTTTCCGTTGAGATTGAAAAAAATCATTTAAGACAAATTTGTAGCCTGGGAAATTTGCATTAAGTTATTCGCTAATTCACCCAATGTTTCCTTTGACAATCTCGCAGTTCTCAAGAGTTTAATTTTTTGTTGATGTTTTCCTTAATTAAAACATCAAAAATAAAACCTTTTTGCAATCATTCCATCTAAATTAAAATGATTCATCCCATCTAGAAAATAAAGAAAAAAATACTGAGTTCTCTGTGAGAGACTTCTCAGTACAATTATCTCTGTCTTTGATCCTCTTTTGCGCTTCTCGTCTGGGGCTGTTGTGAGCATCAAGAAAACTTCTATCGCGGTACTTTTTTTTCCTTCGCGCCAATTGCTAATTGGTCAGATATTCTTTGCTACTGAAAATACATTCATTTTGGCTATCAAAGCGGCTGATTTCCCGGCTCGTGGGAATTTTCTGCATTTTTCTCGCACCTTTTATATATTGATCTATTGAGATTGATTCTATTGTTGGGAAGGTGAAACATAAGAAAGATGACTAAATAATAATGATTAACCACCATTGTGACCCCTTCAAGTGGCTTAACATTGCGGTTTGGTGTTCATCAGTCTTCTTCTTCTGTTGGTACTTCGGGCGCGTAGTGAAAACGGAACTTACCACCTTTAGTCGGCTTACTGGAGGAATGCCTTCTTCTTGTCTTTTTTTTTTCTTCTTCAGGCGGAATTATATTGTTTGACGCAAAAAGGAATGGGAGAGAAATTGAAAAATGATCGGGAGGTTTTTTCTTCATTTGGTGGGTGCCTCTATTGAGTATATGTATATTTGAACCCCATCCTCAACACCACTATTTGTATCCTCGGCAGCTTTTTGTATTTCTTCACCCAAAAAAATCCACTCGCCGTTGTATTAATTTGTTTATTTTCTCATGTGCCATCGAAGCGACTCCTCAATGCGGGAAGAATAGAATATGAAGAGTAGAAAAAAAATCAGAAAGCCGAAGGCCGATCGCACTGAACCCATTCAAATGGGATTATCGCGATAATTAATGATTTTTTCGGGGGCCTCCATTGAGCTTCGTTACAGGTGGTTGTGTGTACTAGCGGGAAAATATGGTTCATGGTTGCTTCTTCTTTGCATTTCAATTTCAACTCAACAACTGCCTGAGATTTCATTGTTGTACGTTATGTACATACAGTGATGATTCAAACTATGTGCACGAGTTGCTTCAAATAAATTTTGTTCGCTATGTGAAGCCAATTTCTTTAAAAAGGATTTTAAGTTAGTTTAGTTAGTACATAGACTTTTTCTTCGAGAAGACACAATGTATAGCATTTTCTTAACCCTTGGAGGATTTTGCTGGCCACCGTGGCCAATTCGACGTTTTTTAAATCGTCACAGAATAACAAATCTCTTAAAAATATCGTGATAATTTCTACATTTGTGTGTAGGAAAGTTCCATTACTTTAAGATCGTCGAAAGAAAATTTGGAAAAACATTTTCTTTTGAGAGAAAATGAAGATCAAACTTTTGAGGTTAGAAATCTCCATCCTCCAAGTGTTAAAGCCATTATCAGGTTCACAAAAATATTTGAAACATTTTTTTTTTAATTTAACGTCTTTTGTAAAATTTAATTTATTTGCAAAAGCTCTTTTTTCATAAGAAATTTTCTCAAATTTATTTAATCAATCGATCAATTGAAACATCAGCGTATTTTCCCCCATATATCAATATAATTAAAATAAATTCTGCGATAAAATAAAACATGTTCAATGCATATAACAATTTTTCCCATGAAAATAGCAAAAAAATTAATTTTTTATTGATTTCCTTGTATTCAGTTGCTGACAATTAGCTTTTCTCAGCAGCTTGTCAGTTGAAGATGTTATATTTACAATAGCAGCTGTTGAAATATTTGCTTTATGTTCTCAAATATTTTTTTCTTATTCATTTAACCTTCAAAATATTCAATAAAATAATTTATTTGTTTTCCCAAATAAACAAACTTAAATCATTTACATCTTCTTCATACGCAATTGATTCAATTAGCAATTCTACGCCATGTAAATGTGATTGAGTTATCGACAGTCTATTTAAATAAAATCTCTAATTACTTCCTCATTGCATAACAATTAACTCCGAGTGCCTGCGTTGTCAATCGGGTTAATTGTTTATGACTTGACTAGAACACTGCTACACCTTATACACCACGGAATGATTTGTTTGCATACGATTTACTCTGAGAATGATTTTAAAAATGTCCCCTTGAGCAGAATTTGTAGTTTAATTAATTAAAATTCTTTACTTCACCTTAAGGGGATGATTGGCGCAATATTTAGCGTATTAATTTAGTGTGTGTGTGTGCATTTAATAGCTTACGCACTGTGGCTGCACATAATCTTATTCGCAATGGAGATTTGTGGTTTGACTTCTTGGAAGGGCGCGTACTCTATATATATATATGTTGCCTGCCTGCCTATATAGTAAATTGATATGCATTAAAAAACCGCATAAAACCGAGATTTATTTGGCAAAACACAGACTTTTCTTCAAATGCGATTTTGATTGCGCCATTTGCATATTTTCCCTTTAATTTGTGCGATTGCTGGGAGCCCTTGTGTGATGGTATAAATACACAACAACCCCCTCCTGGCGTACCCTCTCTCTTTCTCTTCCCAGGGCGAGGGTGCCTTTCTGGGCCGTTTGAAATTAGTGGTTATATAGCATTTCCATCATACTCTCTCTCCCTTTTCCGCATGTGAAAAACCACCTTTTTGTTGACCCAGAAATGGTTACAAAAACACTGGGGATGTTTGGCAGCATAATACAAGGAGAAAAAAATGCGTGTGAAGCAGGAAAAGAAGAAATCAATCATTTGTCCACACATACTCTCCACAAAACTTTTCCCCTCCTGCCTTTTTCCATCATCCACCATAGTCAGTGAGAAAAAAAAGAGATCCGGCGCAAGTTGGAGGAACAAAAAAAGTCACACAGAGCGGGCAAGAAAAAAAAAGTTACTTGTCCCAAGAGTTGTCTTTCAATAATTTCCTCAAACTTACTTGTCACATTTCACTCTCTGTCGTGACACGCATTCCCGAGGAGTTTCGCATCCATCCACACTTGCCACACTTGCCAAGATCCCAGCTCCTCCATATCGTCTCCCCCCGGATGCTGGTGGATGGCTCTCTTTCTGCGATGGCGGGAACTTTTCTTTTGGCACACGCGAACGATGGGGATCCGCTCTTACAATCTATTTCGGCGGAGGCATCAATGATGAGAGATAATTGAGCTCATCATTGGCGCAAGTGGCATAGGACCCACCCCACCCCATCCTCTTGATTTTCATTGTGAAACATCCTCTTGAATCTCCCGCGCGTTGGAGCTATTTTTAGCCCCAAACGCAACAACACAGCATCACTCGTAACTTTGAACAATGTGAAACATTTTAACCTAGGATCGTTGCATTTAATACACCACGCGGGTGCAAAATCACTAAAAGAAGGGAATGGGATGCAATTGATATATAATTTATGTTTGCAACCGTGTTAGCAAACAAAACTATCCGTATTTAGGCAGCAAATATTTCGCAAAATAACATCAATTCCGGGGAGACAATTACCGCATTTTGTCTATTAATTCGCTGATACTGCAAATGCACGATTATTTGGGCAAATTGGGTGGGTGGGAGGCAGGTGGGGTGGGCCAGGCGCCAAATACTGAGACTGAAGAGCGCGACACTTGTGGTGGAGACTATATACATTGCGTGTAATTAGTGGAGGTTGACATGCTAACAAATTGACGTGTTTTTACTTTCTTATTCACAAAATTAATTAACATCAAACTTTAACCCATATGATGGCTGGCGCGAAGGAAACCACCGAAGCTGATGGAAAGGTCTTTGCTACACGTTTGTCATATGTTTAAAGAAAGGACTTTATGCAGTTTGTATTACACATTTTTCTAGAATGAAATAAAGTTTAATTTAAACAAAATAAATTAAGGGATGTTTAAATAAAATCATTGGGGGAATGTGCCCCAATTTCGACCTCCTTCAGCCTTTTTTCAATCAGCTATTACTTGAAACCGATAAAATTTTAAATGTAGAAAATTATGGGAGTAAAAAGAGCATAAAATGGGCTTTAGAACCGCACCAAACTTAAGAATATTCCTTTTTATTTTATATCATATTTTCTCACTATTCGCGAATTTCTGGATATAGGAATTGAGCCACAATCCCCTATTAATTTATTAAAACTGACTTTCATTAAGCAACTTTAAAATTAATTCATTTAATAGGTTTTAACTCAACAGAAACTCTAAATAATTTTTTAAGGACAAAAAATATTTTTCAAAAATGAAAATATTAAATTTTTCCAAATATTTCGTAATTAGATGAAAATTCAAATAAAATTCTATTTTTTACATTAAAAATTGGGTCGAAAATCGCTCCTGCAACTACCCAGCAAACAAATTTTGTTTAATTCTGAAAATTCTATTTCTTTTCTATCTGACGAGAATTTTATTTCTTCAGCAACATCTTGGTGTTCCTTAGAGACCGAATTCCAGCAATTTAAACCAGCGATTTAAAAAATCGAATACTTTTCATTGAAATTATTGAATTAAACATTCGCGGAGAAAATTTATCAAACTTCCCTTGTTGTTGTGTACACAACCACCCGCACCCCTTCTGCAAAATTTCACATCCCTTGGCGAAGAGATACACAACTTTCCATCCGCTTTTCGCAGAGGAATTCCTCCCCGCAAGATTGACGACGATGAGAGTGAGAAAATTGTCATAATTCATGGCACAACAATTCAAAGAGATGAATCTCGTATGTGTGGAGTGCTCGATGATTCCGCAACATTGCGACAGAATTGCCAGGATGTTCTGCAGCAGCAACGTGTGAGGATTTATCTCGGTCCCCAGGAGCATCTGTGTCCCATATCAGGGATGCTTTTCCGTGGGAAATCACTCCCCGCGTCTTCTGGGCCAACCATTCAAATGACACCACCACCCCTGCAAAATTTCCGATTTCAGCACAAAGGGGTGTCATCACCAAGCTCGATAGTTTGCCTCGTGTACCCCACACACCTCCTTTGCTGTCTCCTCTGTCGTTTTGGGGTCTGATAAGGCAACCCCTCTTCTCCATAGAGGGGTTGTATGTTACTCATCATATGAAGTAACTTATGGTACATCCTCCCCACTTTTTGGGGAGGAGGGAATGTGTAGCTATTGCTATTGCACAATTTCTGAATTTCCCAAAATTTCAATTCAATTTTGAATTTTGGAGGGAATTTTACAAAAGAAAATTTCTAACGTTCGATAAGATTTTAGTTCTAAAAAATTCTAACGTTATTTCAACGGAATTTCCTTCCAAATCTGAAGGGATATATAATAACGAATCTAAAAAAAAATCTGTATTCTGAACCAATTGATTAGTAGCCACATAAGCCAAAAGAATAGTCCAAAGGAGTTTATTCACTGTTCTATGGGTAAATTCATTGGAATGAAGAAAAGGAACAATAAAAAATTATAAAGAATAAAAATAGCGAAAAACTTTTCTTTCAAGATTATCTAGAAAATTCGAAAAAAATTGACTAGAAATGCTACAAAATGACGTCAGTGTTGTGTTTTTGGCTATTTTAAAACATGAATCATAAAAATTCACAGCCAAAAACATTGACAAAGCATTAGCATAAATGATTCATACACTTATATAATTTTTCTTTAAAAAAAATTCTTTCTGTAAAAACAAAAAATATCTTTTAGAAAAATTATAAAAGAATTTTTTTTATTCCCTAAAATTAACCCTTTACATTACAATGAAATTTTCATAGAGGAAATTATTGTAAAGTACACCGTGAAACTTCTATCCCTTATAGGGTTTGTAGGTAGCTCTTGTTACTTTGTGAGGAAATGTCTGAATGATAGCATATCTCCCATTCTATGTACAGCAATGGTGTTAAATATATAGGTATAGTTAGTTTCTCTCCTCCACGCCATACCATGAAGGGTTTTACCCATCAATTTTGCAGAGAGGCAGGACGAAATGTGTGGCATTCGATCGATTAGCACAATAAATGGTAAATTTTGCTCTACGGGAGAGAAGATCCATCGTTGCACCACAAAACCATTAATCATGGCGTAAAGAATCAATTTTGAATATAAAAAAGGCGTAAAGGGTTAATATGCATTTCATGTGCATTTTTCCAGCTGAATTTGTCGCAGAAAATGGACTACCGCGTCGTCTCCGGACCGCCTACACCAACACGCAGCTGCTGGAGCTGGAGAAGGAATTCCACTTCAACAAATACCTGTGCCGTCCTCGACGAATCGAAATTGCCGCCAGTCTGGATCTCACGGAGAGACAGGTGAGCATCCACGTCACACACACACCCAGCTTGACCCATCCCCCTTTTGTGACCTGTGGCCGTTTTGTGGAAATTCTTTTTCTCTTTCGCGGCAATTTAGGTGAAAGTGTGGTTCCAAAATCGACGGATGAAACACAAACGACAAACACTGTCCAAAACGGATGATGAGGATTCCAACAAAGACGGTTTAAAAGGTGATGAAGACAGTCAATCTTGTAGTAAGTTGAAGCCTTTCAATCCTTTTCTTTTGTCCCAGAAAATTGTGAATGACGACAACTTTTCTTAATCTCAAAATTGTGTAGATTCAAACTCAAAGAAATCCTGCCAAGGATGTGAACTTCCATCCGACGATATCCCCGACAGCACGTCCAATTCACGTGGCCACAACAACAACACTCCAAGTGCCACCAACAACAACAACAATCAAAATTCAAACAGTGGTAAGCCCCACCAGGATTAATTTACTATAATTAAATCATTTTTATTATTACGCATCACCTTTGGCACCTTCGAAGAAAAAAAATATCCCACCAATTTATCTGCAAGCACACACACCTTTCGACTATAGAGAAATAAATACATATAACAGGAAAAGTCAAAGAGAAAGAAAAAATTGAAGACAGTGCGCGTAATTTACTTTTTCAATTTCTCAATGGGAACAAATTTGGTCAAAAATTTCTTTGAAAAAAATTGACGAGAGATGATTTCCTGCAATTTCCAAAAGAAAACCGCACGAGCAGCTGTGACGGATTCTTAATGATGACCCTCCTCTTCCATCCGCAGCAACACCAAATTCCAGCAGCTTGGACCTCGGAACACCGACCAACAATGGGGTCGTCACTAATGGCATCAACGCCACGAGTATCATAAGTGCGGATTCCAGCGTGGCGTCCAGCGTTAGTCTCGACGACGACGACGAGGCACCGTCCAAGGTGAAGAAGAAAGACGAAAATCACGTAAGTTTGCCAAAAAATACACAAAAAGGCAAAAATCTTCAAGAAAATCTCCACAAAAGAAGAATTTCAACTCGAACACTGCGAGAAAATCTTTTCGTTTCTCTTCTATATTTCTTTCATATCTGGTTGGAGTTAAAGAACATTCTTGCTTTAAATAAAGACATTATTTTTTAAATATTTATTTAAACGTTAATTTTTTTGATAGTCTCATGATCTTTTAAAGAAATATTGGATTGTTAAAAAATTTTAACGCATTTTTTTCTCATTATATTTCGATTTTTAAGCCAATATTAAATAATGCTTTTCATCACATGCTAAAAAATCTGATAAGTTTTTAAATAAATTTAAAATATGTGTCGATTCTGACAAAAATCTTTAATTTTCTTACAAATTAAAAGATGCCATAATATTTTGACAGTTAATTTTATTAAATCATTTTATGGTTGTTCCATAAAAAAAAAACAAATTTATTTTTCTGATAGTCAAAAAGATCTTAAAGAACACTGGAAAGGTAATTTTCCTTTAAAAAAAACGATTAAAGAAAGAAAAAACTACAAAATACAATACCAAAAATCATAAAACTGACGATAAGGCAAGAGAATAAAAGATTTTAATTGAATCAACTTCCTATAGAGCGAAATTCATTGTAAGAACGTTCTGTTATTTTTATGATTAAGAGTCCATTTGATATTCAGCATAACAGACATAACAGATTTTTTAATAAAAGATTTTTTCGTATTCACCCTATTTACCATAAGATTTCTTAAAAATAAACTTACAAAGAATCACGTAATTTATAAACTTCCTATAAATTTATTCATAGTTTAAAAAATATTTTACAATTAACAGATTATTTTGTAAAATTACCAAAATTTTTCTCTCAGTAATTATATGATTTTTTTTCTTCACAAAAAATGCAAAAATTGAAATTAATTCAATTTAACTTTTTAAAAAATCACCTCAATTCAATTAAATATTTAATGACCTTTTGACCCTTTGTAGGTTGTGAAAAAAGAGGCCGTGTCCACGTCGAAACAATCCACGTATTTCGGCAACTACGAGCTGTACCGGCGCGAAAGCGAAGTATCCCCCCTGGCGGGCGTGGCGGCGCCAATTGCACCCACGAATGCGCCCTATCCGCGTGGGCAGATGGGACAGATGAAGGGACCCCAGCAGAGGTATCCCAATGCCATGGAGTCCGCTGGTGGCTACTTTCCCGGCTACTACAAGCAACAACAGCCAGAATACTATGGGAAGTATGAGATTGAATTTACGAGCCATCAGAAGCCACCAATGATGGGGCAGCAGCATCAGGAGTTTGTGCATCAGCCCAAGACGGATTATCATCAAATGAAGGGAGATTTTGGGCACAAAGTCACGCCGAATTTCCACCAAGGCACCCAAGCGTACTATCAAGAGGGCGGTGTCACGGGGGGCGTGCAGTATCCCCCCAATCAGTACAGTGGCTACCCCACGGACTACGATGGGGCAGCCACCATGGACCCATCCGTGTACTACGACCCCAAGACACAAACCAACTACTACGACGGCGGCATGAATTACCAGCAGCCCGGCGAATATCCCGCCGAAGCTTACATGACGCCACCTGCCGGCACAACCATCCAATCCACCGACAACTGTGATAATTTCGCCACTTTCCAGCAGTACTACGACACCCCGAATGGGAATCAAGTCTCCGCACCGCCGGCCGGCCATCTGGCGCACCATCATGGCATTCATGGGGCGAATTTTGTCGGGACACCCACCATGCCGCAGCAGCAGATGCCGGCACAGCATCAACCCTATCATGCCGGCGGGGGTGTTAACCCAAATGCAGCAGCAGCAAATTTGGCTGCACTCGAAAATAGCAACAGCTCGTCGGATTTCAACTTCCTCAGCAATCTCGCCAATGATTTTGCTCCCGAATACTACCAACTAAGTTAGTCTCACTTTGCAAATCCCTAAATGAAGAAAACGGGGTTAAAACTAATCCCCTAAACTATAATTCACAATCCACACACAACAATTGAACCAATTATTGGGTCAAGAATTGAGCCACAATTGAGTTCCATTGAAATTCATTTTAAATTTCTCAATAATAATCCATTTATGTGTCTACGTGTTTAAAAGATTAACCCTTATATGCCAATTCTTTTATGTTTAATTTATTTTTAAAATTAATTCATAAATTAAATTCTTAAATGTTTTATGTCACTTCAATCAGTAAATGAAAAATTTTGGATTATTTTAAAAAATTTTTTATAAATAAATTCTTGAGCTTATTTCGGCCTGAGAATAAATCAAAAGAGCTAGAAAATTTTAGCAAACCCGGATAGTTTTAAAAGCCTTAACTACTTCCCTGCTTAAACCGGTAAATTTTTTAAAATCGGTTCATCTTTACGATTTTGGCAACGGTTTTACCAAGTGATCGGAAATTTTCCCAAATTGGGCAGTAAAATTGAAAAAGTTGATTAATTTTAATAAATCCCCTCATAGAAGTTTATTTGTCTTAAAATTATTTAAATCTATTTTTTTTTCTGAATTAAAAAGCTTTTGAAAATTTCTTAGAGGCATGAATGTGGATTATTATGAGACTATCCAATAAAATAAAAAAAAAGGTGAAGAAAAAAGAGATCTTTGAAAGGAAATCAATCTATTAATAGATTAAAAATATTTTTAATCAATTAAATACGAAAGGAATGGAAAAGAAAGGAAATCAATGAAAGCTTTCTTAAAACTAATTTTCTGTTCGTATTTACTTCCTCAGAATTTGCAATAGAGGAAATTTAACCACATAAAAAGAGTTTTGAAGTGTTTTAAAGATAGTCCAAAAAAATTTGATGTAATTATTTCTAAATTCATTCATAAATACGCAACAAATTATTTAAAAATTCAAAAAATAATAATCCTTTAATTTCTTATTAATATCCCTTTAAAGTTCTTCTATGTAAAACGCGATTTTTGTATTTTTTTTAGTTTAAATTTTTGAGATTTTTTTTCTAATATTGAAAAGTTCGTTAAAAATATATTTCAAAGTGTTTCTTTTCAATTCATTCCGCTTTTGGAACCTCAAAGATCTCTCCGACATCATCCAGACACAACAAAAACAAAAATATATTACTTAAAAGAAAGACAATTCTAATTCTGAAAGAAAATGAAAAAAAGAGATAGGAAATGAAAATAAATTTTCGATATTAATTTATTGAATGTGTAAAGAGCAGTTCACAAGAATATTTGTAAAAAGAGCAAAAATAAAGATTACTTATAAATTATAAATAAACAAACATGAAAGTAAAAAAAAAACTTACAATTTAGTATTTAAATGGAAAGATAGTTAAGGATTTTAACAATAAGTATAAAGAAAAAACAATTTGATGTGTAAAACCACGATAAACTTTATGATCAAAAATATCTTTCTCAAGAAAATTTTCGTTAAAACACGCAAAATTCTTTCACAGGGATTTATTTTTTTCTATTATGCAATTTGTTGTTATCTAATTATGTTTTGTTATTTCTTTTCCATCAAAAAAATCCGCAATCATTAGACTTTTTTTATGCCAATATTTTCCCTGTATATTAAAGCTCTCTTTGGGAGGAAAAAAATTGAAATGAAAAAAATGTGAAAAGAAAATTTCTGCAGCACACAGGGCGATGTAATTTTGATAATTTCGCATCTTTAAGCTCTTCTTAGCAATGTACATAGCAAAATAAAGTAAAAGTTAGAAATAAAAATTTTTTTTTTAGTTATTTATGTTGGATATTGGGCGACTGAATTGCAAATCCCCCAGATGGAAAAAAAAGAGAGAAAAGAGAAAAATCCATCCACCCCTCCTATGGTGTTGCGGTACATAGATATATATGTACAATATAGGGGAGAGGGAGGGAGTGTGGAGAACAAAATACATGCCTTTCAACATAATATCCCGAACATTTTACACGAGAGCGGAATATTTTTATGGACAACGTACATACGCATTGTAGGTGACAGAAAGATAGATCGGTCTTTAGCTGTCCAGCATCCATATGGGTTTCCCTCTTCGTATACCCAAAACGTCTCAATGGAGAGTAGCTAGCAGCATGTAGGACAGGTACAGGGTGGTTCAGTGTCGACCACCCCTCTGTACAGATTAAAACATCACCATTTCAGCTCTTTCCTACATATATAGTTGCTGAAATGCGCCCAACTTATTCCCCATTCTACCTACAAAGAAAGCACCTCTTTTCCATCACTCTGAGATGAAGAAGAAAAAACTCTCGCGCATTCGAATGTCGCACACAGGAAGCATTTCTGAAGAAGAAGAAAAAAAACACCCGAAGAACTCTATTTAACATCCCAGAGAATCGCTTCTGTGACTCTGCTGCAGGCAGCATAGGGCACAGAAGAAATGCTACAGAGAGAGAGAACATATAAACTACTGAATAAGAGTTTGAACATTGATTTTGACATTGTCGGTGAAATTTTTAGATTGATCACTTTTCTTCCATCACTAGGCGGATTATATTACCATTTCTATACGCCAAAGAGACCAACAGCAATGGCTCACACTCTTCACGTGTACACCCAATGCTATTTAACGCTCCATCCTAGCATATTCTCCGTAATATATATCTTTTAAACATACATATATAGCAGAGTTGGTGACCCGAAAGATTGGGGATGAATTTATAGAGCTGGATTAACTCCTCTTAACCCCCTTTAAAACTTGATTAGACAACTTAATTAAATTACTAATAAATCAAAAATAAATTATTCTGAAAGAGATCGTTTAACAGATTTTCCATTTTTTTTTTCATGAGAAAAACTAACAAAAATATGCAAAAAACTGACGTCACAATGTGCTTTTTTAGCTGTTCTAGTGCATTTAGTAATCATGCTAAATGATTGTTATTTATTTCTGACAAATCACCTATTTTATGCTCAAAAAATCAGAGCCCAAAGCCGCACCAATATCGGCGGCCGCGGCTTGGAAAATTGCCTCATTGGCTTGTAATTTTGGTAACTGGAGGCTCTGAAACTAACAGGATCAAAAGAGACGAAAGAAAATTTTAAAATTAGGATTTTTTGCACAAAAATGTCTTATTTGAGCTCAAGGAACAGAGACCTCAGCCGCACATAGTATCGGCTGCTGCGGCTTGTATTGATAAGAGATTGAGCGGCAGTGACTTGAAAAAGAAATAATTTTTAATTTTTGGCGGCGACGTCTTGGAAAATTGGCTCGGCGGCCGACTCAAGCGGCCTAAAATTTCAGCGACTAGGGCCTCTGCAAAAAATATCAAAATAATTTAAGGAGTCTGTTTCACGCAGAAGGATTCGGTAATTTAAACTTTGACATAGATAAAAGAAAATGATTTTCCAAATTTCCTTTCGACAATCTTGAAGGAATCAAACTTCCCTAATTTTTTATCACGAGAAGTTAAATTTATTTTATTTTTTAAAGACTTAAAAAATAAAATTGGCCACGGTGGTTCAGCAAAACCCCAAAGGATTAATTTTTCTCACTCTCTTTTGATTTTCTGCAAGATTACGTGAAGCCCAATTGTTTCATTCTGTAAGGAATTTTACTATATAGAAATGAATACACTCCTTTTGTGAAAAATTCATAAAAGATTTTTCCATATGAAAAAAATCCCAAAACAAATTGAATTTGAACCAACGACACATTAAGAAGAAAAAATAAATAAAAATGAATCATATAAAACACCAAAAAAATAAGTTTGTATAAAGATATTTATTAAAATTGCAAGAAAATATTGAAGACAAAAAGAATTAGACGTGAAATGCAGGAAACTGAGATAGTGGGATAGTTGGGAAAAATTAGGAGAATTTCTTAGTATCTAAAGAAGTCAGCTGGAGCGTAGGGAAGGGCTGGAGCGTATGGGTAGGCTGAGTAAGGGAAAGCTCCTGAGTAGGGAAAAGCAGCAGAGTAGGGAAAGGCTGCGGGGTAGGCAAATGGTCGGGCATAGGGAGCCGCCAGAGCTGGGGCAGCCTTGATGAGAGCTGGAGCAGCAATGGGTGTCTTGAGGATAGGCTGAGGAGCAGCAATGGGAGCAGCAGCAGCATACTTCACATCAGCATTGAATCCATTGATGGGATCAGCGTAGTAATCAACGATTCTCTGCCTGCCATCGGCATCCAAGAGGCTGTACTGTCCACGAACAATGTCACCATCGCGAGATTCCTGCTGACTCTTGAAATCACCCGTCAGGGCATCCTTGACATCGTACCCAAAGCTGTACTGAGGAATGCGATCGTATTCGGCATATTCCTTCCTAGCCAGGAGAGCTGGTTGAGCAATAATTGGTGCTGGCTGAGCAATCAATGGAGCCGGTTGGATGATGGCAGCTGGTGCTTTCAGCAGAGCCGGTGCCTCAGCTGGGAGACTATGAGCCACAGCCAAGAAGGCAAGAACAGGAACAAACTGCAAAAGGGCATCATTGTCTGCTTTCAAGAAATTTATGCACAAGAGGAAGTACAACCAACTCACCTTGAATACCATTTTGTACAGAGAAAAATAAATTATTTTCTTGCAGAGTAAAAGAAGTAACTTGAGGCTCTCACTGGAAGTGTGATCACTTGAAGGTGCACGAATACAGAATGAATTGGGACTGCATCGTCCAGTGGCTTTTATACAAAAATCCTCGAGTGCTCCAAATGTGGTGAGGGGGCAATAAAGAGAGCACTTTTGCAGGTAATATCGTTTTTCACATGCATTACCTGCTTTTTCTGCCCACACCCATGTTTTTTATTCGATTTAATCACAAAAATTAAATGTATATCTTTATCTTACATCTACCGCATCCTTTTCAACTCGACCTTCTCGCAGCTTCATCCCAAAATGCTTCTGGGAATTTTCCCTTCTCCATTTACAAATAAATAAAATTCTCAAGTCATGACGTAGAAATATATATTTAGAGGTAGAGAATTCTCTTTATTTCATTTTTTTTAAATTTAATATTCCAACAGCGTGACGATTATTTGTTGTGAGGAATTTATCCCTCTTCGATGCAATAAATCTCCACCCAAAATTACAAAATATAAAAAAAACTCCGACCGTGAACTTGAAAAGAATTGAATTGGTGTTGTGCAGAAAAATGTGAATTACATAGTCTCGTTGCGTAAGCTCGCGATGGATCAACCGCCAAGTTTATTGCTCTCTCGCTCTCTTCTTTCAAGCTCACCGTGTTGGTGTAAATCTCTGCAATATGCTCTGTTTTTGCACCAACTTCCATGTGGAATTGCATCAGAAATTTTATTTTAATATTCTTTTTTGGGAAGAAAAGGATTTTTGGGGCATTTAAATTGGTCAATTTGAGCTTTGCTACAGAGCTTTTTTCCGTGAAAATAAATTCGAGAGAGAGAAAGTATTTTACTGAGAGAAAGAGAGACTCTTTGGGCACTTTTTTTGAGAGAAAGCTCTCTAAGAAGCTTTCACCAGCTAATGCAGACAATTGAAGAACTTTCAGATGAATTCTTCAAGCTCATCTTTCCTTTTAAAGATCATTTGTGAATTTAGAGCAAAGACGCGAAACAGTCAAATGCTATTACATCAGCCAATAAAGCTCTGCTCTTATTCAATAACATTAACTATGCGGTGAATTGATAAAATGTTACCTGCACCAGGCGCGCGAATTTTCCCTCCACAACCGCTTTTTTGGTCTCATTTGGCTTTTGTGTATAAAAGTCACTGCTGGACATACCGATGCAACACATTCAGCATTCGCACTGTGATACCAAAAGCACATCGAGAGCTTGCTAATAAAATTTAAGTTATTGCTGTTAATTAATTTATCTTTTTGTTTCATTACAATGATTTCCAAGGTGAG
The DNA here is from genome assembly GCF_024334085.1 of Lutzomyia longipalpis. Classification (NCBI taxonomy): domain Eukaryota; kingdom Metazoa; phylum Arthropoda; class Insecta; order Diptera; family Psychodidae; genus Lutzomyia; species Lutzomyia longipalpis. The sequence continues at coordinate 47,131,519 of NC_074707.1, forward strand.
TTGGCGATGATGCCGCATAAATTTTCTTGAATATTGACGTGCCCTTTTGCAGTTTGTTCCTGTTTTCGCATTCTTGGCGGTAGCTCACTGTCGTCCCGGACTCCAACAAGTCTACCAGGCGCCTGCATTGCTGAAAGCCGCCCCAGCAGCCATCATTCAACCAGCTCCATTGTTCACCGAGCCAGCTCTGCTAGCACGGAAAGAGATCTACGCCTATGATGCTAATCCACAGTACAATTTTGCCTATGATGTGAAAGATACTCTCACTGGGGACTACAAGAGTCAGCAAGAGATCCTCGAGGGTGGTGTAGTTAAAGGACAATACAGCCTCTTGGAAGCCGATGGAAGGCAGAGAATTGTCAACTACTATGCTGATCCAATTAATGGATTTAATGCTGATGTGAAGTATGCTGGTGCTGCTATTGCTGCCCCACAGCCAGCTCTAGTCAAAACTATTGCTGCTCCAGCTATTTTGAAGACTTCTTATGCTCCTGCATACGCAGCCCCGGCAGCTATTGCTGCTCCAGCTCTTATCAAGACTGCCCCAGCAGCCATTTCTGCTCCTGCTTTGGCTCCAGCACTCATCAAAACTGCACCTGCTCTTGCACCAACCCTTATTAAGGCTGCTCCTGCTATCTCTTATGCACAAACCCTAACTCCAGCCTTGACGACCTACACGAAAACTTTGGCTCCAGCTTTGGCTCCTGCTTATGCGCCAGCTTTGGCCCCAGCTTTAACGACCTACACGAAAACCTTGGCTCCAGCCTACGCCACAGCTCTCCCCTACACTGCCACAAGTATTGTCAAATACTAAAGGATTAATTCAGCAATTAAGAAAGTTTATCCGTCCACCAATGCAACCTTAAATCTGCCTTAGAAATTTTATATATTCTCTATTTTATTCCTTCAATGCATTTAATCATCCAACTAACAAATCACATTTTATTGTTAAAAGAATCACTTTTTATTGCAATATAGAATAAATCTATAAAAACAGATTTAGAGGATTTTTCTTTCAAAGGTCCTTGAAGTAAAATTCATTAAGGGTGAAATTCTCTAGTCAGACAGACTTAAGTTTTTTTTAAAGGTTCTCTAAGGAAAAATTAAAGATTTTTAAGTTTTCTTAATCGAAGAAACCTTAAGAACCTAAATTTTTTTCTTTAGTTAGGTTGAATCGAGCTAAAGGCACACATTGCTGTGATTCTTTCGAAGTATTTAATGATTTTTTTCTGATTCCCTTCGGACATCGAAATTCGTAAAAAAAAACATAAAAATATACATTTTGCTCAATTTATTTAAGAAATCTTACGTTTAGCTTAAGAAACCTTAAGAACCTAAAATTTTTTCTAAGACATCTTAAATTCTTTCTTAAGGAATCTTAGGTAAACGAAAACTTAAAGCATTTTTAAGAAAACTTAAAGAATCTTATGAAATCTCAAGTCTTTCTTAAGGAATCTTAAGTCTGTCTGACTAGTGAATTTCCCCCTAGATCAAAGAGATGCAACAATTTCTAATAATTTTAAAAGAACACTAAAATGAATAAATTCCTTTTTATAGTTTATTTAAAATCGTTTCAAGCAATTCAAGCTTATAAAGCTCACAGCTTCAGCCAAATATCAATCAGCTAAACTTAAAATTACTTTTTTTTACCTATTTTTAAGCCAATTTTGATAAAAAATAAATAAATAAAAATTGGCTTTAATTATCCTTCAAGGGTTATAAATATTATTAGATTAAATACTTATAGTTATTTATAGAGAACAAAATAAGCCCCATAAATTAACTTTCCTTCAGCTAATTAAGCTTCCAAAATATAAAAGCAAATTTTCTTAAGCTTGTAAGCTTTGCAGGACACGCAAAAATGCCATACTAACACACTCTGGCGATTTGATTAATTGTTTGATGAAGAGTTAAGGTTTAAAAGAAATCTGTGTTCTGGTGAAGAAGTGCCCTTTGATTGATTTATTAGCTGCACAGTGAATGCTATCGAGCATCGAGGGCCCTGTCTTTCACGTGAATTTCCACACAGCTCCCGGTGTTCGTGACTGACCATCTCACGTCGCAATTTTTGAGATCCTCGCGCGATGGTGAGACTGTCACGGAGCATCGTGGCGTGTAAGGAACAAATGGTCAGGACGCAGCGGGACACATTGGGGGACGAATGAATGGGAATAAATTCATTTTGCGTGGACTCTGTGGGCAATTCATTCATGTCAATGGCGAGCAAATTGAGCCGTCAAAGAGGTGGAATAAGTAATTTTTATAACAAACTTACAAAAGAGCTCCCATTCTGTACACGCAGTGCCCCAAAGGAATTTTTACCACCTGTGTGCTAATTAATAAGAAAGAAAAATCCACCCTCATCGTTGGCCTTCACCTCAAATTTCTTCATGTCATGAAATAAACATATATTGCTCAATGTATGACAAATTTGTGGCCACTGAATTAATCCTCTCACCTGCACGGGGTGAGGTCTGTGCGTATGGCTAAATAGTAGGTACTCCTTGGCAGAAGAGATCAATGCGTACAGGTAAGAGGATTTGTTCAAAAATAAAAAGTGTGGTCAACAATGGGATTTAGAGGCTAAACTGTGTAAACAAATCTTCCAGGAAGACATTGATACCTTTCTATTAAATCTCAACCATTTGGAACCACTCCCAGAAATCACGAAGAAGAAAAAAAGGAAAAGAAAAAAAAACCTCAATGGACAATGAACTGCATTACTGACTTTTTGGCATATTTTTCTAGCATTAAAACACAAATCTATCTCACACTGCAAAGGTAAGAAAAAAAAGCATGACCACAGAAATGATATTCAATGGATGTTTGGTTGCTCCCTGCAGTGCTGAAGATATTTTGTCATGTGTGTGGAAGATAAAGAGTGAAGGAGAAAAAATGTCAAGATTTTTTAATCCTTCCCCACACACATCTTCCATAGCATGACTTGTGGAATTTTGCCAAGAGTTACCTTCACTATAAAAAAAATCCCCGTGTTTATAAATTTAACAATTCCACCACCACTGTGGGCTAAAAAATTTTCTATCTGAAAAATTCAAAATATCCTGCTGAAATTCAAGGGGTCTGCAACTCAAGAAATATCGGGATATTTAATTAATATGATTTTCCGGGTTTTCCGTCGGTTAAATGGGGGGTTTCTCACCCAGAAAAACTCACGTTTTCCAAAGCTTTCAGCTCCATTCGGAGCCTTCTTCAGTGGCTACAGACACCCCCCATTTAACCGACGAAAAACCCGAAAATCCCTTTCATGAAAATTCTTTAAGAAAATATAATTATTCTCTAAAATTAATGAGAAATATTGAGAAATTAAGTTCTTTCGTGTTTCTCTTGAACTCAAGTAATTTTTTAATTCAATTTTAAATGATTTTAACAAAATAAAAGAACTATCAACCCCCTTTTACCCAGAGAGTCCCTGCTGTCTGAGGAAAAATTCCACAGGACAGTATTTTACATTCAAGGACGCGAAAGTAATTTAGTCATCATCCTCCCGTATGACAATCCTGTCGATGTAGGGAGAAATTTATTTTGTCATCATCCATCACACGATTGCGGGGCTGACAGGACAAAACCACTGAACTCATTGACTCCGGCATTACTTGACTGTCTTCAATATTTTGGGTATCGCATTTCAATCTCCAAAAATTCACAACACGCGAAGAAATCCTCGCGCGCGGAAATTCTGGACGCGCCTGAGGTTGCGCGAAGATGAGTGGGTGGGTCAAGTGGCGCGAAAGGATATTATAATTTAATTAATCAAATTTAAGAAGCGGATGTTCTCGTCAAGAGTCACAAAAGCGATAGACAAAGTCACAATTAATGTTGTCACAACATCTTAATGTGATCACCTTTGCATCCGCTAAATCTCGCAGCAGATTATAAATTAAATCTCGCTCTTTTAGGGATCTTTTTTTGGCACTTTATTCTCTTGCCCACAAAAAGAAGAAGAGTCGACGAGAAGCGAAAAAGAAAAAAGAAAAATTTTGTCAATATAGGGGAGTGCTTGCTATATAGCTAACTTAACCACCTACAAATATAATATGGATGACGCGCAAAATAAGCAAAATTACCTTCTCCTGTAATCGGACTACATAAATCCCCCTTAATGCTCGGGGATTAGTTGAAAAAGATATACAATGATAGCAACTGTAAATGATTACAAATTTTCATGTATGGGCCACGATAAGGAATTCACGTCGCTACAGTTTTCTTCATATATAACCTACCTATATACTATCTCTCCCTCACAGACCTTTTTGTGAGCATTCGCACAGAATTTGTCCATTTGTGAGGTGATTGAAGGGAGTGAAGAGCATCGAGGAAGCTCGAGGTTCTTTTTCTTTTAAAATTAAAAAATAAATAAAATCACAGCTATTGCAAATGAAGAAGAATCTTTAAAGAAGGAATAAAGAGAATAGAAGAAGATTTTTTAGTGAAAAAAGTAAAGATAAAGGAGTTAATTCACTGATATATTAATAGTATTGGTGATTTCGTTTCATTTTTATCCAGATTAATCTTACAATGAGAAATTTTCTCTAACTAAACTGACTTAGCTCCTTCAGGAAAATTAAGCAAATTCTTTTTTCTTATTAAATATTCCCTTAAAAAGCTTCTAATGTTAGATTTGTATATTTTTTAATTTTAATTTTGATAATGATTCTTAACACAGAATTATAAATTTATTTCGTTTAATCTGTAATTTATTTTTATTTTAAGTCAGTCTTAAAAAAAACTGACATAACTTTAAGATCGACTTACAAAAAGACTTAAAATTTTAAGCCCCACTGAGTATAGTGAATTCCGCCCATAATTTTATGTTTTTAAAAAATATATATAACTGTTTATTTAATAGGAATCCTTTATCCTTTATATCCTGAAAACGTTAGAAATTTTCCTTAAATATCAACACAGTCAATATCCTTGATTTTAATTTATCTTTATTAGCTTAAAAAAATAATTAAATTAGTAGAATAAACTTCTATGTAGTATAATCATGAGAATCCCATCTGCCATAGCTTTTGGGTTTATCTCGTAATTGTTGGGGACACTGAGAGAGTCATTCCTGGACTTTGAATTGAAAAGTGTCATGGAGTCATTGATGCCACCAAGAAATTCACGTGACATGTGGCAGAGGCGAGGCTGGATACCCCTGTTGTGAGGCACAAAAGCATATCCTGGGATGTCCTGTCAATTATTCTGATGACCTGTCTGTGGGAGCTAATGTGAAAGACATATCTTTCGTGCCCTATTGACAGACTCATCCTCGCGCTATCTCTCACCCCAGGATAACAGTTGAAAGGAAGATGATGAAAAAGGCATCTTCTCACAGCTCTTGAAGACATCAAAAATGGAAAATTAAGGAATTTCAACTTGGCAAGGACAAAATCTTCATTGCAAATTGAAGGCCAGAGTGAGACATCATGGCAAACATGGGCCACAGCTATTATGCAATTATGAGGGATGAAATCACACCACAGTGTACAAAAAAAATTGGTGTGGAGATTATGTGGAATGATTTAGTGCATAGCTCAGGTTAATCTGCAAGAATCAATAAATCACTTTATCTAACCAATTAGAGACTATAATTAAAAATGGTGGGAGATTAGCTGGAAAGCAAAATATTGAATTTTTGATCCAGACCCACGTTTTAGCCCCAACACCAGCTAATCCCGTTTGATCGAGCTGGCCTAGATCCCCACCAGGTAATTCAATTAGGTATTTATCAAAACATTATCAATCCCATTGATCAATTATCCCCCTTTAACAAAAGTAAATTCCAACACACAACCTCTGCAAAATCCCAACAACATCGCAAGTAAGCGCCACTCCAGGTTTACCCTCCCCCCTTCCCCACCAAGTAAACTTCCACGGCAATTAAAATCATCTCCTTCTCTCGCAAATAACTCTTAATTTTATTACCCCACGCGCGATAATTTTTAGCAAATAATCAAGCGATAATTGCGAAGAGTTTAATTATTAAATATTGAACTTTACAAGCTGTGAAAGCATCGCTGCTCTTGTGAAACTCACACCCAAAATGTGTCATCTAGTATGCCCAGCCTTGAGATGTTTTCCCGGATAAATTGGGAATTATTCCGGGAGATCCAATCCATATGAGACCTATAGCCCTGCCGTCTGATTGGTGGCAAAAATCGCGTCGCAGGAACGCCCCATGGCCATTGAAGCTCTGCAGAGGAAGTGAGAGCCAGCTGAAGCACCATAAAACAGGGCTGAACTTTTGATTTATTTCTTGAATTATTTTAAAAATTTATTCTTTAAAAAAATCTAATCCTAAGATTTTTTAAAGAATGATATTGAGTTTTAAATTCTTAGGCTTTTTCTGTGCTTTAGAAGTGCTCAAATTCTTTCTTTTGTTTTCCTAACGTTAGATATATAAACGTTGCAATGATTTTTTTTCTGATTTCTCATGTTTAATATTTTTAAAAATTTAATTTCTAACGATTCCATTAATAGTTGATATATGCTTAAATCTTTTTTTTTTTAAACATTAAGACACTTGACTTTATTTATTATTTTTTAGTTGAATTTGTAAGGTTATTTTTTTTTCCTTGTGTAGTGTTCTTATTACATGAATTTCTAACGTTAGAATTTCTCTTCGCTAATTATTGCAAAATGTTATTGATTTATATTTCATCCATTTTTACATTTCTAAACTTATTTTATCTGAATATTCGCAATTTATAAGAAATTTCTGACGAAAGAAGAATAGAAATTTTTTTTTTTAACATTTCCTTTCTAACGTTATTTATTTTAACCCTAAATTTCTAACGTTTCGTCATTATAAACTAAAATTTCTTTCACCCTTTGGATCTAATATTTAAATCTGAATTTTCAACGTTTTATTCTCCATCCCCAATTTTCTAACGTTCTTCTAACGACTTTCTCAATGTGATCAAAAATGAAAGAAATAAAAAATCACTGAATCCGTTCCCGTTCACTGGCTATGAGAGTGAGATAGCAAGAGTGGAGCATGAGCAGTTGGAAGACTTCTCAAGTGGTCGGACACGGCGCAATTTTTATCATACGTGAACAGTCAAGCAAGTTGAGCACATGGCATCATGTGCCTGTGAGTCTTTAACGGAAAATTCGCGCAGAGTGGTCAAGTTTTCGGGAAAATCCGCACAAGAAAATTGATCAAGTGCTGAGTTCCGTCTTTACAATGGCGATTCAGTAATTTTGTTAATAAAAGAAGGAACCTCTGAAGGATTTTAAAAACCGCGAGTGGAGCAAATTAATAGATTTTCTTTTTTAAATTCTTTTAAAAAAAAATAAAAAAGATTTTTGAAAAAAAAAAAGTTCTGGATTGAGTTTAGGAGAAAAAGTGCAAAAGAGTAGTGAAATATATATTTCCTTTTTTTGGGCATTCGTGCGTGAAAGATCCCAATACATGTGAGTGAGTGGTTAAAAGTGATCGAATGGTCCAGGGAAGTGACTGTGCGGGAAATAGGAGACTTAAGGATACTTCTCGTTTTGCCAATATGATGGACGTTGGCATGTACGGCAATCACTCAACCCACCCTGGTGGCTTCCAGAGCCCCGATGCCACATCCACAAGCTACGCTTCCTACTTCCAATCCACCCACCACCATCCTACACCCCATTTGAGCATTATTCAGTCGGGTGCGGCTACGGATGCTCATCAGGCGGCTGTGACTGAGTATTCGGGGCATGGAGGAGCACCACAGGCTGGCTCTGGTCAACCTGTCGTGTCCACAGCCGGCGGGCACCTCTACACATCCCACCCACACCTCTACAGCCCCTCAGCTGCTGAATATGGCATCACAACCACCGCCAATAATTCTCCCACTGAGGGATTCTACGATACTGACCATCAGCCATATTTCCCTCCGACGGCTACCAACGGGGCACCGCCTCAGGGTAACACACTACCCGAATCCCACATCATCAGCTCTGACAATGGGCTCAGCTACACCAACTTGGACTACATCTACGGACAAAATCACGGCACCCCCACTGCCACAGCCAGCCCCTACCTTCAGGGTAGTGGAGAAGAGAAAGTACCCCTAAGTCACTATCAGTTAGGCGATGAGATGCTCCCCACGGGTCATCATCAACCAAATACAGCCAATTGGCATCACCATCATCATCCCTCCTACCTTGAGAACAGCGTTAACCACCCCTTTGGACTGGGACAGATGCCCGCCGGGAATCAAGCGTCCGGGCAGATGGGCCATATGCCATCCTCAGCAATGCAAGGATCCCCACCGGTGCAGCATCATCAGCAACAACAGCAGCAGCAGCAGCAACAGCAGCAAAATCAACAAAATATCACCACCTTCAAGTGGATGCAAATCAAAAGAAATGTGCCAAAGCCTCAAGGTGAGTTAACTTTCACCCCTAAATTATTGATTAGAAGTACATAGAAGTTTCTTTTGCAATTTTAAAGCAATTTCTCGGTCACGAAGACACTGTTCTTGTTTAACTACCTACAAATTCATTTTCAGTGTGGTGTAATTCAGGAAAAAAATGTTTTAGGGGATTTTTCTATATATTTAATTTATTAAAATAAAACGATCTTTAAGAATTTCTTAAGTTCTTCAATTAATTCAATTAATTATTAATTTGTTTTGAGTAAATTTATTTATTGCAAATTTTTAACTTTCGAATATTTTTTTAAAAAGATTTCAAAGAAATAATTTTTAAACAAAGAGAAAAATTCAAAATTTCCAAACTAATTAAAATCTTTTTGCTAAAATTTCCAGGAAACTTTCAAATTAAACCAGCAGGGGGTGACATAGATCATTTTTAGTGAAGTCAGGCAAATTAATAACTGCTGTCGAAAGTTGTAAAAATTTCCAGCCTTACATGGAAAATTAGGTATTTTAGACTCCATGATTAACTCTTTCACGTCTTTTGGGTCATATGTAGACCCAAACATGAAATATTTTGTTTTCACAATTTTTTTTTAAACATTTTGCCATTTTAAAAGATTAATAAACTTTACTCCATTTTTCCTGAAAATATTTGTAATTTTTTTTTTGAATAGATCATTCAAAATTGAAAACAAAGAGAAAGATAATAGTTCAATTTTTCATAATTTTCATTAATTTCATCGACCTTTTAAAATTCTGAAGAAAGTAATCTATCTAAAATACTAAATCTATCTGTCTACATAATTAAGCCTAAAATAATTAGACTTAAGAATATATAGAAAAAAAATCCCTGATTTAGTAAAAAACCTAATTATTTTCTTTGGAAAAACTTATTTTCTTGCGCAGCTTTTAATAACTTCTTGTAGAGATCTCATTGAATTTTCAAAATACCGATCTTTTCACCCAAAAATTCATCGGCAAACTTTCTCTTGAAATTTATCACTTCCACCTGTAAGTTTTTTTTTGAGTTTTGGTCTTCACGATCACAAAGTTTTGTTGTTACTTCTGAATGTCTCTCACGCGTGATGGTGCTATCTCAATTGTGAGGCCAAAGCCTTTCCTCATATTCCCCCAGAAGAGATCCACGCACAAAAATTAAACCTCTCCCCGTCGGCACCGTGAGACATGGTGGAAAAAATTCCGTAAATATCGACTTTATGATCGCATTTAATTGACAAGAAGCACGGCGCGTTCATGTTTCAATTCTTCAATTTTTCTGATGTGTACGCCATGGCTAAGTGACAGACGGATGATTCGGTGTGTCGTTTTAGCTCCTTCGCATGCGTGCTGGGGTCGAGCCGCCCCCCGTGGCCCCGCGATCACCTAGCCCAGGCGATGGATCAATGCAAGATCGCGCACATTTTGCACCAAAGACATTGTCTCATCTACTGTAGCGCGCACCACTTTTTGACGATGCCAGACACATCTGACACGCTGAATGATGTTGCCTGGATGATCATTTGGCGTCATCCGGTGTTTTTAATTCCACTTCCCCCATTCAGCACAAAAAAAAATTAACTCAACCAAAGATGATCTTCTTGGTGCGCAGAAACAAAGAAGAAAATCCCTTTAACAAAACTAAATTTTCTTTTCTATTTTTCTTAAAAAAAAACTTCAATGCGGAGGTGTTTTGTTGGTAAATAAATAAAAAGAAAAAATAAAAGAAATACAACAAAAAAAACCCTTGAGACACATTACACCTCAGGCAATTAATATGCAATTGAATTAATTAGTTGGGACTTCATTTGCATTCTCCCGAGGATCGTGCCGTGTCCGCGTGTGCAGAAAGTTAAATTCAATGTTGCGATAGGAATGTCAGGGTTTTTATAAGCGCAGTCAGCCTTCCCGATGTTGGACACTTACCATACATTTCATTTAACCCTCCACCCACCACCCCCACAGAAAGGGGGGTGTACCTTCGCGCGAGGGTAGATTTCTTCGTGTGATTTTAGATTTTGTCGCACCCGCAGTCGTGAGGGGTGATTAGGCCAATTTGAATACCACAACATTTCCCCACACCCCCTCGCACACAAACCACCATCCCCCATACTATGTGTAAGAAATGCCCCTATGCCACCCCACGCGAGCGTAAGAGAACTCAACCCGGGGCGTCTCGTGAAATTTTTGTGATCTCACGAGAAGTCAAGAACGGCTTAATCACGGACGAGATGTATGTAGTGGAAACATGCTAAAACCATAATCCGAATGTAAATTACACGACACTCTCGAGTGGCTACCCTTTTTCCACCCTCTGTGTGTGGTGTAGAAAAAAAAAACGTGGGGTGATTCTTGAACATTTGACACTCACGCAACCCTCAAAATGCCTCTCTCTTGGAAGCATTTCACTTTTTTTTTGACAAAAACACGCTCACTCTTTCACCCCAAAGTTGACCACGCATTGCTGAATTTTTCTCATTCATCCTCCCTTCCCAACCTCCTCCTTCGCAATCGATTTGATGCGATGAATCCCAGTTGAAGAAACAAGGATCAATTTCAAGTTTGTTTATACTGATATGTCGTAAAAAACACAAAATTCCTCAGTTTCATCTTCCAAAAAATGATTGATTTGTGCACCAGAGATGGGATATTATTCTCTACAAAATTACAAAAAAAATTGTGAATAAAAAGAAAATGTTTTAAATCGTATAAACATAATTGAAATAAATTAATTTGAAGAGCTAACTTTGTGTAAAAAGTTTTAAAGTTTCTTCTTCTTTCATTAACTAGATTTATATACCTTGATGGAGGCGCCTGGTAGCCAAAGAAATCAATGTAAAAAAAGATATTAAATAATTCTTTAAAAAATACCTGCATTAGTTCTGTTATGACTACCTATCTACCTTCATATTTCGATGGGGACGCCTGGTAATCAAATGTTTCAATGTAAAATAAATTCGCAATTGCAGTGGAGACGCCGGGTAAATTAAAAATAATTCAATAGTCCTAGAAATACGATCTGTACAATCATTTTAAAATTTTATTTAGTTATATAAATCGGTAATCTTAATATATAAAGCTGAAAAGTTTGTTTGTCTGTGGCACATGAACTCCTCCTAAACGGCTGGGCCGATCTTGATGAAATTTGGTGTGGGGGTAGAGGGGGTCAATGCGAGTTGCAAGCGCTATATGGGATTCCGCCCCAACCCCCCTTTATAGCGCCCCCACAGAAAAATTAATTTTATTCCATTTTCTACCTGCTGAAGGGTCAGATAACGGGATTTTTTTATTTTAAAAAATTTCTCGGGGTACCGTATTATTCATCCCTCTACTAATATACGCCCCCATTTTATAGCTTAAAATGGAGTTTGCTCACACGTGATTGGGGGCTCGGGTTGACTAGTTAAATATCTAAAAAAAAATTCTATGATACATCACCACCTAATGAATATTTTTTTTAACTTCTCTGCAAAAGAGACTTTTTTTTTTTAATTTGCTGCTCAGACCGACTCTGACCACAAACTAATGAAAAAATCTTTCAATTTTGACTATTTCTGACAACTTTCCATATCTGCTTCATCCGTAAAAATTTCTTCTTTAACCTTTTCTCCATTCTTTACGTTTGCTTTACACATAAAATCGTAAACAATAAGAGAAAACCTTTTGAAATTGCCCATCCACTGTGTTTTGTCACCGTAAAACTGGGTCTGTCGATCAAAGACAATTTTTGGTGGCAAAGACATCGACTCCGGAGAAATTTGATCTGAATGGGGAGTTTTTTTTCGGCGCGGTCAAGAAATCACTCCGTGGTATCTTCTTCGATGGAGATGTCCCAACAATTTCACATTCATTCCATGTGAATCATGCGGAAAATGCTGCCATAAATAGTGAGTGAAAACGAGATGGGAAAAAAGTGGGATTTTTCACCAATTTATTGGGCTTCATTTCGCTTTTATAGTGACGGAAAACCACAAAGCGAGTGGCTCCCCTATAGATTGGCGTGAATCAGCATGAGAGTGTGGCAATGGAAAGTAAATATTATGCAACCGCACACGGAAAATTGATATATTTGCTCACTAAAAGGGACTCCCTGTATTTAATCCCTTAAAATCATTGCATTAGCGTTTAAAGTTGCACAAAAGTGCGCATATAGGAGAGAAGGGGGCCTTTCCCACACAATCTATATATAAAATAAGTAAATTAAATAGAGGCCGAAGACAATTAAATTCTCCCATCGTTCCTGCCCATCATCATCTCAACAGTGAGCTAATCTCTTAACTTCATCTCCACACACACACCATTCCTCCCTGTCTTTTGTCCATTGGCGCGATACTTTTTTGGTAATTAATTCAACAACTACCGATGTCTTCACCACAGAGCAGATCCCACAAAAATTCATACCCATCTGCTCATGGTGTGTCGTCTGAAACATCTCTCGGTCCGCTGAATTCATCCAAAAACTGTATGCTCTGGATGATGGAATTCTTTGACGAACATTCAATGGATTCGGGGCACCGAAAAGAGTCACACACCGGGGCCCAGACAAGAAGTTGTCTATTTGAGAATTTGTCAACATTTGAGCACCAATAAAACAAAATAACGTCCCACACATCCTGTCTCGCACTATCGATACATTATTAATGCATTAAAAGTCTCACGCGCACCTCATATTAATCCCAGAGAGATCCCAAAAGAGTCATCAAGCACAAAAATCTCTCATTCAATTTTTTTCTCATTCTACAGATCCAATTTGTGGACGTAATTGAGCATTTTTTAGAGGATTTTTTTATTTGGCCAGAAATATCAATTATTATTTACTTGATTTATTTTTTTTTATACAAAAAATATACCATAAAACCCCTAAAACTACCCTCAATATTTAATATATTCGATTTATTTACACGATAGCAGTTTGGTAATTAAATACCTTCCATTTTAGCTGTGATTCTTTCGAAGAAAAGAATAGCACAGCTTCTGTGTACCACCTAAAATGCAAAGTCATCAGATCGGGCTCAAACTTGGTATGAGCACGAATTAGGGTCCCCACATTCCAAAAAACGTATGTCAAAAAAAAATTTTCCGGCCGTCCGTCCGGCCGGCCGTTCGGCCGTAGTATAACACTGAATTACAAAAGAACGGTAATAGATAGAGACTTGCGGTCAACGGCAAAGTATAAATATCGACTGGAAGACATTCAATTATGAGGTCAAATCCACCCCCCCACCCCTCCGTCCGCCATTTTGAATAACCCCCAAATTTTGTTTTGCTTATATCTCAGCCGCTATTATAGCTAGAGGTCTGAAATTTTGATATGTTGTAGGGGCCATCAAGACCTTTTCAACGATACCTCATTTTCGAAAATCGGTCAAGCCGTTTAGTCAATATGGCCGCCACAATTTTTCATCGAAAATCGACCATAACTCAAAAACGGCTTGACCGATTTTGATCAACCCGGGGTCAAATGAAAGCTTCCAACAAATCCTACAACTCTCTAGAACATTGGAAGTTTCAAAAATGACCGCTAGGGGGCCAAAAATCAAAAACAAAATTTTCGATGAGTTTTCGATGACTATCTCGTAAACTGCACTATGCATTTTCTTCAAATTTTGATATGTTATAGCTGACTATATTATCTAGCTCCATGCCAAAATTGAAGAAAATCTATGTCGCCGTTCTCGAGATATAGCCTTCCAACTTTGACATGTCATATCTCGGGATCTACAAGTCCGATTTTGATCAACTCAAGCGCAAATGGAAGGTTTCGTGTACCCCTACAAATGTCTAGAACATTGCAATTTCGAGAAATGGCCGCAAGAGGCGCTAAAGTTAATATTTTGCATATCCAAAATTTTTAAGTCGAAATATCTCAAAAACTGCACTATGCATTTCGTTAAAATTTCAGTATGTTATAGCTGAGGTCAAGACCTTTCCAACGATAGGTCATTTAAGAAAATCTATGGAGCCGTTCAGGAGATATAAAAGTTTTAATTTTTTATTTAATTAATACGCAAATTCCTAGGCGCCCCGCGAAGCGGGGCGCCTTATATATAAGGTATATGAATATAAATGCAGAGGAAAATATAACGGTAAAATATAAATATGTATAGTTGCATGTTTAATTAGTACGCTAACTATTTGGCGCCCCGCGAAGCGGGGCGCCTTATATATAAGGTATATAAATATAAATGTAAATACAAAGTAAAATATAACGGTAAAATATAAATATATATAGCTACATGGTACAGATTAAGGAGAAAAGGGAATGTACATGGTAAGTTTCACTTACGGGCTGTGATTCTTCCTTCAGAGGCCAAGTTAAATATATGTAAATGCAAAGTCTAATAGATAGCTGCAGGGTATGGATTAATCAGATAAGAGAATGTACTGGTAAGTTTCACTTACGGGCTGTGATTCTTCCTTCAGAGGTCAGTTTAAGTGTGATATTTGATATAAGTTTGGTGGTGCAAACTCTGGGGAAGGATGACTCGCGCCACGAATCACAGCCAATGCGCGAGTTAGCCTTCCCCCAGAGTCTGCACCACCAAACTTATATCAAATATCACACTTAAACTGACCTCTGAAGGAAGAATCACAGCCCGTAAGTGAAACTTACCAGTACATTCTCTTATCTGATTAATCCATACCCTGCAGCTATCTATTAGACTTTGCATTTACATATATTTAACTTGGCCTCTGAAGGAAGAATCACAGCCCGTAAGTGAAACTTACCATGTACATTCCCTTTTCTCCTTAATCTGTACCATGTAGCTATATATATTTATATTTTACCGTTATATTTTACTTTGTATTTACATTTATATTTATATACCTTATATATTTTTCGTTGTTGTGAGTGGTAAATTATCAAGGGGTTAATAGCTTTGATTTATTAACGGATTTTTTTTCTTCTGATTTTTTCTTTATTCTCACATTTCTATTAAAGAATAATTTTGTAAAATTCTTTAAAGCAAAAAAAAGTTTCTTTAGACGAAAGTGGATTTTATCCTCGAAGTGAATAAACTCCTTTTTTCCAAAAAAAAAAACTGACAACAATCTCTTTGAAAAAATCCTCATTACTTTTTTGCCATTAAAATCTAATAGTTAGAATATTTTTAACAGAATTCTCTTCGTTTTTTCTCAAAAAAAAAAAAAAAACATTTTCAATTAATTTTCCCGAATTATCAACCTCTGGGTGAAGGAAAATCTCCTTTACAAGTCTGAATAAAACTTGGACTAAAAAAAGCTAAAACAGAACCAATTTAGGCTGATGGCATCGTGAAAATAAAATATCAAACGATACAAGCGTGGGGTGCGACAATAAAACAAAACTAAATTAGTTTCATCAATAGCTGATCAGTTTCATTGATTATTTAGTTGGCATATATAAATTCGAGGAAAGTGTTACCTTTTCCTGTGCGGGAGACCTTTTCTTCCACACCGGGAATGGTCAACAAGCGTCGTTGAGGTTTCTCCTGCATATCATTTGAATCAATTACCCTATTGATGAATGGATTAATTACCCTGTGTGGGCAACCGAGGGGGGGACCACGCGGTTTTTGGTCGCCTTGTTTGCCCGAATGTCGCGTGTTTGAGGGCAAAAGAGCACAATATTCAATATCGTGACGACGATGGTTGTACACGAAAAAAAAAGAGTGCTGTCCAACACGTAAAACAGACGGGGGATCATAAAGTACACGAAGAGAAATATCCCACATATAGTATTTTGAGTAGTTTGTGTGTACATTATTAGCAAGTTGGGCCAATTTTCACGTACAAGCTGGGTGCGTGTCGCAAACCACCCCCTTATTTGGACACCTTCTCCCCCTTCATTCACATTATATACCTTCCAGGTAATTCGATAAATGTCGTTAATTAATTTATTGCGGAAAATCTCGTCAATGCTTCCACTCATTGGTATTTGCAAGTCATTCGTGGGCTATCCCGTGAGATATTTCACCCCCGCACACAATGAAGTTGACCCCCTGGCATTTTTCCCGGTTGTGGTCGATATCGCAAATAAAAGCTTTTTTTCGTCGTACTCCCACCACCCCCAAGAGGTAAAAGAAAAAAAAAACACTTTACCACCTAAAGTAAATATTGCTTGAACCACGAATTGACCAAGAGAAAAAGTCTTTCGTGTGAATGGCCAGTGAAGATAAGGGGCGAAGAAAAACCATCGAAATTTTTCTTATAGCGAAATACATATTGACACACAAAATGGCGCAAGAACGGGGGTGAAAGTCATTTCCTACGCCTCGATGGATGGAATTTCCATTAAGTTCTTTTCCAATTTTCTTTGACACTCTCACTGTTGCCTCAAAAGCTCGCACCAATTTTATTATTATATGGAAAAATAAACAGTATGTCACGGGAGGGGGATGGAAAACATTTGCACACCGTGGGGGGGGGGGTGTCACTACCACCCCTTTTTATCCCACACACATCCACACAAGATTCACCCAAAAAGGCAATTTGGTAATTGAAATTTTTTGACTGACGTGTGAAATTTTTCAACCACGAAAATTTTTCTAGGGTATTTCATTGCTGCAGAAAAGAGCTTTCCTTACGAAGAGGGGGGTTGTTCACAAGAGGCAGAGCAATGGCGTTATCCTCGTCATACACCATAACAAAATACATATATTCCCGTGGATGGAAAAATGAGAGCAAAGAGGGAGAAAAAAAAAAGTCGGTGATCCGTCAAGTTGTCATTCTGTATTACCCGAATTAAGAATGCCATTGAATTGGTGCGCAGATGGAGAGCCAAACAGAGATGATGGGAAGAGAGAACATAACTTCCCCCTTTTTTTGGCTGGACGGAGGATGCAATCCAAAGGGGACTTCACAGAGAGCATTGTTCAGCTCTCTCTTAGCTCTCGAGATTAGGGATTCTTTTTTTTTTTTGGGTGTGCGCTGCAAGAATATCGTCAAAGGGCGGGGCGAATTGTATTGAATTATATACATACATATTCTACCAAATATATCTGCGACTGTTGACAGCAAAAAGAGGCATAAAAACATATAATGAAAGCTCAAATAGGACCCTTAACATATTTAATGAATTTCCTTTATTAAAAATTTAAACGTTTTGCAAGGAAAACGTTGTGAATTTGGAGAATTCTTTCTTTTTCTGCTTTTTAAATTTTAGGGCTGTTAAAATATAGCCTTTCTATATCTTAAAATATTATAATTTTAAGTGTTTTAAAACTTTTTTTTTTCTAGAAAGACAAAAGAATATAGGTTTTAATTTTAGTAGCTTTTAAAAGCTTTGCAAGAAAAGCTTTCTAATTAAAAATAAATTTGTTTTAGAAGACAAAATATTTAAGATTTAAACTAATGTTGACGCTTTACATTATTTACCTTATTGTGACGCAGAAAAAGACTAATTGAGACTCTATTCCCCTTTTTGCGACTCAACTCTTTTCTTATTTAGACTCATCCTTTACCTTATGGTGACTCAATTTTTTACTTATCTGTACTACAAAATATCTAATGTAGCCGCGAGTTTTAACTTAAGGCGACGTTAAAAAAAAGTAAGACAACGAGTATTTTAAATGAACAGAATCTTATTAGTGGAATATTAATCCATCAAAGAAAATCTTTTTGTTTGTTTGTGAGCTAAGTCTAAATAAAAGAAAAGTTGAGTCACAAAAAAAGGAATTGAGTCTCAATTAGTATTTTCTAAGTCACGATTAGATGGAGCCAATATTTAAAGATTTTCCTTTAATAAATTATTTTAATTTTTAGATCTCTTTTCTTTTCTTTTTGTAATATTGAAAGCTTTGCAAGAAAAACATTATGAAAGATTTGTTTCAGACGTTTTATAAAACAATAAATTAAAGAATTCGTAATAAATATTTTTAATTTGAATCAATGATCGATAAACAGTTATTTAATAATTTTTATTTTAATTTCTCATTCATATTGAACCTCTCTAATCTTTTCGTTAAACAAAAAATCTCCAAAAATTCTCTAATGAACATAAATTTTAAAAAAAAAACGCTACGAAAATTTTAAATCTTTTTCTCAAGCCTACATAGAGCTTTTTAAGCTGAATTTTAAAGCTAAACATATAATTTTTTTCTTACAAAAAATTAGTGAAACTTACATCATCCCCTTAAGATCAAAAAGAAGAAAAAGCAATTTCATGTCCGTATTAGATTTGCTCGCACACCCTCTTCAGGTGAGTTACGCGGAGATTGTAAATTTATTGCGAAATAATAAACACGAAAAAACCAGTAGCCAAAATAATTTACTGTGTGAAGGTACACGCGATAAGGTGGTCAAAAAAGTATTGATAAGAGCCCAAAGAGAAGAGAATGAAAATATGAGATAACAATTTTGTCGCGCGGTGGTTTTCCATCAAATTGCTCGATTTCGTGATGCGATTTTAATGGGTTTTTGTGCTTTGCGTTACACACACAATTTTTCTTTTGGGTGAAGAAAAGTGAAGAGACCTAGCGATGCTGGTACGTAGTTTAGAGGTACCTACAAATTTTATTAGTTGTTGAATTGAATGGCAATTTGGCGGCAATTGTTGGGGAGATAAAGCACAAACCGAAATAAAATCATAAATAACTCACGTGCCAATAGAGGTTGAATGGGTGATCTCGCGCAGTGGAAGAAAATGGCATAAGATTGACAAATTGATTGGCAAATTCTTTATGCTCCCTGATGGATGTTTTGTTTCTCATTTTAAATAAAAAAGAGGTGGCCGCACGCGGTGTCATATCACGTGTTGTAAATCTCGAGACTATTTTTATTTTTCTTGACTCTTCTTATCACAGCTAAAAAAGAAAAGATGCGTGGAAAAATTCAAGAAAAAACGCATATTGAGGAAAATTTCCATGTGATATTGAAAAACCAGGTGGGCGGTGTTTTTGGGCCAAGAGGGGGCTCTTCTTTTGGAGGGTATTCTTTGGGATTGAAAAGGTGTGTTTTGTCGAGCAGGCCCACGGGTTTTGCGGAGGCATGTAAGAAGTTAAGAAGGGATTACAAATTGACTGCTTTATGGGCAGAAAGACTCGGCACTTAATACCCTTGTACACAGAACCCGCGATGGACTGAAATGATATGATATAACCACCATACATACTTTTTGGACACAGTATCGCCCACAATAATCATCATCCGATGACCTTTGAGCACCTTATCGTCCTTTACCTTATCGCCAAATTCACCGCGGAATTACTTCAGGGAGGTAAATTCTGCGGGAATCTTCATGGAAATACCCTCTGCGTTAACATTCTTTGTTTAACGGACTTTGACTTCTTTCCACGATTTTTTTTATCTTTAGCAAAATAAATTCCAGGAAAACCCGGAAAAGCCCTCGATGGATTTTGAAGTGGGAAACTGGAGCGGATGATTTTATAAATGAATTATAATTGGATGAAATGAAACACACAAACTAAATTTAGATTATCCCGCACATCCCACACATTAGTCCTCCGCCCCAATTCATTTCCTCGTGTGTCACTGCGGGCCCCATCCATTAATTAGCACTGTCAAATTAGTTATTTGTAACCACTAAACTGAATGGCATCTCCTGGGCCTCTGGTGAGGGAGGATTGCCTTCTTCTCCACAACGGCTATATGCTGGTTGGGGGCGAATCAATAAAAAGGGTTGTTCAGCCGACCAAATTGCTAACAAATTTCAGAGATGTCTTCCTCCTTCTTCATGCAGTTGAGAAAGTGTCCAAAAAAGAGTAATTTATCTCTCAAAGAAACAAGGAAAGGTTCTCAGAAAAGAAAATTCTCTCAATTTCGCGGAAAGAATCCCAGAAAACAAAGTGATTGAACCAATAAATGTTAAATCATGATCGAATCAATTAGATTGATCAAACAATGATCAATAATTGATAAATCAATTCAGTTAGTTTATGTATTAATAATTGACGGATAATTTATTAATCTCAGGTCAATTCTGATTGCTCAATAATTGATCCTTTAGGTGATCAAATGACTTAATATTAGTCAATTGTACCTCAATCAATTTTTGATCGTGTATTGATCAACTATTGACCAAAAATTGTTTCTGAAATTTGTTTTTGTATGAGTAATATTCTCCTACCGGGGACATCAATACAGTGGAAGCATGTTTAAAAGAAATTAAATCTTTTCCCAAAGCTTTCGGCTTAACCACGCCTTCCTCAGTGGTAAGTTTTCCAATTATTTGAACCCTTGTCAACAATCTCCTTCTGCTTCTCTGGCATTTTATATCGGCAGGGAAAGTTTTCACTAGATTTACCACAATTTTTCTTCTTTTTCTTTTTCCGCGAAGTGAAACGCACAGTAACTAATCAAAAAGTAAGTGTTTGTGAAAGTTTTGTATCAATCTTTTGATCAATTAATGCTCAAATATTGATCAATTAGCTTTGCGAAGAGGCAATGTCGTAACCAATGTGGATTATCCGAGGTGCGATTATTATTAATTGATATTGATCAATTAAACAATTTATGCTCAATCATTGGTCAATTTTCGCGCAATTATTTGGCCTCTTTTAATATTCCGCTTAAAAAAAACAATAGAACCGGATATCTGACTATTTATCAAAAAAAATTTACTAACATATTTCATTTCTTAAAAAATCTTGATCTTTACTGATTGATCATCAATTGATCAATAATTGAACTATTATTGCGTATAAATTAGATTAATCAACAATTGTGCAAATATTGTGCAATCAATCGAATAGATCAATAATTACATACATATGTTCATTGATTCAATATTGAGAAAATTTGGTTTACTGGGAAATTATGAAGAAATTTAATTTCACCAAAGAGCCTTTAAAAAACTGAAGCCTTTAAATTCTTTTTCTCAGAAAAAAGTAAAATAAATATCTCTATAAGCGACTCATTGGACTTTCCCCTCTCAGCAACTTTATCAATAAAAAAAATGATATTTCTGTCCATTGCTCTTAATCCGTGTGGTGCTGCTTAAAAGAAAATCCAACAATTGCTTGGTAAGAAGAATGGGATTGAAAACGTGAGTAAGTCCCAAGAGAATGATATCAGTTTTTGGAGATAAAGCATCTCTCCACGATAACACCGTTTGGACTAAAATAATATTGAGGTGTAAAAAAAATAAGCATGTAGGCTGAAGAGATATAGGGGTTTCGGATTTTCCCAATTTCTTCGTGGTGATTGCAGCCACTATCGCCAATTGGATTGTGTGTGGATTTTGCCACGCATCCACGTGGATTAGCCCGTGGGCTTAGCTTGTAATCCCTGGCGAGAGGATTGAGCGTGGGGATATCGCGATGTAATTCAGGGGCTAATTCAAACGAACCTTGATGACCCAGCTGATGAGGAAGTTGCACAATGAGGGCTCCTTGAGAAGGTGTTGGCGTTCGTGACTTGCACGGTCACATGGCGCACGTGACTCCTCCACCAGAGTACTCAAAGAGATAAGCCACTACAGTGAGACGAGCTGATAGACAGTCGAGAGCCCAATATAAAAGAGACATCACGACTTTGGAATTTTTTTTCCTTATCAATCAATTGAGGAGTCATCGTATTGGGAAGTTGGTGGTGCACTTGAGCCACGCACCACGATTACCATCTCTCGCAGTCATCCGTCTAAGCGAAAGGGGCACGGCAGCCAGGTAGGCATCCTCCCTACATTTGGCCAGTAGCCATCACGATGTGTCTTCAAATCCCTATCGCGCGGTGCAGGAAGAATTTGCATTACTCATGTTCTCCCCAGCATATTCTCAAAGATATGTTGTAGTTTAAAACCTAAAAGATCAAATTGATCCAACGATGGTATGTTTGTTTAGCCGCATTGCCTACAATTGGATGTGTCTGCACAGAGGGTATAGGAAAAAGTTGTTTGAACATTTTGATTTATGAGCTGGACATGGTACAAAATGAATCTTGACAGACGCGATAGACATCGAATTTATTTCCAACCTCTCTCGCACTTCATTTTACCTACAAAATCTCAAATACTCTGAGAAAGAGAAGGAGAAAAAAAGCTGCGAGAAGATGCGCATACATTCTGCACCGCATGGAGTTCTTTTGCAAGAAACAAATCAATTAATTGAGTCATGATGTGAAGTAGCAAAATGGAAAGAGAAAAGAAATGTTTCGAAACATCATTCGGGTGTGGGTCAAAAAATCGAGAAAACTCCCGTGAAGACCCTCATTGGTAAAAATCAATCAAACAATTGGTCAATATGCTTCTGGCCATGCTGTTACCATCTCAAATGCACGTCATTCTTCGCCTGAATTGCAAGAATCTTGGAAGAGGTTTGAAAATTTCAATGAAAGTCTTGTGAAAGTTTCATTTACTTGAAAGGGAAGATTTCATTTTTTGAAGAAATTAAATTCTTAAGAAAATTTTATTGACAAACAATCAATGAATATTTTCTTATTATAAAATTCTCATTTCTTTTAGAATCTTATGATTTATGATTTTTTTTATTGAAAATATTGCTTAAGAAAAAAATCATTTATCAATTTTAAATCTTGAGGACGTTGAGGATGAAATTTTAATTTAAAAGAATTTTAATTTATTTAACTAAAATTATTAAGAATTTTGCCAAAAATTATTCTTCCTCGAAAAAGAATAATTTCCCCTTCAAAAGTGAATTTATTTTACAACCCTTTAACCCTCAAATAAATTTTCAAATATTTCCTCAACCCTCTGCCAAAATTCCAAAGTTAATCGAGACATTAATTAAGTGACCAATCTTCATCCCTTTCTGGTCCATCTTGACCATCTGCCTGGTATAGGGTTAAAATCCCGTCACATTGACACATAACATGCGCCTCTATTTAATTCCCATGCACACACAGACGAAATGAGATTTTCCTCACCCTCACCGCAGTCTTTTCACCTTTTTTTTCCCCAAATGTGAATGTTTATTAAACCATCAAAATCGAATGATCCATTTCGACAAGCGCGTCACTGATAACACTGGCGCCGAATCTTGTGTTTGCTGTCACAATGGAATGCCATAATCAACGTTCCACGCATTATTTATTAACTCTTCACTGCACTTTTTTTATGTCCCTTCAACACTTGAGGGAGGAATGAAAGTCTGACAAAAAATGCATTTTGATTTAATTTGTGGGGGTGTGAGAGAAAAAAATCCTCATTGATCTTTTGAATGGCTAATTGATGGACACGCGGTGGTGGCGAAGAGGGGAAAAAAAGCTCAAGAGGCGGGCAATTAAAGTAGCTGAGAGGTACTTAATGGTCGTTTAAATTGATTTTGATAGATAAATTCATAATACTCGTGATGAATGAGGCCCCGATGTGGGTGGAAAGTGTAACAAGTTGTTGAAGTCGATTATTCGGGCTGTGATGGAGGAGACGGAGCGGCTCTCTCGTTAATTTGCCTATATAGACACCTCAAACTGTTGAACAGGAAGCAAACGACCGGAACTGATTGATATCACCCTCATCAGCCTATGTAGTACGTTTTTTCAGGCAAAAATTATTGGTGTTCAATCACTTTTAACCAATTAGCGATGGACAAAGAAACAAGAGAACCAACAGTTTAGCTTTTACAAGATCTTATAGAATTAGAGGCTATTAATTGATCTTTTTTAGTGTTGTTATTTCAAGATGTTTTGATAAAGAAATTCTTAAAAATTTGAAGAATTCTTTTATAGGAGGTTTTAAAGAGTTTATTCGTCGCTAAATGAATCATGGTCTTGTTCAATTAGAATTCAGTAGAATATCAGATATTATCCAAGATAAGTTTAGCTGGAAAAAATTGACAAAAATCTACCTAAAAATGAGAATATTGACATCATAAATGTGTTTTATGTCTCAATGCTTTATGCATTTAAAAAGTCAAAAATTCATAATAGTGACGTCACTGTTTGCATTTTTAGACAAAACTTTGTAGACTCATCTCAGAATAAATTGTATAGGCATGCCTGACTTTTTTTAAAAACTGTTTTATTCGTTTCCTTATTCCTTTCTATTCAATATTAAGTATGAATAAATCCTGATTGTTTCCTTAAATGAAATCTTTACTCATCTATCGATGAATAAACTCCTTTTTGACCCTCTTAGCCAAAAGAATTAACAATTTATTTAAAGAAGTAAATTTTTCATCCAACATAATCAGTTAATTCCTTCTTTTACTAACTAAATGTTATTGTAGGACGATATTCCTACAGGGGCTATTAATTACCCTTAAATAGAGAGCTAACGGGTCCCGAACTGAATCGGACGAGCAACAGTGGGCTACTGAACCTATGAGTGCCTGATGAGCGGCATAGAGCTAACGACTCATCTCACTCTTTCACCCAGAGCAGTCCAACCCTTGACACACATAGTGCCACAGCTCAACATATAATACGGTAGAAGGGTTTCTCTACCGGGGCACATAGCATTGTTCTACATTATGTAAAACCGAATTTACATTGGAATGCACAAAGAAGCAGCACACTTTTCGTGCAACTACATTTTTTGGGCGAATGAAGGTGTTATCAGGGAAACAACATTATAAACAATTTTGACGATAAGGAAAACAGCTACTGGAAACGACTTTGTTTACACAAATAATATTTTTAGAAAAAAAAATACACTCTTGAGTTGATTTGGAAGGGACCTCAATTTTCCAACATTCACACGCAGAAAAATTGAAATTGTTGACAATTTTTGAACATGTGTAAAGTGTCAAGAACTCCATGTCACACCACCTTCCCCGGTCCCATGGGGCGAAGAGGTTTCAATATGTATATACGCTTCCGATAGTGGGGACTGATAGAGGTTCTATATGATTTTATTTACTCTCTCTAAACTGGAGGAGATCTCACACAAATGTGTCGCTTTGAACGGAAATATTTATCTTGTCCACAAAGAAAACCCCCAAAAGAATTAAAGAAAAAAAGGGGAGATTGAAGGTAAAAACATTCGGAAATCTTTGGGGAAATTTTTGGAAAAATTGAGAGAATTTTCTAAGGGGTGACAGCAACCCCCTTGGCATGCGACATTTGCAACCCCCTGTGCAGAAAGAAAGGAGCTTCGTCATGAATTTAAAGCTCCCAATATGATGATTTTATCTCTAATTTTGACTGACGTGTACAGAAAAACATTACGAAAAAAAAATTCTCGCACGAAAGCATATTGATTTTGTTGCGAGTATTAATTTCTTCCCTTCCTGCTTTGGGGCGATAATATGTATTTTTTTACGAACCCTCCCACTGAGAAAACTCGAGTTTTTCACCTTTTTAGTGAAAAAAAAATTACCCCAAAAGAGACGGAAGGAGGGGGAGGAAAAAATTCAAAAGAAAACGGAAAAAAAAATGTCTCCAAAGTAGTTCACACTTCCAAGAAGACAATCACCTTGGAGCATGGCGAAGAATTGACTGGTTGGACATCTTCGAATTTAATTAATTCTCAAAACCCGTAAAAAAGTGATTTATTGCATGCGTGGTGTGGACAACGTCATGAAGGTAGTTGACAAACACCAAATCTGACCGGTAGCGATCTATTAAGCTCATTGGCTCCTTTTTTTTGCCATCGTGAAGACCAAGAAAATGTTCGATTGTAATTTGATTTAATCGATTTATTTGTACTGCATCGAATGTGTGTGAGAAAATGATGGATGAGCTACTGAAAAATTCTTGATTGATATTTCCAATATTATCTCTCTTTCTCTTTTTGGCTTCTGTTTTTTTTTTATCTTTTTGCTGGAAAAGTGTCACACACATGCTCTTCTTCTCGGAGGTTGCTTGAACCCACCTTGAGAATCACATGAAATTGCAAAAGAAATTTCAACTGTCTTCCCCTTTAAGATCAATGCAAGATTAAATTGTTTAATCTTCAGGTTTAATCATTAAAGAAAAGAATTCAATGATTCGTAAAATTTGATCTTTTGCTTTCTTTTGTCCAGCTCCAAAATTAACTCCACCAATGCAGGACTATAGCAATCACACCCCACAGACATTGGATCCTTGCAGAGGGATGACTGCTCTATCGGGACTAGGTGAGTTTAATTCGCATTTAAAATTAATTTATAAATCTACAAAAAAAAATCATTTTTAATCACTTCTGGACCAGAAGTTTTGATGCTTCAATTTAAACATCTCAAAATCTAAACTTGAGAACAGAAGCAATTTGTTTTTGCTCTTGTATATGACTCCGAATTAAGACAAGAATTATTCATGAAAGATTTCATGATAAACCGACCATGGGAATTTGCAGAGATTTTTTGTTTAATTAATTTTTTTATTTTATAAATAATTAAATTGTTTTCTCTTTTTTCTGTTAAATTCCTCTCTCCTTAATCATTTTCTCTGCTTTGCAGGCCTCTCAGCCGCTTCTCAAGGAACCAACCCCCTGTTAATGAACAACAACAACAACACAGGAAGGACAAATTTTACGAATAAGCAACTAACGGAGCTGGAGAAGGAGTTCCATTTTAACAAGTACCTCACAAGAGCGCGAAGGATCGAAATTGCCAACGCTCTGCAACTCAATGAGACACAGGTTTCGTGTTTTGTTTTTCAATTAGAAAACTTATTCGCCTCCTCAGAAATAACAAAAAAAAATGATTAATGACGATGGAATTTCTTTTAGGTAAAAATATGGTTTCAAAATCGTCGAATGAAGCAGAAGAAGCGAATTAAAGAAGGTCTAGTCCCAGCAGAAGCACTCAGCCAAAGCCCAACCGGCACCGCAGCCTCCGCCACCAATGACACAAACCTTCCGGGCAGCAGTGAAAACAGCAGAGAATCAAATTGAGCGACGCTCAGTTCAACAGTACCCTCCCACTGAATTAGTCGCACGCCGGTTTTCCTGCGTGGGGCGAAGTGGAGGACCTTGAGTCGATTTCAAGCTAGTCTGTTATTTTTGGTTTTTTTTTAAACAATTCTTATTTCTTTCTTCCTCCTTATTGTGTTCCCCCACAGAGTTGTCTTTGGAGGAACAGCTGTTAACTTTATAAGTAGAGAAGATCCCAAGAGAAAGATTATAGCAAAATCACCAATTACTATTTTAAATTATATATCTAAAACTAAACTATAATGAGGGAAGTTGATGTTGATATGAACCACCAGAGAGAATAAATTGCATGGAAGAAGAGAATGATATCTATTCTTATCAGAAGTGTTTTCTTGTAAATATAGTTGCTGCAATTCCAAATAAAAACAACCTCCCATTTTAGTCAAAAAAAAAATTATTGTAAGTAGTTGGATTAAACAGTTCCTCAAACGAATTTAGAAAGAAAAATCTTCCCTCAAAAGTTCTAAAAAAAAAATGGAGAATAATTCCATGAAGAAGAAGGTCACACAATCAAATTTCTATAACAATCTAATACAGTTCTAACTATCTCTATAACTATTAAAAAAGAAGAAGAAAAACATTAATCTATTTAGTGATGGAAAAGCCATTTTCATGTACATAGACGTACCTTACCTATTAAATACTTTATGTAAAACTGCAGAGTAGTCACATTTTTTGAGACAACAAAAAAGTATTAATTAACAAGTTACTGATTTAACTTTAAAAAAAATCATGTAGTAAAACTCTTAAATATAGTATGTTTCTTCCTCAGGGATTAATGTACTACAATACATTACAAATTGAAGCATTGTAAAAGAGACGAAAGAGAAAAAATGAGAAACATGCCGTAGTTAAAAATAAAACTTTTCAATTAACAATTAAATTCTCTCCTGGCTGCTGTCTAACACCCATTTTTTTTATCGTCATCAAACTAACATTCCACCTGTGCTATGTTGGGCCTTTGAAGACATTATTAATGTGAGTTTTGTGTGTACATAGAGTGACAAACTGGTGGTGGGACAAATATCGAAATCGCACCTTTCACTTTTCAGCTGTAGCACCGCTGACTTTGGAACCTCACACCACAAACACGGCTAATTGGATAATTTTCATCAAACACCACCTTCTTTCACTCATCGCGGCTATAAATCAATCAGTTGGTGTGATTTTCATTCCCAGCAGCTTTGAAAATAAAATCAATTGCATTGAAAATTCAAATGTCGCGTCGTGCGGACACAAAAGACATCAATGCGGTAAAAAGCGACGAACCCGCGCAAGGAAGGAAATTTTGAAAAATATCAAAGAGCTCAATCAAATACCTGTTTCTCCCATGGAGGGACTATCAACAACCCAAAATTCCTCTCTCTCTCTCATATTCTTTCTCTTTGCCACAGACATGTGCAAAAGTGTTTGGGAGAAATGAAAAAAATTTCTTGAGACAGAGAAAAGGAGGTTATTCATTGTTACATGGACTCAACATGCGAAGGAATAGAATGATAAAATTCGAGGACTTTTAATTTATATTTAAATTACAAAAAAATAAATAAGAATAAATCACTAAAGAGACCAAAGTCAGGTTAAAGAGGTTTATCGAATTTATTCTACGAATTATCCCATAAAAATGCACCAAAAAACAATTTTATTATCATGGCTGATCAGATCACTAAAGATACCTCAGAAAAAATATTATAAAAGTTCAAACCGATTGGAAAAGCGAGAAAATGCACTCTGATATTTTTTAATAGCATGGAAAATTTTTCGTATTTCAGGATCAGGATATTTCGTATTGGTTTCAGGATCCAATACGTAATATTTTAATTATACTTTCAGAAAACTTTAAAATTTTCTCGAAAAATCGATCGGAAAATGTGAAAAATGCATGTGAATTTTCAATATTTTATTTTCCGAAGTCTCTTAATTGACAATCTTGTTGAAAAAAATTTTTTTTCTTGCACACTCTTGAGGGGAATTTTAGAACAAATCTGGTAATGTCCTTTTGCATAAAAATTTAAAAAATGAAGTCACTATTTTATTTTTCTCTCTTTTAACGTATGAAGCATTCATTGTCGTGATTTAATCTTATCAATGAATTTTGACAAAGAGTATTCGTCCATCAAATGTGACGTCATTTATTGCGTTTTAGAGAAGTCTTTGCGGTTTTGTTTTTTCTCAGAGAATCTTAGAGGAAAATAATAAATCTGCTAGACTAGTTCCAATTCTATTTGATCATTTCTTCTCTTTACATATAAAAATGAATAAACTCCTTTGATTTTTACCTAACCAAGACCAAGAAGACCTCTTCATTGAAAAAAAATATTTAGGCAATAAAAATATTTTTAAAGTAATTTTTTTCTCTATTTTTTAACTCTTTTTTTAAAGGTACATTTATTGCCCTCACTGTTTAATGCTGGCATAAGAAATTCTTTAGCGAGCAAACTAAGAAGAGCAACTTCGCTCCACCACAGAGGCCTCAGCTCGCTCTCGCATTTTTTTCGGCGCCTCGAGAGTGAACCATAAGACGGGGGACTTTCAGTCTGAGTGAAACCTTACCGCGAGGCAGTTCAATTGAATCGTCGTGCGCGTTTTAAGCCTTAAGACCACCGTGTGGCTCATTCACAAAATTCCCATTCACAGACGGTGGTGTGTTTGTTTGTTTGTGTGTGTGTGACGAGAAAAAAAAGTGGGTGGCTGTGGTACAAATTCTTCACGTCTCCCATCGTCAAATATCCAACGCGAAACCCGCGTACTATGTGGTAGAGTTCTAATTAGGTGCACAAGTGACAGTTTTAAACGGGATTTCTTGTGGGTGTTAGCACCAACCAAGTATGTGGCAATGTTTCATTCTTTTTTTTTTCTGTATGCATGTGACTGTTGTATAAGAAAAATCTGAGAGATTCACAAGAGAATCTCTTTCGAATTTCAAAGTATAGTCGAGTTTCCCTTTGTTGATTCAAAACCTTCATCATTGTTGCATTCAATTCGAAAAGGGGGAAAAAGTGGTTCGGGCTATTGGCATTCGTGACTTGTGGATTACAAGAGCGATCGATTGGAATGCTCTCTCACACCATTGATGGTCCAGTGATTTGGCGGGAAGAAGAAGTAAAAAAATATTATGTTTAACGTGCAACTGTGAGGATCTTTCACGCGTGGAAAGTGCAGCCTCATTCCACCGTGAGGATGATTTCTGGGGCCTTGCCTCGATTTTTTTTTGTGAAACCAAAATGCCGCCAAGGATGATAAATTATCGTCTCTCAAAGAAATGTTGAATATTGAGAAGAATTCTTAAGCTGCGTTGTTGAAGCTTTTGTGGTACTTTCTCTTGCCCAGTGCCCACATTTTTGTGAACCTGAAGGTTTTTTTTCTTCTTGTGTGTGATGTGCCTCCCGTTCGAAATCTTTCTCTTGTCGCGGTGTATAAATAAATAAATATATATAAATGTTATGTATGTGCACTGAACGTGGAAAAGGTGATTAAAACCAGTTTTGACTTTTAAAGAAATTAATGGACCACAAGTACACCAAAGCAAGTGCGAAGGCCCACGTTTGTAAGATTCAGAGAGAGAGACGAAAAAAACGCAAGACACGGAAGATTTCTATTTAAATTTTTCTCTCTCTGTTTTTTTATTTAAATACTTTACTCCTCGCGGGCTATTTTTTGTGTGGACATACATCGCATTCTTTTGCACCGCCCAATCAATTGTATTGCGAGGGCAAATTGAGATCAAATGACGGTGAAAAAAATCCCGTGATCTTTCCACGACACTCCATGTCCCATCTTTCATTTCCCAGCTGTGTAAATCTAACAAGAAGAAGAGGAAAGACTCAACTGCAACAGTGTTTAGAGTATATAACAATTGTCTAGCACCTCCACCCGCCCATCAATTTAATGTGAGAGAGAAAATAATTGTTTTATCGCTCAATTTTGAATTGCTATGTTGTCTCAAAATTGTTATAATGCTATGAATGACGATGAGACTGTACCAAGAAGAAAAACTTCGCACACAGCCCAGCAAGACATTCACCCAGAGAGACAGAGAGATTAATATCGCAAAACGATGGAAACAGTTAATTTTCCAAGTCGCGCGCGAATGGAATATTCAAAGCAAAATCCCACTTCACCTCCATCATCAGTCACACAAATGTTGCAAATTGGCCATCGCACGACGCATTTCGCAAAGTCGCCACCGCGGGAGAAAATGCGGGAAAAAGTTACACTGGGAGTCTCATACAACACCTGTATTTGGCAAGAAAATTCAGCAGAGTTTTCCCTTTGAACGGATAAATTCTTTAACGATAAATTATATTATTTTCCCTAATATCTTTCATTTTCTTCATTAGACAATTTATCATTTAACAGCTTCACAACAACACCCCACTGTAGGTGCAAATTCCCTTGCAGACTGCTGTGTACAATTCATTTAAAACACCGTCTTGGGGATTTTATAAATGCGGAACGATTAAGTGTTAAACGGTTTGAGATTCTCCCAACTTGATTAATTCACTCAATTTGACTTGCTAGCACTATTATGCAAATCTTTTGCATCTCTTTTAATCGTTTGCTCTGCATGTCGTAAGCCAAAGGGGTCTCCTCTTTGATAAGAATCCCGCGTGTTATTTGTATAGAAGTGTTGCATGTTCTCACCGTGGAAGCATCTCAAAGAATGAAACAGATCAACTCCTTCAGCCACCTTCAACTAGAGCCAAGAAAAACTTTAAATTAGAATTATAAAATGATAGGCAGAAGTGGGTGATTGAACTGTTTGGAAATCGTTAAATTTCTTTCGGTAATTTAACCTATCTTAAGGTCCTAAAATCCCTTATACTTTTTCGTTTCTTTCATAACAGTAAAATAGAATTTATTTAAATGCACAAAAAGCAAATTTTAAATAATATTTCGGGTCAGTGATTCTCAGAATATTCAGCTACAGGAAAATACTATTTTTTCTAATTACGGATATTCTGAAATGGATATCTTTTAACTTTAAACATTTTCCGATTATTTAGAGGAAGTAAGATAAGTTATAAGTTTCAAAAACCTTAAAACTTTTCATAATTTTCCACAATCTCCGCAAGAAAAATTCAACTAAAAAAAGCAAAGAAGTTTTGTAAATACGGAAAAGTCGTATCCTTTTTATAAAATACTGTATTTTCTATGATCGAATGAGAAATTAGGATAATAATAGGATCTAATAAGCCCCTTCCGGCCTGAATTTTAAAAGAATTTAGTCCAGGAAAACTAAAAAAAAAATTATCAATTTTGCCCATTTTGCCTATTATGTCATACAAATAAATCGATAAGCTTTTTGAAATTTTTATTTCCAACAAAATAATTAATTGACCTATTTTTCTTCTACTTTAAGGAAAACAATATTTAATTGAGGTTCTCTTTAAAAAAATATATAAAATAAAGTTCTTTTCAAGAAGAAGTCTTAATGATAAAATTAATTCATTTAATTACTTTTTCCTGATTAAATTGACACCAGAAATCAATTAAAACATGAGCAATTATACCCCCCTGAGCTATTTAATGGGGAAATTTTATTTCTCTAATCGACCCTAATTACTCTGCAAAACACAAGAAGAAAGATAAATGAGATAAAACTTTTGTTCCATTTATATTTCACCTTTATCATGAAGTTTTATCGATAGAGAAATGTTTGACTTTATCATTTTGAAACTTAATTTGTCAGAAAATTTTCATAATTTCCCATCCTGAAAGATCAATTGCACCTGTTGGAAAAAAAACTTTGAATTTATGTGGGAAGAGAAATATAGAATTTGCTACAAGACACAATTCAATTGGTCCTCTCTGTGATTTATTCTCAAAATTTTCCTTTTTCAAATATTACTAAAAGATCATTTTTAAGCCTTTTAAAATTGTTTTTTTTTTCGCAGATATGATTTATTTAAAGTGTAATAGCACCTCTTAGCCAGACGTAAACCATTAATTATCTCGTTTATTGAAGTCGCACATGCGTCTAAATGGCAATATTTCTTCTTAGCTAAGATGGAGGACTTTTAAGATGTTTCGTTATTTAATGCAGCATAAAATATCATCTCAAATAAACCTACTTTTCATGGCGGTTTTGGAATTCCTTGCCAAGACTCTTTGGCGTCATCCGGAGTTGAACCAAATTCCAAATAGATCGTGAATTAGGCAAAAAAAAAAACAACAAAGACTTCTTAACGACGAAATTGATGGGATATTATTGAATTTTGTTGTGAAATAAAAAAAAAGGTTTAACAATTTAAATGTTATTTGAAATTTTGGAGTCATTCAACCCATCTGCAGGGCGAGGTGGGGAATGTGAGAGAAAGTCTCTTAGTGCAAAAGTAGTAAAATAATAAAAAAAAATCGAAACGAGCATTCCAATCGCGTACAGCAAAGTTGTGTCTACCAGAAATATGCCGATCTTTCCCCTCTATTGACAAAGTATAACCGCGTTGAGGCACTAAGAATTATCATTAACCGATAGACATATGCAATTTTCCATCCACATATGTTTATTAAATTTTCCACATGGCACCTTCTTCTTTTCCAATGCAGTTATGGCTCTACGCGAGTGGAACTGACGGGAGACGCACCATATAGTGGAATATTGGTCTTCTCCGCTGCTCACCAGCATCATCGTTCCCCAAGTCCAACAATCATCACCAGCAAAGGCAATAATATTACTGTAATTCGAAGCTACGATCTTGGAAGACGCGCAAAGTTGAAGAAAGAAGAAAAAATAAGCAAGACGGACCGTGGAAGAGAACAACCATCGATAAACGGTAAGAATTGCGCAAGATTTCCATCTCTTGGACGCGACCCATGATGCGCCTATTTAATTGCGGGCTAATTAATAATTTATCAGGGTTGGTGCACGTGCACACAAATCTTCAGTTCACTTTTTCTTTCGCCACAAATTACTTCTCACGCATTTGGACAATGAACTTCTGGCTACAAGATTTGAATTCTTTTTGCTTTTTTGTGAAATTTCTGACTAATGGGAAATTAATCCACGATTTACCCACGCAATGAAATTTATACTAGATGTCGTTACTATGCAGGAGAGCCCCCTGGCAGGGAAAATTCCTTCTGTAGTCTTATAAAAAGGTCAATTTTTTCTTAATATATTTTCTATAGTTAAGTGAATTGATCAACTAAAAAAATAATTTGTACCCTAGATGTCGCTACTGAAAAAAACTAAGTCCCCTAGCGGTGATTCCCAAAGGCCCCAATCTAACATTCACCTTCTCCCGCCATTTCCTGCGTTTAAAGAGAAAATCAAATTCATCAGACTTCTTTCACACACTACTTCACAATAATTCTCTCAACATATTCTTGCCCTAATTTTGTGCAAAAGAATTTTTCAGCATTACAAAGTGATCAGTTGGAGGGAACCACATAGCTCGAAGAACCTTGAATATAGCTCGAAATTGATTGCAATAATTCACTCTGGCAAATCCATCGCGCAAAAATCTCCGTGTAAATTTTCTTGTACATGTTTTTCCTCTCATGTGAGCCCCGGCATAGAGCTCGCATGAAGTCACAACCTAATAAATATTCCAATTGCATTAGTCACATTATTCGGTTATTTACCTCAAATTGATTCATAACGCCGTGGAAAATAAGGCAAGTTTTTTTCTTCACCTCTCTCTAACAGCAGAGATATGGGGAGAGAAAAAGAATTTATTAATTGCAAAATTATGCAATGAAATCACTTTGTAGCTTCGCTGGAATGGAAATTGGGTTTCCAATTCCATCTCTATATAGACTCGGTTTTTTTTTCTTCTTCTTTTCATATCAATTTCACACTCTACGACGCATCAATGGGGGATGGGTCCAATGAGGGGCCTTCACACTGATGGATTTTTGATTACTTGATACCCGATGATTTAACTGTGTGACGGT
This sequence comes from Lutzomyia longipalpis, assembly GCF_024334085.1. Classification (NCBI taxonomy): domain Eukaryota; kingdom Metazoa; phylum Arthropoda; class Insecta; order Diptera; family Psychodidae; genus Lutzomyia; species Lutzomyia longipalpis. The sequence goes on from NC_074707.1 coordinate 47,166,529, forward strand.
GTCTTACAAAAATTTCTTATATAGTTTGAGATTTATTTAGTTAAACAGGTTTTGCGGGATTTCAATCGACAATCTCTAAGAAAATTGACTGAAATTTACCATATAGACAGGGAAAATATATAATATCGTGTTTCTTTGGCTTTCAAAATGCCAAATGGTTTACAATCAATGCTTGTGGGGACTTTTGTTTTTTGTTAAGATAAAATCTGTTCTATTAGGGAGTAGAAAAATATTTTTGAGAAGATTTTTTATTAGGTAAGAAGCTAAAAATTTATTGACTTCTAAAGACCTTTTACTTCTTGATTAATGTTTTAAAGATTAGCAAATTATTTAGTTAAAATTAGTTCTTCTCAAAAACAAACATGTTATTATTATTAGATTTATTTTATTCAGGTACTTTTTTTTACAATTTCGCACCGTATAATTTTAAAAAAAAAACTAATTTACATTAAATTTCATTAATAATTTAAAGGATGTCATGCACAATACAAGGGCGAAGTACCTAATTGAAGGAAACGCAGAAAACAATTTTAACCCACCCAGTCTTGTAGGCAATTAAAAAAGGATAAAGAATCGCCAAAAATATTCACCATTTTCCACTGGGGTCACAGAGAAAAAAGACAATAAAGTTTTGTAAAAATTCAAAAAAATTGACCGCCATTCGCCATTTTGTCTCTTTCAATGCATCAAGCAGATGTTTCAATGCTTCGTCATGAGCTTGTCGATGGGAGTTTGACATTTCATTTATTTTTTTTTTGGGAGAAAATAAAAAAATTGCGTATTTTTTAGTTTAATTATCGTGGTAAATGTGTTTTACGTGTTGTTCAAGAGTGATTTTTATATCTGAATACCTGAAGGATGAATTCCCGCACAGCTTGTGACCGTCTCAGCGAGCACATCTCTCGTTACAAAACAAAGCAATCCAAAAACAATGGTCGTGGATCGTCTTGAAGATGACTTTTTCACGAATTGAGAGATCCTCTGCGCTGGAATCCTTTGCGTTTCACACCACCACGACGGACAAGACGATGGATTGCTGGTTTTGTGATTCCCTGGATGTTGTCACGCAAAACCTTACGATGTTTCTGAGCACCACCTTTCCCAAGACCTTTTCCACGACCAATGATGTGCTCACTGAGACGGTTACAAACTGTGCGGGAATTCATCCTTCAGGTATTCAGACATAAAAAATCACTGTCGAACAACACGTAAAACACATTACCACGATAATTAAACTAAAAAATACGCAATTTTTTTATTTTCTCCCAAAAAAAAAATAAATGAAATGTCAAACTCCCATCGACAAGCTCATGACGAAGCATTGAAACATCTGCTTGATGCATTGAAAGAGACAAAATGGCGAATGGCGGTCAATTTTTTTGAATTTTTACAAAACTTTATTGCCTTTTTTCGTTGTGACCCCAGTGGAAAAAGGTGAATATTTTTGGCGATTCTTTATCCTTTTTTGATTCCCTACAAGACTGGGTGGGTTAAAATTGTTTTCTGCGTTTCCTTCAATTAGGTACTTCGCCCTTGTATTGTGCATGACATCCTTTCTGACAAAAATTCAAGAATTTTTCTAGACCCGACCTCAGAGAAGTCAAGTAGTTCAAGAGCTGATTTCTTTCCAAAAATTTTATTTCTTATATTATTTAGGACTTTACAATGTAGAATAAAAACATATGTTAAAAAAAATCCATCTTACATTGCAATGGAGACTCCTGGTTCTATTGTAGTAATATTCAGAATCTATTTCTATAAGAGAATTTCAGGATCGAAGTAAAATTTTGCAATAAAATTGACTAATTTCCTAAAGGAATATTTATAAGAATTATCAATATGAAAAACTAAGAAAATATTTCTCCTAAAAAAGGAGATTATTCAGGCATATATTTATGGGTGTTGCCTTGGTAAGAAGAATTTTGACTTAAATTATTTTTAAAGAATCAAAAGAAAAAGAAATTGCCATAAATCACATATAGAAAAAACCGACAAATTTCTCACAAAACCCTTTTGTCCCTTTAAATGTTTCAAAACAAACACGTTAATGTTTTATCGATGCGTTGGTCCCAAAGAAACATTAACGCGAATATTCTGGATTTTAAAGTTTTTCGACGATTTCTTATTCTTTTTATTTATTCTCTAAAAGATATTTACCGATTAAAATTCTTTCGTCGAACCAGAACAACATCCATATAAGCCTGAATAACCTCCTTGAGTACAGAAAAATTTGCAAAAAAAAAGAAAATTTAAATTGCTAAAATGATTCCTCTCTGCGGAACCGCAGTGTATTGATGAAATTGACTGAATTTATTTCATATTTAAATCTTCTTTGACCTCTCTTCTCAGTGGGCTCGTCAACACTCGCCAAGAACCTCACAGTGGGAAAGAAAATTCCCTGCCATCATCTAAAAGTCACTTCGTGCGCATTTGAATGCACACCACAATTTGCCCTGGAGCTTTGGCAACAAATTGTTGCAAATTCAAATTAATTTTCTTGCATTTCTTTTTCACCAAAATATTCTCTCTGCCTTCCCGGAATTAACTTTCGCCCGGAATATTTCAAAACGGGCATGAAAAATTCACAAGATTCCTGCCCCTACATTATGGTACATACATAGAAATATGCTTAGGCAGAACTAGCAGAATTCCTTCGTATATTCAAACAGGCAAGAGATGGGTTTGTCTCTCACGGAATTCTTCTTCCCAAGAGCAATTCTCTATATACGTTTCTATCTCGCAATTTACATTTTCTTCAATCACCTCACATCCCAAATGATTGTCAAAGAGACATTTTTTTGGGCACAAAAGAGAATTCAACAAAAAAAAATTGTGAAGGTTCGCGGTGGGTCAGAAGAAGTGGAAGAAGTTTGTTCTGCGGAAATTAACCAATTAATTTGTGATGAAAAATTGCATCCATCTCGTTAAAGAATTCCCCCCGAAAAAAATCACCGGAAACATTACTTTTCACCGATATCGCGGTGGAAAAAGTGAGCCTCAGACTCACTCTCACGCTTGAAATAATTGCCATCTTTCTCCGGTGCTCAACCGCTCGGTTTATTGGTTGATAAATTTGCCACTGAAATATTTCCTCAATGTGATTTTAATTCTTATACTTCTTTGCTTCTCGCCGCAAGCTCTTAAGCAATCGCGTAATTTTTTTTTTGCATTCGTGGTAATTCCTCCTAAGCAGAGATGACCATATTCAAAGCCGCACGATGCAAGTTAGTTGCAAAGTTGGTACAGCGTGTCGCGTGCAAAATGTTGGCAATGCCAAAGGAGATGATCTTCGTGGAGTCTTGGATGGTGCGCAAAGATCAAATCATATGATCGCAATCATTAGCTTGCATTAAGTGACTCACTAATGGAGCACGTCGTGTGTCATCAATCAAGCCTCCATGGTTCACGATTGCCCTTACATTTTCACTATTCGACATGGGAAAAAATTGCTTTGGTATTTCATTTATAAAGGAAATTTTCACATTGTACTGGCATTTTGCATTCAAACACCTGGTAGTGATGGTCAAATGATGATTCGTGAGGTCTATGCGAGTGGTGGACAGTGAGTCATTTGAGGTGTGAAGAAGGTCAAGAAGACATCTTCTATTTTGTCACTTCTTTTTGTTATTTATGGAAATATGCAAAACATCCTCTCTTGTCTCGCTTTTTTATGGGAATTCTTCTCGTGTAAAATTCCACTTGGGGCAGTAAGAAAAAAAAACTCAATGTATGAATGAGGGGGATTTGGTTTTGTTTGTTGAGGCTGTCTTGAGTATTTCTGGTTTACTGAAGGACATAAATTTAGCTAAATAATAATCGGATTTCTTCAATATTTGAATTGAATTTTGAGGGAAAAAGATTTACTAAACAAACAATGAGTCAAACCGAGAGTCAAACAACGTTTTCTTAAAGCTGCTTAAGAAAGGAATATTCTATAAAATATTATTGTACATTAGGGGGTATTTGGAGGAGCTTAAAGCTCTCTTATTAAGCTCCTTCTTTAAAGAATTTATTTTTATACAAATAGAAAAAAAGGACTGAAATGAAAGATTTTGAATTCCGAAAAGAAACTGAATAATAATAAACCGTCAATAGGGGTGAGTTGGGAAAGTTATAGTCAGTTGGAATAATCAGAGAGAGTGTTTGTTGTGTGCTTAAACAGCCTAATAGATCAGAAATTCAATTAATTAATTCAGGTTTTTTAAGGGGTCAAAATTAATTATTTAAACGCTTAAAATATTAGAAACTTTAAAAATTAGATTTTCTAACGTTAGAACAGAAATGTCAGACGTTTAATCAAATGTTTTTAAAAATTTTAATTAAAAATTCAGAAGAAGATAAATTCAAGTAAAAAACATCGTCAAACGTTAGAATAAACGTTTAACATTAAAAAAATAATTGTCAAACGTTAAAAAAGAAATATCAAACGTTAGAAAGGTACCTACCTAAAGATTTCTTCTGCTTCTTTTTCTGCTTATTTAAATTTTATAAATAAAGATTTCTTAAAACTATATTTAATATTTTAAACTTCTTATACTTAATTATTCTATTAGGAATTAATATTTTGGTTCAATTTTATTAATTCTTTTAGAACAATCTTCTCCATAAATAGTTTTTCTTTTACTCAAATTCCTTTCCATGATATCCCGAAAGGTCTTTAAACAAAGAGTGGAATAACTACCAAAATAAATCAAGAGAAAAATTCCTTCCTTTCGAAAGCTTTTCCACAAATTAGTTCCAAATAAACTGAACAAAGAACTCTCCCAAGTTAATTCGAATAATATATATAAATAAAATATATTTGCAAGGTCAGTGGCACATTTCCAGTCGAATGGTTAATTAAGAAATAAAATCAATCGTTTACTTTTACCGGAAGCCAAAACAGACCTCCCAGAGTAAACTTCCTTGAAACATTGGAAAAGTTCAAAACCCTCTCATACGCACATACGTTGTAAATTTTACCGCATTGACATTCAAATTACAACAATCTCTATGCGCATAAAATAATGCTGGGTTGAATAGCAAGATAAACTCATATAAATACTGTTTGGTTGAGGAGAGTGTCTGCGTGAAGCAAATACCTGCCGTGTCACCTGTTATATCATCGCGCGCACAGAAAAGTGCTTGTGGGGAGTTTCAAGAAGTCTTTCGCGGCCACAGACGTGAAATTTAATACACCAATAACAGTGCTTTTGGATGCATCAACCACCGTCTTTTCAATTTAATTTTTATTTATCATTCATTTTGGTTTCTGTCTCTTTTTCAATGATTTCTCAATAGTAAATGATTTTATTCCCACTTTTCGCGCAGAGATTTCACTTTTAAATATCAAATATTTTCATAGACGAATTATTGCTTTGTGACTGTGAAATTTATGATTTAATTTTTTTTTCAACAGATAAATGTCATTGATCTACATTTTTTCTTTTATTAAAGTCTTTAATTCGCCTTTAACTCTCTAAACGTCCGAAAAAAAATATTTTAAAAGAAATTAACCAGAAGATCATTGACATCTAAACCCTACAAAGACAATAACCGAGCTTTTGCGTGTACTTTTTTCTAGTTTATTAACAAGCCACGCAATTGCTGTAAATTACCTTTCATTTACCAAAAAATTAGGAAAATTATTTCATGAATAGAATTTAAATTAAAAAAAACATCCCAAATTACATCACAGAAATTCATCTTCCCATATTTCCCGCAAAATATCTCTTAAATCATCATCACAAACCCTAATTACCTTCTCATTTAGTTATAAAACAACTTCTTTTCCTAATAAATAGAGACTCTTAAAATTCACTTTTAACCGCTAACTACGCAGATTTCCTCCTAATTTTGCAGCTCAATTCAAGCATTTTTTTTTCGCAAGATGTTTGAGATAAAATATGGGCGGTTAATTAATACAACAACAAAAGTACATCATAAACCAAATGATATAGTAAATTTTTACTTTCTTCTGCGAGAATTTTTGCCTTCAACTCTTTCCCAATGTGCGCGAGAAGATTATCATGGCAGAAGCATCAAACGCCGTGCCGTGACCATTGTGAAAAAAAAAATAAATAAATGTCTTATTCAAATTATGAATGAAAGCGTGAAGAGGCTCATTTTGAAATCTTTGCCAACATTGTCTTGTGAAAATGTGATTTCATTCGCTCATCTCCACGTGCAGAGACATTCTTCTTGTGCTGCGTGGATATCTCGCCGTAAAAAGGCATTACTTGGTAGAATGCACTTGAAGTTGCACTGATAAAAATTTACGTCTCATTTAAGATGGTTTGAGAAGTTTTCTGAGATGTTTTCAGGCTGTTTTCAGTGTTTTCAGTGTTTTCAGACACTATAACAGATTCACTCTTAAAATTAAATAAATATAAAATTATAATTTTTTGTTCACAAAGAAAGAAGATTTTCAAATTTTATAATAAACACTTGGATGATCAAATATTCTAACCTTAAACTGTGACATTAATTTTCTCTCAGAAAGAAAACGTTTTTCTATGTTTTCTTTCAATGAATCTGCAGTAATTTAGTTCCCCTACATGAAGACGTAGAATTTATCACAATAAATTAGATACGCTAGATTCTGTGACGGTCTATAAAAATCAAATTGGCAGCGATTGCCAGTTTTGTCCTCCAAGTATGTAATAGATTTTTAGTAACTATAGCGCCGTATGTGGGCAGTTTAGTTTGTGAGTAGTTTTAGAATAAGAACTTATTGAGTAATCATTCCAATTAATGGCAAAATGACCAAAATCGGATACGTCAAAATTAAGCTAAAAAATCGTAGGGCATTTTAGCAGTGTCCCCGCTAAAATATCCATATTTTATCCTAAAATATTTCAGGGCCTGTATTATGTAACTCTCCGAGTGCTATGTGGCTGTACAGTTCTTATGGGCCTCCCAGCACTCGGAGAGTTACATAATACGGGCCCAGGTTATGGTTGTCCGATTTTGAAAAAAAAACAGCAGAGATTCTGAAGGCTAGATTAATCCCCTTTTTAAGGGTAATAAACTATTAAAAATCGTTAAATCCGTTTATTTTTAAAGCCGTCCAGAACATATATTAATTTTTCGATACATATAGTAAAAGCACTTTAGGACATCATTTTGAATTTTTAAAGAACTTCAGGGAAAAAAATTCTACCATTCAATATCCCCAAGAGCACCCTACAATACACCAAATTATATTTTTAAATGAAAAACCAATCAGAACCATCTGATGATGAGACGGAAATTTTTATTAGTAAACTATGCAACTGTGCAAAGTTGACATGAGAGCGAATGGTGCGGAAAAAAGAATTTTATTTGATGAGGAGATGGACCGGGAAGACATCTTCTTAACGTTCGTTAAGGCATTTCCCTCGAGGGGCTCCCCACTGTACAGTTATGCTCTTCTATGCAACATATGTACATATAGGCATGCCAATAAAAAGCAAACATCTTTTAGCGAATATTGAAGAAGAAGCTTTAAAAAAAAGGCCAACCTATAGGCAGACATTCTAATGCCCCATGAGAATTTTTGCCACATACAAATCAAGACAGAGAGAGAGAGGCCCCCTTTGGCCACGAAATTCACACACATAACATAATAAAAATAAAAAGATTTAAAAAAAAAAATTGTGATTGGAACCGCTCTTGTGTTCGACACAGCAATTTGGGCACATCGCGCGCGAGAATTGAGAACAAGCGAGAGAGAAGTAAAAAAAAGAACGCGGACCATGGAGGAATTGACACACTTTTGGGTACCTCGCGATGCTAAATGACCTTTCCTGACTCGGCAATTTCCCTTTTTCTGCCACATGGTGTGATCCCTCTCTCTCTTCTCTATATGCGATTTTACTTAACGAGCCATTTTATTTCCCTCCACAGACTCTTTTTGCATCGCACGAAATGACTCACCTGCATCACTTGGTGCTATTTATCGCGATTGGATTTGCAGCAGCAACAGCAACAGCATGGAAACCCTGTCCGGAGCTAAGTCCAGCACTCAGATTTCCCTGCAGGTGAGCCATTCCTACCTTTGTACATCCCACACATTTTACATTTTCTTCTTTCTCCCAGAAAGCAATTTGAATAAAGCAATAAAAGTACTCTCAACAATGCTAAAACTTCTGCTTTGTTTGTTTAGAAAAGAAAAGCGGGATTTGAATTTGAATGAAGCGGAAAAAAGAGCTTTTTAGTGATAAAAATCTATGCGTTGACATGCGTTGTGATTTTGACATTTGCTAACGTTGATCTCCGGCGCTTTAAGAATATTCTAGTTATATTTTTTTCTCTTTAAAAAAAGAGAAAACTTTTAGTGAAAAAGTAGTTACAGAATAAAATGACATAAGCTAAAATGACAGAAGTTGCATTCTTGACAGCTGTCAGTGTCAAAAATTTAACGTAAAACAACTTAAACGTCAAAATGTTAATTTTTTTCTTAAATAATCTTTTTAATTCATTTTAAAACCTTCCTTACTGTAAAATTAATTGAAATGTAAATTTCCATTTAACAAAACTCTCTTGAATTTATTGGGAAATCAAAATATAAAAGAAAAACTTTTAAATTGTAATTTTTTAAAAAAAATCACCTCATACAGAGATTGAGCATGAAATTATGGATACACACACCTTACAAATTTATAAGATGTGAAAGAGAATTTCTGAAATGGAAATATTAACAGACATTTCACAGAAGAATCCCTCCCACTCACTCTCAAAAAAAAATTCAAGATTTCTTGAATAATATTTTTTTTTGGAACAGATAGTTCCGTATAAAATATAAATAAAATGTAAAGCATAAAATAAAATTCAATAAATTCCCATAGAAAGCTAAAATGGTCCAAATCTTTGTTACAATAAATTATTTGTTTGAGAAAAAGCAAAAGATCTTGTCTCTGAATTTTAAAGTTTAATAGTCAGAGACGAAAAGAAATAAAGCGGGAAGAAAAAAATCTCATGAATTGGTAAAACTGATTTTAATCTCTCAAATAAAATACTTAAATCATTTTGTGACAATAAAAGCTGATTAATTAATTAGAGATCGTTGTTTGATCTCATGTAATCAGTTAAGAAAAAAAATGACTTCAATAGGAGATTATTAGATTTTTGTACAGAATGTACCATTCTTAGCGCAAGCAAGTACAAGAGTTTTGTAATTTGCATTGACTTTTCAGTGTTCTGACACAAATTTTCTTTGCATAAGAATTTAAAACGTGTATTTTGTAAACATAAAAAAACTTGCTAGACATGCTGTAAAATGCTGCCACGCATGTCAACGCAAATGATTGAGTTTCGGGCTGGGGCACTAAAGAGAGTCAAGAAAAGCCGCATAACGATAAATCTAAACACTGCATGCCACAAGCAGGTCCCATCTCTCGTAGAGAGAGAGAGAGAACCCATACCAAGCTTAGATTAATCACCAATTGCTCCCATTTTCCACCCACAGATGCAAACTGGAACCTCTGGGGCTGAATGGGGCCCTCGGGGCCGTAGCAATGGATTGCGATCGTGTTGTGTTTCAGGGTGAATCGCCCGTGCTGCCGGTCGGAGCCCCAATTATCGCCTTCTCACAGCGCTTCAGTGGTCAACAGGCGCTCCCAAGTCAGGTAAGGAGAACCAAATGCGTGTCTCATAGCACAATATTTGATTTATTGTCCCCACGTCCACCTCCTCGCGCGCTAACACCCGCCCTTCCCTCCCCTGTACACCACCATCATGGCATCCGGCAAATGTATGTACATTGTATCACGTCTTATGGCATAAAGAGCGTGCAATAGGTAAAAATGATTTATCCAATTTCACATCCATATGATCAATATACGATCGGAGTGTGTGATCAAGTGCAATTTACCACTCAATAGTGTGCTATTGCACTTTAATTCCACAACGAAGATTACAAACTAAAAATTATGATGCTTAAGCTTTGGCATCTAATGATTTGATCTATGTGTGCACTTCTTTTGAGCTAAAAGAACCCAGCCTTTCGCCAATATGTATACATGAAGAAAAATGCCATGGCTGTTTGGAATTTCCGTGTGTACATCGTGAAATCAATTAAAAACAACCGCCTGGTTTACCTTTTTTTTTCGCAACAATTCTCATCACTCGGAGGTTAGTACAGTTGGGCGGGTAAATTGTAGGGTAAATTGACATAAATTCGACGTTTACTACGGCACAATGGGCAAAATGTTTAGTATTCCACATGAGAAATTTCACAATTCTGCAATTTATGCATTCCATTCGCCAACAGAGTTGGAGAAGTTCTACATCGTACTAAAGAATTCAATTTTCCTCAAAGTTAAGTAATTTATTACATTGAAGATATCTATCAGCTGTGTTAAGTAAGTGGGGGCTTTGTTTGTTTGGAGACAATAAAAGGAGCGCTTGACGCTTTCAGCGATGTTTCGATTTACTTATTTCAAACCAGGGGGGCAATAACTATTGCGTTCATGGTTCAGTTGCTTGCGCTCAATCTTGCGATCTTGCGATCTTGCGATCACTCCATACATTTTTGCGGTCACACTTGCGATCTTGCGATCACTCCATACATTTTTGCGGTCACACTTGCGATCTTGCGATCACTCCATATAAAGATCGCAAATCTTGCGTTCATGGTTCACCTTAGGCCATAGTTATTGCCCCCCTGTTTCAAACCATCATCAGGCACTGAGTGAGACTGTCTTCAAACAAGAAAACCCTTATTTAGGCAATTTAATTGAATTTTAAGTTGAAAGAAATATCTCTTTTTATATAATTTAAAAAGTTTTCGATCGAAACGATTTATTAAAATAAAATAAGTGAAAATAATCCGTAAAAGATCGGTCGATATTCGGGAAATTTCTCATACATTTTGCCTAAAGAAAAGTAAAATTTCCTCACATAATTTAAAGTAATGAAATCCTTTTGCATAAATCATGAAATGCAGGGCGCCTCATTCTGAATTCAATGTAACTTTCAAGATTAATTTTTATTACATATTATGATACGTTATTCTTTTCGTTTATTATTGTTATATTTTGTTATTATTTTTTTTAAATTATTCTTCTAATTTAATTTATTCAGAGTTTTTACAAAGCTTACGGCTAGCTTAATACTTAGAAGACAAAACTGGTAATCGCTGCCAATTCTACTTTTTAAACCGCCATAAATAAAAATCTACCTAACTTATCTTGATAAATTCTATATCTATGTGTAGGTGACTTCAAATACTAGAATTTCGTGGAAGGAAAATCTAGAAAAACGTTTTCTTTATAATAGAAAATTAAGCTCAAAGTTTGACGTTAGAAATTCGTGTCCTCCAAGTGTTAAAAATTTTTTTTAAACAGCTTTTAAATCAATTTTCTGAATTTAGAGCTTTAAAGTTTGAATATTCGAAGATTGTTAAAAAAAAAAATAGAATTCTTTGTTTTTCAGGGTACAAGATTTTTCAAAAAATCGAAATGAAACTAAAATAAATTATAAATTAGAATAATAAAAAAAAACAACAAAATATAATGAAAAGAGATCACAGCTAAAATATAGGAAAAGAATAACGTAGAAGTGTATAAAAAATAATCTTGAAAGTACCTACATTGCATTCAGAATGAGACACCCTGCATTTCCATTGCAGTCGCGCACAAAATGACACAAAAAACGATTTTTTTTTCAAAACAAAATCAATTTTTTATCAAATTTATTTGCCAAAGAATTACCCCTTTCGGTCTATCTTGCAAATGCGTGAAAGCGAATGGGTGAAAGATGTAATGTTGCGAGGAAAAAAAATGACCAATCTCTTATCTTAACGACCACCAACTCGGTATAAGATGCCTTTTTGCGCGAATGAAATCAGTTTGAGTTGGATGGAATTTCTATTTGCAGCTGCAATTGCACTGCGGCTATCACACTCAATTTACTACCATATCTCTTTGGGTGTGCATCACTAAATATCACCTCCTCATTTCTCCAAAGAGTGTGTATTATGAACTTAACAGAGAGAAAGAGAGAAGCACGAAAGCGAGGAAGGAATTTTTGCTGTGCACCACCAAGACTCTCGCGCGCGCGATCCCAATCAGACAATTTAATTGCCAGCTTCCATCAAAATTGGCCTTCAACTTTGCAATTTTCTTTAATGCGTTGGTTTTTTTTCTATCATCTATCCTAGGCTTTCGCTACATCAAACCTCCCTTTGCGAAATCTCGACTACTCACACAACTCCATCCGCCGGCTGCCTGATAAGGCATTCACGGGGATTCAGGAAACCCTCACGGAACTCCATCTCAATGATAATCTTCTCGGGGATTCACTGAATCCCATTTTTTCCACATCAGAATTCCACGCGCTTGCCAATCTACGCGTGCTGGATCTGTCTGGGAATAAGATAAAAGCCATCGAGGAGGGAATTCTCAAAGGATGCGAAAAACTTCAGGTAAGAAGCTTTGACGGAATTTCCTTTTTTTTTAAATTACATCTTTTTATTTCCTCATTTAGAAAGGAATTTTAAACAAGAATGCAAAGAGGCTGTTAAATGTTGATATTTTGATCCAAATATTCGGAATATTCATTAATTTATTCGAATTCCTCAAGAAATTTTTAATCTTTAGATATTTTCTAATATTATTTTTAAATAATTATTTTTCAGACATTTTTTTCTTTGAATTAGACATATAGTTAAAAACCAGGCGCCTCCACTGTGGAATTATTTCATTTTTTGGCACTAAACTATGTAACTATACCAGGCGCCTTCATCGCAATCAATCATAGAATTTTTTAAAAATTAATTTAAAATCTACGATTAATTGCAATGGAGGCGCCTGGTAGTTGCGTAGTACATTGATTAAAAAAGGTAAATAATTCTTCAATGGAGGCGCCTGGTTTTACTATATGTTTAATTCCAAGAAAAAAAATGTCTGAAAAATGAATAATTTAAAAATAATATTAGAAAATATCTAAGGATTGAAAGATTTTTCATTCTTACAACAAAAAAAAATTATTTTCTGTAATATTCAGAATGTTAAATTTATGACTTAAACGCCCCTCTATATCTCTACAATTCTCAATTCAAAATTTCAACTGAACGTTTATATATTAGTAAGAATGCCAATTTGAATATTTGCAAAAAAGAAACAAAGTATAAACAACCATTAAACCCCCACAAAATCAGAGCAGAAAAACCCATTTGGAAAGGTCCAAATATAGGAAAAACTAGCTCCCGGAAATGGCTTGGGTAATTAAAACAAGACTCCCTGGTATGCTTCTCTCTACTTGTATATATAGTTTTCTCTCTCCCGGGGAGGCGGCCCCGTCCGTTTGCTGAAAGAGCCATAAATGTTAAGAAATTTTCCAACCACAAGAAAAACTGGTTTAACGTGCAATACGTCTCTTTTGCCTCAAATAGATGCTTATTCCAATAATTTCTGCACACAAATGTTTCGTCAGATGTGGAGGATGTTGAGAGTTTTGAGTGTTAGAGAATAAACTGAGAGATAATTTAATATTTTTTTGCCAAAGAGCGTAACCAGATATCAATCCAAATAGGTGTTTCTCTGGAATCTCTATTTTAAGTTTTAAAGACGTTGAAAATAGATTTTAAAAAAATACGTGACATTTATTTACAAACATCTGACATTTTTATTCTAAAATTTTTAACGTTTGACATTTATTTTTCAAAATTTGACGATTACTTCCTAACGTTTGATGATTTTTTCTCTATCGTCGAACATTTTTACATAAGTTTTAACATCTGACATTTCTTTTCTAATAATTGATCTTCATTAACTCAAAATACGTTTTACTAAAGCTCCTTAATGTTTCCTAGTATTTATGCTTTGATATTATGTTTCCCACGTTTCCCATAAGCTTAATAAACTAACAAGCTTTCAACGATAAATCTTAAAGTTTTTTTGTGCAAAAGAATCTTAAGATTTCTCTATCAAGGCATTAATCAAATCTTTCTTTTGGATGACTTATAAATGATTTAAATTCAAAACTTTTTAACCTCTGATCTTCTGCTGCAATTCTCTTGCACTTCCAACAAACCACAAGATCTCGCGAGAAATTCACATCTTGCTTTTTTACTAAATAAATACAAAAGAAAAAAAGTTCATCAAAAGTGCATCAAAGTCAAGCACAACTTGCCCCATTCTGCACATGAAATTCCCATCGCGCTGATGATGCGATAATCAATTTTTATCGCATAATGAATGGCAGAAAACCCGATGATGGCACTACTTTTCACTCCACCATCATCTTCTTGCACTGATGCCCTGACCACACTGCAATTGCAACAGCCAAATGACTATTATTATTTGTATTTATTTAAAGAAGAATCTCAACATTGGAAAATGTGAAGAAGAGTTGGCAAAAGAATAATGAAGATGCGGCACAATGTGGTTTGTTTGAATTTTGTGCAAAGAAGAAAGAAAAGAAAAAAGAAAAGGGGCTGTGTTTGTAAGGTGAATGAAGAGAATTTTCTTTTACCTATTCGCAATCGTACACAATATTCTCAATATTGCTAATAGAATATATAAATAACTCTGTGAGCATCCGTTACTTTGGAGTTTCTTCATCTTCTATCCAACAACTTTTAGCTGTGATTCTTTCGAAGAAAAGAATAGCACAGCTTCTGTGTACCACCTAAAATGCAATGTTGTCCGATCGGGCTCAAACTTGGTATGAGCACGAATTAGGGTCCCCACATTCCAAAAAACGTATGTCAAAAAAAATTTTTTCCGGCCGTCCGTCCGGCCGTCCGGCCGTCCGGAACCTTTTGTTAAATTACAAGAGAACGGTAATAGATAGAGACTTGCGGTAAACGGCAAAGTTTAAAAGTCGACTGGAAGACATCCGATTATGAGGTCAGATCCACCCCCCCACCCCTCCGTCCACCATTTTGAATAACCATCAAATTTTGTTTTGCCAATATCTCAGCCCCTATTATAGCTAGAAATCTGAAATTTTGATATGTTGTAGGGGTCATCAAGACCTTTCCAACGATGCCTCATTTTCGAAAATCGGTCAAGCCGTTTAGTCAATATGGCCGCTACAATTTTTCATCGAAAATCGACCATAACTCGAAAACGGCTTAACCGATTTTGATCAACCCGGGCTCAAATGAAAGATCTCAGCAAACCCTACAACTCTCTAGAACATCCGAAGTTTCAAAAGTGACCGCTAGGGGGCCAAAAATCAAAAACAAAATTTTCGATTAGTTTTCGATGAATATCTCGGAAACTGCACTATGCATTTTCTTCAAATTTTAGTATGTTATAGCTGACTATATTATCTAGCTCCATGCCAAAAATGAAGAAAATCTATGTCGCCGTTCTCGAGATACAGCCTTCCAAAGTTGGCATGTCATATCTCGCGTTCTACAAGTCCGATTTTAATCAACTCAAGCGCAAATAAAAGGTTTCGTGAAGCCTTACAAATGTCTAGAACATTGCAATTTCGAGAAATGACCGCAAGAGGCGCTAAAGTCAATATTTTGCATATCCAAAATTTTTAAGCCTAATATCTGAAAAACTGTACTATGCATTTCGTTAAAATTTCAGTATGTTATAGTTGAGATCAAGACCTTTCCAACAATTGGTTATTTAAGAAAATCTATGGAGCCGTTCAGGAGATATAGGGGTTTATGGGGTATATGAATATAAATGCAAAGTAAAATATAACGGTAAAATATAAATATATATAGTTGCATATTTAATTAGTACGCTAACTATTTGGCGCCCCGCGAAGCGGGGCGCCTTATATATAAGGTATATAAATATAAATGTAAATGCAAAGTAAAATATAACGGTAAAATATAAATATATATAGGTACATGGTACAGATTAAGGAGAAAAGGGAATGTACATGGTAAGTTTCACTTACGGGCTGTGATTCTTCCTTCAGAGGCCAAGTAAAGTATATGTAAATGCAAAGTTTAATAGATAGCTGCAGAGTATGGATTAATAAGAAAAGGGAATGTACTGGTAAGTTTCACTTACGGGCTGTGATTCTTCCTTCAGTGATCAGTCTAAGTGTGATATTTGATATAAGTTTGGTGGTGCAAACTCTGGGGAAGGATGGCTCGCGCCACGAATCACAGCCAATGCGCGAGTTAGCCTTCCCCCAGAGTTTGCACCACCAAACTTATATCAAATATCACACTTAGACTGATCACTGAAGGAAGAATCACAGCCCGTAAGTGAAACTTACCAGTATTTTTTATTATCTCCATTCTCAGCCATCTTTTCACCTTTTGCTCGCGAGATGAGAAAAAGTCTTTTGTGCCATCTGGCTGCTTGGCTGATGATGCTACACAGTGTGGGGCTCAGGTGTGAGATCCGCCGTGGTAGGCATTAGCGGAGACCTCCCATCCATTGGAAATCTATTAATATTTTGCACCAAACAGTCGCACAGTGTTTGTTTTTTCTTCTTCATAAAATTATAGGGGAGTATGTGATGGTCCAAAAAGTGACCCACTGCGGAGGATGAAGCATAAGAAGCTTTATTAAATACATAACAATGGAGCCCATCCGGCTGTACACATAACAGCATAAACACAAAAGGCAAACACAGGTGAATTCAACACCTCTGTGTGAGAGAAGAAGAAAAATTTATCGCCTTCCGACGAAGGTCAAAAAGCAGGGATTGTGTGTTGAGAGCTCAACAAAATTCAATAAATCGTTAAAAATATCTCGAATTCCAGAGGGTCATAAATGGTTGGCTGCGAGTGCCTTCCGTGGAAGCAGTAGAAGAATTTCCATCTCACACATCTCTCCACCTGGAATTTCTTTGCTCAAATAGCGTGTGTGTGTGTTTATTTTTTTTTATTTTTGAATGGGTATAGTACAAGACCCCTCTTGGGCACTGCTCCCACTTTATCTGGGTCAGAAGAATTGCAAATTTCAATCGGCCAAGACAGAGAGAGTGATACACAAAAGGCAATTGATTGCCTCAGGAACGTTGGAGGGGTTAATAAATTTAACTTTTTTTTCTGTGTGGAAAATTCTGATTTTTCTTTTTATCTTTATTAAATTGAATGATTTTTTAATGATGATTTTTTTTGGCGGGAAACAAAGAGAGAGAGAATATTGTATTTTATTATTTTAAATAAACTTTTGTACTTTGTATATGCGACGTTTCGAGGACTATTGTCCTCTTCATCGGATATATAGAAATCAGGGGTTTAGCCAGAAATTTGTTCAAAAAAGTTCAATAAAGACGTTGAAAATTAATTGAAAACGTCTAGTAGATAAGAACAAACAATGGAGCATTTTGATTTATTTTGATTTCAAGATTCAGGTTAGTATACCTTATTAACCGTCCGTATTCTGTGACCGAAATACTTACGCGCATTACTATGGGGTGGGTGAGCGACCCCATAGACTTTTTTGCAAAATAACCAAAATCTTTCGATCAAATGAGCTTTCATAGACACCTTGGTACTCCCTAAGAAGTCTTTTGATAATCACTACCAATTAGACTTCTTTAAAGCCTTCTTTCTATGTGTAGGCAGCTTTAATTACTACAAGTTTGTACAAAGAAAATCTAGAAAAACGATTTCTTTATAAGAAAAATAAAGATCAAAGTTTGAGGTTAGAAATTCATGTGTAAACAGCTTGTGATTCACACCTGACATTTATTTTCTAACATTTAACAAAACTTTTCTAACGTTTGACTTTTCTCTTAAGGCTTTGAACATTTTTCAAACTTCCAACGTCTTTCTTTTGACGTTTAACGATTTTTTCTTATCATTTAAGATTTAGATTCCTTTTGAGAGTTTTCTTGAGTTAGACATTTATTAAGTTTGATTTTAAATAGTTGACATTTTTCTTCTAACGTTTGACTTATTTTAATTTTAACTTTTTTTTAACGTTCAAAATTTTCCAAATTAGACATTTCTTTTCAAACGTTTGACGGTTATTTAATCTTTTTATTTTTATTGATTTTATTTAAATGTTTTTTTTATCTTTGAAATAATCTCCGCTGACTCCTAGAAATAAGCTAGAACTTTCTCTCCTTTTGAGGTTTTCCTAATTAAAAAAAAAATTAAATTCTTTTGTATGAATAAAGTCAAAATTATTTCAGCTGGTAAACCCTTTTGCAGAAAGATGGTAAATTTCTTTCACAAGCAATTTTTCATTCATTCTTGTGAATCCTCTGCGGCAGATTGGTTCTGTTAAAGTGCCAATGTGGGTAAAATCTCACAGATAGTCTACAAGAACAAATTCTTTATTGTAATTTAACCCCTTTTTTCAGAGAATTCCTCAAAAAAAAAACATTTTCTCATTTACTACAAATCTTGCTATGAATTTTCTTCTTTTGTGGTTTATCTCTTTAAGACAAGATCATCGAGAAATCAATGCCTAAATTATTCTAGCTAAACCCACAAACCTCTTAACCTCTCTACACTTGACCCTCTCTCTTTAATCCTTGACCTAAAAATGTTCCACATTTATTGTTAAATTATGCGACGATTAAAATGCAATTTAGACATCATTCTTCAGGTATTCTATCACCTGTCAAAGACATCCTGAGAATCATTCATTGCAGCAATGCCAAAGACATCTCTCTCTGGTTAGAGATGACAGCCTCTTCCACCTTGTTTAAGAATTAATCGCACACTTCTCCATGAAAAATGATACTTTTCCCTCCAAAGAGGAATCCAAGACTTTTTTTTTCTTTCCCACCACACTGAGCAATTGAGGAAGTTGCTGGAACATTTTGTCCCGAAGAAGAGCACGCAAATCGTAAATCGCGCGCGATCCCCTACCGCGAAATGAGATCAAAATGCGCGATCGGTGGAAAAATATTTCGCGGAAATTGTTTAGAAAGCTCCTCTTTGGCGAAGAGAGATGCAACAAATTGGGTGATTTATTGCACATGGTGCGGAATTGAGCAATATATTGGAGTTTCTATCATTTTGATCGTTGATGCATGATCGTGATCTTGAACTCCACACCATGCTCAATGATTTTCCCTCCATATGGGAAGCGCCCAACAATGGATCCCACGGAGAAATCTCTCATACTTATATGTAATTAACATTGTATATTCACAAACTAACGGGTGTGGAGATATATATTAATTATGTAATGATATTGATCATAATACTGAAATTTGATCCTCAATCACATTTTTTTTTATTTAAAGGAATTCTACCTTGAGCGCAATAGCTTGGCCAGTGTCCCATCTATGTCACTCAATGGACCAGCAGGGCTCAAATTTCTCAGTCTCCGTAGCAACAATATCGCCCAATTGCGAACGGAGGCATTTGCAGCTCAATCAAATCTCGAGCGGATTGACTTGAGGAACAACAGAATTGGGCATATTGAGGGAAATGCCTTCTCAGGACTCACAAACATCAAGGAAATCTACTTGGCTGGCAATCGCCTGTCAAGGATGAACAGTGATGTCTTCCTTGGAGCTTCAATGCTGCAGAAATTGGATTTATCTGAGAACTTCATCACAAACTTCCCAGCAGTCTCATTGAAGGCAATTGAGAACGTTAAAGTTCTCAATCTATCTGCCAATATGATCACCAATTTGGACAGTTCCCATCTGGCTAATGTTAAAGGACTCCAAATTCTCGATGTTAGTCGCAATGGGATCACCTCAATAGCTCCTGGAACTTTTAGGGATCTACGAACACTCAAATTCCTAGATATTAGTTTGAATGCTCTACGAACGGTAAGATTTTCTTTTCTTCTCTGATCTATCAAACACTTTGCTTTTTCCAAGAATTTTTCTTGACAAAAACTCCTTTTTTCAATTCCAGATCGAAGACGACGCCTTGGAAGGCTTGGACGCCCTTCAGACGCTAATTATTCGAGACAACAACATACTCCTGATTCCCGGAAGTGCCCTCGGACGTCTTCCGAGACTCTCAAATCTGTACCTAGACTACAATCGTGTTGCAGCCCTATCTTCGGATATTCTTGGATCCATTCAACCCGAAGATATTCGCTACATGTCCCTATCGAGGAATGTAATCCGCGAACTACCACCAGCTAGCTTCCAGATGTTCAAGAATCTCATCTACCTGGATCTTTCGGGGAATTCTCTAATTGGAATTAGTGCAGATATTTTTGTTGGACTCGAAGCCTCCTTGCAAGACTTGAGGCTAGCTCAGAATAAGATAACAAGCATAGGGAGCGTTCCACTTGCTCTGAAAAATCTCCTTAAACTCGATCTCAGTGAGAATAACATCGTGGACATTCCCAGGAATGCTTTTACGGGAATTTCTGGCTTAACTCATCTCAATTTGAGTGGGAACCCTCACTTAGGTCCACTACCGCACAATCTCCTGCAACCACTCAAGAAACTCCGTAGCCTAGACCTGAGTAAATCTGGACTGAAGGTCCTTCCAATTGAATTGTTGGCTAACAATCCAGAGCTACGCGTCATAAATCTGCAGAATAATGCAATTCAAGAGATTCAGGAAGGAACATTCTCCAATTTAAGGAATATAACTTCAATTGATCTCTCCAACAACAACATCATGACAATCAGACCTTCGTCCTTTGTGAATGTAATGAATATTCAGAAATTATCATTGAGAGGAAATCAAATGAGTGCCTTCAAGGGAGAAATCTTCAACACAGGAACAAGTCTCGAGGAACTAGACATCTCCAACAATCAAATAATCTACCTCTTCCCATCGGCATTCAGAATTCATCCCAGACTTCGACATTTAGACATTTCAAGCAACAAACTCAAATTCTTCGTTTCCGAATTAATTGGAAACCTTCAGTACTTGGAATTTATCAATTTGTCCGGAAATATGCTGAAGAACATCGAAGAACTGGACTTTGCCCGTCTTCCTAGGCTCAGAAGTTTACTAATTGCTAGAAATTCCATTGATACACTGAGCGAGATGTCCTTCCACAACTCCACGCAACTCCAAATAATTGATCTCAGCGACAATAGGCTAGACAGGATTGGAGATCGAACCTTTGAGGGTTTAGTGCGACTTGAACATCTAAATCTTGAAGGGAATAACCTGTCTGAATTGCCGGAGACAATCTTTGAACGGGGAAAACTTCAAATGCTTGAAAATATCAATTTAGCAAGAAATAATTTCGAAGTAGCTCCACTGAAATCCCTCCAGAGGCAATACTTCTTTGTCTCATCTGTTAATCTGAGTCAGAATAAAATTAAGCATATCCCTGGGGATGACAGTATCATGGTTAACATCAAAGAATTGGATCTGTCGTACAATCCCTTAACCGAAGAAGCAATTTCGAATATTCTCAGTGAACCCAAAACCGTTAGGGATCTAAACTTGGCAGGAACTGGAATAAAGGAGATCACATCCCTCGAAACGCCCTTCTTGCAAGTCTTGAATCTCTCCATGAATCGCATAAGTAGCGTGAATGAGAGAGTATTTAGCAGGGCAACACTGCTGGAGAATTTGGATTTATCCGGAAATAAACTTCAAGACATGAAGGCAATTTCGAAAATCTGGCCAACCCTGAATTCCCTTCAATACCTTGATCTATCGAATAATTCCTTTGAAACCATTGCCCACGGGGATTTGGATAATTTGGAAATGCTAAAATCCCTATCAATTGCAAACCTACAACATTGCAGCCGAATAGAGAAGAATGCCTTCAAGGATTTGCCGAATTTATCCAAATTGAGAGCCTACAACTATCCCAGATTGGGTTATCTCGACGTCCAAGGGATCCTAGAAGCCCTACCGGGTCTAGAAACGTTGGACATTGAAGTGAAAGATGCTGCAGTTGGAAGTGATCAAATACAACCGTCGCATCATCCGAGACTCAAAGAACTAGGAATTCGTGGTTATAGACTTAGGAGTATTTCCTCGGGCACCCTAGCTGGGCTCAAGGCTCAAGATCTCAACATAAAACTCATGAATACGTCGCTTTCAGCACTTCCACCGGCTCTTCTCTTCCCTGTTCCCAGATCTTCTCACCTTACGCTCGACATTACAGGATCCCGCATACCCGTGCTTTCGCCTCAACTACTAGCAGCACTGGAGGATCGGAGAACTAGCTTGAGCCTTAAGGGACTCGACAGCAATCCAATTCACTGTGATTGCAATGCCAGAGCACTCCGAAGGTGGATTCCGGGAACAAATATGGCTGATCTTAAGTGCCGTACACCGGAATATCTGCAAGATCGCCTGCTAACCGAAGTGGGTGATGATGAACTAACCTGTGACCCAAGACGCCTACCAACAACCACACCAAAGCCCACAATTGCCATTATAACCTCAACCACTCCCTCACGCGCCACAATGACCCCAACAACGGAACCCGAAATCATCTGGAGTTTAGCTCCGACAAAATCCGTTCCTAAAATCAAAACAAAGGCACCGCAGATGAAGCAAGCCCCCATGAATAACGATGATACCCTCATCATTGGCATCGTTGGTGGTGTTGTAGCCTTCATTGCAATCCTAATCATCATAATCTGCATTGTTCGCCTACGAATGAGTAGTACCCCATACCGTGGACCCGTTCCCATGGGTATCCCGCCCATGCCTATGGGCCCCGGAAGTGTTCAGATGAGCTTCAAAGGAACACCAGGACCTCCGGCCCTCTACGCTGTTCCCCCGTATGCACAGAGCTACGCTACACTGCCACACAAACTCCCCCCACCACACTCCGTTGTAGCTCAGAGTCATCACAATCTCAGTCAAATCAGACCAACCTACTCTACAATGGGACGCGTTCCGTATGCCTTCCAGCAGCAACAACCACCACCACCGCAGCAATCACAGCAGCCGCAATCAACTTCACACAATGGACAACCCTATGTAATCTACGACGAGAAAGCTTACAGGTAATACCCGGATGAACCACACCCATGCCCTGATGCCTAGTCATTGATGCTGAATTTCAATCCAATAGCACGACTAAGTTTCTCCATTAATTCTGGGCATTGAGATTGTAAAAGATAAAAATTATTCCAGGGATGTTCGTTGAAAGAAAAAACGTTGAAATTTAAAAATTTGAATATTAAAAAAAATCATGGCCTACTGCAAACTTTGGATAAGGATAAAATGGATAAAGTAAACTTGCCTGTAGCCTCTGCAGCGTCGTTCCTACATAGTTTTCACAGCATTTACATAAAATTAATTAAAAATTTAAAAAAAATGGAAATAAGCGCGAAATCCCTGGAATCTATACATAGAAAAGGTTCTCTGAAGCACCTTGAAAAATCGAGACTCTGTCCTTTGACCTTTCTTTAGCTTTATTCTCGCGTAATATTTACGCGCCAATTTGTTTTTTATATTAAATTAATTAATAAAATGTTTTACGTTGTAAATATAAAAGCATTTTTTGTAAGCAATATTAACTCTGGCAGTGTATCCCCCTTACCCCCCCTCCCCATGATCTGTAATTAATTTCTTTTTTAAGGTTTTATCTCATAAAAGAAACTTTTAATAGATTTAAAAAAATAAATGAATAAGGATTTGTTGAAATATTATTATTATTTAAAATTATATAGTTTTTCTTTCGTACATAGCACTGTAAGTCACTTTTCACAGCGAAATAAATAAGATTTAATTGAAAGGTGGGGGTATGATTTTTTCTTTGGGGCATAATAAAGAATTCCCAGAAAAACTTGGCCAGGTTTGTACATTTTTCTTCCCGGAACGGTTTGATGTGCTTCCCGAACAGTGCCATAAATTGATGGAACTTGTACAGGAAGACTGTCCATTGCATGAGGAAGTTTGTAAGGGATCTAAGGAACTTCCTTTTCAACATCCGGCTGATCCTTGATGCCATCTTTGGGTCAAAATCTGTCCATTTAGCAATTTCGTGAAGCATTTTTATAGAATCAGATAAAAAGATATTTTTTTTTATCAACTGAACTTTGTAACTGATTGCAAAGCTTAAAGATAAAAAATATTTCGAAACAATTGTATAATCTTAAAAAAAAAATCTACAAATTCAGAGATATATTTCCTAGAACTTTTTATTTAGAGATTATTCAGAATTGATTCAAAATACCCCAAAGACGTATTTTTTTTCTTAACTCCCAGATTATTGGTAATTTATGCCTAAAGGGGTTAAATCATTCATAAACTAATAATATCCGAGTAGAGACCGAAGTTAGTCGAGTTGAAGTCGCGACTAGTGACTAGTCGATGGATTTTCTTGAGTCGTCGTCGTTGATCAATTTTGTCGACTAGTCGTAAGTCGTCGTAGTCGATCTCAAGTCGACTCAAAGTCGACTAGTGCTCAAAAAATAATAATAATTTGATCATTTTTAGTTTTTTAATTTATGAAAAACCTCAAAATTTCTTATGATTTAAAAATACAATTTACCTCTAAAAAACTTTTTTATAATAAGTTAATTTTAAGCGCAAAGTGCACTTTGAAGAGAAATTTTTTTTTTCTTTTCAACTTATTTTATAAAAAGTTAGTGCCAAACGCGTAACAGTTGACGAAGAAACAATCTTTCTTAAAATCCTTTTCTAACAAAGAAACGTTACAACTTCTGTAAAATATTTGAACTGGAGTTTCACTCTAAATGTGTTAAAATAATATTTAATTGAGCGCTAGTTATTCAAGGTAGTTAGAAATACAGCAATCAAAATTCAATATTATTTTAATTATTTTTAGTACAACTCCGATTCTTTATAATTAACACAAGTTCATCTTTTTAAAGTAAATGTTTCGCAATACAATTAGACTGATTTCTGCAATCTTAAGAAATTCAAGGTGAAATTCACTAAAAGTAAATCTGTCATAAAAAACTCAATTCAAACTCAAAAATCTTTTTTTGTACCTAAAAACCTTGCGACTGACTTAAAAAAAACCTAAATCTTACGTAAAAATGCTGACCTTAAAAATTCAATCCTATGTAGCTTATGAAACTAATAATTTTGATTAAAAACTAAAATAATACTGACTTTAAAAACTTAAACCTGACTCAGGGAATTTCACCCTAATTAATGGATTTTTAGTCAATTTTCATAATTCAGCTTTTTGGCCAGTTTAATTCTAGCTATGTATGTAAAGACCTTACTATGGGTAAAGGGGTAATACCTTTAAGGATTTAACTAGCCAGAATTGGACATTTTCACAAACAAGGTGTATAGCGAAAACGTCCCATTGGTCCTTGGTTCTTAAGGGGTTAAATAACTCTGGGTAAAATGCACTACTCAGTTGGGCTTAAAAATTTAAATCGGTTTTTGAGTCGGTTTTAAGGTTTTAAGTCAGGTCTTATTATAACCAGGATTTTGTCTGCCGATAAAATCCAGAATATCTTATTATAACCAGGATTTTGTCTGCCGACAAAATCCAGAATATCCTTATATAACCTGGATTTTGTCTGCCGACAAAATCCAGAATATCTTAATATAACCAGGATTTTGTCTGCCGACAAAATCCAGAATATCTTATTATAACCAGGATTTTGTCTGCCGAAAAAATCCAGAATATCTTATTATAACCAGGATTTTGTCTGCCGACAAAATCCAGAATATCTTATTATAACCAGGATTTTGTCTGCCGACAAAATCCAGAATATCTTAATATAACCTGGATTTTGTCTGCCGACAAAATCCAGAATATCTTATTATAACCAGGATTTTGTCTGCCGACAAAATCCAGAATATCTTATTATAACCAGGATTTTGTCTGCCGACAAAATCCAGAATATCTTATTATAACCAGGATTTTGTCTGCCGACAAAATCCAGAATATCTTATTATAACCAGGATTTTGTCTGCCGACAAAATCCAGAATATCTTAATATAACCTGGATTTTGTCTGCCGACAAAATCCAGAATATCTTATTATAACCAGGATTATGTCTACCGACAAAATCCAGAATATCTTATTATAACCAGGATTTTGTCTGCCGACAAAATCCAGAATATCTTATTATAACCAGGATTTTGTCTGCCGACAAAATCCAGAATATCTTAATATAACCTGGATTTTGTCTGCCGACAAAATCCAGAATATCTTAATATAACCAGGATTTTGTCTGCCGACAAAATCCAGAATATCTTATTATAACCAGGATTTTGTCTGCCGAAAAAATCCAGAATATCTTATTATAACCAGGATTTTGTCTGCCGACAAAATCCAGAATATCTTATTATAACCAGGATTTTGTCTGCCGACAAAATCCAGAATATCTTAATATAACCTGGATTTTGTCTGCCGACAAAATCCAGAATATCTTATTATAACCAGGATTTTGTCTGCCGACAAAATCCAGAATATCTTAATATAACCAGGATTTTGTCTGCCGACAAAATCCAGAATATCTTATTATTTTTATTCTTTTTTTTTTAATTATGCGAAATTTGATTGTTTCATCGAATAACTCTTCCCATACAAAATTTGGTACTCCTTAATTTGGCTAAAAGCATATTAAATAAATATTATGATCATACTCATTCTTTCAGAAATATATTTTTTATTAAAAGCTTCCTTATGAGCTTCATTGTAACTCTCTTCGGAGTTTTGTGCAAATTTAAGAAAAACCTATTTCTAGAGCTTTCAGAGCTTCATTATGCCATTCTCTAGGGTAAAAAAAATAGAATCCAAAAAAAGCTCCTGAACATTCCAAAAAAAAATGTGATAAAAAAAAACAAATTAAACATTTAAATTAATTGAAAATTCTTAATACTGCCTCAAAAGTATTGAATTTTTCGCAAAATAAGAAAATTCTTGCCGTGAAATGAGCTCAATAGACCTCTTGATACACTCAAAGAAGTATATATTGACTACTTTAGAACACAAAAATAATGTTTAAAATGAAACTGATGGCCCCTACAACATATCAAAATTTCAGCCCTCTAGCTATAATAGCGGCTGAGATATAGCGAAAACAAAATTTTGAGGTTATTCAAAATGGCGGACGGGGGGTGGGGGGGTGGATTTGACCTCATAATTGGATGTCTTCCGGTCGATATTTAAACTTTGCCGTTTACCGCAAGTCTCTATCTATCACCGTTCTCTTGCAATTTAGCGTTAGGTTCCGGCCGGCCGGACGGACGGACGGCCGGAAAATTTTTTTTTGGCGCATACGTTTTTTGGAATGTGGGGACCCTAATTCGTGCTCATCCCAAGTTTGAGCCCGATCTGACGACTTTCGATTTTGCTCGGTACACAAAAGCTGTGTCTGAAAGAAACACAGCTAAAATATTTAATTATAAACTTTATGCTCTGTATAAAAAATTTTGTGTAATTTTCCTCTATAAGTCGACTAAGTCGTTGAGTCGTCGTCGACTTATGCTCGACTGGCTAACTCGACTTAGTCGTCGAAGTCGATGCAAACTTTGCATCAAGTCGTCGTCGACGAAAAGTCCATCGACTTCGGTCTCTATATCCGAGTATAAAACATTCAAAAGAAATTATAGAAAAAATTAAATTAGAAACCAAAATTTTCAAATATTTAACCGATTTTCAATGAACATTAAAAATGCTTTAAAATAGTTTTTCATCCATCTGCACAAATAGATTAAACCGGTTTAAACGTTTTAAAGATTTAATTAAACCTAAACGATATCAATTGACCCCAGACTCCCCTAAGATTAACCCCATTTCATCAGCAGGGGTAACTGGGGTAAAATGGTGAATTTAAAAAAAAATAAAAATTAATAACTCAAGAAGCAGTGAGAGCTAATCTGTCTAATTTTGTCAGTAGTTGCACTTTATACCCCTGCCTAAACCTAGAAAGTTTCATAATAATTGATCCAATATTTTGCCTTTTATTTGAAAAACAATTTTTTTGGACCTCAAAGTTACTTTGACCTCTCAACTATAAATTAAGTTTTGGCGAAATTCTCTGCAATTTTTTTTATGCAAATGCATTTTTAGATAGAGTGCTAAACACGAATCTAAACTGAATTTTCCGAAAATATTTTCCGAGTTTTCCCGTAAAACACTGATAGTAAAAAGTACCGCTTGGGGCAAAATGGTGAATTTGGTGTTTTTTTAAAATGACTTTTTAAATTTTTGAAAGAATAATTTCCCTTAATTAGTATAACTATTATATACAATTTGGGATGTTTAATCACTGACTATTACCAATTTTTATAAACTAAAAAAATAAAAAAGGCAATTTCTTCAATTTAACGATATTTTTATTTTTTGTATTTTTTTTATTAAAAAAATGTTTTAAGTGGTACGCAAATCTCTCATTCTCAATAGATATTATAGTGCCTTGCTAAAATAATTTCATTAAATTAAGATTAGCGAACAAAAAACGCAATAACCCGTTTTACCCCAGGGTTGGGGCAAAGTGGTGAAAATGTAAGGGTTTAAAAATTGCAGCCCGGAAAATTTGCTATAATATAGTTGTCATGGAAAAACTTAAATATTTCCACGGAACTCAGGAAAAATTACTTCCCGAAAATTCACCATTTTACCCCAGGTTCCCCTACTTTTTTAATTTTGCATTTTATTTTATTTTTAATAATTCCTAGAGTAAAATTTCAAGAATATTCCTTTAGAATTGAGAGAATGGCTTAACTAACAATCAATCTTATAGGAAAACTTTGTGAGAATTTCCACCACATGCTCCAAATTCCCCCCACATGGAAGTAACAGAAAAGAAAAATAAAACACCAAAACTTGAACATTTTAAGGATAATTTATTTAAATGTACGTTCTTTCTTCATTTTCTTTTTATTTCATTTAATCAGCTAAACTAGAGACACAATCGATTTATTTTTGCCTCTGCATCCCCTCACCACCTCTTTAGAGTCTCAACCAGTACATTGATGATCGAATGCGATTGTATTCTGGTAGATTCTCAACAGGACCCACAGCTGCAACGGCTGGGCAACGATCGTAGATGTACTTCATTGCTACATCGCGAACATTGTCTGCATTGACGCTCTGCAAAGGAAAAAAAAATCATCAATTAAATTGATTGTTGAAGAATTCTTAATTTCTTTTGCTTCTTACGTCAATTCTCTTTTCCAATTCATGGAGGGGAATTCGTCGGTTGTAGCACAGCATTTGCCTGCCGATGTCTTCACAAATGGGCGTTGTCCCTTTATTTTTTTTTTTAGCAAGAAAAGAAGGAAAATGTTGAATGTTTGAAGATTCTTTGAAGAAAAAAAATGTACTGGTAAGCTGACCAAGCTTACGAGAGCTGTGTTTCTTTCAGTGTACCAATTTTGTGAGAGCAAACTAGAACGCAAATTAATTTAAATACGCGCAAAGTCGGGAAAAGTTGAAAAGTCATCCCCCAAGAAATCTTTAAAACGCCATATCTCGGGAACGGCTCCATAGATTTTCGATTTTGAGCTATCGTTGGAAAGGTCTTAACCTCAGCTATAACATATTAAAATATGAAGTAAATCGATAATGGCATTTTCGAAATATTCGAGTTCAAAATTTTCGAAATTTTTGATTTTGACGTTAGCGCCTCTCGTGGTCATTTGTCGAAGTTGCAATGTTCTAGACATTTGTAGGGTTTCACAAAACCTTTCATTTGCACTTGAGTTGATCAAAATCGGACTTGTAGAACCCGAGATATGACATGTCAAAGTTGGAACTAAATATTTTCAAAATGGCGACATAAATTTTTTTTAATTTTTTTTTATAAATAGATGTTATAGTAGGCTATAATATATCAAAAAATGAAGCAAATCGATAATGGCGTTTTCGAGATATTCATCGAAAACTCATCG